>NC_083352.1:106218550-106818550 GCF_030254825.1 Meriones unguiculatus
CAGACCTTACTTTAAAATTAATAGTCTTATGTCTCCTGGTATCCCAGAAAGTAAGACCTTTGTTGACAGTGGTCTTAACACCAGGTGACATGGCTGTGCCCAGGCGTGCCCAGGCTGAGCCTCCTGTTTGACAAAGAAGAGTCAGGAAAGCACACCTCAGCAGCAGGGACGTCAAACTGAGATCTTATTTTTGGCAGACATGCTCCAGAATCAATAGGCAGATACTAAACAACCCCAATCCACAGGGTCGGGTCACTTAGCTAATGAGGTGTATGGAGCGGGGAGTGACTTATGGGTACCCTTTTAACTTAACAAGTGGAGTCCCTCCAAGTCTTTCGTTGGCCAGGAGCTTGCTAAGCAATCTTTGTTAGTGGAAGAGCCAACTGCCTGGCACGAGAACCCACACTTTTGGGGACAAGCACTCCATTTTCCCCAATTCAATTAGATACTTGGCTAGACATCCAGCAGCGTCAAGCTTTCTGTGGTGCCATTTTCTTCGGTCCGGGGCCAGGGTCACTTGGACAGGCTTCTGGGTCCTGAGGACACATTAGAGACAATCTCAATGCCTTGCGTTGGGTCTTAGGGTACAGCTCGGGTGTGTGTGTGGGGGCTCTCCTAGCATGAAGAAGGGACTGGGTTCAGTTCCCAGCATGGTGAACACACATGTGCTGCCCTCCATACATAACGCATACACTTGCCTATCACATGGATGTAAGCCCACATCACAGGCTGTATGGGGTGTGTCAACAGCTGTGTGATCTTCCATTGGTTGATGAAATGTTAAAATTGGACTTATTTCCTACCATGCTTATTTTGAAGAGTGTTTTGTCCATACTTCAGGGGCTAACAGAGGGGAGAAGGTTCATGTTCAGTATTATTATTGGTCTGGTTTGGTTTTTCTGAGACAGGGTTTCTCTGTGTAACAAGAGCCCTGGCTGTCTTAGGCTCACTTTGTAGAGCAGGCTGGCCTTGAACCCACAGAGTGCCAGGATTAAAGGCATGTGCTGCTATGTCACTATCATCTTCAGTATTTTTGTGGGATTGGAAAAACCTTGCTGGCACATGCCCTGGAACAGGTCTGGAGTGCTGAGGGAACCATGATATGCCACATCCTGGGAACAAACAATATATGTATGGAGAGGACACTGGTTCCCCTACATCTGTGCCTTCTTTGGGCTGGCCTTCTGGTCACCAGGGGCCTCATGTGGAGTTGGAGGCACCGAGTAGGGGCCAGTACAGCTCTCCAGGCTCATGTTTCTTGGTGGATCTTCACTTCTCTGAGCTGAGGGTTTCTTGTAGAGGATGGAGGAGGGTCATTCCTGCACACAGTCCCCAGAGTTGCTGGAAAGATTGGGGAAGACCCAACACTTTGTTTGAGAGATCGGCTAGGAGGCTGAAGCATTGGAAACAATGGCTGGACTGTTGAGAGGAGAGGTGGAGGAAAACCCGGTTGGTGTCTTTCTCTGGGCCCTCTCTAGTTCTGGCCCCTGAACTCTGATGACCAGTTCTTGGATCTTAGAGCCCTGGGAAGTGCTATGGTGTGTGCTCAATGACCTCAGAGGCAACATGGAAAGGATTTTTCATATCTCTTCATCCTTGCCAGGGATATAGCTTGCCAGCGAGCCTCACCGCAACCTGGTAAATAGTTCTGGAAAGCCAGCCCCCGAAGGATGACACAGCAAAGATGATGGTTGCATTGGCCACCATGTTTTCTTTTGCCTTGGCTACGAGGGATCTTAGTCAGTGTCCAGCGACCAGTGTGCCCTTTCCCCCTCTCTCTTCCCTGAGTCACTCCCTGGCCTTGCCTCCTGATTGGCCCTGCAGAGGTCATGGCAGCTTGCCTCTGTCATGGAAGCCAATGCAGCAGAAAATCTAAAAACAGCAACGCAAGCTCAGGACTGAGGTAGTGGGGCCTAGTCTCCTGGCTCTTCAGCCTCTAGTGTCTCCAACCCAAGTATCATCACCAGAGAGTAGAATCATCCCTCCGGATTTGACTCCTTTGACCTCCCTAGATCACAACCTGGATGTTCCCTCTGTGTCTACCACCCCAGTTTCCAGAGGATGGGGAGGGTGTCCCTCTGGACCATGCATGGGGTTCTGCTGAAAACTGGGTTAGCAGGTTTGCCCCATTGCAGCTCCCTGACCCTGCAGTAGAGAGCCTTGCTCGGTGGCAGCCTACACAGATCCCTTCAAGTGGAGACCCAAGCAAAGCCAACTTCCACAGGCAATGATGTTCTGCCAATGAGAGCATTGCCTTGCTTTCTGGAGGCCATGGGCTAGAACTGTGCCCCCCCTCCCCCAACGTGTGTGTGTGTGTGTGTGTGTGTGTGTGTGTGTGTGTATGTGTGTAGTTGCAGTTCAAAGCACAGCCTCTGTGTGTGGTTCCTTAGATATCACCCACCACTTACTGATTTTTTTTTTTTTTTCCCGTAAGGTCTCTAACTGGCCTGGAACTCACCCAATAGGGCCAGACTGGCTGCAAAAGTCCTCAGGATTTGCTAGGCTCTATCTCCTTGGCAATGGGATTGCAAGTGCTTTGCCTACCAGCATGATGGGTTCTTTTCAAAGGTCTGATTTTCTTTCTTTTTTTTATTTATTTTTTAATCTGTAGGGGTGTTTTGCCTTCACGTATGTCTGTGCACCACATATGTATCTGAGCCTGCAGAGCTCAGACAAGTGCTGCTAGATGCCCTGGAACTGGAGTACAGATGGTTGTGAGCCACCACATGGGTGTTGGGATTTGAACTTGGGTCCTCTGCAAGAGCTTAACCACTGAACTATGTCTCCAGGCTCCATCCTGAGTTTCTTTATGTGGGCTCTGGGGCTCAAACTTGGGTCCTCAGTAAGCTTTGCTGATCGAGCCATCTCCCCAGCCCTCCTCCCCATCAGTTGTGTGACCTCAGGACCACCCTCAGCTTCCTCCGTATCATATGTTGGTCTGGTCCTACACAACCAGTCATGTTGCTGGCTCTGTGGTCTGGCACACATGCTTTGGAGACCTCCTCTGCCCCTAGGTATGCGGCATTGGGCAGACCAGGGGGCCAGCTTTGGGGTCTCAGTGGCTCACGTGGAGTGTTTGGGGTAATAAAACCTGCCCCTGTTGCCACCGGAGAGAGGAAAAGCCTGGCACAAAGCAGACACTTGAAAAGAAATGGCAGGCATTATTTGTATTATTATACCACCAGCACTTAATTTGCTTAGAATGTTTACTCGCTGAGAATCGATCCCCTCCCGGATTCCGGAGAGACTCATAAATTCTCAGCAAACCTCATACAGTAAGAGTCTCCATCCAGAACTAATAATTCCCAAAGTGGGAGATTAATAATTTCCCGTAAACTTGCTGCTCCGGACATTAAGTAGAAGGCTTTTTTTTATTTTTAGCAACCCACAGAGCGCCCCCAGACCAGCGCTACTGCCGACTAAAAACGTCTCTCAAGCTTAGGAAAATTCCAGTCTCCAGACCCCGCCTCCTCCGCATTGCGCATAGAATACAGAGGCAGTTAGTAGAGGGCACAGAAACCCATTAACATTTAGCAAAACACCGGGGTTTGTGTTCTGCGGAAATGTCAGAGACGCTGCTATCTGCGTCACTTGAAAATTCAAGAGGGGCTCAGTTTGGGGGGCTCGAGGATGGCGTTTCTGCTTCAACCTTGGAACGGATTGCGGAAGTGAGCTTTAGGGACACATGCACTGGCCAGGGGAACACGTGAATAGCCCTTCTGACATCCTGAAAGGGGTCTGGCCCTTCACCACCCCAGGAGTATACATCTGGCTATGGAACAAGAAGGCCCAGTGTTCCAGCTGCCCCAGGAAAGCACAGCACTGTATCCCTACAGCGTCACCCTTGACTTGTTGCTATACATTCTAAATTTAAAATGAGAAAAATTATAAATATTAACATCTGGGGCTCCAGTGTGTGTCTGGGAAATGTCACAGGAGCATTTAGAGAATTTCATACACTTGCAAGGTTATAATTGGTCAATTCCTGTCCAAAAGCCCAATCTGGACCCACCCACCCACCCCAGTTTTGTAGAAGTCCTGGGGTACAAGACATGTTTACATATGTTGAAACAGCTGGCTAGGATGGCAAAGGCCTTGGAAGTATTCCCGGTGCCCAGGACGGGGAGGGGGGCGGATGTGGGAGGCACATTTTGTAGCTGTTGAAAGATCCTAGTGGGTCGGGGGGATGTGATTTAAGAGTGCCTGCTGCCCTTTAAATCCTAGCTCAAACCCACCTGTAACTCCAGCTTCAGGGGTTCTGCTGCCCTCTGCTGGCCAATGCGGTCACTGCATACCTATTGCATAAGCAGTGTAAACACACGTGTTTATGCGCGTGCTCTCGCGCACGCACACGTAATTTTTATCTAAAACACTTGAGGGCCTTGGTAGGTGGTTTAGTTGGTTGTGTAATGCGTCGGAAGCCCTAGCTTCAATCCCCAGCCTTCCTAAAAGTGGGTGTGGGTGTTCACACATGCAATCTCAGCCCTTGGGAAGCGGAGGCAGGAGGATTTGAAGTTCAAGAACATCCCTGGCTACATGGTGAACCCTAGGCCATCCTGGGCTACATGAGACCCTTCTTTTTGTTCGTTTGTTTTGGTTTTGTTTTTGTTTTTTCGAGACGGGGTTTTTCTGTGTGGTCCTGGCTGTCCTGGACTCGCTTTGTAGACCAGGCTGGCCTCGAACTCACAAAGATCCACCTGCCTCTGCTCCCCGAATGCTGGGATTACATGTAGGCATGTGCCACTGTGCCTGGCTCTTGTTTTGCTTCTTTAAAAAAAGGCTTGATCTTGTCTCACATGCTGTAAGCACAGGCCAAGGGGTAGTCACAAGGTTGTCCAGGAGGTGGCCCCGAGGGTTGGAAATACGCACTTGGTCCCCAGGTTACAGGTGTAAAGAGACACCCTGGGCATGTCTGTCCATGTTGCCTTAAGTGCAAAGAAGGACGTCGAAGAGACTGAGGGCTGGGGAGCGGGGTCTGTCCGTAGTGCACCGAGGATCAGGTTTGATTCCCAGAAACTAGGAAGCCAGGCTGGAGGAGACTGGCTCCCCCTGGCTCTGTTGGTCAACCATTCCGGCCTACTCATGTGAGTCCCAGGCCAGTGAGAGATCCTGCTTTAGAATGCAAAGAGGATGGAGCCCGAGAAGCACCACTCTGGACATTTGCCCTCCACAGATGGACACACATCCACACACAAGTGTACATACATACACACTTACAAGCACACACAACACACAAGTCCATACACATGAACACACATGCACACACAAACGCACATACACACGTGTGCACACACAAGCATACATGTGCACGCAAGAACATACATACACGTACAATACGTTTTCACACTGCATGCACAAACACACACACATGTGCACGCACACACAGAGGGGAAGAAAGAAGAAAAAAGACCCTCCCACCATAGCTCTCCGAAGCTGGAGGAGTTTGACGATTGATCCCTTTGAGGCATTCTGAGTGTGTTATCATGTAAATGTTCTAAAGTGCTGATGTAGGGGGCATAGGCTCTGAAGGCATGGACGGGGTGCAAGTCAGCCAGGGTGCCCTGGACATGCCTGCAGGGCCGAGCACAATTCAGACTGGAGGGCAGGTGGACAAGTGCACGAGGCTCCCCAGATGTCCCCCTTTGGGTACCTAAGGCAGGAGCAGTGACAGAGCCCAGTCCCCAAAGGTTCCAGAACTTTTTTAAAAATTCTTTTTAATAATTTTTATTTTTTATATTAATCACAGGTGTATCTCAACTGTAGTCACCTCACTCTTTCCTCTTTCCCTCCCAATCCCACCCTCCCTCCCTCATCTTCTCCCTGCCCCCTTCCAAATCCACTGATAGGGGAGGACTTCCTCCCCTTCCACCTGACCCTAGCTTATCAGGTATCTTCAGGACTGGCTGCCTACCCTCCTCTGTGGCCTGGCAAGGCTGCTCCTCCCTTGGGGGTGGGTGGGTGGGTGGGTGAGGTCAAAGAGCCAGCTATTGAGTTCATGTCAGAAATAGTCCCTGTTCCCCTTACTAGAGAACCCACT
Source organism: Meriones unguiculatus (assembly GCF_030254825.1). Lineage (NCBI taxonomy): Eukaryota > Metazoa > Chordata > Mammalia > Rodentia > Muridae > Meriones > Meriones unguiculatus. Next base: position 106,224,588 of record NC_083352.1, read on the forward strand.
TGGATTCTGAGCTACCCTGGGCTACATCTGAGCAGGGGTTCTAGGTTATATCCATACATGGTCCTTGGTTGGAGAAACAGTCTCATAATAGACCCCCGTGCCCTGATATATTTGGTCCTTGTGGAGCTCCTGTCCTCTCCAGGTCATACTAACTCCCCCAACAAGGAAATCATGAAATTTGCAGGCAAATGGTGGGATCCAGAACTTTTTAAAGCCACAGTTCCTGGATCCTAAAAGGAAACACTGGAGATGAGCTGGGACCCGGCTTCCACCAGGCGGTGGTGGGTGGGACTGCCGCTGCAGGCTAGAGATGGAGCTACCACCAGGTGTCGCCTGGAGACCACAAATGGATCCCTGGCTAGCTACCGACTGCCAGCCGAACCCCCTTCTCCCGGGGTTAGACCCTCGTGCTCCAGGCTTTCACACTTGATCCTTACCTGTTTTCATTTTTGCATAGCTGGAAAATGTGTTTTAAATCATGTAACATTGTATTTTCTTTTTCTTCTTTTTTTCTTGCCTTCCAAGGGCTTAGGAATTTGGTCTCAGGGTCAAGGTTAAGAGATAGCTTTAAAAGTTAAGCCTACTTTTTATTTTAAAGGGTCTTGCTATTATGTAGCTCTGGCTGACCTGGAATTCAATATGTAGATGACGCTGGCCAGGAACGGGAAGAGGTCCACCTGCCTCTGCCTCCCAAGCGCTGGGATTAAAGGTGTGTACTACCATGCCTAGCTTGAAATCTGCATTCTGACCTCCAAACAGAGGGATGTCTAAGCCCTTTCAACTGTAATGAACATTTTTGCAATAATAAAGGCAAGGTTTCTTGAAGGCCAAGCATTGTTCCTTAGCAGAGTATAAGACATGTGCAGAGATGGGCTGAGGTTGAAGGCGTGTCCATCAGAGCCACAGCTTTTCCCGAGATTTGGGAATAGCATCCAGCTTGGTGCTGTAAAGCACCAGCTCGAATTCCGAAAGGGGTCAGGGTGGGAAGTGTGCCCTGGACTCATGGCACGGAGGCGGCTCCCTCACTGCTTGCCGTCCAATGGATCAGAGATATGCCAGACCTCAGTGCTGGTGTGTTAGGGCCTGTCTGGCCTCTGTCACCACCTTCCTTGGTTCAAAGCCATTTCTTCCACGGACAAAGCCAGCCACACAGTTTCTTTAAATCATCCCTGGCCCTGGTCAGACTCCTACTCCATCTCCCGCTCAACATTCTCTCTCTGTCTTGGCCTCCCTGAACCGCCCTTTTTATGTTCTTATATTTGAGTTTTAGTATGTGCCGGTGTGTGAGGAGGCCCAAACTGGACATCAGTTATCTTTTTCTCACCCTTGGGCCGGTGACAGGGCTCAGCAGGTAAAGGAGCTTGCTGCAAAGCCTGACGACCCTGAGTTTGATCCCTGAGACCCTCATGACATAAAGAATTGACTTCCTCAAGTTGTTTTCTGATTATCTCCATACAAATGCCCTCTCCCTCACCCTACACACACACACACACAATGTGACAAAAAAAAATTCAAGAGACTCCTAAGCTTACTGATTCAGCTATCCTGGCTGGCCATCAAAGGAATCCCCCCATCTTCATCTCTCTGGAGCAGGGTTTAAGGCACGGGCTACCACACGTAGCTTACATGGGTATTATGGATCTGAACTCAGATCCTCATGTTTGTACAGTGGAAACAGGAAACCACCACTACACAACCCCATCCCTAGTGGGCTCGGGAGGATGACATGAGCCAGGGGAGAGGCAAGCCAAGGCAAGGCACCAACGCGTAGTCTTGAGGAGGGCCCTTCAAAGGACAGAAGGCAGCAAGTCTTGGTGGGAAGCTGCCGGGAAGTCGGGGAAGTCTGGCTGGTCTCTGCTGGAATGAGTCATGAGACCCTTTGAAAGAGAGCATGGGAGACACACAACTACTGTGAGGACCCGCAAGTCCACGCCATGACTTACCAAAGAGAATTTGAGCTATGATTCTGCACAGAAAAGCAGGTAAGGTATCTTCGTAGCACGTTGGCTTAGGTAAGCAGAATAGTCCAGCCACCTAATTTGACAAGCTCATGCAGGGATATTACTTACCCACAAAAAGCAAAACAAACAAACAAACAACAACAACAAAAACTGGGTCAAACCCAGTTACCAGCTACAGATAAACCCAAGGCAACAGGAACTTAGTACTGGTGGCTGATGGGGAGGCTACCAGAACTCACCTCACCTCCTGCCTTCTCTGGCAGCCTGTGGGCAGGGTACGGATGTTAGGGTATTTGATGAAAAGCGATTAGTGTATGTGTATGATTGTGTGCTTGTTCACAGGTGTGCGAGTGTAGGCCAGTGACCGATGTCTAACACCCATGCTGGCTTACCTCCTATGGACACAGGGCAGAGGGATGTGGATGGCAGAGGAAATCCAGCACCTGACCCTAGCAGGTTTGTGTCCAGGGTCAGGGTTAACTGGGAACCTTCCAGTTTTAGGTACTCTGTGTCTCGGACGGAGGTGGGGGGGTCTCAGCACGCCTGGCTGTTACATGACGCATGTGTTCCCATATTGGGGTCCTGAGACCACTGTGAGGTTTAGCCTGGGTATTCCTGAGTCAGTTCCTCACACACTTGCTGGTGCCCTGTTCACTGGGCTTATCCCCCGAAGCCATTAAGTACTGAAGAAGTATGAGTGTAAAGGCTCCTAGCCTTCTCTCCAGATGTTCCCAAGTCCACTGGGAGTGGGGGGAGTGAGGAACACAGAGACTCCAGATAATTTAATATCTTCCCAACCCCTGCCATCAGAGAGGGGCTGATTTATTTTGAGAAAGTTTCTGCATGTTTCGAGGGGCAGGGTGGGGATGGGGGATGCTGTCCCTCCTCCAGGAAGTGTAGAATTAGAACTTGAAAAAATGACTATTAACAGCTGCCAGAGTCGGCTCCAGGGGGAAGTCCTTGAACCCCTGGGGTCTCTTCAGACCCTGTGACCATCCGTTTGAGGAGAAAAATATCTTGCCTGGCATAGTTTGCTGTGTATGTTATAGATCTATGTATATATTTAGCAAAGAATCACAAATTCCCTGGGAACAAGAATCCCAGCATCCTGTTTTCATGGGTCCAAAACAGAGATAAGGATCGAATTTAGCCCGTGACCCTGATGCCATGAGACTTTCAGGCTGGGCCAGTGCCAGCGTGTCTTCCCTTTTCCCAGAGCTGGCCGCCAGCTGGACGTGCAAGCTCTGAGGCTTGCAGAACTTCCTTTCCTCTTGGACTCTCAGAGGTCAAGGCTAGCCCAAGACAGATGGGAGTGTGGTTAGGAGGCCCTGTGGCCTAGTTCTGCAGAGAGGTGGTCCCCCCATGAATTTTGGGGAACCCTACAGGGCAACACTGAATTCTCAAATCACCTAGGTACCTCTGCGGCCTAAGTCAGCCAAGTCCTCACTGTATCTCAATCAAGGTTGAGTGAATTGAAGCCTGGTTGTCCACCAGGCAAATAAATCAGTTGTAAATTAAAGGAAGCCCAGGGCACAAAGGTTCTAGAAAGCATTTAAGTGGAATGCACTGGTTGGGATGAAGGCTTCACTCGGGAGTGTATGTTGGAGGGAGGTGTAGGCTGTGGCGGGAGGCTTTGTTCTCGGTCAGTCACCCTGTGAGGCTAGTGGCTAGAGAGCGCCTGGCTTGTGAAGCCTGAAGCTAGTTGCACTAGGAGTCACTAACCATTTTGGCCCCGGATCACATGGAAAAGTGACCATCCAGAGTCCAGCCCTGGTACACAAGGATGCCCAACCTCCTACCAGCCCCGTCTCAGAGCAGTGCCCCATTCCCAACCCTTTCCCACTCCCTCTGAGCTGCCTTCAAGGGCTGGGGTTAGCCTCCCCCTCTCCCCCCCCCATCTGCTCCATGTCTCTCAGACTGCGCTTGGTGGGCACGGCTGTTAGAATTTAGAATCTCCCACTACCAGAACGATTGGTCTGTAAAAATATGAGACCATGTTTCTCTTCTGCCTTGATCCTTCCACGACTCCCCGCTGCCCCCTGGATAAAGACAGAGTCAAGGCTGGGGCCTTACAGGCCTCCATACTCCAGCCAGGTCCTTGTGGATCTCACTCAGGGTCACACTGTTCCCCTCTGGAGCTCACAAATGCACTCTCTCTAGCTTTTTATACTATACCCTCACTACCTAGGGTTCTCTGGCCTCTCTTTGTCTAGCTGGTCCCAGTTTCAACCTCTGTTGCCTTCTTGGCTTGCTCCCTAATCAAACCCAGCTCAGGTGTGACAGCTGGAGACGAAGCAGCCATCTTGTAATCTTCAAGACAAATTTGCAGGGATCTCAGCTCTTATTTTAAGGAACCAAGAGGCAGCAATGACAGCCATCACCCTTCTCTTCCTAATGTCACTTTAGTATATTCTTCTGCTATTTTCAGCCAGGTCCCAGTGGACATAGTTTTTCTTTTTAGACATTTCCTCTGCACAAATATCTAGTATCCACATACAGGAGTTGAGCTGTACTGTGTCATTTCTGCACCTCAGGTTTTATCTCATCAAGGCTCCTGAGAGACGTCTGAGCTGGGGGCAGAGCTCAAGAAACTGAGGAGAGGGGTGCTGTCAATCCTCCTGTACCCCAGATTCGCACCTTTTACCCTTGACTTTGCAGGCTCCGCTGAGGGTGGTGCCCGTTTTCCAGCTTCTGGACTTAGGGTGTGGCCATGCAGCATGCTGCGGCTCCAGCTCCGGGCAGAAAAGATAATGGACCCCGGGCCCCCCATTTCCTCTCCTCCTCCTCCTCCAAGTGTTGTTGTCATTTCTACGAGAAGGACACACTACTCTCTGGAGTTGGGGGTGGGTGGGAAGAGCCACAGGTGCAGGTCCCCTCAGACCCAGCCACAACTAGTAGAATGGTTGTGTGAGCCTCACACAGGCTTGTTAACTGAGGACTGAGCTATGCAGTCGGTTCTCCTGCAGCATTAACAGAACACCCCGGTCAGGCAGTTTTTAAATGTTAGTCCTGTTTCCCCACTTTAGCAAGAAGCAGGTTGGCGTCCGGCTCTCCAAAGCACCTCCCGAAGTAAGAGCCAGGAGCCTTGCGGTTCTCTCAGTCTTAGCGGTTGAAGCTGCTGCCTTGTCTCCAGGCCGCTTACCTGAGCGCAAAGCATGATGGGGAATCAGCTGGGGGTGGGGCCCGCAAGAGTTCGCAGATGGGAGGGTAAGTTGGGACCAGCTAAACAAGGAGAGGCCGGAGAATCCCGGGAACAGGCTCTGTGTTAGGCAGCAGTACCTAGTGTAGTATTCCAGTGAGGGAGGAAGGCAGCCTGGGCCTGAGCCCAGGGGTGTTTCCTGTTAAGAGACTGGACAGAGAACACCAAGAGCAGCTGGGAACGAGGAATTTTGAATTCGGCTCAGGAGACACACTGGAGGAAACAGCCATTCAAGGTCGGGAAGAGCCTGGCCAGGCAGAGGCGTGAAGGTGGTGATTTCAGGCATGTCTGGCACCTGACCACTATAGACTGTGTTCAGCAATCCCTCTTCCCAAAGGGGGCCCAGAGGGGCGGGATCTAACAAGAGGGGCGGGGTCTGGCCAGAGGGGCGGGGTCTTCATAGGCTCTTGTAGCTGCTGCGGTGCAGGCGCGCCTCGTCTCCAGCTTCCTTCATCAAGAAACAGACACTTCATGGCGTTGGGTCCAAGAGCCAGGCTGGGATCCTGGCCGGTTCTCTGCAGGGCAGATGTGGCCTGGCACAGTCAAGGATCAGTCACAGACAGGACATTCTTCTCCCCTTCCTGCCTCTGGACCTGAGGACAGCTGGGGTGGACTGTGAGATCCCTAGCAACAGAGATGATGTCACACACAATTTTGTATGCCCACACTAGAGCTTTCAGGAGATGCTGGCCTCAGCATCCGTGGACCTTAATCTGCCCTCGTCTCCACCATGCTGAACTCTGGTGTCAGGGCCTAGCAGGAGGAAGGCAAGAATGCTGGGGTCGCTCACCAGGCCAGTGCTGTATATAATTCTCCTGGGTGGAGACAGACCTTCCCTGGCGCCTTTGCCGTTCTTCCTGCGCAGAGCATACTTGTGTGTCTGAGAGGGGGTGGTGTCTCCACTCCCATGCCAAAGCCTCTGTGGGGACTCCTACCTCTCCTGTCAATGGGAGTGAGTAGTGTTGCCAATAACCCTTGTGCCACTTGTGCTCACCAGCCAGTGGGCATGAGTGGGGCCTCACTCATAGCCCAGATGCTACAGAGTCCTGCTTTGCTTACTGGTCTTTCTGGGGCCTCAGGTAACCCCACAGACAAAGCCCCACAGATCTTTTCCACTCCAGACAGTTCTAGGGCCTCCTGGCTGTCACACCTATGTACCCGGGTGGGTATGTTGGCTGCCACTGCCCTCTGCTAGTGACACTAGGTTCTGCCATGGGCCAAGGTCACTGGGTTGTAGCATATCGAAGAGCAGGCTCTCCATAAGGTCTGCATAGCTCTGGGGGGGGGTGCTATCCTCATCTGAGGGTCTTCTGCTCTTCCTCTTCCTTCAGCCTTCCCTCTTTCTCTTCCTCCCGAGCAAGTGAGGGACTGTAGGAGATAGGGCAGGACTGGGAGGGTGTCTGGCAAGGAGAAGAGCCTGGTAACATTGTAAACTTGCTTAAGTCCAAAGAGGGTACTGTTGGTTCTGGAAACCTTGACAGCCTCAGGGGTACGGTGGCTTTCAGGGCTCGGAGTAGTGACTGACACCACCAGGTGACCCTGCCTCTTCCTTCCTGGGGGCAGGGGGCTTCCTATGCTCCCTCACGTTCTTTTCCTGCAGATGAACTCTCGCCCATGTCTGTGAGCCTCCACCACAGGGAGCTCCAGAGTGGGGTCCTCAGAGCTCAAGACCTAGAGTGAGTACCTTTCTCTCTCCGTCAAATTTCAGAGAAGTCTCCATTGAGCTACCTGGTCACATGCTCATCCTAGAGTCAGTCCTGCCAGGCATGGTGGCAGGGGCAGTACCAGGGAGGCTGCGAGTCCTAGGTCAGCCTGGGCTACCTAAGGAGATCCAGATTCAAAGCAAAACAATTCTTGTACCCCAGCAGGGTGGGGTACTCTGATTGTCCCTTGGCTAGTGGTTCCACCCCTTTCCAGAGGTTGGGGGTCGAGCATCCTGATTGACACCTGACCGCAGACTAGGTACCCTAGAGGGAAGGAGGAGAGAATCTGTTCATTGTACTATTTTATAATTAAAAACTACATTTTGTGCTACCTGGCTTGACCTACTTCAGAAATCAAACTTGTAGCTCTCATCCAACTCTGAGAACCTTCACAGTTCCTGTGATGTTAGGGTCTTAATGCAAAATTAAACAAAGCAAAGAAGGGCAGAATTGGACAGCAATTTTCTAGGGGCTCATTTTAGCTTTTAGCTGCCCACACACAGAATGTGTGGGATTAACTTGGAACATCACCCTGAATACGCTTTTTCAGCCATTAGGGAGGGAGGCTGAGGGACACAACTCCACGTAGCACCAGGCAATACATGACAAAATTGGCCTCCCGAAGCCCAGGGTGGGCCATTAGTAGTGCCAGTGATAGCCACGTCTCCCCTTTATCACACTGGAAAATGCTAAGAGTCAACTCACTCCACAGGGGTGGGCGGCTTTGGGGTGGGAGAGTGATCTCACCTGATGAAGTGAGCCTGTGGCAGTATGAGGGGCCCCGGCTGCAGCGGGTGCCTTTTCAAGTGGAAGTGTCTGTTTTTGGGTCAACTGTTCGGCCTCCGCGATGCCCTAGATCTACCTTGATGTCCCCATTTTCCACTGGCTCTTGGGATCCTGAAAACACCCAGGCACATTTGCTGTTTGTTTAACGGCTGAGTCTTGGGGTGAGTGTGAGTGCTCTGGGCTCCCACCTGATTCCCTGATCTCAGGCTCTGGGCCTCTCTGTCCAGTCCAGGCAATGGGTCTACTCCACTTCACCAACAACTAACACCGTATGTGGGGATCCCAAACAGAAAAGCTCTGTTGCTCACCTAATAATACCTAAAAAACAAAGAGATCCGGGTGAAACAGCCAAAGGCCTGTTGACAGCATTTATCTTAGCGTGCGTAAGCACACCTGAAAACTCTTGGTACCCAGCACGGAGGGGTGAGTCTGGAAGCCATGTCAGCTCTCCACTGCCGCCTCCCCACCGGCATCAGGAGGACCTCAGAGCAGTCTCCAGTGGCGCCCTCCCTAGCATCACAGTGGCCTCCATCCTCCACGGCCCCCCACAGCATTATGGTGGTCCCCAGCCTCATCCCATCATCACGACAGTCTCCAGCCTCACCCATATCATGACAGTGGTTTCTGGTCCCCCCTCACCCTCTGGCCTCCAGCTCCTCTGGGTGGGGTGGGGGATCTGAGCGATGGCACCCCAAGTACCTGTGCTCCCAGGAGAGTTGTGGGAGGCAGAGCCTTGGCAGATCCCCTATGAGGCTGTTTGCTCATGTGAAGTTTGTTCCCCATTCGTCCTTAGGTGTGAGCTGGTGATCGTCACCGGGAATGGCATTTTAAAGAGGTTTTAATGGGCTCATTATATCAGTTAGTGGGTTAAAACAACACCATCTGTCATTTGACTTCTTTGGATGGCGAGTATGGACACAGCTCCCCTGGGCTGCTCTTGCTCAGGGGTCTCAGGAGCTGGGTCAGTGTCAGAAGGGCAGTGTCCTCATCCAAAGGCTCCGCGAGGAAGGGCTTGTACAGGGCTTGCTTGGGTGGTGACAGACACATTGTCCTGATGACTTGCTTCCACCTAGCAGGTGACATAGGCATAGGGCCTGGGAGAGATGGGGAGGGTGGTAAAGGGGAAGACAGAGGGGAGAGGAGAGAGGACAAAGACTGTAAGCAAGCAGCAGGCCTTGGAGAGAGTCTTGTCACCCGGGGGGTTCTCTTGGAGGGTGTGTGGAACAGCCCCCTCTCTGCACTGTCAAGAGCTCCTACCGTGTTATGCCGCCATCTGTCCCCAGTTACCAAAGGTCAGGCTAATGGGGCATCTCAACTGGACTTCAAACCTGCCAAACGGTCAGCCCAGTATACCTTTCTATAGCTGTATACTCCAGCAGCCTCAGGTTGGTAGTGGGTTACAGTGTTTTCCGCACCAAGCTTTGTAAATTCAGTGCGGCGTGTAATAAGCCATCCAGATTTTGCGTTATTGACCAGCTATGTTTTCCCTGCTTCATTGTCAACTCTGCACCAATATTCTTAAGAAATGTCATGTCAGTAGATTTTTGTCTTTATGAAGACATTCTGGAACATTCTGAGTTAGTGACTCTCCATGCCTGCCTAGCCTGAGGCCACCCCAGGATTCTAGTATCTGGGGGCCTTTGTACGCCCAGAGATCTTTGCAGACACCCACAGCATAGTTCCCCTCCCAGTAGGCAAGCTGCTGATCCCCACCCCCCACCCCCCACCCCGGGAGCGCTTGGACCGGCCACCTGACCTCTGCATTATGGGGCTTTTCCACACCTGGCTACCAGGTGCTCAGTTATTTGGCAGCACCTGCCAGGGCAGAGAACCCTCTTGCTCCCCAGTGCTCTCAGAGAAGCTGTGATCCTCTCCAGCTCACTCTCACAGATAGGGTGCTCCTTGGAGTCACTGTGAGAACTTTGGGGAGGGAGCAGGAGTTATGGTAGGCCCATTAGGACTTTCCGCTTTTTTGGCATCTTTTCTGAGCCTCAGTTTCCCTACCAAGAGAGAGGACTAAAGGATCCTGCAGACCTTTCTTTGAGCTTTGACTTTTTGGGGTCTATCTGTGATTGTTTTGGACCTAGAAAGGCTCCAAGGACCCAACAGGTCACTAGCATGCTTGTGCCAGCTCTGACCTCTGTGCCAGCATCCTTCCTGGTTTGCTGAGTAATGACACATCAGGGTCCTTGTCTTAGGGTCAAGCTCAGCCCGATAAACAAGGCAGGAGCTTTAGTTGGCTTAGGTAAGGTCGGTCTGGACAGATGTGAGACCATGCAACAGACCCTGGGCTCAGGCTGGCCTCTCTACCGAGAGTTGCACTGGTGCCCAAGGGTGGGGGCTCTGTTTCTTCAGGGAGCTCCAGGCTGCATGTGAGGCCTCTCACCTAACTAGGTCTGACCCATGAAGGGTGTCCAAAGAAATCTCCGCAAAGTCAGCTTACGGTGACCTCAAATCATAGCTCGATTCTGGTACTTCTAAACTATTGTTTGATTGACTAATGGGGACCATGCCTTTGCCAATATGACATTCAAAGATCCCTTCACTATCTCCCTTTTAAAATGCACCCAAGATCTAATAAGGTGGTAAGAAAGAACACAAATACGATCTACATATGTCTATGTAGACACTGGTACATAAGGTTTCAATGTATAGGCTTATGTGTAGTTAGTAGATGAGCTAGATATATTTCCATATGTAATTCATGTATCTATAACGCCCTCCACCCCTATCCTGGAGCCAGATGGGTCTGTTGACTGTTTCCTTTGGAAATCAGCTCTGCACAAATGATTTAGACATAATTTATATGCTTCCCCAGTGACAAGTCTTGGCCCATATAATTAGCTGTAATGATAAATACAAATAAAATATGGGATAATATGTGGCCAATTACCCGTGCCAAAGCTATAATTCCATCTGTGGGGATGATAAACCGCCGAGAGTGTCAGCAGTCCTGTGGGGCTGGCTCCTGACACCAGAAATTGCCTGTCAACTGACCATATGAAATGAGGTACAATGATGTGGTGGCATCTGAGGCTGAGGGATGGAAGGGCTGGAGCCGAGTCTGCCTTTCCCATGAACCTCAGGGACAGCCCCTCTCACCTTTGCACAGCAATCGCACCGCTTTGACCTTCCGATGAGCATGTCAGGGGCACAGGCCAGGCAGGTGAGCAGTGGGAACCTGAGGCTGGGTCAAGAGCAGCCTAGCTCCAGGCCCTGAACAGTGATGCCACTGAGGATGGTATCAGAGGAGGCAGGACTCTGTAAGTCCTTTCTGTGAGGACCTTGAGGGACATGACCAGTGTCCCCAGGATAAAGAAAGAAATGGACTCAGGGCCACTGGTACCTGCAGGAGGGCTTGGTAGAGGTAAGGAGTGGGTGTGAAACTGGGCTGCTCTTAGCTCTCTGGGCCCCAAACACTGGGATAAGTGGCTATCCTTTGGCCATCCCAGAGGGCAGCTAGTATGTCCTAGGGCCTGTGGAAGGCAGGCCAACGGCTCCAGAGATCTCACGTCCCAATCCCATTACTTAGGAAAAGTTGGACACAGGTAAATCAAGGACCCAGAGATGGGGTGAGTGTCCTGGGTGGACCTAACACTATTGTATGAATCCTTGAAAGACAGAGGAGAGGAAGATCTTAGACAGACAGGAGGATGAGTGACAGGACGCTAAGTGACAGGCGTGATGAAGCCAGGAGTCTAGCAAGGCATACCTGTTGGCTGTGGCAGGGTCTACCCAGCCTCGTAGCTCTAGAGGGGAACCCCTGGGGGTCCCGCTAAAAGCATGTCTTGACACACCTGTGTTCTCTTCAGAGGACACCGCCTGTTGTACATGACTCCTCTGAGCCAAATAACTGCCATCTTGGGGATTTCAGCTGTGTCTGTTTGCAAAAGATCATCTCAGCCGGGCTTGTTGTTTATATCACCTGCCCATAGGGGGATAGGGAGGATTGTAAGAGTACCAGGGCATCCAGCCGCCTACTGCATACAACTCTGCCCTAGCTGCCCATGGCCTTGAGGAGGGCATAGGGCACGTAGGCCAAGAAGAATAGGAGAGGGTCTGCACACGTGCAGCCATAGACAGAGGACATCCCTGCTGCCAGTGAGGCCCCTTTGGAGGGACCACTCACATCTCTGTAGGTAACGACCTCCTCATCTCTGCTCTATGAGAAAGTACAATAAACACATTCACTCTAGGGAGAATCTATAGTTGGGACCTTGGGAGGGGTTGTTGATCTCTCCCCTTGGGAAGGGATTTTAGCAACTGCCCATTCCTTGTCTGTCCCATTTTCTAGAGGCCTCTGAAGGTGGGAGAGAGTGACCTCTCTCCTGGTCAGGGGAGCATGAGGAGTTCAGATGCATGTAGCATATGGGAGCCCACAGGCATCCACAGGAGGAGAGGGGAAATCGAGGTGGGCCAGGGTAGAGCCAAAGGTAGCATGAAGAAGGGGAACCAGGCCTCGGGCTCAAACTATAAGGGATGCTGAAATGAAATAAAAGAATAACTGACAACCCCAAACCGCACCTGAGATCAAGGATAAATTGCATTTTAATGGAATTTTTAAAAATAAAAATTAATGCCACAAATCTATGCAAACAGAATATCAGAGCTTTAAATAAAGACAGATGAACTACTACAGTGTCATGTTCAGCTATATTGGAGCTGGGGGCAACAGAGAAAATTGGCGACAGGCTCCCATCTTCACTGAAAGCTTCACTATTTTATATTCCGTGGAGATGTTTGTATTGATTCTAGGTTTTAAAAAACATTATTTTAGAGTGCTGATTTTTTTAAATTGTATCTGCTTTATCACCACCCATTTTACTCCATGTTTGGTGGTAGATGGCAGATCAGGCGACCAGTTACCCAGAAAGGGTGGCACCAGCATTCCAGGGTCAGTGCCCTCTGGTGAGTGCTCCTCACCTGCTGAGCAGCCAGGATGAGGGGGCGGGGCTCACCTCAGGACTGTGGCTCATGCAGTGCCACAAGTGTCCAGGAGGGGGCAGCATGGCACCTCAAGTTCAGCCTGGGCCAGGGGCATTTCTTTCCTACAAAAGTACCCAAACAAGAGAGGGAGGCAGAAGGAGGCTAAAAATCCCTGCTCCCACGCCCTCCCTGTCCAAGTCCTAGTCCTAGTGAACTGTGTGGTTTTATTGCATTTGAACTGAAAACGAAAAGAATGAGCCCTCGTGCAAGATCGAATGTTTATCCCTCACAGCCACTCTGGACCGGATGGACTCTTCCTTGTGATTAGAGACTGGGTTGGGCTGGTCTCTGTCAGGCCCTGCAAGTTGGTTTTGTGCCTTGCCTCTTAGTTCTGCCTTGCCTGTATCGGTGGGAATCAAGAATGAGAGGCTCTGGAAGGCCCGGAGCATGAGCACCCTATCCTCCACCAAGCCCTCAACACAGCACTCCAGCCGGCAGATGGCACCACCCTGGCACGCCTGCCGCCCCTTCTGGGGTCATGATGGAGCACAGTGCTGTGGTCTCCGCCAGCCTAAGCCTACTCCGTGTACTTCCCCTCTGAGGGCATGCGTGCAGGGCACCCAGACACCACAGTGTTCGTGGGGTGACGACTAATCGCAAGGAGCTGTGGAAAAGGCTCTGGGGTTTACCTCTGCCGGGCCCTGTCTGACTGCAAGCCAATCGGGGCAAGGGCATGCTGGGCTGTGGGCTCAGGTTGGAGGGTGTCTCAGGGAAGGGAGAGGATGAGTGACTGGGTAAGTGCCAGAGGAACTGTGGAGTGAGTGACCCACAGGGCTAAGCTCCTCTCAGGAGATTGCTGGAGATAGTGTGGTTACAGAATGGGGATGGGGGTGTTTAGGCAGCCGGGGCACCTTGCCCTGAAAGAGTGGTACCCACTTAGGCATCCCAACTCTTCTCGTTTTACTCATTTTCTGCAGCGGGCAAGAGCATGTTCTTTGATCATTTGAAAGAAAAACCATGAAACTGTAAGATGTTTGGACAAAACCCCATTCAGACATAAACGAACTCCAAAGTAATGAGTTCTCAGCATGGAGTTTCTGGGACGGCCTGCAGGTGACTGAGCTTTGGCATCTGGGGTTAGCCTTGTCTCCACCACAGGGACACAGGGACACAGGGACACAGTGAGTCCTTGAAGGTGTTTGATCCTTGTGGTCAGCCCGTGAGGGAAGTCTCACTGTTTCTGTGTTTTCTCAGGTAGGAACATTGAGATCCAGACATAAACAGTCCAAGTTCACACAGCACAAGAGACTCTAGACTCAGAAGTCCCAGAGCCCGCTCTCGACACCCTTCGTGATGCTGTGCCTTAGGGTTCCTCGGTACTCTCCCCAGCTTCTGGATGCGGATGGTCACTGCTGACAGGACGGAACCTTTGAGGTTACAGAGCACAGTGTCCTTCAAGGGATGGGGGATAAGACCCAGTCTCCTAGATTAGCCTCCCCTCCTCTGCCTCTCTGATGGGGAAATGGAGGCTCCGAGAGGCCAGCCCACCCCTGTCCTTCTCCTGCAGTTAAGTGTGGTGTTGGTGCCTGGCCGTGTTCCACATGGAGAGGGGTGCCTGACCCAGGCTTTGAGGTGCTGGCGTGTTGTAGGACCCCTGGAGCAAATTGCTGGCTCTGCTACCCTAGCTCTTCTCTTCCTGAGGCATCCCCTAACCCTCCAACCTTCCCAGCTTCTCTCTGTTTGACCCTGTTTCTATAGATACATTCACAGCTCAACAGTGACCTCAGCAGGGGTCCTCGGAGGCCCCTTCCCAGAGCAGGGCCCTCTGTCTTCTTGCTGCTTCTGCCTTGGTGCAGTTGGGGTCCTTTTGGGATCTGTGGCTGCTGGAGTCCTGCCTTCATCAGCTTTGAGACCAGCCTTCCTCCTGCTTTTGGGAGGCTGGAAAGAATGCCCAGCAGACTGAATGGATGAGTGCATGCAGACCTGGCTTCCTTCTACTTACAGGGGTCCCTCCTGGAGGTGGGGTGGTCTGAGCTTCTCAGCCACTCAATGAGGCTCTTTCAATCGGCTGAAGGACGATGCTTGAACTCACAGACAGAGCTCTGCCTCTCGTTGGCCAAGGGAGACAGGCTGAGGTCTTTGAGCTGACTGTCCCATTTGTGTCTGGGATCTTCCCTTTCCTGGCAGGTTGGAGATCTAGTCCTCCTCCTTCCTACACAGGTGGAAATGGTCCTGCCTAGGCCTAGGCCCCAGGTGTTCTATATCACAGCAGAAGCCAGTGCTTAGCAGATTGCCCAGGTCAAGGGCATGAGCTTGTGAGCATGGCTCTGAGCTCTCTGTTGCGGGCTGAGGATGGGTGAGGGACATTAGAATCGGAACATGGGAGAGACTGGCTGTGTTTTCTTCCAGGTGCTTTCCTCTGCAGGACACGGGGCCAGCATGTAGCTGTAGGGCTTTGGCTGCAGGTTCAGGGCACACCTGAGCCTTTTGCAGCTTTGAGGCAAGCCTGTATATGTGTCCCAGCTCCTGCATGTATGACGGGATTCCCTCTCACTTGATGAGCTAGAGAAGAGAGGATTCTGGGAGTTTGGCAGGTAACAAGTCAGGGCAGACGGGGTTCCTGAGATGGTACCTTTCTCCTTTTGTGCAGACAGAGCAAGGAAGGAAATGATGTAGAGAGATGTGGGGTTGGGGGTGGGGAACAAGCAGGTGACAGTGATGGCTGGGTTTTCTGTGGGTGTCTGGCTGGTGACCTTTTGGAGGATTGGATTCAGAAGTGACTGTTCTTTGTCGAGGTGCAGTTCAGAGACATCAGATGGAGCTGCTGCCTGTGGGCGAAATGTCAGGCCCCTGCTGTCCCTGGGTGTGGAAAGTGCATCCAACAGAATGCAAGCTGAGATCTGCCAGGTTCCTAAGAAAGCGCGTCCTCAGAAAATGCTCCCGTGTCCACTTATTTGTTGAGATGGTAACCAGCGACCTGTTAGTGTATGTGTGTGTGTGTGTGTGTGTGTGTGTGCGCACGTGTGCCTGTGACTATGTGTGTATGTATATACCGGTGTGTCTGTACATATACACATGTGAATGTGTACATATATGTGTACCCGTGCATGTGTGTGCATGTGAACATGTGGGCCTGTATGAGTGTGCTGCCTTTTCCCCTCCCTGGACTCCTTCATCAGAGTTTTGTGGCATGGATAGAAAACAGAGATTCAACTTTTTTTCTCCCAAGAAGCATTTTTGGGGAAACTGTGCCTGAGACAGTGAGAGAAAAAGGCACCAAGTTGGGGTAGTATCCCCGGGGTCAGGTAGCTCTGCTGCCTGCCCTTGCCTCCTCTCCGGAGCAGCTCACCTGAGGACTGAGCCCCAGGTGCCAAGACTCTGGATGCTCCAAAGGCCCCTTGGCGCCGACCCCTAAGGCCCTTCAAATCTGTGCAGATGGAAGCCTGGCGCCAGAGCTTTGCCACACCTGGGTTTGCCGTAGGCTCAGCCTGCTGGGGTATCAGTGTGGTTCCTTCAGCCTCGCTGTGCCCTGCTGTCCTGATGCATTGACTCGGGTTGCAGAGGTTCCTCCCTGCCATTTGAAGTGAGGAATAAACTCGGGGTGTCTTGACCGGTAGCTGGTATACAGCAAGCACACAGCCAACGCTGGCCCTTGCTGTCTGTCTTCGCTAATGATTGACCAGGAGGAGATTCTATCCTGAATCCCTAGGCACCAGACTCACTGAGGAAGGGGACTATGTCTTAGGGGCAGTCTTCTCAGCCACCCATACAACAAAGCTTGATTTATTTATCTATTTATTTATCCTACAGTCGTGCACCCGGAAAAGAACCCTCCCCAGCACTGCGCTTGTGTGCTTTAGTTTTCCCGAATGGCCCTGCATGAGTGGGGCTCACCTCTCCCTCAGGCCGACAGCATCAAACAAAAGACTGCACTGTCAGAATTCCCCGTGTTGTGCTTCCGATGTTGTTTCCTAGATAGACTTGGGCCTCGTGGAACCCCTGAGACTTTGAGGAGAAGCCAGTTAGAGGAATCTTGTCTCCCCCAGCTGTGACAAGGAGCCAGACCCTGGGGCCCCTGGGGGAGTTTGCCGAAGGCAGCGAAGGAACAGCTGAGAGCTGTGGGGAGATGAGGCTGTGTTCCATCTTGCAGGAGGCTTACCGGGATGGCTCTGTGGTCTCCGAGGATGACCCAGGGACGTTTGTCACCTGGTGAGAGCCCAGCCTGCCAGCCATCTCGAGCAATTATTCCTAGTGCCTTCTGCAGCGAGTTACAGAACCTCGTTTTGAAAGAACAGAGGCCCAGGGCCACCAGCGGGGGGGCTTTGACCTTTATGGCTGGTGGTCAGGGATGGGACAGGGACCCTCTGTGTGACACTCAGACACCCTTTTTAGGGAAACTGACTCTCCAAGAGCACTGCCCTGGGGTCTCTGGTGACAGAACTATGTGCGGAGCCCAGTGCCCATACCCCAGCCCAGCCTGGCCCCTCAGTCACAGCCTCATCTGAGTAAACAGAGGGCACACACAAAGCCAGGTCAGCTCCTGGCTCTGACCCCCAGCACGCTCATCTACCCCGATGCCCAAGTACGGAATCAGTTACCAACCATGACACTTTTGGATGGATGCCAAATACAACATAGGGTCCAGTGGTCAGAGGGGCTGGGGTCCCTTTGGCAGCGCTGTTGGTATAAGGAGAAGCGTCCTGATGCCATTCTCTTTGCTCATGTGGTACTCCACAGGAGGAGCAGAGAGGACCTGTTCCCACCATGGCAGCTCATCCACCTGGGAGGGCTGGGGGGATGTGGCTCGTGAGAACCCAGAGTCTGACTCTCTGGACCATTGTCCTGCACATAGGATGGTTGCCATTGCTCAGACTTCCCCCTTCTCATTCTCTTCTGGGCTGGTGGTCCAGCTGGGACACCAATTGGGTCCTTCCCTCTCCTTCTCCCTTGCCTCCTTATATCCACTGGGTCCTCCCATCCCCTTCCTCCTTCCCTCGATGTAGGCGAGCCTGTGGGCATTTGCTCAATTGACTAATTAATGACTGATGTGGAAGGGCCCAGGTCCCCGTGGGAGGAGTTATTCCTGGGCAGGTGGTCCTCCATTGTCTAAGAAAGCAGGCCGAGCAAGGCATGAAGAGCAAGTCAGCAAGCAGCACCCCTCCATGGCCTCTGTTTCAGCTGTGTGGCCCCAGGTTCCTGCCCTGAGTTCCTCCCTTGGTTTCTCTGACGGACTGTAACCTGTAAGCCAAACAACCCCTTTCCTCTCCAGGTTGGTTTTGGTCATGGTGTTTTTATCACAGCAGCAGCAGCAGAAAACTAACACGCTCAGGAAGGGGCGGTGTGTTTGTGGGGCTTCTGTCCCGTGTGGAGTGACAAACCTAACACACACACAGCCTTCCCTACACACTTAACCTCCAGAAGGAGCCTGTGCCAGGTTCGCTTCAAGCCAAGGGTGGAGAAACATTCCATGCAGAGGAGGTTTGGGTCCCAGACTCACCCTGTAGACATCTTACAACCGGAGGCTGGGTCCAAGCGCCTGATTCAAAAGTCTGGCAGGAAATCAAACATGGGCAGAGAGGCACGTGTTTAATATTTCTCTGAAAACGCCTAAACCCGAGAGAACAGCGCCATGCACTGTCCCAAATGTGCAGCCTGGCGGATTTTTACAAGCTGTACACAGCTGGGTCCCCAGGGTCCTGATTAAGAATAGAATGTGACCTGAAGTGCCCTCTCCCCAAACCCCTCCCGGCTGCCACCCCGCAGAGACCCCAGCCTGACTCTGTCAGATCAATGCTGTCTCCGCACTTGATATAAATGGAAGCAGACAGTGCGTTCTTTTCAGTGTCTGGCGTCTCTGGCCCCATATTCTGTGGGTTTATTTTTATCTTCAGTCCCACCAAAGCAGGTTTCCTACGGCTGGGAAGGTTCCCACAAACAGACCCTCTGGGTGCTGACGGCTGACAGGAAATGACCAGACAACCAACTGGCCTTGAGGGATGATCAGGGGATGGGTGGCTGGTGCTGAGGAGGCAGCTGAGGCAGCAGAACGGTTGCCATGCAAACATGAGTTTGGGGCTCAGGACCCATGGGAAAAGCTGGCCTTGGTGTTGATGGTCCCAGGGCTGGGCAGGAGACAGGCGAATCCCTGAAGCTGGCTGGCTAACTGGTTTGGTCAGTTCTAGGTCACCGGTAGACCTGTGTCAAAAAATCCAGATGAATGGCACCAAAGGAACAGCTGAGAAAGTTCTCCAGTCCTCTGTACTCACACACACAGGTGCACACATAAGAATAAGCACATACAAGAACAAGTGTAGTCATTGTGAACACACACACACACACACACACACACACACACACACACACGGCCTGCGGTATTGATCAGGGCTTCTGGGTCCTACTGTAGCCTCTATCCTGACCCATGATGTAAGTGACACGTATCTCAGGAACAAGGAGAATATATGAGGGTAAAATTGCATGCATGTAATACAGAAGCCATCATTTAGAAACCCCAGCCATTTTTAGGGGAAGTTTGCTGTGCACAAAGTAGCCATCTGACTGAGCGGGCCTCGGCGTCAGGTGTTCACAGTACTGCCCTCACCACTTCAGTCACCTTGCAAACCGCTTTGTCCACGCTGAAAGGAGACCCCCTGTCAGAAGTCCCCGTGCCCAGGTAACCCTGGTGGCCCCTGCCCCCCCCCAACCCACAGTTGTTTTCTGTCCCTATGAATTTACTTACTCTGGGTATTTCCCACTACTGAGGCAAAAGACGGGAAGGAGGCCTTTGTGGTTTCTGGCATCTTGTCTCAAGTGGTCACCCACCTCGACACATCTATCCCATTTGCTTTCTCTTTTTGGCTTCTGGTCCCTTCCTTCCTTCCTTCCTTCCTTCCTTCCTTCCTTCCTTCCTTCCTTCCTTCCTTCCTTCCTTCCTTCCTTCCTTTTTCTAAGTACAGAAGTGAGCATTGCTGATGGAGGTGAAAGCCCACTTTTCCACCTCTGTTCTCTTCCCAAACCCTCACCACCCCCTTTCCAAAGGGGAACACTCAGAATCAAGTCTTCCATGGTGTTTTGCTTTTGAGTTGGGAATTGACAACAGGAGAATCTGCAGTTCCGGGTGACTCGCTCTGAGGTGTGAGGTAAGAGCAGTGTCAGTCACCCTTGGGGCCAGTCATCTTCAGGACAGTGTGTATCAACACGGCAATGGTGGGCTGGAGTCTGTCCCCACTGTGGTCCCCACACAAGCTGGAGGTCAGGAGGCTTAGATGCCCGCTGTTTCATGGTGGTGTCATCATCCTTGCTGTTGTCACAAGGACCTGAGGACAGGTACACTATCAAGAAAACTCATTTTCAGAGAGGAGAGGTCAAGGTTGATGGCCCTGTTTGTCCTTTATAGAGGGAACCCTTGTTTGGGTCAACACGATGATAACACAATGGTACCAGTACACAGGAGAGGAAGGACACACAGACATGCGGGTCAGGGGTATCTGGTGCTCAGGCTCACTCTTCCTATGGCAAGCTGTCTTGAAGGAACTATCGGGCTTCTGTGAAATCCTCCAACCTCCCCCTCCCTTTCCTTAGGCCCTGCCTCTCTCAGCCCTACCACCTTTTAACATCACTACCCTGGAGACCTAGCTGCCAACATTAGAACTCTTGGGCATGTGCTGAAACCATTTACAAACCACAACTCTTGGAGATGGTGGTTGTGGCAGAGGGTGATGTGGTGGCCTTGCAGCTTCGTTGAAGGACTGTTAGGGTGGGGAGGGGAAGCCAAGGCTCCTGCCTTGGCTGTGGGGACACTGGGGAGGAAGAAAAGGGGACACTGTGTGGGAGGGGAGGAGAGGTGGGTTCTAGAATAAAGTGATTTTTTTTTATATTTTCAGTTTGAGAAGCCTTTTAAGATACTAAAAAGGAGACATCTGAAAAGCATTTGGAAATGTATTTATTTGAGAGAGTATAAACTGCTGTTTCTGGCATAGTTAATTTGTACCACACTTAATAATAATTGAAACATTTAACAACTGGGTGATTTTATATTTTTGAAAACCAAGTTAGTAAGTTTCCTTTGGGGGAAAATAGAGTATCTAGCCTTGAATTCTCTCTGGAACCCAGGCAGGCATTGAACTTGCTGCCTTCCTACCTCAACCCGTGTGCAATCATTCCCTGGGCAGGTGGGCCTAAGCTGTCTAAGTTACTTAAGAGCAAGCCAGCAAGCAGCATTTTGTCCATGGTCTCTGCTTCAGTCCTGTCTGAAGTTCCTGCCATGAGTTCCTACCCAGGCTTCTCTCAGTGACCTTTGGAAGTAAGTATACCTCAGCCAAATAAGCCTCTCTCTGCCCCTAAGTCACTTCACGCAGGGTGCTTTATCATAGCAACAGAAAGGCATAGGAGACAGAAGTTGGTACCAGGAGTGTTGTGTCACTGGGATGGAGTTGAGCTTCCAATGCCTTTAGAACATTTTATTCTAGAATTATGGAACTTTGGGATGGAGAGCCATGGAGCGCTCAGGGCTTAATGGGCCATTAGTGTAGAAGCCTGCAAGACAATAATGGTGAGAGAAATGTGAGGTTATGCAAGGGCTTAATTAAGAATTGGGACAAGGCTATTCATGTGAAAGTTTGACTAATAATCTATGCACGCTGGTCATGCCAGAGCTGAAGAATCAGCTGTGATTAACAAGAGACCAGCCTCAAGGGGGCAAAACCTCCCGGGAAGGATTTCTTTGGGGTCAGCACACAGAAACTGTGATCCAGGGGCCACTTGTCAAATAGGTACAGAGCAGAATGAGGATGAGCTGAGCTGTGTGCTGCCGTTGGTAGAACTTGAGAGTTGAGGATGCCCAAGCCCTTGGTGACAGACCACAAGTGAGCCTAAGATGCCACACACTCAGTGGCAGGACCAAGGTTTATGTTACTGATATTTGGTTTTGCTTTCACCTGGTTGTCCTTGTGCCCTGCATCTTCCCTTTTTTGGAATAAGAAGAAAGTTAGTAACTTGCGTTCTATTTTATAGGAACACACAGTAGGGATCTTTCTTCTAAACATTGATTATAAAGAGTCATTGCCCTTTTAAAATGCTGTTGTTTTTTTTTTTTTTTGTTGTTGTTTTAAGACTGTGGAACTTTTAAAGGTGTACTCTCTTTTGTAGCGCGATACTAATAAGAGATCTTGGTGACAAATAAGACGAGGTTCTGGTTTAATAGATGTGTTTGTGTCTCGTTGACAAGTGGTGCGGTGCTCTGGTTAGCCTTGTCAATGTGGTACAGCTTAGAGGGACATGAGAGGTAAGTCCAGAGCAGATTGGCCTATAGACATGTTTCTAGGGGATTGTGTTATTAACTGGTGCATGAGGGCGCTGCCCTCCGTGTGCAGCAGCATTCTATGGACAGGCAGTCTCAAGCTGTGTAAGAAATCCCATGTGTAATCCTGAGCCTGTGAGCTAGCCAGGGAACAAGCCAGCAAACAGCATTTCTCCGTGGTTTCTGATTCAAGTTTCTCCCTGGAGTTCCTGTCCTAAGTTTCCTCAGCGATAGACTGTAAACAGGAAGTGCTGTTTGGCTAAACCCGGTGCTGGTTGGCTTTCTTATCAACTTCACACAAGCTAGGGTCATCTCAGAAGAGGAAAACTCAAGTGGGCATTGCCATCGTGAGACAGACTGGCCTGCGGGCCTGTCCGCCGGCCATTTTCTTGATTAACGATTGATACCTGCAGGTGATCCTGGGTTGTATGGGAGATCTAGCTAGCAATTTTCCTTCACAGTTCCTGCCTTTGGCTTCCCTCGGTGATGGACCTCCATGTAGAAATTCAGGCCGGTTTCTTCCTCAAAGTAATAGAGAGTGAACAAACACAAAGACGCAGGAGGTTGCTGTCACCAGGGACAGAAGATAGGCTGTTGCCGGGATCTTGGTTCTGGGGGTGGAGTGGCTGTGAAGGCAGCTTTTTGACGCCTGTGAGGGTCAGAAGTCCATCTGATGGAAACCTTCACCCACCATGTGGAATCGCACTGTCTGGCCACACAAGCTGCTTTTGGCACCAACACCCATCAACACCCAGAATGCAGAAGAGGGCAGTGAGGGGGGACACCAGAGGGTTTGGGGCTCAAGTTATCCCATTTATCTATGTGGCTCCAGAAGCACATGGAGCCATGCTTGCTTTCCTCATGGGGGTGTGTGTGCACATGGAAGGATGCTTGCTTTTCTCGTGGGGGTATGCGTGCGCTGCTGCAGTGAGAGAGCTCCTTCACCCAGCTGTTGGCAGCACTCAGTTCCCATCAGACAACCTCAAGTAGGAGAGAGAAAAGGTCAGTGGGTAGAGGGGCCCAGACTCTTTTACTTCTCCTGGCTAGTTAGGGTAAAGGGGTTCTTTTAGAGCTCTATACGGACCTCTGTCAACCACAGACGCAGCCAGCAGTCCCCTCCATGCCGCTGTCGCCAAAGCATTTCTCTCCGTCTGTCTGCTCCACACCACCACACTGTCTCTGGTCTCTCCAAACTGCTACACGCCTCATACCAACACCAAACACAGGGCAGAATGCCACACCAAACGCCACACCAAATGCCCCACCAGCTCCGTCTCAGCCCTCACATTTATACTCTGAGTCTTAGACCGCGCCCCTCTCAATGGGAGCATGTGGAAGGCCATTACCAGCTGATGAAGATCACACCCAACACGTGACAATTAACAGGCATGGACAAACTATAATAGCCCAACTAAAATCCCACACTTGGAATTAAAACAGAAGCATATTTACATTATATACAAAGAAAACAAAACTTCTGTTACACCCCAGGCCATGCTTATCTTCTGAAATGGGGGCACAGCTTCCCACCACACCCCAAGGGAGAGATAACACAGAGCTTTGACCACAGAGGGGAGATCACTGGGCATTTAGGGACTGCCTGCCTCAGGGATGAGACTGGGGAGGGAGGTCATTTCAGGCCAGGCTCTAAGGAGGGCTCTTGTTAATTGCTTCATGGTGAGTTAACCTCTCCTCTAGATCCAAACACCATCTGGGGAAGCATCTTTCTTTGTTTTCCCCTCTCACCCCATCTTCTGTGTTAAGGGTAGAGCTGACTGAGTCCTAAGACCATTGATCAACCAGTCACACTGACTGGCTTAGCAACGGACATGCTACCAAATTGGAGTGGCTGAGACACAATGAGACAGTAGTTGGGAATCCTGGGAAATAGACTTCGGACACCAAGAATAAGGAAAGCCAGAAACAGTTGCAGCCCTCTTGTGACCAAGTATCCTGCTGACTCCTATTGTTTTCTTTCCACTCTCCTGCTAGTGGTTGCAATGCAACATAGGAAGGGGTTATTGGCCCAAAGAAGATAATGTAGTTGGGTCTAGACCAGTGGTAAGGGCCACCGCTGTCCTTTGAGACCCCCGGGGAAGGTTTATCCAAGATGAGCAGGAAGCAGCCTCCTTTTCTACTGCTGCAGGCTAGTGTGTGGCCCTCTCTGTTGGGGGCGTAAACAGTCTATCCTAAGGGAAGGCCTTCCATAGGGACAGTTAAGAGAGAAAGAAAGAAAATCCAGATCTTTGGAGGCAAGTTATCAGACTAGCTTCATTCCCCCACCCCGATTGACCTTGGACCTCCTCTTTGGAATATAAGAAACTTCCTTATGGTTTAACCATGCATCCGTAGCTAGAAAGAGTCAGATCATGTTGTTGTAAGTTGTGCAGAAAGACCCTGTGTTCTAGAGACAGCCTTTGAAAGCCTGATCAAACTGCACCGAAGCTTGATGTGCCCCTGGGCTTCCCAGGTACCAGGTAACATATTCCTTTATCTCTTGGCTGGCTTGGGGCGGGTTACTTCCTTTCAAAATCAACAGGGTCCCTGAACAATTCCATAAAGGCTAATAGATATGAACGACTCACTCCTACAGTGTCTTCTGTGACATCAACATTTTATTTCTAAAACTTTTTAGCAATTCCAAATTCTAAAGTGCCCCAGACCCCAGGAAGGTTCATTTAGTTTGACACAAGTGATCGTTTGGGGACAAAACTTGACCAGACTGACCTTTGACTCCTTAGAGCCTTTGAGTTAGTGTGTTTAAGTTTCAACAAAAACAACACTGGGCCAGAGAGATGGCTCATCAGCTAAGAACACTTCAGCTCGTTCATTGGACATAAGTTCGGTTTTCCAGCACCCCCATCGCATCTCACAACCACCTGAAACTCCAGTTCCAGAGGATCTGATGCTCCTTTTCTGGCCTCTGGGAGAATGCAGGCATGTGGTGCACAGACATACACACAGAGTCAAAACACCCAGGCATGTATAAAAAAAAGTTAAAGAGTATTAATGAATGTAATTTGGGGGGGGGGGGCTGTCCAGACTGCTGTTGGGGTCATATAGTGCACAGAATGTGTAATCCCTGTGACACGGTCACTTTAATCCCTCAAGGGATTAATCCTTCAAGGGCTCTGGGAGCCTGAAATGCTGAACCCTTGGGGATCGCTGACCTTGTTACAATACTTATGAGTGGGTCCCCTTGGCTTTCAGTTTGTGTTCAATTATACTTTCTCGTAACTCGAACACAAGTGTTCCTGATTTGTGTTAGACTAAAACATGCTTGCAGCCAGCCTGCTCCGAGTCCATGATCCAGTTGTGTTTGGCAGCATTTCTGAGCCTGTTCTTTCGGACCTACTTCAGTTGGCGGTTCATTACTGAGATGACGTCACTATCACGAACAAAGGTTTACTGGCTGCATCTCGACCTTGGAGATGCTATGGTATTTTATAGGGTATGGTGACATTTATGGGCCTGCTTGGACACCCACAAAGAGGTGGACTTCCATAGATTAAATGTCAGGTTTGCAATGGTCCAGAGTAATTGAATCCTGGGGCGCTGTCCACTTCAATTCCCAACTGGGCCACTGACTCGGGGCATGGGTCTCATCAGGTGCTAGTGAGCACAGGGCAGATTGTTTTGTGCCAGAGGTCAGGCTGGAGCCTAGGAGGACTGGGTGAAAGAAGAGGGTGGAGGTGGGAGGGTAGAGCAGTGAAATGAGACGCCCAGAGGAACAGCTCATGTCCGTTTCTTTGAATCATATCACATATGTGATAGCTGAGGAGTGATGAGTTATTGCAGTAAGTCATTACAGTGTGCTGGCTTATTTCATGCTATCTTGATGCAAGCTGGCCATCTGAGGGGAGAGAACATCAGCTGAGAAACTGCCTCCATAAAATCCAGCTGGAGGCAAGCTTGCAGGGCATTTTCTTAGTGATTGATGTGGGAGGGCACCACAATCATGGGTGCCACCCATGGATTTGTATGAAAATGGGTTGAGCAAGCCACTGGGGATCAAACTAGTAAGCAGCACTTCTCCATGGCCTCTGCATCAGCTCCTGTACCCAGGTTCCTGCCCTGTTTGAGTTCCTGCCCTATTTGAGTTCCTGCCTTGGCTTTCCTCAATGGACTGTGGCTCAAGACATGTAAGCCAAATAACCCCTTTCCTCCCCAAGTTGCTTTTGGTTATGGTGTTGCATCGAAGCAATAGAAACATTAAGACAGACAGCATCCACCATTGCAAGGGTTAAAGATATCTGAGCAGGGGCTTGGATGATGCAGAACAAACGTGAGAACCTGAGTTCAGATCTAGCACCATGTAAATTCTGGGCACTATGGTGTAAGCCTGTAATCCCAGAACTGACGTGGGGGTGTTAACAGAGACAGGAGATTCCTGGAGCCTTCTAGACACCTTGACTAGCCAAATTTATGAGCTCTCAGTTCAGTGAGATATCCTGTCTGCAAAAGCAAACTGAGGAAGAATGCTGATGTCCAGCTCTGGCCTCCATGTGCATGCACACATGTGCACACACATATACACATACATGTAGACATATGCATAGACACACAAATACAACACACATATTCTACACAGTGCAAACACACCTAGATATTGACAGGAATAAATGGGGCACACCTTGCTTTTCTTCAGGTACTGGGGATGGAGCTAAGACCTTGAAAATGCCAGGCCAATGTTGCAGGATATTTGATCCCATTGTGAACCCCCAAATTGTGAACTGTAAAACCTTGTTTTATTGTTTGTTGTGGTTGAGCCCTAACACACACCTTTAACCCAAGAACTTTCAGTTTGTTGTAAACTGGTGGTTATAGTGTGGTTCACCCAGCCCTAATATACACCTTTAATCCAAGAGCTTTCTGTATACCAGATCTAATAAAGTTAACCCTAAGTCAAGAGATGGATCAAGAAACCAGCTGACCCCGGGGTCCGAGGATTGTTCAATGTTCCTGAATAAACTGCATTGAAAAAAAAAAAAAATGTAAAAAAAAAAAAAAAAAAAAAAAGAAACCAGCTGACAGGGATTAAAGAGCAGGAGAGACTTTGAGCTGAGGGGTATTTAAGACAGTGTGGAGAAGAGCTTTTAGCTCAAGCCCTGGCTCCTCAGCTCCCTGGCTTTTGGGACTTTGAACTAACAAGCCTTCAGCCTTGGGGTTTTTAGCCTTTTCATTCTGGGCTGTCAGTTGTACTAGTGAGCCTTTTGGGTTTTTTTCCATCTGGACCTGAGCTGAGAAGGAAGATCAGCTGGGTGCTTTCTCTGCCTCTGTGAGCTAGCCAGTTTTCGCCCCAGCATCTGGCTCCCAAGTCCTTACTGGTAAAATAGAATGGTTGGGATTTTCCATCACGTAAACAACATCCCAGTGATTCAGCCCTGAGCTATCTTTGCACTTTTTGTTTTGTGAAAATCTCCTAAGTTGCCCAGGCTGGCTTTGAGCTTGTGTCCCTCCTGCCTTGGCCTCCTGAGCAGCTGGGATAACTAAACCTGACCATAAGGCTTGGCTGCAGTCCAAGTCTCTTGAAACTTTCAAGTGCCACATCCAATCTTTTTCCTCACAGGTGCAAACTGGGTGCAAGCATCAGATGAGCCCAATGATTGTCACCATGGACGCCCTGAGTTTTCCTGAAGGTCTCTGTGTACTGTGATCCATTCATTTCTGCCATCACTGCCTGGTGACCAGGCTATTGGTCTGGTGGGTACCGTCTTCAAGAGCCAGAAATGGACAATCTGGTCTCTTGTTAGTTGGAAGTTGAGACAGTTCCAAGAGCCCTTCCCTCTTAAGATGGGTCTCATGTAGCTCAGGCTGACTCCAAACGTAGCCAAGGGTGACCTTGAACACCATTTCTCCTGCCTTCCAAGTGCTGGAATTGCAGTGTGGAGCACCACACCTGGTTTGTCCGGTGCTAGGGATGGACCTGGGGCTTTGTGCCTGGTGGGCAAGCCCTCTGCCTAGGAAGCTTCAGCCCCATCTGCAATTCCATCTAGCTCTGCTGGGGTTTTTGGTTGCTTAACTGCTGCAGGCACACAGACAACAAGAAGGCCCCTCCCAGATGCAGCTTTTGATCAGGAAGTAGAACAAATAACACCTGTCCTGGGAGGGCCATCCCACCACGGTATGCACTGCCTCATGTATGGAAATCCACGGAAACACCATCCTCAATCTGCTGGAGGGGGCAAACCCGTGCTCTTCCAGCCACTCTCCCTCGCTGTGGGGACATATGATCACAGGAAGGGACATGTGCTTCTTCAAGGGCAGATGTTTCATCTGAAGCACAGACTGGGTATGCCAAAACATCGGGATGTATTAAGGACAAACAGTTGATTGTTCAGTCTCCATCAGGCTGAATGTCTGGGTGGCTGGGAACATCTCCAGAGCCAAACGGACCACATGACTGCTTCTCCCAGAGATAGCTGGGTCAGGAGACAGAAGACTGTAGACCAGAAGAGCAAAGGAGGGAAGAGGTATGCCAGCTGCCTTCCTGTCCCAGGTGGCTACACCACAGAAGCACAAGCTAGCAGTCTGAATTTGGAGTTGTATCACTGAGGAGGGTATGGATCTGGAGTCAGGGTTGAAGTAGCACGTTCCCTCTGATGCTGGAGAGGGCAGCAGCTTCCACTGATGGGTTCTGGCAAGTTCAGGTCAACTTTGGCTTATAGATATTCTCTGATTATATCTCTTATAGATATTCTCTGAGGTTGCCTGGCTGTAATGTATCTCTCTCTCTCTCTCTCTCTCTCTCTCTCTCTCTCTGTGTGTGTGTGTGTGTGTGTGTGTGTGTATGTATGTGTGTTCGCTTCTCTTTGGGAGGCTCAAAAGCCCAGGATGAGCTCATCATACTAGCCACATCAGCAATGACTTTATTTCTAGTTAAGTGCATGTTTGAAGGAACTGGAGGTTGGGACTTTGACTAATCTTTTTGGGGGATGGGTCATGGTTCAACTCCCTAGTTGAACCCTTACTTTTCTCAGGCCCAAGACATTTCCAGCTGTGGCTCTGGTACACATGGTAAGTGATGACCAGGACCACCATACTCAGAGATGGCTTCAGCACCCGAAAGGGCTGTGCTCTTGCAAACTCTCCCTTCCAGGCTGGGAAGCTCATGAAACTCCATACTTTGGGGCTGCAGGAAGGATGGGGAAAGACAGGGCAATCCCACCGGGAGTTCTGAATGTGTTTGTTGTTGTTGTTGTTGTTAGGAAGCCTGGACCTAGCTCTAGGAGGCTGGCTCTGGGAAGTCAGCACCTTGGAGGCCAGTTAGATGCTCCTGGCCCAGGCCTCCACCTGCAGGCTCTCTGAGTGAGGAGAGTCCTCATGTGGTAGAAGCTAATCTGCTGGGCTCCTGGGGTTGGGAGGCTCGCAGCCATGGGTGGATAGGAACGCTCCAGATACCAAGGGAATTCTGTCCCCAGGGGTCTGGTGCTTAGCAGCTATGAAATCCCTTTTGGAGAGAGGTGGAGTGGTGGAGGCCCATGCCCAGGACTGGGAGAGATCCTTGGATCTCCCTAAGAGGAGGGACTCTTGGGTTTCAGCAATGGTTCCACCAAAGGAAGGCTCTCCCAGCCCACCAGCCAGTCATGGAAGAGTTCTTCCTGCCCTTCACTATAGGAGGAATAGACACGTCTCATCGTGGAGCGGATGATGGACCATCAGTAATGGAACACCATTTCGGGGCTGCGGCTGAGTACTTGCCCAGCATGCAGGGGCCTCTGGGCTTCATCCTCAGCACTGTATAAACCTGGTTTGGTATTTTATGTCTATAATCGAAGCCCATGGGACATAGAGGCAGGGGGACCAGGGGTCATCCTCAGATACGAATTTTGTGCCAGCCTAGACTACACAAAACCCTACTTGGGGAGAGCAGTAGCAGCTTCCACGGTGGCCCTGAGCTCTGCCTGTCCTGTTTTCGATGGTGTAGTTCATGATGTCATGTCATGTTACATGATGCTTTTCCTCTCTGGCCACCTGGGAACCCCTCTCCCACCTGCTGCTGGAGGACCAGGTGGAAAGTTGTAGAACTGAGCAAGGGGAGGGCAAAAAGGGGAGGGCTAGCTGGAGGTGGGGTGGGAGGGGGCGGTGTCTACAGGGTGAGACCAGCAAGGCCATTGGATGGGGCTGGAATGCTCAGAAAACCCAGGAAGGGACTTCTGGAAACCCACTTGGTGGCCGTGGCCTCACCCTGGTTTCTGCCCTTGAAGCTGTGGACTTACTGAAGACACCTCAACAAGGAGCCTCAAGCCATCTCACTCCTCTCCTGAAGAGCAGTCAGGTCCCTGGATACAGGAGCCCTAGGCCAGCAATCTCACTGTCGAGAGGAGGATGAGAGGGGCCATGGAGGCTGACGCAAGGTTTTCATGGGAGGTTCTTGGGGACTGAGTGTAGGGGCCACAGCTACATCTCTAGCCTTCTTTTTACTTTTTCTTTTGAGAGCAGGTCTTATGGGGTTTCCCGAGCCGCCCAACTCACTCTGCATGCCAGGTAATCTTTGAACCGATGATCCTATTGCATTAGCACTTCGGAGAAGCTGTGATGACAGGCCTGCCCCACTGTGGCTGGCACCGACGGGTGCTTTCAAGTATTTCCTTTACTGAGACAAGGTTCCATATAACTCAGGCTAGCCTCAGACTTGATATGCCATGGAGGCCCTCGACCCCGTTTCTTCAGCCTCCATCTCCCTGTGGTCCGAGCAGCAGCTCTGTGGTACCGTGCCCAAGAGTGGAGCTTTGTGCCCGTCCACCAGCCATCTACCACCCGAGCTACATCCCCAGCCACAGGCAAGTGTGCTTAAAGCTGAGCCACCGCTGCTTCTCAGAACCATAGTTAGAGATCCCCACAGCATCAGCAAAACACAAAGAAATAAGCACATGAACCAGGGTATCTATTTTACTTCAGTTAGCCAACAATCCTGAAATGCACAAATCAAAGACAATGCCTAAGGCAAATGGTTGTTCTTCAGAGCATCCCTCGAGCAGAGATGTGGGGGACTGTCCCCAGGAACACTCAGCTAGGCACAGCTCACCGCCCCCCTCCGCTGAGGCAGAGGCTAGTGGCGTTCAGTACACGCCTTGTTCAGGCCAGTGCAGCTCCCGGGCGTAGATCCCTTTGCAGCTGCGGATCTCCCGGTCATGCTCCAAGTTCTTGTTCAGGCCCGGCACCGAGGAACGCCATCCGATGAAGCCTTGGGTGGTCTTTGGGACTGGGGGTGATGGAAGAGTCTGGAATAGAAGCGCAAGGGGTTAGTCACGGGGAAGGCTCCTTCCTGCCCACAGCAAGGATAGGAGAATGACATGTATCTCGCTGTAGGGAGAATAACCACACATGCTCCAGGAGTGGAGGTGCCTACCATGCCCCATGGGGCCTGTCATGGGGAAGACAGGAAAACCAACAGTAAGCAGTATGTTCCCACCAGCCGGAGTTTGAGGTGCATGGCTCTCAGTTTTTATTTTTTAATTTGTGGTGTGTGTGTGTGTGTGTGTGTAGGCTAGAGTCTGGCTTTTGGGTGTTCATTAAGTTTCCTTTCTGCTTGTGTGGTAACACTCTGACTGAAAGCAACCCGGGGAAGAGAGGGTTTGTGTGATTTACAGTTCCGGTTCATAGCTCCTCACTAAAGTAAGCGATGGCAGGAGGCTAAAGTAGAAACCACGGGGCTTGTTGCTTGTTGGCTCATTCCTAGCTCACTCACAGGGTCATGTTGAGAAGGCATGTTATAAAGCCCAGGGCCACTTGCTTAGGGACGGCGCTGCCCACAGTGGGCTGAGGCCTCTCATATCAACTGTTAATCAAGAAAACCCCCATAACTGTCTGTAGGCTAATCTGATCTAGGTGACGGCTCACTTGAGGCTTTCTTTTCAGATGACTGCAGGGTGTGTTAAGCTGACAAAGGCAACTGAGGAAATGTCCTAGTTAGGTTTCTTATTCCAGTGACAAAGCACCATGACCAAAAACAATTTGGGAAGGAAAGGGTTTATTTCATTTCACAGCACGTATCCTATCATCCAGGGCAGTCAGGATACGAACCTGAAGGAAGGAGATGATGCCAAGGCTGAGGAGGGGTTCTCCTTAAAGCTTGGCTTGCTCAGTCTGCTTTCTTATATACCCTAGGAACACATGCCTGCAGGCAGCACCATCAGCCATAGTGGGCTGCAATCAGCAATATAGAAAATGGTACTGCAAACTTGCCCACTGGTGAATCTTCCGGAGGCATTTTTCTCGGTTGAGAGCTCCTTTTCCCAAAAGACCGTGCCTTGTGTCAAGTTGATACAGAACTAGCTGGCAGAGCATGTGTCTTCCTCAATGGCTCCCAGCCTTGTGTCACTGAATCTGTAGGTCACTGGTTCAGATAGGCCACCTGGCCAGTGAGTTTCAGAGATTTGAATTGGGGCGAGGAGCAGCTTGCCCACGGAGGAGCTCGCCTGTGGCTCTTATGACCTGCCCACCCTGAATTCCCTGATTTTTCCGTTTACTGAGGACCCCTTTCTTCCTCGCTTCTGATTGGTCAACAAGCACCCAGTCATGGCTGACACTCATCCCCCTCTGAAAAATGCTGGTTCCTGTCCCCAGTCCTTCAAGCATACCATCCATAGAACCCTGGTCTCCCAGGCAGGTACTTCGGTAACCCCAAGATACAGGAACCAGGGAGGAAGTGGAGACACAGAGTCCAGGCCACACATCCAAGACTGAACATGGGAACTGAACAGTACTGTGGAGCTCAGGCTGAGATCTCACTGTAAATCTGAGCCTCAACTGCTTTCCTGGTCCCATAGCATGTGTGTGTGTGTCCCTGTGTGGATGCACATTTGTTTGTGCATTCGTGTGTGTGTGTGTGTGTGTGTGTGTAGGTGCATGAGTGCTTGTGTGTACACGTGTTGATATGTGCACGTGTTTCTACATGTGTGCTTGTGTGTGTGTACATGTGTGTGCATGTATGCATGTATATGTGCTTGACCCACATGTGCAAATAGGTGTCTCAACTGTGAGGTTCCCAGCCTACTTGTGGGGCTCTTGTGCCTGCCCAGATTAGCCATGTCCTCACCTCTGGTTATTAACGAACCACAGTTTGCCGTGGGACTTATTTCTTTTTTTTAGAAAATGGTGTAAAAGCAGGTTTGCAAACCTTGATGTATTTGTCCATGGGGCTCACTGTCCGGACACGGAAGTGGCCGGGCAGGTCGATCTTGGCCTTTGGGGTGTGTGGCTCTTCATCCTCAAGCAGCTGAAACAGAACCCCAGACACAGGAACCTCAGGCTGAGGCTAGGACACGAGCCCTTCCTGGACCCCAGAAGGCTACATGTGATAGGCAGTGGTGAAGCTCTGAGCATGCTACTGGTCCCAGCACAAGCGGAAGGTGGTGAAAATGAGATCTGATCTGCTGAGTTAGTCCTGAGTGACCCTTGCTGAGGCCCTCCTACTAGTCTTGCAGCACAGGAATCAATATCCCCCATCACGGGACCAGAGAAGACATCCCTGGTCATGAACTCAAACTAAAAAACTAAAAAAAATGCCTGTGCCAGTTTTCCAACCAGAGAGGAACGCCCCACACTCTGGGAGAATTTAAAGGCATTTAAAACTCCCTGGAAACCCAACTTAATTACACACGAGGAATATTAATATCGGATCACTTGCGAACAGTACATTATTAAGGCCCCTACTTTATGCATCCAATTTCAAACCGTATAACTGTCTAAGAATTTTTAAAACCTCATTACAAATGGCATAATTTCAGAGCTGTGCGGTGGGTGGGCTGCTGCTGGGGCTTCCGCTGCTGTAAGTTAGGAGATTTTGAACCACTCAGTTCTGGTCACCATTTCCCTGCAGACGAAGAGGAACCATCTGAAGTCTGGCCAGAGGTAGTTACATCAGAAACTGGCCACCCCTAGAAGCCCTGTGGGCATTATGAGTGTTGTATATAAACTATATATATAAGTATATATATATAATGTATATATAGTAGGCCCTATATATATATACACACATACATACATGTATATATATATACATGTATAATATATACATATTATATATTATATGCATATTATGTATATTATGCATTATATATTATGTATTATAATATATACATACATGTATGTATGTGTATATATATATATATATATATATAGGACCCACTCACTCTAGAAGCAGGTTTTGTGGGAACATTAGACTCCTGGACAATCAGAAAGCATTATCACTGAGCTTATGGTGGCTGCCTCTGTGATTAGAGCTCTCTCTCTCTCTCTCCCTCCATGTCCCCACCACTTCCTATTTGGGATTCTTGCCCCCTCTAGATTCTGTCATCTGCACAGTCCCTTGCAGACATCTGAATGTGTGACCCATGCTTTAGGGAACACCTGGGAGGGAAGACACTGTCTCAGTTATTTCTTACAGGTCCCTTTGCCTCCAGGCCCACAGAGGGGTCCCACACACCTTTGTCCCACCTATGGCCCCAGTCAGTTAAGGAGCTACCACCCCACTTCACAGATGGGAGTCGGTCATGTAGCCTCCAAGTGAGACCAAGATCAGCTGGCTCCTCACCTTGACACCCCCTTTGCTCGTTTTGTGGCCAGCCATCATTCCTTGAGCTCAATGGTCTCTTTATTAAAAACGGGCCTGCAGTGGCAGCCCCGTGCACCTGGCTGCTGTACAAACCAGCCTGGTTCAGAGGATGTGCCTGGTACACACACCTCAGACCTTGAGAGTGCTTTGCAGCTCCTCACGGGAAGGAACCTCTGGATTCAGGGAAGCAGAAACACAGCCAGTTAATTAATGTGTGTGTGTGTGTGTACCTGTGCATGCACAGTGCAGATGCCAGAAGAGGACATCAGGTGTCCTGTTGTATGACCCCACAAAGTCCTCTCAATTCATTCTCTCTGATTATTGGATGGTCACCATTTTCCCCCCTGACATGACTAGTTATAGCCTGGAGACAGCGGTGGGAAAAGGGGCTCCTGATAAACTTTCAATTACCTTTTCCATGGGGGTTGCCAAATATCCCCACTTGGCCGGCCACTTTTCCTGGGCTTCATATTCGGCCCTCAGACGGTATCTCCTGAGAAAGAGAAATCCTGAGTAGGAGGCAACACCCTCAGAAAGGCCCCGTGCAAACCTCCAAATGCGCGGAGAGCTGCCTGCCTGTGCGTTCTGCACACCAACCCGACTGGTGGGTCTGCAGGGGGCGTGGAAGGGGAAGTTCGATGCCCTCGACTGAGCCACTCTTAACTTATGGGGAGACCTTGGCCAAATCGAGAGAGGAGGCAGTGGGGGGAAGAGATGGTACAGAGAGCATGTTGTGGGGATCAGGTGAGACCTGGACTGGCTGCTAGAGGGGCATCTGAACATTAACCCTCTTTTCTGGAGGCCCCTACCCACCCTTGGAGGAAGAGCAGATTGAGACAGACAAGTATCCATGGAACAGGGCAGGGAGCTTAAAAAGACACTTCCCCCTGGGTTCCTGCAAGTATAGACTCATCCAGTGTGAACTTGATGTGCAGAGAGAGAGCCTCCTTAAATGTCACCCCCAGCTGCTCCACCCACCTGTGAGCTGAGCTTAGGGGGCAGCAGGTGAGGCGCCCTGTTAGGTTCTGCAAACACGGAGTTCAACTTGATCCTTCAAGCTCCTTCTATCTGCGAATCAGAATCTGCACCCCTCCTCCATCTCTTGCAGGTTTTGGGGCCCTAGCCCAAGCCTGGAAAACCAAGTCTATTTCTTTCTCTCTCTCTCTCTCTCTCTCTCTCTCTCTTGTGTGTGTGTGTGTGTGTGTGTGTGTGTGTATGTGTGTGTAGGTGTTCCCATGTGCAGGTCTGTGAGAAGGACAGAGGTCAACCTTGAGTATTGTTTCGGGGTTTCTATCGCTGTGATGAAACACCATGACCAAAAATCAAGTTGGAGAGGAAAGGGTTTGTTTGGTTTACACTTCTATCTCGCTGTTCATCATGGAAGGAAGTCAGGACAGGGACTCAAACAAGGCAAAAATCTGGAGGCATGAGATGAGGTAGATGCCATGGAGGGGTGCTGCTTACTGGCTTGCTCATCATGGCTTGCTCAGCCTGCTTTCTCATAGAACCCAGGACCACCAACCCAGGCATGGCCCCACCCACAACAGGCTGGGCCCTCCCCATCAATCACTAATTAAGAAAATGCCACCTTATGACTTGCCTACAGCCTGAACTTATGGAGGCATTTTCTCAGCTGAGGCTCCCTCTCTTCTGATGACTCTAGCTTGTGGCAAGCTGACATAAAACTGTCCAGCATGGTTGTCATTCTGCATGGTTGTCTCCACCTTGTCTTGGAGATAGGATGTCTCTGTAGGATCTGGGCTCACTGGTCAGGCCACACTGACCAGTTCCAGGGATGGCCTGTCTCCTTCTCCCATGCCCTGGGATTGTAAGTGTTCACCACATTGATGCTTTCAACAAGGGCTCTGGAGGAAAGACTCAGTTCTTCATCCTTATGTGCAAACACTTCCCAGGCTGAGCCCTCCACGAGCTCCAGAGCCTGTGTGTTTTCATGTATGTCCCGTGTACGTTCTGTGTCTGGGTGTGTGCACCTGCGTGGAGGTCAGAAGTCAAGATAGTTCATTTTTCCCAGGGCCCTAGGGTCTGAACTCAGATCCCCAGGGGCTCACTGTGAATATTTCCATCTGCTGAGCTATTGTTCTAGTCATGGAGTCTATTGCCCATAAAGATGAAACCAACATGAGGCTCAGACAGGAGGCACAAACGTGGCTGTAAATTTCCCAGATAGCCACATCGCAGAGGAAGTAAAAAATACTCAACTGATAGTTTTCATGTTACTTCTTTAGTGTGAATCTTTGAAATTTGTCAGATTTTCATTTCTTGCTAACCTCAGTTTTGACAGTGCCCATTTCCAGTGCTTGTGAGCCATGTTTGATACTGGAAAGCAGAGTCTTGGGCTCAAGTGAGTCAGAGAAGAGGGGACTTTTGATTTGGGTCTTGAAGGATATATAGGAGTTTGTTTGGTGGGGTGAGGAGGATAGAATAATGTTTCTCCCTGGCAGTTTGTGGGTGGTAACAAACACTTAAAAAACTGAGATTGTGCAGTTTATGAGACACTGTTTTCCACTTATGAGAACTAACACAGTTTCCTATAAAACAAGCCTGTGGCAGTTCTGATAGAAAGCATGCTCTTCATCAGTTTCCATCATTGGTTGTCCACACAGGTGTTAAAGCAGATGATAAAACCCATAGAGATGGTCACTGTGGGCTCAAGTTGAGAGGTGAGCCTGGGGCCCATCATGTGGCTGTAGTAGGGGGATGCTAACTAAGTTCAAGGACGGACTGAGCTGTGGCGGAGTGACTTCAGGCCAGCCTGGGAGACTCAACTATTAAACGTCAGAAAAAGAGAGCTGGGGTGTCATTCAGTGGCAGAGCAGTTGCCCAGAATTTTTGAGGCTCTGGATTCATACTCAGTGCTGAAGAGGGAGGGGGAGGAGAGATGAAGACAAATGTTCCTTGTATCTACATAGTGGTTAAAATGTCAAATAATGGAATACTATTTGGCACTCAAAAAACAGCCATTGCAAGGGCCTGATGGACACAAATCTTTCAGAGAATGGATTTGTTGTTGTTGTTGTTGTTGCTGTTTGAGACAAGGTTTCACTCTTAGACCAGGCTAGCCTTAAACTCACAGAGATCTGCCTACCTGTTCCAGCTCCAGTGCTGGGATTAAAGGCGTGTGCCACCAACACCACACACAGTCCCCGATCCTTTAAAGTTAAAATTTCTTCTCATTTAAAAGGATCAAGGAAAACCAAGAAACAGCGAGCCTCCCCTCCTTTGAGGTTGTCAGAAATTAGCATCTTAATTTTGTTGTTTCTTTTTAAATTCCCAATTGGAATTCTCCCAGTCTCCACACTGGGCAGGAAGGAAGGGCAGGAAGACTGTGGTCTCCCTGTGTCCCTAATGTTGCCCGTCCCCCTCCTTCAGGTCCCTGATTATCCTTAGAGCACTCCTGTTGTGCCTAGCGGTTAAGTGTCTTCTGGTCTTGGTGGGGAAACTGAGGCCGCCGAGGTATGCACACGGCACATGAGAAGGGCCGAGCCCAACGGGCCTTACCAGATCTCATCCTGGGCCACAAGGTTCATGCGCTCTGCGGCGGCGGTGCTGAGCGGTTTCTGAGCCATGGCTCCCGGTGTCTCCACAAACCGTAACGCTCCTCCTGGACTCTGAGTCCTTAGGTGTAACCCTGTCGCTGGGAGACCGGTTGCCAGGTAACACATGACGCAACGGTGGAGGCACAGGTGAGGGAAAGAGAGTCCCTGGAGCTTGCCTCTAACCTCCGTCCTCTGAGAGCTGGTGATCATCCTGTCACATCCTACTCTGAGAGCCCTCTAGACCTATCACCAACACCCTCGCTCCTCTTTCCACACTGGGAATTGCTCCCAGGACATGGCACACGCTCCACCTCTGACCTACATTCCCAGCCCTCATTTTTGTTTTGTTGTTTTGTTTTCTTGTTTAAAATTTTGAGACAGGGCCTCCTCAAGTGGCTCAGGCTGGCCTTGAACTCACTTTATAACCCGGACAGACCTATGCTTTGAGCTGCTCCTGTCTCAGCTTCCTGAGTAGTTAGGATGGCCTGGCTTGTACCATCAGCCCTAGTCCCTGACCCTCATGTGGAGCAGACAGGCAAGGAGACAGGAGACAAACACCCCTGAGGTGACAAGGGACAGTGATGATGAAGAAAGCCACCATAGAGATGACGCTAACAGTGACAGGGGGAGGGAGGTTTCTAGAAGGATAGCCACAGGGGCAAGGAGATTCTTCAGTCTACGAAGTGCTTCCCACACAAGAGGGGGACCTGAGTTCAATTCTCAGACCTACATAAAATGCTGGGCATGGTGGCAAATGTCTGTAACCCAGCACTGGGAAGTTGGAGACAAGAGATTCTCCGGATAGCTAAACTGGAACGCTCCGGGTCACCTCAGAGACAGTCTCAAAACACAACGTGGACAGTGCCTGAAGAATGACCTCTGAGGTCCACCTCACATAACCATGTGCACCCACATTTTCTGTGCAGGGTAAGGAGTGTTGTAAAGGCCCTGTGCACAGGGCACCCTGAGGAGCGTCCAGCACTACAGAGAACTGTGGTCACATGGACAGGCTTGAGGGGTCTTATGTGGGCCCAGCTCCTGGCCCCACTTTTCATCACTGAGACCCAAATCCCGGAGTCACTGGACTGAAAGGAAGAAAGGTTGACTTTCCTGTGGCAAATACCTCATGGAAGCAAGGTCTGACCTACGGTCTGTGGTGGCAGAAGTCTGAGGCAGCTGCCCACATACCCAAACTCAGGAAGCAGAGAAGATGACTGTTCATGCTTAGCTCACTTCCCCTTTTTGTTCAATCCAAACCTCCAGCTGTGGGGCGATGCTGCCCATATTTAGGCTAAATCTTCCCATCTCGGGCCACCCCAGACAGCTGATGCCCACAAAGATGGATACTTTTCAGTGCTGACCGTGGAAGGAACTGTTTAACTGCTAAGCTAGGGACTTGATTGCCCTGTACAAAACCACCCAGGGAACTTGCTGTAGGTACACACCCAGCACTCCCACTAGTGACCCACTCTTCCTGGGACTCCAGTCACTCTGTCCTAGTCAGGTTTAATGAAAGGAGCCAGCCCACTGTGGGCAGCACCATTCCCTAGACAGACCGTAGAGTGAAAGTTAAATAAAAGCCTGAGCAAGCCACCTAGCAAGGCCTGCTGTATTTCCTTGACCGTGAAGTGAGAGTTCCTGCTCTGGCTCCCTTCTTTGATGGACAGTATGAGCTGAAACAAACCCTTTTTCCTCCCCTATATTGCTTTCAGTCATAGTGAAACCTAGGATCCTAGGAAACCCTCCTACCAGGCTGGGTGGCAAGACAGAACTGGACAAAACACAGGACACATGGTACACAGTGTTCCAGGGCACACAACTTCTCCCCAGGTACCCACTGCCTGTGCTTTGTGGTTCCTGAGAAACCCTCCATTCCCCCACAGATCATGTTTCGCTGGGTCCTCCTATCTACCCAAGAATGTCTCTGAAATTCCTCTTTTGGGCACTTGCCTGTGGGTGGACTTTATCCCCCCCCCCACCGTGTTCCATTGTGCTTGCGAGCTGACATCTCCCTTTCCTGTTTCTTTTTTTTTTTTTTAACATTTTTATTATTATTATTAATTACACTTTATTCATTTTGTATCCCCCCCATAAGCCCCTTTCTCCTCCCCTCCCAATCCCACCCTTCCTCCCCATTCTGCATGCATGCTCCTCCCCAAGTCCACTGATAGGGGAGGTCCTCCTCTCCTTTCTTCTGATCTTAGTCTATCAGATCACATCAGGAATGGCTGCATTGTCTTCTTCTGTGGCCTGGTAAGGCTGCTCCCCCCTCAGGGGGAGGTGATCAAAGAGCAGGCCATTCAGTTTATGTCAGAGGCAGTCCCTCTTCCCATCACTATGTAACCCACTTGGACACTAAACTGCCATGGGCTACATCTGTGCAGGGGTTCTAGGTTATCTCCATGAATAGTCCTTGGTTGGAGTATGAGTCTCTGGGAAGTTCCCTGTGTTCAAATTTTCTTGTTCTGTTGCTCTCCTTGTGGAGTTCCTGTCCTCTCCAGCTCTTGCTATTTCCCACTTCTTACATAAAATTCCATTCACTCTGCCCGACAATTGGCCATCAGGCTGAGCATCTGCTTTGATAGTTTGCAGGGCAGAGGCTTTCAGAGACCCTCTGTGGTAGGTTCCTAGTTTATTTCCTGTTTTCTTCTTCTGGTTTTCAGAGGCCCTCTGTAGCAGGTTCCTAGGTTGTTTCCTGTTTCCTTCTTCTTCTGATGTCCATCCTCTTTGCTTTTCAGGATGGGGATTGACCGTTTTAGTTAGGGTCCTCTCTTTTGCTTAGTTTGTTTAGATGTACCAATTTTAGTGGGTTTATCCTATGTTGTATGTTTATATGAGTGAGTATATACCGTGTGTGTCTTTTTGCTTCTGGGACAACTCACTCAGGATGATCCTTTCCAGGTCCCACCATTTATCTGCAAATTTCATGATTTCCTTATTTTTCATTGCTGAGTAATACTCCATTGTATAGATGTACCACAATTTCTGCATCCATTCTTCAGTTGAGGGGCATCTGGGCTGTTTCCAGCTTCTGGCTATTACAAATAAAGCTGCTACAAACATGGTTGAGAAAATGTCCTTTTTGTGTACTTGAGCCTCTTTTGGATATAAGCCTAGGAGCGGTATGGCTGGATCTTGAGGAAGCGCTATTCCTAGTTGTCTGAGAAAGTGCCAGATTGATTTCCAGAGTGGTTGTACAAGTTTACATTCCTACCAGCAATGGAGGAGGGTTCCCCTTTCTCCACAACCTCTCCAGCATGTGTTGTCATTTGAGTTTTTCATGTTGGCCATTCTGATGGGTGTAAGGTGAAATCTCAGGGTTGTTTTGATTTGCATTTCCGTAATGGCTAATGAGGTTGAGCATTTCTTTAAATGCTTCTCTGCCATTCATATTCCTCTACAGAGAATTCTCTATTTAGCTCTGTTTCCCATTTTTTAAGTAGATTACTTGGTTTGCTGCTTTTCAGCTTCTTTAGTTCTTTATATATACTGGATATGAGTCCTCTGTCAGATAAAGGGTTGGTGAAGATTCTTGCCAAATCTGTAGGCAGTCACTTTGTTTTGATGACAGTATCCTTTGCTTTACAGAAGCTTTTCAGTTTCAGGATTGTTGCTCTTAGAGCCTGTGCTGTTGATGTTCTGTTCAGGAAGTTTTCTCCTGTACCAATGAGTTCTAGGGTATTCCCCACTTTTTTTTCTAGCCGATTTAATGTGTCTGGTTTTATGTTGAGGTCTTTGATCCACTTGGACATCCAGTTAGACCAGCACCATTTGTTGAAGATGCTATCTTTTTTCCATTGTATGGTTTTGGCATCTTTGTCAAAAATCAGGTGTCCATAAGTGTGTGGGTTTATTTCTGGGTCTTCTGTTCGGTTCCATTGATCCACCATTCTGTTTCTATGCCAGTACCATGCAGTTTTTATAACTGTTGCTCTATATTACAGCTTGAGATCAGGGATGGAGACACCTCCAGAAGATCTTTTATTGTAGAGGATTGTTTTAGCAATTCTGGGTTTCTTGTTATTCCATACGAAGTTGAGAATTTTTCTTTCCAGGTCTGTAAAGAATTGTGTTGGCAATTTGATGGGAATTGCATTAAATCTGTAGATTGCTTTTGGTAAGATGGCCATTTTTACTATGTTAATCATGCCAAGCCACGAGCATGGGAGATCTTTCCATCTTCTCATATCTTCTTCTAATTCTTTCTTCAGAGACTTGAAATTTTTTCCATACAAGTCTTTGACTTGCTTGGTTAGGGTTACACCAAGATACTTTATGTCATTTGTGGCTATTGTGAAGGGTATTGTTTCCCTAATTTCTTTCTCAGCCCCTTTCCTGTTTCTTATCCTCACCCTCACTCCTGCCCCGTTCCAAGGCTCGAATCTGAATCCCTTTCCCTCTGATATTTGAAACAAAAAATTTCCAAGCCTCTGGCAGACAGTTTCCTTATCTAACAAATTCTCTTTTTTTCTTGGCAAACTTGTTCTGAAAAGACTTCAAACAGGGAGAGAGAGGAGACAGGAGACAGAGCTGCCACTGTTGCTGGCCACACATGGGAAACTTGGAAAATATTTACAGCTTTTAGGTTTGTCGTGTTCCCGAGTACTAATATTTTTGTCCTTTTCTCAGTTCTCTGGGACAGTTCATTTTTTATTTTTATTTCTTTTTCATTTTGATGTTGCTTGATAAAACATTCTAATGACGGGAGCCAACTGCTTCCTTTTTTTTTAAGTTTTTAATCTTAAACACTTTTCTTTTTTATTGGATGATTTTCCCCCTTTATTTCTTTAACCAAAGCGTGCTTAGTCAAGGAGCAGGCTGTGCCTACGGCGTGCCCTGTGCGCCAGCATGACTTTTCCACAATGTAGCTGGTTATTACCTGCACAACAAAGGCCCGTGGGCTTGTGCTGGAGATGACAATTTGCTTCCTGCGCCTGCTGGCTTGCGTGAGCTGCAGCCGAGGCAATAGAGAGCGTGTCTTGGTTGGGTTCAGATCATCTACGCCCCACTCCTTTAGCAATAGTTACCATGGTTCCAGGGCCTCATGGAGGTCGAAGACCAGCTGCCCCATGGTTCCCTAGAAACTCCCTCATTGGTCCTTCCCTCCAGCCTGCTTCATTCAGCTCCCCAGACATGGGAACACTTGGGTCCCTTGTAGGACATAAAGTGAACGGGGTCAGGGAGAGACTGGCTTGGACTCTAAACCATGAACGGTACAGCCTTGGCCATCTACGGTAATAATGCCGGCTGCCTCAGAACCTTGATGGACAGTTATTGGAGCACATAGTTTCTGTTTTTTTCATTGCTTTGGTGGAACACCTGACAAAAGTAATGCAGAAAGACATGGTGTATTTTGGCTCATTGGTGGTGGCAAGGGTGCCAGGTGGCTGATCGCCCTGTGTCCACAGTCAGAAAGCAGACAGGGTGGAGCTCGTGCTCAGCTCCTTTCTCGTTTCCCATTTCATACATTCATTTATTTGTGGTGAGTGTGTGTACGTGTGTGTGTGTGTGTGAGTGTGTGCACACACTTGTGTACATGCAGAAGACAAAAGACAGCTTGCAGGACTTGGTTCATGGTCTTTTACTACGTGGGTCCTGGAGCTCAAACCCACAGGCTCAAACCCTCAAGCCGCCTGGTTCCTGGGCTACTGAGTCTCAGGATACCCTTCCATTGGGACTCTGCCCCACCTCAGAGCTATGTGTTTCCTGGGCTCCCAAGTCCCAGGATATCTTTCCAGGAACACCAACAATAACAAAATGTCTGGAGCTGTTGAGAAAAAAA
Source organism: Meriones unguiculatus (assembly GCF_030254825.1). Classification (NCBI taxonomy): domain Eukaryota; kingdom Metazoa; phylum Chordata; class Mammalia; order Rodentia; family Muridae; genus Meriones; species Meriones unguiculatus. The sequence continues at coordinate 106,268,356 of NC_083352.1, forward strand.
AAAACAACAGGTCATTTGGCCAATAGTTCTTGAATGTGATGAGCATAGTGTTTGCCTCTGCTCAGCTCCAGTGACGTCATCATGGAAGATGACATCACAACAGCAGGAGTGTAGAAGAAGTCATTATGATTCGAAGACAGAGGAAGAGCCAGTCTTGCTTTCACTGTCTCCAGGGAGAGCTGACCTGTGCCCCATGCGCACTACACTGACACCCATCAGTGGCCTGGCCGTCTTCTATTAGGCTACTATTTGTTTTCTGTTGACAGAAAATTTCCTGACAGAAGCAACTTAAGGAGGGAGGGTTTCTTCCAGTGTAGAGATTGAGGGGATTATTCCATCATAGCGGGAACCTCAGTACTGTTCTGTTCCGGTGAAGAGACGCCAGGACCAAGGCAACTCATGAAACAGAGCACTGAATTGGTGCTTGCTTACAGTCTGTTATCACCGTGGTGAGGAGCACGGCAGTACGAATGGTGCTATAGCCTAGATGAGCAGTAGCCTGGCACGAGCTTTTGAAACCTCCAAGTCTACCTGTAGTGTCCTCAACAAGGACACACCTCCTAGCCCTTCCCTACACAGCCCAGTAACTATAAGCCTATGGGGGGGGGGCAGCCTCACTCAAACCACCACAGTGAGCAACAATGGCTGCAGGAGGGGGAAGGCATGTGGCAGGAACAGGAAGCTGGATGGTCACATGACATCCCCCGGAAGTAAAGAAGAGGAAGTGAGACTGGGCTTTGAAGCCTCAAGGTCCTCCAGTGACATACTTTTTTTTTTTTCCAGCAAGACTGCCCCTAAAGGTTCCAGAACCTTCCCAAACAGCTCCACCTATGGGGGAACCAAGTGCTCAACACAGGTGCCACAGGGGACGTTTCTCATTTAACGTACAGATGAGCTAGAGGCTGCAGTGTGCTTTGTGCTCCGAATGAAGCATACCGTCCTATGGGGCCTCCATAAACTCAAGATGTAAGCATCTCAGGAGTCTCAGACATCACGGAAACTTACAAGATTGCCTAAGCCCTTTCCTCCCCAAGGATGTGAGCAGTAAGGACTCATGAGTATCAGGGAGACTCAGCGACCTTGCAGAGATGGGTTTTCCGGTAAGACATCTGTCCCCGAGTTAGCTGTGATCTTGTCACTAGTCAATGGCAGTGCCATTCTGAGCTCCCGACCCTGCCATGTTCCTGGAAATCACCCGTCACCCACACTCCTGTAAGTGGCCCCAATATAGTCATTGCTTTACCAAGATGGATTTTGGTGGAGTCATTTCTGTGGTCTCTGCTTGGGTGTCTTGTTTGGCGTGAGGACAAGCTTGTTCACGTCTCCCCAGGAAAAAGTCATACAATCGAAGCCTAAACACTTTAGAAGAAATTGGAGCTGTGTGTGAAGAAAGAGGAGAGAGGGAGGAGGAGAATGATGTAATGGTTCTTGGAGTGTCTGGGGCCCCCTGATCCAGGGCACTTTTGTTGTGCAGGTGTCCATTGGAGTCTCTGACATTTTCCATGTGAACCCCCTCCCCTGCCTCTGGAAGGCCCTGTGGATAACTGGACATCTTAAGATCCATTCTGCCTATTGGTCATTAGTTTGCCCAGTCCTGGTTCCCAGTGGGCCTGGCTGCTTAGACCCTCGCCCCATCCCGCCTGTAGACATGTGATGCATTGCCACTTTCCCCCAAAGCTTGGTTAAGATTCATTAGCTCAGTCCTTGGCTAGAAGATATGGAAACTGCTGGACTCTTGGGATTCCCTCATGGCCACCCACCTACCTCTCCAAGGAGCACCTGGTGCCATCTTTTGCTTTTCTTCTTCTCAGCTTTATTCCCATACTGTAGAGAGAGTAGGCCTTCGGGCCCTGACACCTCTTTCCTGTAGAGCTCTTCTTGGCTAGTTTGAATAGTTAATTTTATCTAACATGGAAAAGCATTAGAGTCCTGGCCAAGATGGCTCTCGGTTAGCATGTAATACACTTGATACATGGGTTAAGGCAGCCACGAGTCGAGAAGGGTGCTGCAAGCACTGGGCTGCTCTTTCTGCTTACATGCAAGTGTCAGTATGCTCCAAAGAACCTGCCCCTGGTAGGGACCCTGAGTATGCCGATGGCAACCACAAAAATGAGGGCTGGGCAGTAGCTGGGTGAGCGGTGTCTGCGTAGCACACACAGAGCCCTGGCTCTAGCCTGACACTACATAAAGTGGGTACGGTGGGGTGGCCCGGAATCCCAACACTCTCAAAGTGAATGAAGTAGGAGGGTCAGAAGTTCCAGGCCCATCTCTGCTCCATGGTGAGTTTAAGGTCAGCCTGGGGATATGCTGACTTGTGCCCAACAACAGCAGCAGCAGCAACAGCAGCAGCAAAGGCTTCTCAGAAGTTCTGCCACTCTGCAGGCGTCTGTCTTCCACCCTCTTTGGGGAGACCTAAATGAGCCCTCACAACTCACACCCGCCTCAGTCCACAACTCAGCTGCAGGCCTGTAGGACAGACGCAAGAGTGCCAATGTCTATCTTCAAATCCCTCGGCTCCCGTGGGCTCAAGTCAAACTCTTCAGTGCTACTTCCAAGTCATTCTCTTCAGAGCTGGGCATGCTGTACACAGGGCATGTTTCAAATGAGAAAGAGAGCCCCCCCTTCTCTGCCTGTGAAAGGCAGGGGGTCTTAAGACATTTTAATGCCTTTCATATTCCTCGCTCCAAATATATTATTTCAGTACAATAGTTTCTTTGCGGGAGAATTGCTTAAATGATTCAAAATGGATTTAAAAATATATTTCAAGTTTTAATTTTATGCACAGAACATTAATGAGCAGAGCGCCTTAGAGACTGCCTGTCAGTTTAACGTATCTGCAGAATTCTCAACGCAGATGTTACTCCATCTAAATCCTTTTAGAGGGAAGAAACGAGTAATTATTTTTTTTCTTAGGGGATGCCAGAAAATATATTATTTTGAAATTATATTTTGATCCCAGGGTTCTACCCAAATATTGTGAGGGAACGGGTATGTCAAGTTACTTGGACACTAAACGTTTTCTTAGAGTCCCAAGAGGAAAAGCAGGCAGGGTCCTTCATTTCCTGTCACTTCTCCCCGTCTCGCTCCCCCAGAAACCTCTCGAGCTACGGTGAACAGGAAACACAACTGAAAGCTTAACCTCCACTGTGCATGACCCAAACCACAGACCCCTAGACTGCAGCAGAGGGTTGGATACCAACACTAACACGATGTGATTAGGAAGGCCGACCTCTGTGTTCCCTTTTGTCTGCTGGCGATGCTCCCAGATCTCTTCTCCAGGGGTGGGTGACCAAGGCTCCGCCAGTCTTGTGTGTGGATGCGTTTATCCATTCCCCAAAGGATGCACACAGAGAACCTTAGGTCCCTTAGATGACCTGTCTGACTCTTGCTCCAGTGGCAGTCATTTTTGGAGGGGACAGTCCTCTTCAAGTGCCCAAAAATGTAAACAGTTGTCAAGTAACTGACATTTCCAAGTCATCTGTCAAGGTGGAGGTATGGGGCATGGCCAGTGTCAACAGGATGCGTGACGCAAGGTAGAGCCATGGACTGTGGCCTCCTCTTGGGTCTTGTCAGGTTTTTAATCGGGTCCTCAGCAGACTAGCAAACACAGCTGGACTTCCAGCCACCAGGGAAAATGGGTGGAGCCACACTCACTATGTACCACCCCCCCAACCTCATCCCTCCCACCTCTACCCTCCCCCCCCCCCCGCCCCACACAGGCCAGGGCCTTGGCAGGAGAGGCTGAGCCCAAGGGGAAGAGGGCTTTGGAGTTGGAGGCTGTTTCTTCTTCCAGGTTCAGGAAGAAGCCTAGCAGATGAGGTTAGTTTTGCCAGATGCACCCTCAGCCACTTCCTGTTTGTTCAGGGGTCAGCACGTCTCAATTCCAGATGTGTCAGGAAGAAGGCAGTAGGACTCTCTTCTTGCTTTAAAGTCTTTTTTGAGCAGTTTTAGGCTCACAGAAAGATGCAGTGAGAGTCTGAATTCCCATCATCCTCTGCTCCTGAAGGCGTAGCCTCTCCACGGCCAGCATCCTCCATAGCGGTCCACTTGGTACCACCCGAGCTCTTATGTCAATGGTGGCATTTCTCAGAGTCCGCAGTGTGCGTGCGTGCACTCTTTGGTGGGCTTGAGAGAGGTAGACTGTTGTGTAGACACTGCTAGGGTGTTCCACAGAGGGGGCCTGACTGCTTTGCATCTTTCCCATAATCCACTAGTCATGCCTTAACACTCCAGACTTCTCAGATGTCTGGACATTTAAACATCTCAGTGAATTTACCTTCTCCTGGTTTGGAAGATGCTGCAAACGCTCTTCCACGTCTCTCCATGGTCCGGTGAGTCATTTTCCACAACGATCCACTGTCTGGGCATGCCACAGCTGCTTGTCCACTCACTTGCTGAAGGACATCTTGGTGGCTTCCAGGTGACACTGCTGTACTCCCCACATGGAGGATTTTATGTGGACATCAATTTGCAAGTTGTTTGCCCAACTCCCTGGAGCATATCGTGGAAGGGCTGTGTGGCAAGGCTGTGTTGAGTTTTCTGGGAGTCAAACTGTGGTCTAGAATGTCATTCCATTTGCTCTCCCACCAGCAGTAATTGAGCTTTTCTGGCATCTCCCGCCCGGGTTCCGCAGTGTGCTCTTCTCTTTTAATTTTGCTTATTTTTCGTGAGCCTCTCTTTGCCGCATCCCTATCCTCTCCCTTTAAGTAATAAAAGATTTTATTTGGAAAATAAAATTACTGAAGTAATGAATACATACATAAAAACATAACCTTGAAACTTGTGTGGAAGATTAAACACTCCGAGAATGGCTGCAAAGGTGGAAAATGGGAGTGTTGGGGGTGGGCCTTTCAGCTATCAGTGAGCAAGGAACTTAGCTTGTCGGAACTCCACCATAACCCAGGAAGGGGATGTTCTCCAGCAAATGGGACAAATGAGAAACATATCCCTCCCATAGACTGATAAAAGTTCTAGAATAATTAAATGGTACAGTACAGCAGATGGGTTGCCCAAAAAAAAAAAAAAAAAAAAAAATGGTGGGTGATGTGAGGCCTCCCAACTCAGATGAAAAACTCAAGGCCGTAGAGAGAAGACTGAAGCTTGCCTTTATGAAATGGGGTCCTGTGTGAAGAGGAAGCCAGAAAGCAGTAAACCACTGACCCATGTGAAAACTGCTGACAACCAGAGGTCAAAGGTTAACTTATGTGCACTACCAAACTGCAAATAGTCTAGACATGCTCAAAGTAAGATGTGAATGTTCCAAAGTCCTTCCTCCCCCAAAGTAGTCACTGTGTGTGTGAGTGTGTATAAGTTTGTGTGTTTGAGTGTGGGTCTGCAGGCTCATGCTGTATGTGCCTGCAGTGGAGGCCGGATGAGATAGCTCAAGTCCTACTCTCTCAGTGTCTGCCTTAGTGGACCAGGAGCTCACTAGTTTTTGCTAGACAGGATAGAGAGCAACTCTCAGGGATCTAGCATGTGCAGATTTGGGGGTTGGCCTCAAAAGTTCGGCCCTGGGGCTTGCTCAGCAAGTGTTCTTAACTGCTGAGCTGTCTCCTTGGTCCAGGAAAACTACCTCTCCTCCCCTCTTTTTTAAAAAACCTAAGTGTGATATTTTTACTTGCGCTTTGAGGATCTCATGTGCGTACACAGAATGTTTTGATCATGCTCACCTCCGCTCCTCCCTGATCCTGCTAAGGAGTAACTCCTAAGCTTGATGAAGTTCGGGCACCCTGCAGATCCCAGTTTTGAGACCCTGCACCAGGAAGCGGGGCCTTTGGGCTCTTCCAGAAACCTGTTTTTCATACTCTACCCACCTTACAGGGCTGGTATTGACTTAGGTTTTTCCTTTAAACTCTTTAAAACATACTTATTTCAAAGGAAGAGTTAGGCCATTGCCATGTAAGAGAGAGACTGCAAGCCGATGTGAGATGTGGTCAGATTCTAGTCCCTGTACCGGCTTCTTGGGTTCAGAGAGGGGCTTTCGCACTTGACCTTAGCCACAAAAACAAACAAATAAATTAAAAAAAAAAAAAAGCTTTTGCACACCAGGCAAGGACTCCACCAAGAACGGCTATACGGGGGTGAGGGCTTCGGTTAGGCTAACCCCTGGAGACCATCCTCTCAGTCGGAGGGCTGGGAAGGACTGGCTTTGCTCTTGTGTTTTTGAGGTTTTCTTTCTTTTTGTGGTGAACCCAGGGCTTTGTGCATACCAGGCAAGCCCTCCACCACCAAGCCACATCCCCAACGCCTGGTTTATGTGTCTGTTTTCTAAGATAGTATTTAGGTGTGTGTGTGTGTGTGTGTGTGTGTGTGTGTGTGTGGCACAGGCTGGCCTCCCAAGTGCCATGACTATAGATGTGTGCATCACACTGTTTATGACTTTTTGACGTACGCACATCTCCTGAACCATCTTATGCCCCCCCACCCATTACCCCCCAAAAAGCTTCTGATGAGATGACACTGTGTTGGAGATGTCAGCCTTCAGTCTTCTGGACACCTTCCTTCTCTTTTGCCCAATAACCATGCCTTCAGAAGAGTGCTCAGATCCAAGCAAGCACAGCTTCTCCTGCTGCCGAGCTTCCCCAGATTTCCAGTGTCTTTGTTAGGGTTTCTATTGCTGTGAAGAGGCACCATGACCAAGGCAACTCCTATAAAGGAAAACATTTAGTTGGGGCTGGCTTACAGTTTCAGAGGTTTAGTCCGTTACCATCATGGTGGGAAGCATGGCAGCATGCAGGCAGACATGGTGCTGGAGGAGCCAGGAGTTCTACACCTTGATCCAAGACAGCAGAAGGAGACTGTGTACCACGCTGGGCATAGCTTGAGCATAGGAGCCCTCAAAGCCTGCCCTCCACGGTGACACACTTCCCCCAACAAGGCCACACCTCCGAATAGTACCACTCCCTATGGCCAAGCATTCAAACACATGAATCTATGCAGACCATATATGTTCAAACCACAACACCCAGTTATGTTTTAAATATGTGGACTTGTCAGTGAAGTATTTAAAGATGGCCTAAAATATTTAGAGAAGTTTGGTTGTGGCCAAAGACAGCTAATAGCCCTTCCTTTCTCTCTCCCTTTCTTCCTCCTTTTCTTCCTCCCTCCCTGCCTCCATCCATCCATGCATTCCTCTATCCATCCATGCATTCCTCCCTCCTACCCTCCCTTCCTGCCTCTATCCATCCATCCATCCATCCATCCATCCATCCATCCATCCATCCATCCCTTCCTGTTTCTTTCCATCCATCCTTCCTCCCAAGATCCTCCATTCTTTTCCACTGTCTCTCTTTTTGAATAATGGAAAGGGTTAATGACCTGTTGAAGTCCAGACACTGCTGAGAGAGACAGTGTTGGTGCCTGCAAGCCCAGATGTGGAATGGAGAATCTGGGATCCACTTATCAAAAGTCTCTTCTTTACTTGCATCACAGGACTTTCCTTCCAGATATTAAAAAAATTTGGCAAGTCACGGCAGAAGGCAAACGGAGGGCAGGGGCTGGGAAATCGGCACAGCAGATGCTCCTGGGTGACTTTTTGAGTGAGTCTGGTGCCCTTCAGAGATGGGCACCTGGGAAGCCTTGAGCACTGGGGCATTTGGAGCTGAGAACCAGGGGCTCCTGGAACTCCCAGTGACACTGATGGGGAACAGACCAAACTTTAAACAGGCGGTTTTCAGAGACGTGTCTCAGCTCTTGTCTTAATGGTGCATCCCACTGAGTTGTGTCTCCAGGAATGCCAGCGGGAAATGACAGTGCCCAAAGTCCTGACTGCTTTTTTTTTTTATTTTTACTAATTTGTGTGTGTGTGGTGTATATGTGCATATGCACAGCCCCTCCCCCCATGGGGAAGCAAAAGAAGGTGTCAGGTGACCTGTTCTGTCACCCTCCACCTTAGACAGGCTTTCTCACGGAACCTGGAGCAACAGACTTGCACACAGTGCAGCTTTTACGTGGATGTTGGGGATTTGAACTCCTGCCCTCATGCTTGCACAACAAGTACTTTTGTTCATCTCTCCAGGCCCCAAAGTCCTGATTCTTTGTGGTATTTTCCAGCCTCTGAACTGGCCTGCTTATGTGCATGTGTGTGTATGTGCGTGTGTGCACGTGTGTGTGTGTGTATGACTGTATGTGCCTCCCACCATATTCCACACTTGCTTTCTGATCGATCCTTCAGACATTCCCTCAGATTTCTGTTATTAACCCCATCTATGCCTACCTAGTACCTTTCCCTCCATATCTACGCAGGGAGCCTAGACTCTTGCCACCAATCCCAGCCATGTGTGTAGCGGCAGTTTAGGTTGTGTTGTGGGGATATGTTTTTGTTATAGTCCCAAGTGTGGGCTTCGGGAATGCTCTGTCCATAGCTGATAGCAGCCTCGTGAGAGGGCATGTGATCCTTGTCAGCTGGAAACTGTCTTGTGCAGGGGGCGGGGTTTCTGCCAGCTGAAAAAGTCCTTGTGTGGACTCTGAGAATATATATATATATATATATACACATACATACAGACAGACATATATGTGCCCACAGACAGAGAGGGATTCACTCCTAGAGAGAAAAGCTCCAAAGGACTATTCTTGCTGTTTCTGCTGAGCCCTGCTGCTGCTCTTGGTCCTTGTTGCTATTTCTGCTACTGCTGGATTTCTGGTTTGCTGTTTGGCTGGACTGCTGGCTATCCTGACTATGAAGAGTGGAATCACCCAAGGAACTATGTCTAAAGATGTCCACATCCCCCATTCCAAATAGTCTTCTTTCTCTCCTGCTTAAGGTTAGTAGGTTTGAAGGGTGGCAGAGGCATTTAGGAACCCAGTGACTCTAACCAGCAGGAAGTAGCTAAAGAGAACTACATCCCCTCTTCCCACTAGCCTCCTCTCTCTCCTACCAGGGTGTTGGAAGGGACTGGAGTGGATAAGGGAGAAAGAGACATAAGGAACCCCAAATAAAGTAGGTTTAAAAATTTCAAAGCTTACACATGTGTGTGCAGGACAGGGGTCCCTGTTGGTGGGTGTTTTTCCTCAACTGCTTTCTGCCTTACTTATAAAAATATTATTTATTTGTGTATGTGTGTGTGTGTGTGCACGTGCATGTGTGTACCACATGCATACAGAGCCTGTGGAGGTCAGAGAGGTATAGGATCCCCTGGACCTGGAGTTACAGGTGGTCTTGAACCACCCAAAGTAAGTTCCAAGAACTGACCTGGCATCTCTGCAAGAACAACATGTGCTCTTAACCTTCTGTCCAGCCCCACAACCTTATCTTTTGAGTTAGGGTCTCTCACTCTCCATGGAGGTCAATGACTTGGCCAGCTTGGGTGGCCAAATGAGCTTCAGGGATCTGTCTGTTTCCAAATCTTCAGTGCTGTGGTTACGGGCGTGCACCTGACTTCTCGTGTTTGTGCAGGGGTCCGGACTCCAGTCCTTTGTGCTTTTGTGGAAGCACTTCAGCTGCTGAGCTGTCTCCTCAGCCCCTTCTGCGTGTTCCAATTCTCTGCCAAGGACAGGCGCCCAGCTTGTCCTACACTGCTTAGCTCACTACCTGGTGGAAATGACAGAACTCTAGAAGTTGGTGAGGTTTGTCCCCAAGGTATCAATGGTCAGAACAATCTGAGGGTCACACCTGAGATTTCAGAGTGATCAGACTGAGTTAACTCGCGGCTGTGGCAATGGCTGTGTTAAACCTGAGAATTGCAGCTCCACAACTGTCTGATCAAAGCAACGTGTACTTTGGGGGTGCACCTAGGACTGGTCAGAGGATCCCTAAGTTGGGATTTGAGAAAGCGGCTCCTGCTTGCCTCCTGAAGTGCCTTTTGTAGGAGAGGTAAACTGTGCCCAAGGGCAAGAGAGTTGGCTGCTATACATTGTTAGAAAGATGCAATGAGCGGGGATGGGGATGTGATGGAACAGGCCTTTAATCCATCTGCAGAGGCAGGTAGATCTCTGGGAGTTCAAAGCCAGCCTGGTCTACAGAGCATGTGCCAGGACAGTAAGAGCTACATGGGCTCTTACTACATTGGGTAGTGTCTACATTGTGTCTCGAGAAAACAAAACAAACAAAAGACAGAAGGATACAATGAAAGGGAAGGAGCAAGGGTAAGGATGTACCTCAGGTGAATGGGGGCGTAAATTTAGTGTATGTTGAAAAATATGTTTTGCAGTTTACATCAGATCTATGAAACAGGAACTTCATTACAAATAGAAACCTTAACTTGCAGGGACTTAGCCCAGGATTAACAGGAACTTACTCTTAACTGTCTTAACTGCAAACAGAACCTTTAACCTGTAAGGTACTTTTTTTTTTTTTTTTCTGTTTTGGTCTCCCATTAACTAGCAAGGTATATTGTTCTTGTTTTGGTCTCACAGCAGCGCTTTTGGGGTCTCCCAAGGAGCGATCAGTCTTGAAGATTCTCCCACATTGTCAGCAGCAAGAGCCCTAATTAAGGTAGCTGAACTGGGCAAAGGAGAAAGAGATACTGCAGTTTGTTGCAAAGAAACTAAGAGGCTGGAAACAGAACTCCCCAGAGGGAGGAAACCCATCTGAAAGACAGCGTCCTTTCCTCATGCACGCCTTCCCAAAAGGCCAGGTTCAAAACTCTTAAGAAGATCTGTCAGACTCCCGAATGTAGGGATGAGCCGGTGGTGGAGAAGAAAGGAATCAAGCAACCAGACAGCTAGTGTCTGCCTGTGACTGCAGTCAGGAAGCCCTGGAGGAAAGGGTTGGCTCCTATTGCGAAGTCCCCAAGGAAATTTGAGGAGCCCCTGAAAAAGCTTTGGTTTAAGTTGCGGTTTAAAAAAATAATGATATTTGTTTTTTATACATGTGGCGCTGTATAGCTCTGTTTTCAAACCCACTTAGAGTTTTAAAAGAGAAGTCAGGAAGACAGAAAGAAAAGGAGAAAAGGAGGAGATAATGCAAGGGAAAATCTGGGGTTCTGAGGACTAGGGGCCTCTGAAACATCCTTTGCTACTTAAAGGAGCACAGTTGCTTAGGGCTGGGGTGGCAGCCAGAACCTGTGAGCTGGTATATTGAAGTCTAGCCCATGCCAAACCTAAAGGCAGCTTTGTTTCTTTCTGGGCCAGGCGGGGTGGTGGTGATGGTGGTGGTGATGGTGGTGGTGGGTGTCTGTCAAGGCACATGATGCCTGGGCTCCTGGTGAAGGTGTCTCCCACAGTTCAAAGGCTAGGGGTCCACCGCTGGGTACTGGGGTGGGGAGGGCCACGTGCACAAGGTTGTTTCAGAGTGGGATCAGTAGTGTGGCGGAGCCCTCATTCATCCAGGAGGCATCGTTCCTTGGCCGGGGAGTCAGTCGTGGGAGGCTGTAATTCTTGGAACCTGATATCAAGTTGTCCTTTGAAAAGGATGCCACAAAAATGAAGGAATACAGAAGAGGCTTCATCCCAGAACAGAAGCCTGAAGATGCTTCTTGACCTCCTTTTTCAGGACCAATATCTTACAGGTACATTCTGTCTCAGGTCACCAACTTGTATCTCGCCAACCTGGACATGGATGACACATGTGCTCTTGTGTGCATGGGCATGCCTGCTCATGATCACTTTATTCATCAGGGCACCCTGGCTCAGAGTATTTGCCTGAAGTTGAGCAGCCAGTTGGTGATGGCATCACATTCCACAGCCAGTCGGTGATGCCACATCCAGATGGTGATGCCACCATGTTCCATAGCAAGATGGTGGTGCCACCATGTTCCACACCCAGAGAATGATGCCATCATGTGCACCCTGAATCTGCTCTGTCTCTTTACATCTGCTTACTCCCAGCTCACCAGAAGAACCTGCCTGCCTCCATCTTAGGCTTGAAAGCCATGCTGTAGTAAAGACAAACTAGATTCATTCTTGTTTATGATTAAACCTCTGTTTCTCAAGGCTTGGGCTATGCTCCACCTCTAACCTTAACTGCAAATGGTTCTGTACTGTCTTTTCCAGAAATGACAATCATGTCTTTGTTTCAAAAGGTTATATGAGCAGCTATGACTGCCTTCTGTTATGACTACCTTGCTATCCTCACCTTGCAACCATGTCTTAGAAGAAGGAGGAGGAGGTGGAGGAAGAAGAGGAGGGCTGATGATATAGTGTGCTCGCTCGCGTGTGCACACAGACAGGAACACACACATACACACGCACTAACCCAATAGTTTGGGGACACTTGTGCTGGTGGCTACAAAATGATACCAACTGTAGTCTTCAGTACATGGAGTTGATGGATCTAGGGAATGCCGATCATTCTACAAAGAGAAGGAAAGAGGGTCTCTGTTCCCTGGGGCTCAGAGGGGACAGAGAAAGGAAGGAAGGATGACACCCTGGGGGAGTAAGGGAAGGTGGAAGAAGCATGAGAGGAGCTGCTTGTAGAATATGGCCACATGATAAAGGCTCATGGACTTGGGGAAGCCAGGCCTCTGCAGCTATGGCACAAGTCTGATGAGGGAGGTGAGGATGGGAGCCCTTGGGGGTGAGGCAGTTCCCAGGGAGAGAGGGGACCTTCTCCTGTTGGCTGTTGGAGTTTCATGGCAACTGCCTTAGTCACTGTTCTACTGCTGTGAAGAGACACCATGACCAAGGAAACTCTTATCAAAGAAAATGTCTAGTTGGGGACTTGCTTACAGTTTTTCAAAGGTTTAGTCCATTATCATCATGGTGGGGAGCATTGTGGCATGCAAGCAGACTCTGGAGAGCTGAGAGCTACATCCTGATCCTCAAGCAGAGAGTGAGTCTGTGTTGGCATGGGATTTTGAAACCTCAAAGCCCGCCCTGAGTGTACTGGCTAGCTTTATGTCAACATGTCACAACTAGCTTCATCAGAGAGGAGGGAGCCTCAAATGAGAAAATGCCTCTAGATGGTTAGGCTGTAAGCAAGGCTGTAGAGCAATTTCTTGATTAGTGATTTATGGGATAAGGCCTAGCCATTGCAGATGGTGCCATCCCTTGGCTGGTGGTCCTGGGTTTTATAAGAAAACAGGCTAAGCAAGCCATGGGGAGCAAGCCAATAAGCAGCACCCCTCAGCATCAGCTCTTGCCTCCAGGTTCCTTCCATCTTTGAGGTCTTGTCCTGACTTCCTTCAGTGATGGACGGTGATATGGACGCATAAGCTTCGTAAACCCTTTCCTGCCTAAATTGCTTTTTGATCACGGTGTTTCACTGCAACAAGAGAAACTCTAACTGAAACACCCAGTGACACACTTACTCCAATAAGGCCACACCTTTTTTTATAATTAAATTTATTTATTTTTATTAATTACAATTTATTCACTTTGTATCCTCCCATAAAGTCCTCCCTCCTCCCCTCCCAGTCCCATCTTCCTTCCCCCTTCTTCACGCATGCCCCTCCCCAAGTCCACTGATAGGGGAGGTCCTCCTCTCCTTCCTTCTGATCTTAGTCTATCAGATCACATCAGGAATGGCTGCATTGTCATCTTCTGTGGCCTGGTAAGGCTGCTCTCCCCTCAGGAGAAGGTGATCAAAGAACAGGCCAATCAGATTGTGTCAGAGACAGTCCCTCTTCCCATTACTATGTAACCCACTTGGACACTAAGCTGCCATGGACAGCTTACATGACACTACATCTGTGCAGGGGTTCTAGGTTATCTCCATGCCTGGTACTTGGTTGGAGTATGAGTCTCTGGGAAGACCCCTGTGTTCAAATTTTCTGGTTCTGTTGCTCTCCTTGTGGGGTTCTGTCCTCTCCAGATCTTACTATTTCCCACTTCTTACATAAGATTCCCTGTATGTTGCCCAACAGTTGGCCATAAGTCTCAGTGTCTGCTTTGATAGTCTGAAGGGCAGAGCCTTTCAGAGGCCCTCTGAAGGCCATACCTCTTAATCCTTCTAATCCTTTCAGATGATGCCACTCACTGGTGACTAAGCATTCAAATATATGAGCCTATGGGGGTCATTATTATTCAAGCCACCCCAGCAACCTTCCAGAAGTCTGCACGTGATCCACTGAGGTTGCAGCTTTAGAAACTTTTGACCACTGAGAGAGCTTTATTGAGGGCTCAAATCAAAGCTTCGGTAGAGAGGTATGGAAAAGGGTGTGTTTGCTGACTTATCTGTGACCCGAAACTCTCACCCCATAGGCAGAGGAAGCAAATGGGTAATTCTTATCAGCTTTGTCAAAGAATGAGCCTGTACACCGCCCAGACCCTTCCTTAGCAATAAGCCTGGAACTCAGGAGAAACAAACAGGCTGGTGGGCAGGGCATTTGGGATGGAATCCATGATTATTCATGCCAGTGAGGTAGGAAACCAAATTCTTGAGCTGTTCCTAAGCATGATCTCAGCACAGCTGCTTCATGACATATTGGAACAATGTCCAGCCATTCTGCTGGAATGCAGAGAGGGCGTTCAAGGGTACCCTCACCCCTGCTTCAGTGCTAGCTTCTATGAGAACAGATTCCATAGTGGTGAGTCAGATCTGGCTTTTCTTGAGGTCTCATTGAATTTCTGTGGTAGCCTAGAATCTGGTTTGGGCAGATCTAAGTGCTAAACACACCTGAAATACTGTGTGTAACAAGAACCTTTATTTGCCTGTTTCAGTTGTTGTCTGGGAGGATTATTGCCTTTGTCTGCTAACCTAGGACTGGTCCTGGAAGCTTCTAGCCTCAGTACAAGCTAAGCTAGGGCTAGAGTGTTTTCCGCCTCCAAGACTTATTGCTGAATAAGCTCACCCTTTCTCGTTCATACTGAGCGCCTTGAACTCAGATCTGCTTGCCTCTGTCTCCTGGATTAAAGATGTGTTTGTGTTCTAGGTGGATCACAGACCTAGAAGGTCTTTGAATGTGATCTCTTGCCAGAACAGCCATGTTCTGAATTAACATTCTTCTAACTGTGTGTCTGCAGAGGTGTGTGTGGCTGGAAGGAGGAGGCTCACACAGAAAGTGGGTGATTTGCTGCACTCAGGGAGGCACATGTGAAGGCTGCACATGCCTATAGCATGTATCAGGTGCTGACATGGGTGACTATACAGAGCTGGATGCTCTGAGTGTATATTTGCCGTGGATGCGTTGAGTTGGTGCCGGAGAGGGCACACCCTACAGGTCCCACATGCTAGTTGTGCCTTGGCCAACCCAGTCTATGAAGTTCCCTTAGAGGTGGGCTCAGGGGTCCTTAGTCACTCCACAAAGGAATCAATTATTTCCACAAAGTTAGGGATGGATATTGCTCTTCTAGACAGGCTGGATGGAGTTGGGAAGGCCCATCTGCCTCCTTAGGTCTCTTCCGGTTTTCTTCCTTCCCTCCTGGCATTTTTCAAACCAGAGAACCGTGTTATCAAAGGGTAGACTCTTTAGAGATGCAAACTCAGCCATATTTATCAGCTACATCCTCAACGCAGCCATGCAAACTATCTGCCCACTACCTATGAGTTCATCCATCCGTCATTCATCCACATATTCACCAACCCATCCATCCATCCATCCATCCATCCATCCATCCATCCATTCATCCATCTGTATCAAAACATACAGCCATTTAGCAGGCTACCCATTCCCCCTCCACACACCCATTTATTAATTCATGCAATGGACGAAATCGCTGTGTGGCTTTCATCCATGCATTACAAATTGAGTGCCCGTTACAGGCCAAGCACTGGAAATCGAGCAATAGAACCATCTCCTGTGGACCCACCCCCGGTGCAGAGCAGAGCAGAGCCTTTCAGTACTATTTCTGAATGAGTGTAGAACAAGGCCAATGACACACCTAACAAGTGTCTCCACATCTTTCCACCCTGCCTGATGAAGAACTGCAAAAAAAAGGAGAAAGTTTTAGGGTTTAGGGGTAGTCATGTGTCCTGCTCACAAGAATACTGTGGCGGCACCTTTCCAGCCGCCAGTGTGGCTAACTCCAGCTTTGGGATAATGGATCCCACTCTAGTTCTGCTGGCGACAGAGGTGGAAACTCTGGGAAGGCTCAGAGTAGAGGTGGGCAGGCTGCCAGGGGTGAGCAAAACAAAGACAAGGTCTGGGCAAGAGGTTGGCGCCGGGGCAAATGAATAAAGCCCTTCTATGAGGGAGAAGGAGGGACTTCTGTGGCCTCCATTTCCAGTTTCCTGTTGTGGTGGGCTCAGCCTCACTTTTCAGGACCCAGAACAAAGCTGCAGTGTTTTCCCGTGGAACATATTCTCATTGCATGCATGTCCTTAGCTCTGTGCGTGTGTGAACATGTGTGTATTCAGGCTCACCACAGCAGTCAAATGTGTGTGTGTGAATGTCGGATGTGTACACAGAGATCTGAGCGCCTCACTGGGGTGACAGTGAGTTTGTATGACATGTCTGCCGGCTGGTGTGGGAGGGCGGCCCCAAGCTTGAGCGCCACACAGACTGGGTTTAAACCAGCTTCAGCACGTGCCAGCTGTGAGTCCTGGCCCATGAGTCACCAAGTCCTCAATGTAGCTTCCACTTGGTAAGCAGGGGGAGTGGGAACGGGTCCTGAAGAATCGCCTCAAGGACGGTGTGATGGAACAATTCACACCAAGTGCCGGTATTCAGAGCCTGACACAGGGGTGGCTGGTGTGCTGGACAACCCAACACAGAGTATCCTGCTCAGCCACGCAAGCTGTGGACTCTGTGTGCAAGCAGGGACTCCCTACCCTCTCTTCGCCATGTGCCCCACGGCTATTGTTGTCCTGCCCTGGGAGGTGCTGATGTTGCAGACCTTGGCAGAGCCTGGTGGTCCAACACACATGCACATCCCAAGGCTGCAGGAGAGCCTGAACCCAGCGCAAGGTCTTGAGCAGGATGTGGAAATAATTCTTTGGGTCAGTCTTTGAGTTTACGGATCTGAGAGACATTGTCTGCACTGTAAATATGTCCTTCTGTTGAGCTTTATTTAGCCTTGTTTCCAAGAGAGGCCAGGCAACCTTCTCATTCTTGCTCCTCTGGACATGAGGTAGCTATTTTTCTCCGACTGCTTTCAAGCTTTCCTGTGTTTTTATTTCTAATTAATTAGATAATTAATCAAATAGGATTTTGCTGCATAACCCAAGCTGTATCCAAACGTGGTTTTTTTTGAGACAGGGTTTCTTTTTTTGTAGCTTTGGCTATCCTGAACTTGCTTTGTAGGCCAGGCAGACCTCTAATTCACAGAGATCTTCCTACTTCTGCCTCCCTGAGTGCTGGGATGGCAGGCATGCTCCACCATGCCTAGCTTGCCTCTGTCTCTTAAGCACTGGGATTGTGGGCACACATCACCATGCCCATTTGGCTTTTGTGTATTTTTGCAATTTAACTATCATGTGTCCAGGTAAAATCTCCAGTGTATTGTGTTCATGTTGTCTGGAGTTGGCCAAGCTTTTGGAATCTGCATGCTGACATTTCCCATCAACTCTAGGAAGTTTCTGTTCATTTATTCAAATTTATTTCATGCCCTGTCCTTGTTCATTTTCCTCTTCTGAGGCATCAAAGTCACTTACGTCAAACTGTGTGATCTTGTGCCTGCATCACTGAGCCTCCTTTGTTTCTTCAACCCCATTCTCCTTGTCCTTCAGGCTGTCTAAGATTGAAGACCTTCCAAATTTCCAGCTCCTTTGCCATGTTCAAATGGTGTTAAGTACCTTAGGGAGTTTCAGCTTCAGTCATTCTAATATCTCAGCTCTGAACTTTCCATCTGGCTTTTTAAAATAATTTGCTTTTGGCTCTCCAGGGTCTCTATTTGATCATGAATACTATATTTTCCTTTAATTCTTTTAACCTACATGTTGTCAGGTCCAAAAGGAGACTCCAATTTCCCAAATACCAAAAGGCAATACAAATATGCAGAAATGAACTCCACCTGGACTATAGAAGGGTTTCTGGCAGTAAGATAAAAGCCAGGATTCTTTGGGAACTTGTGAAGCAATTCTTGAGTACCAAAATGAGTCATTTCCCTTGCTTCTGGCAAAAAAAGCCAAATAGTTCTTCCATTAACATATACCCATGGTACATATCAACATATCAAGGTCCACACTAGTTTATAGGCTCCCTTAGTCCCCGCTCACCAGTACCTTTTATACATTTTAAAGTCTTCTGCCCTTCCCTTCCCCCAGCTACTCATCCTTCCTACAACCCTGCTGTTTCCACTCTTCTTGGCTCCTGCTACTCTCATTGTGCTCTCTCTATTCTCCATCTCCTGGTAGTCTCCCCTTTCTCACAGACAGCTCTACGACACCATGTCCAGTGTGTTGGTCATGTTCAGTCTATTTTCTTTCTCTCTCTACTCTGAACTCCTCCAGATGCCTCTGGCTGTTCTATCGCTAATGTCTACAATAAAACCATTTTCCTTAATCATACCATAGAGCAATCATGTCAACAATTTTTTATTCTGTCCCCTCAAATAAAAATTACTTTAGGGTCTTTGACTATTGGGTATAATGCTTGTTCCAACTTGCTTTAATTTCTATTGACTCTCTCATCCTCCCCAGGCTGCATTCCCTCCCTCCCTTTTTCCTTTTTCTTGTATGAAAGGGGCCATAAGAAAAGAAAAAAAAACCTGCCAACATGACCAAAGAACAGCCAGAGGTACCTGGAAGAGACTGTAGCAGAAAGAAAAAGAAGCAGACTGAATATGGCAAGCAGACTGGGCATGGCCAGGACCAGGCCAGTGGGAGAGAAGAGTAAAGATAGCAAGATAACAAGAGGTAGAGAATAGAGCACAGAATGAGAGACCAATGAAAAGAGAGAGAGTAGTAAGAACAGCAAGAGCAGAGGATAGTGAGTAGCTGGGTTATCAGAAGAATAAGTAGTAAGGGGGAGGGAAGCCCACGAGCTGGAGGGAGTTAGGGTGGAGGAGGAGGCAAGAAGGGCTAGGGTGCTAGTGTGGACTTTGAAAGGTATAACAGGTACTTGTGATACCTAAGGATCCTGGAGGCCAGCATGTGCTTTGATATGCTGATGGGTGCCAGCAGTAGCCATATGCCCCCTTCTGCCAGACGTAAGGAAAATTACTTGTTTTGTCATATGGGAGCCAGTTGCACATGCTCCTGAGGAATGCTGGCTTTTATCTAACTAACTCTCCTATAGTCCAGGTTGATCTCACTTCTAGACTTATGGACTGCCTTTTTGAGTCTGGGGACTCATAGTTTCTCTTGGACCAGACATTCCCCAACCCCAACTGTGTAGCCCAGACTGGTCTTTGGCATCTCTCTCCAGGTATATGCCACAACCTGGCTCAGATACCCTTTCCTTGGGTGCTATAGAGACTGCTTCCTTCTCCTCTTGATCCTCTGCCTTCCCAACTCATCTTCAGGTGAGTTGCCTTTGCCCTTAGTCCCTCCCTGGGGTTCTTATCAAAGAACCAGCTAAGACAGTATATTAATCAGGGTTCTCTAGAGGAATAGAACTGATAGAATGAGTATATATACATACACATATACACATAAAAGGGATTTATTGGAGTTGCTTACAGGCTGTGGTTCAGCTTGTCCAACAATGGCTTTCTACCAATGAAAATCTTAACAGTTACTCTATTCATGAGCCTGAATATTTCTGATGATCTTCATTATATGTCAGAAGTCCATAGATATATGTCAGAAGTCCATAGAAATAGGCTCTAATGTCAGTAAAGGAATGAACTTGCCAGCAAGAGCAAGGGCAAGCAGGCAAACAACAAAAGCTTCCTTCTTCTATGTTCTTTATAGAGGCTGCAACCAGAGAATGTGGACCAGATTAAAGGTGGGTCTTCCTACCTCAAAAGATCCAGATTAAAAGTGAGTCTTCCCTATAAGAAAAGTTCATCACAGGTGTAGCCAGACACTTGACTTTTAGTTAATTCTAAGTGTTGTTAAGTTGACAACCAAGAATAGCCATCACAGACAGTAAGTGTTTTGGGAGTCTTTGGGCATCTTTCAGGCATGACAAGCATGGCGACCGCAATCTGCTGTTGGCCTGTAGTGCCTTGGTGTTGTGAGGCCTGTGTAACCCCATTTCTAAAAAAGAAACTTTATCTTAAGGGTAAATGACCTAGGCATAAACTCCAGTTTTAAAAAGGAGAAACATCCACAAAAATACGCTTCGACCTCTCACCTCTGGTAATATTTAACCATCACTCCTAGCAATGGCTGATCAGTGAATAACTGAAGTTTACCTAGGTGTTCTTTACAAAAGAACGAGTAAAACAATTATGGTTTGTCCCTCCGGTCACTCGATATTTGATAATTGTCCATCAATCATAGAACTGTCAAGCTGGAATTCCCCAAACCTTGCTGTAACCCTAAATAAAAACCACTCTCTTCCTGAGCTCAGGGCTCTAAACTCAAGAACAGCTGTGTTGGTGATGGTGTGGGCCCGAGCTTGAGTTTGTAATAAAGACCCTATTGCGTTTGCATCGGAATAGGCTCCTTGGTGGTCTTTGGGGATCTGTGAGACTTGGACATAACAGTGTATGTCTTAGGGTTATAATTGCTGTGATGAAACACCATGAACAAAGCAATTTGGATAGTGAACACTTCCACAGCACTGTTCATTATCAAAGGAAGCCATGGCAAGAGCTCAGGGCAGAAACCTGGAGGACAGGGCTGATGCAGAGACCGTACAGGAGTGCTGCTTCCTCCTCATGGCTTGCTCCTCATGGCTTGCTCGACTTGCTTTCTTACAGAACACAAGATGACCAGCCCAGAGTGGCACCACCCAGAAAAGGCTGGGCCCTTCCACATCAGTCACTAATCAAGAACATACCCTCAGGCTTGCCTGCAGCCGGGTTTTATGCAGGCATTTTTGCAGTTGAGGGTTTTACCTCCTGGATGTTTCTAGCTTGTGTCAAATTGACACAAGGCTATCCACACAGCGTGCATGTTTGTGTCTGTCTCCAAGCAGCATCTCTACAGCCGTCTGGGTTTGAGCTTCTCTCTGTGTGTCTGTGCTGCGCATGTGATCTCGATTATCCAGTCTGGGAGGCCCTGCAGCCCATGTCATCCTTGTAAGCCACAGGACACTGAGACAGTTCTTCCACTGCTGATGCTGCATGAACCACCAAGCAGTTACTAGTCCCGTGAGCTCTGATATCGAGGCTCTTATGTCACACAGGCTTCATTTGAGGAAGACTGAGGGGAGCCTGATCATGCTGTGCATGCTTTGAGCTGCACAGGGATGGGTGTGACATTCTACAGAAACCCGAAGAACAAAAAGTCAAACTTCAGACGCTTGGGGTCACAGCCCTGTCAGCATCATTGGCTCAGGTTGGTACCCAAGGCTAAAAGTTCCTAGTGTGTGGCTGGTGCGCATGCGTGAGTGAATGCGTTTGTGCTTGCGCCCCCTCTCTCTGCGTAAGGGTTTAATGCCTGCTTTGTCTATATGCTTTTCTCCTCGTAGGGACATCTGCCTTCCCCTTTATCTCCACGACTTGGCACACAGCACACAAAAGACACTTGTGGAAAAAGTGACATCTTGTCTTTCACCTGCTGGGATTTCCAGACTGCATGGCCCAGATCACAGAAGAGTCCCTGAGCCACTGCCCGGCGACAGACATGTTGGTCCCTAGGGCTGAAGTGAGACACAGAAAGCTCTGGAAATGCACTGGGAAGAGTCTTCTAGGCTATTTGCAGGCTTCAAGGTGAGAGCGACAGCTGGCCTGACGCTTTTGAGCCAGGAGTCTGAATCTGGGGATTTTCAGCAGCCTGGGACCAGCGAAGGAAGGAATCAGTTCTGCCCAAACAGGTACAGACACCTCCTGCAGGTGCCCATGTACCAGATGGCTTCATTTACGTTCAGACCCACAGCTTCCCATGGCTTTCTAATGTCCTAATATAGAACCCTAGCTCCTGTCCCAGGGTCTACAAAGCCCTGCATGTGGCACCTTCTCATATTGCTTCTGTCTGCTTTCACCCCATCGACACCACCCATACTGGCTGGTTTTGTCAACCTGATACAAGCTAGAGTCATCAGAAAGGAGGTAGCCTCAACTGAGAAAATGTCTCCAGAAGATCGGGCTGTAGGCAAGCCTGTGGGGCATTTTCTTAATGAGTGATGGATGGGGGAGGTCCAAGCCCATTATGGGTGGGGTCATCCCTAAGCTGGTGGTCATGGATTCTATAAGAAAGCAGGCTGAACAAGTCATGAGCAGCAAGCTAGTAAGCAGCATCCCTCCATGGCTTTTTCATCGGCTCCCACCTCCAGGATCCTGCCCTGTTTGAGTTCCTGTCTTGACTTCCTTTGATAGTGAACAGTGATATTTCCTCCCCAACTTACTTTTCTTGGATCATGGTGTTTCATCACAGCAATAGAAATCTTAACTAAGGCACCAGTCATATGTTTCCTCCTCCCTGGTCACTTCTCAGCACATGGCTCAGCCTTAGGTGTCTTACGGCATTTCCAAATGCAAGCCATGACTCTTCCTCACCTTTTTGTTCTACTTATTTTCTCTCCACCTACCTCCAACCCCAGGCCAGATGCCCTATCAAATGAATATGATGGGGCATATTCATATTACTCATTCAATATGAATCTGTTGAGTACCCACAGGGGACCAGGTCCATTGAGGCTCTGGAGTCAACAGTGGGATGTAACAGCTTAAGATGCATTTGCATTTCAGCTGACACAGCAGAAGATGAATGAATGAGCCCTCAGAAATGTTCCATGTGTGTCACAGAGAATGGGATGGGGGGGGAAGCATTCCTCTAGGAGGAATGAGGTGTAGAGGGGAGGGGCTTTCCCAGAAGCCTCCACCAGAGTGGCCCTCACATATTCAGTGTCAGATAAGTCAGTCATGCTCCCGTCGGCTGTGATGGAGCCTGACTGAGTGAGAACTGTTCACCACAAGGACAGAGTGTGTCCAGGGGCTGAGGCTGCAGCTGAGAGCTAAGAAAGGTGCTCAGCCTCATTCAAAAGCAGCCACAGAGATCACTCTGTGCCAGAAAGTCCTGGGAAGGTGAGAGAGTAAGCAGAGACCACGTTGGTCCAGAGCATAGCATGGAGGGTTGTGTGAGCCGAGAGACAGGTATGATGTCCTTATAAGGACACTGGAAAGCCTTTAGAAAACCCTGAGACGGGGACTGAGAATCTGAAAGCCAAGAACAAAGCTTGTTCTTAAGGGTTAGGCTCCCGCAGACCAGAGCTGGGCAGTGGCTAGGAAGCACACACTGAGGGAGCCCATCTCTCAGACCCACCTTGAAAACAGAACCGTGACTCTCCCCAGATCCAGAATCTTGTAGCTTAGGATACTCCTGCTTCCTGTCCAGTCACATCACTTAATCTCCATAGGAACCACCAGCTGGTGGTGGATGGTGGCATCCAGGAGGGATGGAGGGAGGCACAGCTCTGTGCTGTGGTCTGTACAGTGGTACGCTGTAAATGAATTCCCTTAATCTTACAGGAACCTCAACTCGGGTAAAACTGGCCAGACATAGGAAAAGAATTTCAGGAGAAGCCTGTAAGGTGCATTAAACATAGAAAGAATGAAGCATGCCACGGAGAACACGGGTGGCTTCTGAAGTGGGCTCGAGGTTTACTTATCTGTTCATTTATTTTTTTATGTAAATGTTTGTTCATTTATATGAATATGTAACTACAATTGTTGAAAAAAGGAGACCCTAAATTTGGGAGGAGAGGGCAGTCATGGAAGGGGTAGGAGGGAGGAGGGGGAACCACACAATCATCTTTTTTAAATGAAAATATATATATTTTTGAGATTAGAATTACACCATTTCCCCCTTCCCTTATCTCCCTCCTACGTCTCCCGTGACCCCCAACCTTCACGGTCATTTAAATTTGTGGCCTCTTCCTCCTTAGTTGTGCACATGTGCAGATACACACACAATCCTAAATATGGAAATACAACCTACTCAGCGTGTATGTTACTGGTATGTGTTTTTGGAGATGACTATTTTGTATTGGAGAGCCAACTGCTGTGCTTTTCCCTAAGGAGACAACTTCTCTCCCTCTCAGCATTTTTTAGTTGTCTGTAGTTCTCTGTCTAGCGTCAAGGCCTTTTGAGCTTTCCACAGACCATGTCAGCACATGTCGTGGCGTCATCCCTCTTCAGGTCTTGTTCAGGCAGCCATGTTGATGAGATTTCATGGGGTAGCTTCTCTGACATTCTCCTGAGAGACAGGATCTCAGAGGAACTCCCTGTTTCTCTGGTTCTTTCAATCTTTCTGTCCCCTCTTCTACAGTGATTCCTTGAGCCTTAGGTGCCCGAGTTGTGTCACTGATGTATCAGTTAGGGTTACAGTTTATTAAAAGATGGTTTAGCAGTGACTTCAAGTTTTTAGAGAGAGAGAGAGATGCTTAGAGAAAGAGTGAGACTTACTGCAGTGTAGACACAGGCTGCTTGAGGGAGTCTCAGATGTCTTAACAGCAGCCATATCTGCCACTGCGAAGGCTCCCGGGTTACACCTCAAAGGTGGCTAAGGGGCTTTGTCTCTCTCTTTCAATGAGTAACATCACATTGTGGCTTAGAGATGTCATGGATGGAACTGGACCCTGATAAGGTAAGGCCAGGAGCCACTTGGGTTGCAGAAGGGGTTTGGGGCATGTCCTTCTGCTTGTAACAGGGTTTCTGGTGACCGTCCCAGAAAACTTGAGGCTTGAAGCTGCAAAGCATCCAATCTTCCATTCACCATAACTGCTCTGCTTCATGGTGGGGGAGTGAGGTCTGATGAGGCAAAGACAGCTGCCTAGTTGGTAGTCGGACCAAACTTGAACTTTGGTATGCTGGCCCCCAAAGGCTTTGTTCTTGTGACCGTTCCACAGATTTTGCATGGAGGAGAAATAGATGGAGCTGGATCCCGACTCTGCTACTTGGTGGATTTGGGAAGCCTCCATTGCCTCGACTGTAGAGCAGCATGACAGTTAATACCATCAACTGAACGGGATCTGGAATCACCTAGGAGACACACCTTAGGGTACATCTGTTAAGGAGGTTTGAGACAGATAGCACCATTCTCCGCACTATCTAAATAAAGAGGAAGAATCAAGCCGAGCACCTCTGTTCACCTCTCTCTGCTTCCTGCCTACAGTATGACCAGCTTCCTCATACTCCTGCCTCCATGCCTTCTCCACCACAATAGGCCGCATCTTCAAACTGTGAGCCAAAGCAAGCCCTTTCTTTCATTTGTTGGGTATTTTTGTCACATTGATGAAAAAATATCGATGCAGGTGGAAATCGTAGCATCCCTACCCGAGGCAAGCATGTTGGCAAACCAGAGAGGAGACGCATCTGGATCCCGTCTGAACTCTTAACCACAACTGTGAAATGACGTCACGAGTCCTTCAACAGAGCATGGTGATCATGACCCGTCACTCTCCTCTGCCAGGGGTTAGGCTCGAACAGTTAGCTGCGGCTTGCTAGAGTTTACATGGCTCATACCTGGCTGGAGGTGGGGGTGGGCACTGGGCTTGAACTTGTTTGATTTCATGATCAAATCATCAGTCACCTTCTTTAGCTACTTTCTTGGTTACCTTTCTCATTGTTGTGACAAAATACTCAACAAACCAGCTAAAGGCTGGACGGTTTGTTTCGGCTCACAGATTGAGGGTCAGAAACCATCATGGTGGGCAAGGCAGGTCATCAGCAGCATGAGGAGGCAGGACACATGGCCTCCATAGTCAAGAAACAGAGAGAGATGATGCTGGTGCTCGGCTCTCTTTCTCCTGTTCATCCAGCCGGTGATAAGTCTTTCCATGGGCTTGAACTTCTGTCCTCAGTTAAACCTCTCAGGAAATCACACTCCTACATGCACACAGAGGTGTGCCTTCCAGGTGATTCCAAATCCTGTCAAGTTGGCAGTCAAAATTGACCATCCCAGCCAGGTGGCTTGAGACAACAGGGCTAGAATTAGCAGTGTGAGAGGAGCCTTGGTGGAGGTAAGTGCACCACTGGGACCAGACAATGGATGATGTCTGTTTCTCCTGGGGTCTTTTGGGTCTGCAACTGTCACCAAGGTATCTGCTTTCGTGGGAAGGTGTCAGTTATGAGGGATAGATACATTATGGGCTGTGGAACCTGGAGGAAGAAAATAGAAAGTTCACAATAAGATACAGCAAACGTCGTAGGAGGCAGTCATTGAAAGCTCCCCTAGGTCACAGCACTGTAAGCTTGAGGACATTCATGTCAGAGAGAAGGGTCTCTAGCTGGGTCAGGAGCAGTCTGTGAGGTAAAGTATGCATCCTGGAATAGCAGGGCTCTGAAATTGTTCACTACCAAGAAGCTGCTTCTCACCAGGCTCTGAAGGCCCAGCGACCTGGAGCAGCCAGTGTGCCAGAGTTTGACAGGGGACACAGAAACAATGTTCCAGATTGCTTAGGAGAGAGGTAACTTGGTGTGTGTGTGGGAGGGTGGGTGCTTGCTTGTGTATATTTGTGTGTGAAACCTGTCAAAGAATCTGCTGAATTTCCTGTATTCGATTTCCTCTGGAATTGACAACATATTTTTGCATAGCACACTTGCTAAAAATTAATGAATCAGTTGCCCCAAATGGCCTTTATATAAACAGTGAATATACAGTGGGCATACTGGAAAGATGACTTAGTCAGTAAATTTGTTACCCCACAAGTGTAAAGACCCAAGTTCAAATCCCTAGCTCCCATGTAAACAGCCAGGTATGGCATTATATATGATATATTCACAATCCCAGTGCTGAGGAGGAGATGAGACGATGCCTCTTTGACGCTGGCCAACCTGATCATACTGGGGAGCATCAGATTCAGTGAGTCACCTCAAGAAAATGAAACAGAGAATGATTTACAAAGGCGTCTAGGACCGACCTCTGCCTCCATATATACATTCACATACTTGCATGCACACATGTGCGCACACATACACACACAAAGAGAATTAATGAGCCAATATTGCTCCTTTGTCATTTCCTCTAACACATCATTTATTTCAGTTTCTATAACTTTTACCCAGTTCCCTTTTCTGTTCCATGTACTGGCCAGGGTACCACAGCATGTAGCCAGCTGCTAATAAGACAGTGAGTGGCTCTTCCATCGGCCATCAGGAGTTTGGTCTAAGGTCAGGCTACCCGCAAGACTGCTGTCTAGTGACCTCACTGCCTGGGACTCAGGCAGCTGCCTTTCTGCTCTGTCTTCATTTGTCAAATGCTTTCTGTGTTAATGCTGTGCTAAGTTGGTTCTCTCCCTTTACCTTCCGGTGGTGGTGAACTGCATCAGCTGATTTTTGAAGGTTGAACCAGCCTTGCACTCCTAGAACAAATCCCACTTGACCCTGTGTGTTCTGCAAGATCCAACATGTTAATGGACATGTCTTGTCTAACTTTAAACATTTTGCACACACTTAATCATATTCCATGTTATCAAAGACTATTGAAGATTTCCATCTGCGTTTATGAGAGCCATATCTGCAGGTCTTCCTTCTTGTAATAATATCTTTCTCCAACTTTGGTGTTTGGCTGATCCTAAACTCATACGGGGAACTAGGCAGTGTTCTGCCTGATTCCATTTTCTTTAAAAATGTTATGAATTTTATTTGTTTATTTGGGGGTCATCCATCATGGTGCACAAATGGAGGTCAGAGGGACAATTTTCAGAAGTCAGTTCTCCCCTCCCACCTGGTCCTGGAGTCCTGAGAACCAAACTCAGGTGGTCAGGCTTGGCAGCAAGTGTCTTTACCCACTGAGCCATAATGCTGTCCCTGTTTCTGTTTTCTGGGCGAGTGTGGACCTTGTGTTATTTCCTCCTTTAAATATTTGGAAGGACTCACCAGTGAAATAGTCTGCATTTAGTGACTTAGTGTTTTTTTTTGTTTTGTTTTGTTTTTAAGGTTGTTAACTATTTGCTTAATCAACTGTGCAGACACAGGGCTCCTCAGGGTATGTGTTTCTGCTTGTATCAGTTGTGGTAGTGTGGATAATTTGAGTAATTTCTTCACTTTACTTACATGATCAAAACCTCAGGCGCTGAGGCGGAGCTCTTGTCCCCGTGTCCCTTTACTATGCACAGGATTAGTAGTGAAAACCTGTTCCACTCCTGATTTGGGCCTTTTGCAGCTTTTAGTCGGGCTCCAAATGTATTGTTCTACAATAATTCTTTTGAAGAATCACCTTTCAATTTTATGGATTTTATGTACAGCTCTATTTCATGGATAAGTATTTTTACATGTATGCATGCATGTATGTGCACTACATGTTTCCCCACGGCCATGGAAGTTAAAGCCCCTGGAACTGGAGTTATTAATGGTCTTGAGCCACCAAGTGGGTGCTGGGAACTGAACCTGGGTCCTCTGTAAGAGCAGCCAGTGCTCTAACCACTGATCATCTCTGTAGCCCTGCTCAACTGTTTTGATATTTTTTATCAGTTTTTGTCCTCGCTTTTGTTTTTCTGTTTTCTCTGCTTGCGGCAGACTTAAATCGTTCAATTTTCTTTCTGGAACTTTCAGCAGTGTAAGCCTGGGTTGTCTATCTCAGTTCTCTCCAACGTATACCTGATCCTAGAAGCCTCCCCCTGAGCTTCTCCTTTGCTGTATCTCATGTGGTTTTGTTTTGTTTTGTTTTGTTTTGTTTTTTTGTCTTGGTCTCACTTCCTTCAAAACACTTTAAAAAATCTCTTACTAGATTTGTCTATTATTTTAAAAGTCTCTATCTTAAGATCATATGAGCAATATAGACCTTAATAATATTAATAAGGTGCCCTAACTTAGACTCCTAGCAATAGGGAATATGGAACCTGAAATGGCCATCTCCTATAACTAGTAAAGGCTTTCAATGGAGGGATGGGGACATCAACCCAGCCACAAAACCTTCGACCCACTATTTATCCTGCCTGCAAGAAGGAACGTTAGCAGCGGTAAAATGGAGCAGAAATTGAGGGAATGGCCAATCAGTGACTGGCCCTGCTTGAGAACCAGGCCACCCCTGACACTATGCTGTGCTTGAAGACAGGAACCTAGCATAAATGTCTTCTGAGAGGCTTCTTCCAGCAACTGATGGAAACAGACATAGAGACCCACAGCTTGGGGTATCCTGTGGAAGAGGAGGAGGAAGGATTGACTGAGCCAGCGAGGTAAAGGATACCACACAAAAACCTATAGAAACAACTAACTTGGGTCCATAGAGGCCCACAGAGACTGAATTGCCAGAGAACATGTGTGAGACGAACAGTTGTGCAGCTTGGTCTTCATATGGGACTGCTAACAGCAGGCACAGTGGCTGTCTCTACTCTGTTGCCTGCCTTTGGATCCCATTCCCCTTACTGGGCTGCTTTGGGTAGCCACAAAATGAGAACATGCGCCTAGTCCTACCGCAACTTGACGTGCCAAGGCGAGTTGATATGAAATGGGGGGCCTCCCCTTTTTTGAGGAAAGAAGATGGATGGGAGGATGGGGGAGGGGAGAGAAGGGGAGGGACTTGGAGGAGAGGAAGGAGGGGAAGCTGCTGTCAGGGTATAAAGTTAATTAATAAATATTAATTAATTAATTAATCAAACCTATTAATAAGGTACATGTAGGTATTCCTGGGTAAGGTGCTTACGGCTAATATATTTATGTTAAAGTAACAAATGGATTTAATGTCTTTATTGTTATTTCAACTGTCTTGCTGCAAACACTTTTAATTATCCCTTTGTTAATGATCTCTAGTTTAATTTATCATACCAATAATATTTTGTGTAGTTTCTGTTTTTTTTTCTTAGTTTTGGGAGAGGATTGTATGTAGAGATAAATAATGAGTATCTTTCTTTATTGTTCTCCAGTTTTTGGGACAAGGACTCTCACTGAACCTATCTGATTGGCTAGGCTGGCTGGCCCCGAACCTGTCTGATTGGCTAGTCTGGCTGGCCAAAGGCTCGTCAGCACTGGGATTTCTAGTTGTGCTTTGCCCAGCTTACTGATGTGGGGGTTGGGGAATGAAACTCGGGTTCTTGTGTTTATACAGCAAGCACTTTACAAATTAAGCCTTCTCCTCCAGCCCTCTTGTCAGTTTTTAGAGTGCTTTACGGGGTGAGAATAGGGTCTATGTTGCTGTGTGTTCCATGTGAGCGTGGGATATGCTGCTGCTGCTGCTAATGATGATGATAACGATGATAATGATGATGATGAATTCTGTAGATGTCTGCTGATGACTGCACGTTCCTAGTCAGCCACGTCCTTATTGATTTCCTGCCTGCTTGATCTATTAGTTACTGACAAAGGGTGTGAAAGTCCCTGACTGTAACAGTGGAGTTGTCCATCTTCACTTTCGTCTGTCTTTGGCAAACGTGTTTCTCCATGCTTTGCTGCACACGTGTTAAGGATTGCTGCCCTTCTTAGAGAACTGATCTGTTTCAACATTATGTAACACTGCTTTTTATGCTGATAATTTTCCTTCTTGTGACGTTGGCTTTGCCTGACATTAATATCATTGTTGAATCCCCAAAAAAATAAATAAATAAAAATAAAAAAATAAAAAAAAACTAGGGGCCATGTCTTTTTGTTTAAATTTAAGATGTATTTCTAATATGCAGTTTATTACACAATTGGCTCCCATTTCTTATCCACTTTGGCAATTTGTTTTTTGTTGTTGTAATTAAGCCACTCACATTGAAAGTGATTACGGATCTTGAGCAATGGCAATCATGGTTGTAATAATTTTCTCTTTGTTAACAGAGACTTCTTTTTCTGCCTTCACTGATTTCACGGCATCCTATAAAAATCTTTTTTTTTTTAATTCAGTACTGAAGATTGAACTTAGAGGTGCATGCGTGACTGAGATGTATCCTCAGTCCTCTGTTTACTTTTTATTTTGAGACAGGGTCTCACTAAGCTGTGGCGGTATTTGTTATTTTTCTATTGCTGAGATAGGACGCCATAGACAACTTATAGAAAGGAGAGTTTTGGGGGGCCAAGATTCCAGAGGGTTAGGGCCCATGATGTTGGGGACAGCAAGCAGCAGACATGGTGTCTGGGGACGAAAGCTGAGAGCTGAAGGTTCACACCTGGAATGAGTGGAACCCACCCATTCCACTCCTTGTTCTCCACAGTCTCATGGCCACACAGTGCATATAATGCAACTTTGAAAGGTCCCATAGTCTCTCAGCCTCAACACTGCTTAAAAGTCCAAAGAACAATGTCTTTTCTAAGACTCAACATAAACTCTTAATTTTGATCCTCTGTAAACTCAAAAATCAATCACACGCTTCCAATAGGCAATGGCACAGGATATACATAGGGGCAAAGTGAGGTGATACTGGACTACAGCAAGGTTAAAAACCCCAGCATGGAAAACTCCATATTATGTACCTCCATGTCTGATGTCAAAGAGTGTAGATTCATTGGCACAGGATACAACTTCCTGAACAGAACACCAACAGCACAGGCTCTAAGATCAATAAATGGGACCTCATGAAACTGAAAAGCTTCTGTAAAGCAGAACAAAATGACAGCCTACAGACTGGGAAAGGATCTTCACCAACCCTACATCTGACAGAGGGCTAATTTCCAAAATCCATAAAGAACTTAAGAAGTTAAACAGTAACAAGTCAAGTAATCCAATTTAAAAAATGGGGTACGTAGCTAAGCAGAGAATTCTCTGTAGAGGAATAGAGAATGGCAGAGAAGCACCTAAAGAAACGCTGAACGTCCTTAGTCATCATGGAAATGCAAATCCAAACGACCCTGAGATTTCACCTTACACCCATCAGAATGGCTAAGATTAAAAACTCAAGTGACAGTATATGCTGAAGAGGTTGTAGAGAAAAGGGAACCCTCCTCCATTGCTGGTGGGAATGTAAACTTGTGCAACCACTCTGGAAATCAATCTGGTGCTTTCTCAGACAATAGGAATAGTGCTACCTCAAGATCCAACTATAGCACTCCTAGACATATATCCAAAAGAGGCTCAAGTACACAACAAGGACATTTGCTCAACCATGTTTGTAGCAGCTTTATTTGTAGTAGCTGGAACCTGGAAACAACCTGATGTCCCTCAGCTGAGCAATGGATACAGAAAGTGTGGTACATTTACACAATGGAATACTACTCAGCAATTAAAAACAAGGAAATCATGAAATTTGCAGGCAAATGGTGAGATCTAGAAAAGATCATCCTGAGTGAGGTAACCCACTGAAAGACACACACAGTATATACTCACTTATAAGTGGATATCAGACATATAATATAGGACAATCATACTAAAATTTGTTCACCTAAAGGAGCTAAGCAAGAAGGAGGACCCTGGGTAAGATGATTGATCTTCACTCAGAAAGACAAATGGGATGGACATTGGAAGAAGGAGAAAACAGGTAACAGGACCGAAGACCTACCACAGTGGGCCAGCATTGTATCTACCCAGCATTGTATCAAAGCAGATGCTGAGGCTCATAGCCAAACTTTGGGTAGAGTGAGGGAATCTTATGAAAGAAGGGGGAGATAGAAAGACCTGGAGGGGACAGGAGCTCCACAAGGAGAGCAACAGAACCAAAAAATCTGGGCACAAGGGTCTTTTCTGAGACTGATACTTCAACTAAGGACCATTTATGGATATAACCTAGAACTGTTGCTCAGATGTAGCCCATGGCAGCTCAGTCTTCAAGTGGGTTCCCTGGTAAGGGGAACAGGGACCGTCTCTGACATGAACTCAGTGGCTGGCTCTTTGATCACCTTCCCCTGAGGGAGGAGCAGCCTTGCCAGGCCACAGGGGAAAACAATGTAACTAGTCCTGATGAGACCTGATGGGCTAGGGTCAGGTGGAAGGGGAGGAGGACCTCTCCTATCAGTGGACTTGGAGAGGGGCATGGGAGGAGATGAGGGAGGGAGGGTGAGATTGGGGA
The DNA here is from genome assembly GCF_030254825.1 of Meriones unguiculatus. Taxonomy (NCBI): domain Eukaryota; kingdom Metazoa; phylum Chordata; class Mammalia; order Rodentia; family Muridae; genus Meriones; species Meriones unguiculatus. The sequence goes on from NC_083352.1 coordinate 106,301,028, forward strand.
TTGAATGGGGGAGGGGATTACAGCTGGGATACAAAGTGAATAAACTGTAATTAATATAAAATATAAATTAATAACTGATAAAAAAATAAAAAATAATAATAAAATTAAAAAAAATAAAATATAAATTAAAATTTTAAAAAAGAGTGTAGATAACTCTGCCCTTACAGCTATGGGACTTATAGCATTCTTTTCTGCCTTGGGCTGGTTCCACACATTATTTACAGCTCTGCTGGCAGATGTCTCACAGCTCTGGCATCTGTAGCATCTTCAGGTCTCCAAGTAGTCCAGGTTTCACTTCACAGCTTCATGCAGTGGCCCTAGGACCTCCATGCACGGAACTACCCCCCCTCCCCGGCCCCCGTCACACACCTCTCAGTGGCTTTCTGTAACTGCAGAGGGAGGTTCCACTACTCTTTAAAGTGTGTATCCTTTGTGACTCTCAGTTATGTGGATGACACTACCAAGTGCAGCTGCCACTTTGGGATAGATTCTTGATCCCTTGAAATTGCAGAAGCTTTTATCATTCTTTTCTAGGATGAGAAAATTTCTTAGGCCTTTCCTTTCAGGACTGGAGTCTGGCCCTAAGGGTGCCTTCCCTTTATTACAATGAAGATCTGTCATGGTCCTAGTTTCCATGACAACTATACTGTCTCCTCCAGCATGAGCTTCAGCTGTGACCTTAACCCAACTAGAATCCATTTTCTCTCCAAACTGTACATTTTGTATTTATTTTTGCCCCCTTTCTCTTTCATTGTTGACCTGCATGAGAGAGATCACTAACAACCACACAGAGGAGTCAATATCAGCCTGTCTGGAATGCTTTCCACTAGAGAAATTCGTCGGTTACATTTTCATTTTACCTCAGGCAAGTTCTGAGGACAAGGATGGAAAATAATCTCACTCTTTGCCAAGATATTACAAGAATGGTCTCTAGTGCAGCTGCTAATATTGTTCCCCTTTGAAACATCCTGACCCAGACTCCATTTCCACAATGTTGTCTGTGCTACTATCTTCCAAGATCCTATTAAGATGACAATTAGTCACTGCTTACAATATTCCATCATTTTTCTAGTTCAAAGACTCCAAGTCTTCCACGTTCCTCCAAAACACATGGCCAGGCCTGTCACACAATAGGCCTTTCCTGCATGCCAAATTCAGTCTTAGTTACTTTTCTATTGCTGTGACACAACACAGCCAAAGCAATTTATAAAAGAGAGTGTTTAATTGGGATTACAGTTACAGAGGATTAGAGTCCATGATGGTGAAATGAACACACGATGTCAGGAACAGCTGAAAATTTACATTCTCACACTCAAGCAGGAAGCAGAAGGGATGAACTAGGAATGGTGCATGTTTTTAAACTTCAAAGCCAGACCCCAGTGACATACTTCCTCCAGCAAGCCCATATCTCCTAAGCCTCCCCAAATAGCTCCACTAACTGGAGACCAAGTACTCAAATGTCCGAGACTACGAGGGCATTCTTACTCGAACCATGAGAACCTGCCTGACTCCATTTTGAAGGCAGGAGCTATTTAGGTATATTGTTAAAAATAACTTTCCATTTGTTGTAAAAGCTGACTTTTCCGTTTTTAAGTCTGTTTCCTAGAACCTGATTTGCCTCAGCCCATTACCTTGACTTGTATTTGAGACCACCCTGACCCTCCAGAATCAGTGACTACAGGATAATGACTGTTAGGTTTTTGTTTGCTTTGTTTTGTTTCATTTTTCTGAGATTTTTCTGTACTTCCTAAGTGCCTCACTGTTGCTTCTGTAAGCCTGCTTTAACTACTCATAATTTTCCACCTTACGAGGGCCCTGAGAAGCAGACCCAGCACTTCTTTCTAACCTGATTTAGGAGCAGTTGCTGGCCAGCTCTTGGCTGTACCCCAATAGAATAAAGCTTGTTCCAAATTTGGCTCAAAAATTATGGTAGGGGTCTTATTCTTGCTCAGTGGAATTAACAACCACAATACCAGGTTCTCTCTTTTCCTTTGTTCTTGACCCCAATCTTTCCCCTTCTCTGAGAGTCTATGTTGGAAGCTATTTCCACAAACTCCACTGTGACCCCAAACATGCTGCATGTGGGAAGGCTGGAGTTCTGTAGGCTCCAGAGGTACACAGGCTTTGTTTCAGCCTGTCTTCATCCTTAGGCAGGAGAGGGTGGTTGTGGTGGTTTGAATAGGAATGGTCCCCATAGACTCCTGTGTTTGAATGGTTGGCCCAGAGGGAGTGGCACTATTAGGAGGTGAGAAAATGTGGTCTTGTTGGAGAAAGTGTGTCACTGTGAAAGTGGAACTCTGAGGTGTCCTATGCTCAAGTTCTGCCCAGTGTGGAATCAGGCTCTTCTTGTGGCTGTCTTTGGGTTAAGATGTAGAACTCTGCTCCTCAGCACCATGTCTGCCTGCACCATGCCATACTTCCTGCCATAATGATAATGGACTAAACCTCTGAACTGTAAGGAAGCCCCAATTAAATATTTTCCTTTATAAGACTTGTCTTGGTCACGGTGTCTCTTCACAGCAATAAAACCCTAAGACAGAAATTGGTACCAGGGACTGGGGTATTACTGTGATAGGCCTGACCATGCTTTTGTTTGGAGGAATGAGGATTTGGGAACTTTGTATTTTGGAAAGCAGTGGGATGCTTTTAAGTGGGCTTAATGGACCATCCTAGTAGGAATATGGAAGACACAGGTGCTGAGGGTGATTTGAACTCTGATGGCTGGGTTCAAAAGGTTTCAGAAGAGAAGAATTTTAGTATGTTGCCTAGAGATAGTTCTTGTGATATTTTGGTGAAGACTGTGGTGGCTCTTTGCCCTTGTCTGCCTGAGGCGAAATGGAGAGATTTAGATTTAATTGCAATGAATGGCAGATGAAATCTCAAAACATCCTAGTATAGACTCTGTCGTGTGGTTACTACTTCTCACTCCTATGAAGAGCACTCTGAGGAAAAGTAGCAAGCTGAGCAAGGAAAAATACAAAATGTATGGTTCAAGGAGAAAAGGGGCACCAGGAAGTACGGGGCTAAATCCCGTGTTCAAGGAGATAAACAGATTAAAGATATTAAATGCAATAAAAGGAGTGGTGACCTTGGGACAAGATCCCACCCAGCTAACCTTCCTAGTGAAAAAGAATTAAAGAACACTTTAGGTCTAGGTCTGGTTGTATACACATTTAATCCCAGCACTCAGGAGACAGAGGTATGCCAATCTCTGAGTTCAAGGTCAGCCTGGTCTACAGAGCAAGTTCCAGGATAGCCAGGCTTAGGCAATGAAGGAAATCATTGAAAACAGAGAGCTGGTGGATATCTAATTGAATGAGGAGGCCATGTTCCAGGCCCAGCAAGCAGTAGAACTTGATAGCTTTGGCTACATGGCTCTGACTTTAGAGTCAAGAGTAGAAGGGCTTACTGGGACAATTGATGCTGGTTAGCTGTAGCTAAGAAGTTAGTGATGGGGCTGGAGAGATGTCTCAGTTGTTAAGAATGCTGTCTGCTCTTCCAAGGGATCTGAGTTCAACTCCCAGCACTCACACAGCAGCTCACAACTATCCATAAGCAGTTCCAGGTGGTCTGACACCCTCACGCCAATGCACATAAAATAAAATTAAATAAGTTATTAAGGAAAAAAAAAAGAAGTTAGTGGTGATTAAGAATCACTGAGGTGAAATCTTCTGAGAAGTGGTTTCTGAGAGGACAAAGAAGCTGTGTTCCAGAGGTAGACCTCATGTTGGCAGCCAGACTTGGTAATGTGTAAGAATCACACAGCGGTACTGGTTTTGAAGGTATGAAGGGGTCATGGAGGGCAGCTGAGACTTGTCACTGTTGAGAGGCCAGGAAAAGCTGTTGTTGAAGGTTCAGCCTCAGCGTTATTTGAAGGCCCAGGACTGAAGGGGTCATGCAGAGAAGTTGAGGCTTGGCACCATGAAGAAAGCCTATTAGAGGCTATTGATGAACATGCAGCCTCATTTCAGCAGAGGACTCCAGCATATTGGAGATGTTAGTAACCTAGAATGGCTACCAAGAGTAGCAGCAGTAGAGTGGAGTCAGCCAGATCCTTGAGGGCTGCAGAGGGCAGAGCTAGAGAAGTGACCCAAGCCCTTTGGAGGAGCCCAGAAGATCTCAGACATTGGCACAAGGAGCTGTAAAGTTAAAGTTGCCTTGAGACCCCAAGATGTTAGAGATGCCAGAGCCATGGGATACCTGTCAAGGAATGCTGGCCAACAAAGCTGAAAGAAATTGAGTAGGGCATAAAGCATCCATTAGCCTTCAAGACCAGCTCAATAAGACGGGGGGAGGGGGGAGGATGGAGTGGTCCAAAGGCTGGGTTTCCCAAACCAACAGAGTTGGACATCAGACATGGAGACACAGAGTTTGGAGTTTGCCCAGCTGGCTTTTGGTCTTGCTTTGGTCCAGTATTTGGAATGGTATGATTTTCTAGGGGGGTTACAGTTGGGAGATGGCACGACTCTCAGGAGAGACTTTGAACTTTGGACTTTTAGACATTGTTGAGGTTGTGATAGACGATGGGGACTTTTGAAGTTGGACTAAATGAGCTTTGTGTTATGTTATGGCTACAAGCCTATGGGGCCAGGGAGTGGAATGTGGTGGTTTTAATAGGTTTGGCCACCATAGATTCATGTGTTTGAATGCTTGGCTCACAGGGAATGGCACTATTAGGAGGTGTGGCCTTGTTGGAGGAAGTGTGTCGCTGGGGGTTGGGAATCCTTGAAGTCTCCTACGCTCAAGCTCTGCCCAGTGTGGAATCAGAGCCTCCTTCTGCAGCCTTTGAATTAAAATGTGGAACTCTTGGCTCCTTCTCCAGCACCATGTCTGTCTGCCCGGTGCCACGCTTCCTGCAATGATGATAAATAATAGAGTAAACCTCTGAAATTGTAAGCCATTTAATGTTTTCCTTTATAAGAGCTGCCTTGGTCATGATGTCTCTTCACAGCAACAGAACCCTAACTAAGACACTGGTAGATGGAGGCTGAAGTGAGAACGCACCTGTCCTGCAGCAGGATGAGGCTCTGCCAGTGTCCACAGAGGAGGCGCTCTGCCATGAAGAAGGTTCTGGGAATATTTCACATGTGGTCTTCCTGTTCTCCATCAATGAGGAACTGATCTAAGGACTCCTGGCACTAAAGCTCAGGAGGTTGTAGAGTCCCTCTCAGCTTAGACTGAATCCTGCAGCAGGCATTCTTGGCTGTCCGTGTGCAGCCCTTGGCAAGGGTCAAAATCCCCATGCTGCTGCCCCAGGTTTTCTGGCTCCGGTGGCCTCCATGCTCCCAAGGCTCTCTGCTTGACCTGCCACTGCCCTGTTGCTTTGGGGCTGTGGCCTGCTTTCAGAACTCACTTCTCCCAAGAACACAGGAGAAGTCTCTGATTCCCACTTTGTCTGGCGTCTTTGCATCTGTGTGAGGATGGGAGTGAGGACCTGTAAGTTCTGCATGTCGGAGCAGAGGCTGGGGGCAGGCACAGCATTTATCACAGTATGAAATGCATTCGCCCTTTTGATGCGCACTTTGTTTCACCAGGCAAGTTATGGGAACCTAAGCCGTCATCCTCCAGCGGAGGGGCTGCTCCTTTACAGAGGAAGTGGCCGATGTCGCCTGGGTAACAGTCAGGTCCTAAAGGGCTGGTGTTCCTGTCAATGTGTGTGTGTGGGGGGGGCAGGTTGTATGTAGCCCAGGCTGACCATGAATTTACTAAGCAACTGAGGGTAACCTAGAACTCCTTACCTTCTTGCCTCCACCTTCTACCTGCTGGGGTTGCAGAGCTATGTCCCAACCTAGGGTCATGGGTCACGCTGTTATGGAGACTGAACCTTTGTGCATGGCCACAAACGCTCCACCAGCTGGCCTGCGTCTCCAGCCTGCCTATAGACTCAGTGTCAAGGTTAGTGAGGTTGGTCACTAACCTGAAGTCACCATTCATGCAACTGACAAAGCATGGCTTTTTTTCCTTCTCTCTCTCTCTCCAATAGCAGAGCTGTCCCCACACATCTAAGCCCCTCTGGGTGCCTTTGGTTGGGATAGAATTGAGTGAACAGACTGGCTGTCCCAGCTGCTCCTCACCTCCATCCGATGAGGCCACGCCTAGTAGCTTTTCAGTACTGACTGGGTTAGGAAAAAACTTCCAGAGACGGGGCCTGGAGATAATAGCCTGCCAGGTTAGTCCCTGTTTCACAAGTGTGAGGACTGGAGTTTGGATCTCTGAAAAGCCACATAAATGCTGAGTGGACATGGTTGCTCCTCCATAATTCCCTGGACAGCAGGGGCAGGGGACACCCAGAGCAAGCTGCCAATAAGACTAGCCACATCAGTGAGCTCTGGGGTGGGTTGAGAGACCCCCCCCCAGTGGATAATGTAGAGGAGTGATTGAGGGTGATTCCCGGCGACAACTTTAGGTCTCCATATGTGTACGCTCCATATGTGCATGAGCACCCATATATATGTGTTTCCACACATCTGCAAAACATGAATATGTACTTACATATATGGAAAGGGGGGGAAGGCTTCAAGAATAGACATTAATTCATTCCGTTAAGCGTGGACCAGGAAGCTTTCTGTAAAAGATTTCTGGTGGAGTCGCTAGGTCACGTGGCTTGCACAGCTCACCTCTATCCTATGTCACAGAAGCACACAGAGTGTGGAATGGATGCTGTGACTATGTAGCTCTTTACAGATGCCTGACTTTCACTTTTAAATCATACAGAATAGCATTCTCCTTTTGAGCTGCCCTTAATCTTAAAAATGAAAACACCTTATCGACTGAACTTGTGTAAAACCCAGTGTGGGCATGTTTGCCCACGGCTACCCCTTACCTAGCTTTGCTCTCATCTTGTAGGCATCAGTGCCAGGTAGGGCCAAGAACTGCATTTGAAGGTGCAACCTTACGGGCTGAGGGGATGGCTCCAGTGGCAACAACCTTGTTGCATGAGCAGGAAGACCCGAATGCAGATCCCCAGTACTCAAGAAAAGCAGGCCATGACAGCACATGCCTTTAATCCCTGTCCTCAGCAGGCAGAGACAAGAGGGAGCCCCAAGAAGGCATTAATAATATGATGTCCACTCAGCAGACTGGAGTTCACAATCACAAGCTAAGAGACAGGAGAGAGAATCAGGCTATTCAAGAATCTCAGCGGGTTCCATCAAGGGAGTCTAATTGGTCTGTGAAACATGGAATCTGGGGCAGATTCTCTGCGGTTCATTAGAGGATGGACATGAAGACATCCCTCTGGACAAGAATCTGGGCTTTTTCCCATGTCATATTCCACTGACCCCTTCCTTCCTGGAGGCCTTATGTCTGAGGACCACACCTCTCCCTCCTCATCTTCAGGATCTCTGGCCTTTCCTTGATGCATATCCTAGAGCCAATCTGCTCCATGTGACTGCAGGTGTGTGTGTGTGTGTGTGTGTGTGTGTGTGTGTGTGTGTGTGTGTGTGTGATGGTTAGTGTCGTCAACCTGACAGGATAAGATAAGATAGTTCTATCACCTGGATATAACTGCATTGTTAAGTCTATAGACAGACCGCTAGAAATGCTTTTGAGAGATTATTTTGCTCATGGAACCGTTCCCTGGGCAGGTGATTCGGAGCTTTGTAAGGTGGGAAAGCAGGCTGCACAGCACTCCCCTGTCTCTGCTTTCTGACTGTGGCTGCAGCGTGACCCGCTGATTTGCGCTCCTGCGCCATGCTTTTTCTCCATGTTGGAAGGTGCCCTCAAAATGATCCAGAATGAAGCCCTCCTCCTAAGTTGCTTTTGCCAGGTATCTTCTTAAGCAGTGCATGAAGTAGCACTGGAGTGATGGCATAGTGATGGAGGAGGCCCCGGAGGGAGGAAGGAGAGTTGCTTTGAAAGCAGGCCATCTACACTGACAGAACCCAGAAGCTGGCTCCTCGGAGCTGCACTCTTGAGTAGGGAGTGACAAGCTACCTCCAAAGAAAACCGGGGGTCATTTCACAGCCGTTAAGGCTGACCTGGATCTGGTCCTTGGATGACCTCCATAAAAGTTCTCTCTGAGACTAAGAGAAGATGCCAAGTCCCAAAGGGGAGGAGGTGGCTCTGTGGCTGCTCTGGTGTCTCCAAGGTCAGGGATTGCCAAGACTAGGATGACCTCAGGGGGCTTTCTCACAGTGCCTCCAGGTATCCAGATCTGAGCCTCCTATGCCTCTCTCCAAGTCCATTCTCAGAATAATGTCGAGAGAGGAGTAATGTAGCCCCAATTTGCAAATGATGTGAGTGAGGTCTCCTGGAGCTAGGACTGGAGTGTGCCGTCCTGAAGCCTCTGCCATTCCACCGTCCGGCTTCAGAGGGACCCGTGCCTCAGGAAGGGCCTATGTTGCTTTCAGAAAGGTGAGACAAAAATCAGCCACAGAAATGCTGTGTGTGAGCACGGAAAGCTGCCTGCAAAGGCCAGGGTCAGGCTGCATTGCTGGGTCTATAGGCACACCACTCCTCCCTGCCCTCTCCCCCTTCCAGCCCTCCCTTCTGCTCCTCTCCACTGCCTCTTCATTCTCTCTCACTCCTTTCCCCTGGTCTTCATCTTCTCTTTCTTGGCTTTTCTTCCTCTCTTCACCTCCTTCCCTTCTTCTTCCCTCCCTCCTTCTTTCCTTCTTCCTTTCCTCTATCCAACCCTCTCTCCCTTCCTCTCTCCTTCCCTTCCTCCCTCCTTCCTCCCAAGTCTCCAGCACCTTCCAGGCTCTGCACCGGACATCGGTGGAACTCCAGACCAGGGAGACATGCCGTGCTTCTCGAGGTCACAGGTTAGTGGGAGACAAATGCGTCGCTCACTCCAGGCCGCATAGGGTGACAGCTGCTCCGAGGGAAGTTTTTGTGAGGTCCCATGGGAACACAGATCAACACCTGCCTCCTGCTATTTCCTGCCTGACTGGCAGGTTCTGTTCCAAGTGACACTGGGTACGTACCATCTCCCTCAAACATTTGATTCATTCCAATAAAACCCTTTCATCTGGATGCTTGTTTGATGGAAATTCATCAGCTAAGCCATTCAGAGATTCAGATGGAGCCAACACAGCCAGCACTCGGCAGCAGGCTGCGGTACCCTCCGCCGCCTGCTTGGGTGAGAGCCTGTTTTCCCCAGTGAGTTCTGCTCAACTGGCTGAGCACTCTGTGGGGGCAGAATAAAGTGTCTCTCTCCTCGGGTGTCCTCAGAATGGGTGGCTGTGGGGACATAGGTGCCTGAGGTCAAGCAGCCAAAGCATGTTCTGTAAGCATGCAAGTCAATATAAACATCCTTCAAAAATAAAATATGGACTGACTAGATGATCCACTTGTGCCATTCCTGGTTATTTACACAGAAGATAACAACAAATAGGCCATAGGGATGTCCAAATGTCTGCCATGGTTGTGACTTGATTCACAAGAGCCAAGGCAGGGAATCAGCCTAGATGCCCGTCTATAAGGGGCAGGTAAAAGAAATGTTAGCTATGTGCACAAGGCAGCCGTTTGGGTGGAGCTGGGGAGCTAGGGCTGTGCTGGCATTGCCACACCACTCCCGGCTTTGTTCTTCTTTGAGAAGTGTGTATGCATGCCGGATCTTGGGTGTCATCTACCTCTTGTGAGACTGGGTCTCTCAATGAAGTAGAGCTTACCAGGTAGGCTGGCTGGCTAGCAAGCAGGGACCTCTTGTCTGCCTCCCCAGCACCGGGATTTCAAGTGCACACCTCAAAGCTTGGCCTTCCTAGGTGGGTTCTGGGGGTTGAAGTCAGGTCCTTATGACTGAGATTCAAGCACTTTATTGACTGAACCATCTTCTCCATCCCCCAGGGCAGTTTTGTTCATTTAAATGCAGTCCAGTTACCTGTGCGTTTCCCCTCCTGGAGAAGGGATGGCTGCTAGCCATAGCCTATGATCCACATCTGTCTGGTTTGCCTACCTAAAGCACCCTGGATTTTTTTTTTGGGGGGGGTCTGTGTTTGGAGTGACAGAAGGCTCTTTCCGATGTGTCCTCGGAGGGTTTCATTCCCTAGTCCACCCCAGTGGTCACGGCGATGAAAGTGGAGACAGTTCAGTTTCTGGTAACCAACAGCTTAGAACCTGGCTTTCTTTTGGTTAGTGCTGAGACAGCCTTTAGTCCTCCGCGTTGGAAACTCCAGCTGCTTCTCTCTCAGAACTCTGAAGACTGAACACTACCATGCCTGATGTTGGTTCCTTTCCAAATCAGCTTTGAAAATGGGTGTAGCGGAACTGGGTTACACAGTTTTCATACCTGCACATTGCCTGTTTTACTCACAGTAACCTCGTATCACCCCAGCTTGCTCCCTGCTACTTCCTTCTGCTCCCCTTCCTCCCACAAACAGTTGCTCCTCTGCTTCTCTGTATTTTCAGTCTAGATTTTACACATGCTGTCTAGTGCGCCTGAGCCTGTCTTATCTCATGCAACTCGATGACCTTCAATTTTATTCATTTTTCTGCATAATTGCATTTTTTCCATGATAGCTGAATTATATTCCTCATGTGCATATTACATTTCTTTTATCCCCTCCAAGGCTGATTCCATCAACCTTGATTAAAATGACAAGAGTCATGGTAAAGATGGTTGTCCAGGTGTCTCTGTGGAATGTTGACTGGGAGAGCTTTGGGTATTTGATCAAACAGCTGGATTGTATGATATTTAGTTTTTGTTTTGTTTTTTGAGATATAGTTTTTCTGTGCAGGCCTGGTTGTTCTGGAACTCACTCTATAGACCAGGCTGGACTCAAATTCACAGAGATTCTCCTGTCTCCGCCCCTCAAGTGCTGGGATTAAAGGTGTGGGCCACCATCAGTTGGCTTATTTAGTTTTGAAGAAGCTGTAAACTGTTTTTCACAATAGCTGCACTAATTCATATTCCCACCAACAGTAAGAAGGGCTCTGTTCTAGTTTTTGTTTATTTGCTTGTTTTTTTTTTTTTATTTTTTTGTTTTATGATAACACCACTACCCAAAACACCTTAGGGGAGAAAAGGTTAATTGGCTCACAACTCCAGAATTTTGCTCATCACTGTGGGAAAGTGAAGGCAGGAACTCAAACAGTTTCTTCATATCCACAGTCCAGAGCAGAGAGAAACAACGGTTGGATCCTAAAGCTGCACCTTATCAAGTTTTCTCCACTTTCACACAGTTCAGGGTATCCTGCCTAGAATACAGTGCTTCCCACAGCGGGCTGGTCTTCCTTCATTAATTAACAATTAAGACACACACCCCCCAGACATGTCCACAGACCAGTCCAATATAGACAATTCCTCATTGAGACTCCCTTCCCAGGGGACTCTCCATTTGGTCAAGTTAACAGCTAAAACTAATCAATGCAGGTTTCTTTTTTCTTTTCTTTTTCTTTCAAGTTTTAACAGCCAAATTTTATTTAAGCCTCAGCTGACCACCATTCTTGGTAGATTAGGATTGCAGGGAATGCTGCCCTGACTGAAGTTAAGAGTAGGTTTTTAAAGGCAAAAGCTTACAATCACACAATTACATCATTCCTGAAGACATCAAATTCTGCAGACATAAGATAGCATCACAAGTCTTGCAAATGGCAGTTAAGCAAGTTTACAGAAGCTAGAATAAGCAGCTAACTAATCATTTTAAAGCAGTTACACATTCTTTTTTATTAATTATAGTTTATTCACTTTGTATCCCAGCTGTAGCCCCCTCCCTCATTCCCTTCCAATCTCACCCTCCCTTCCTCATCTCCTCCCATCTTCCTTTCCAAGTCTACTGATAGGGGAGGTCCTTCTCTCCTTCCCTCTGACCCTAGCCTATCAGCTCTCATAAAAACTGGCTGCATTGTCTTCCTCTGTGGCCTGGTAAGGCTGCACCCCCCTAAGGGGGAGGTGATCAAAGAGCCAGCCACTGACTTCATGTCTGAGACAGTCCCTGCTCCCATTACTAAGGAACCCACTTGGATACTTTCCTGCCATGGGCTACATCTGTGCAGGAGTTCTAGATTATCTCCATGTGTGGTCCTGGGCTGGATTATCAGTCTCCAAAAAGACCCCTGGGCCCAGATTTTTTGGTTCTGTTGCTCTCCTTGTGGAGTTCCTGTGCCCTCCAGGTCTTTCTATCTCCCCCTTCTTTCATAATATTCCTTCCACTCTGCCCAAAGTTTGGCTATGAGTCTCAGCATCTGCTTTGATACTCTGCTGGTTAGAGTCTTTCAGAGGCCCTCTGTGGTAGGCTCCTGTCCTGTTCCCTGTTTTCTCCCTTTTCCTATGTCTGTCCCTTTTGCCTTTCTGAATGAGGATCAATCATCTTACTCAGGGTCCTCCTTCTTGCTTAGCTTCTTTAGGTGTACAGATTTTAGTATGTTTATCCTATATTATATGTCTAATATCCAATTTTAAGTGAGTATATACCATGTGTGTCTTTCCGCTTCTGGGATACCTCACTCAGGATGATCTTTTCTAGTTCCCAATGCAGGTTTCTTACTGCCTACATTCTCACTGGTATTTATTGTTTGTTTTCTTGATGGTAGCCATTCTAACTAGGGTGAAATGGAATCTAAATATAGTTTTGATTTTCCTTTCTTTGGTGGCTTAAGATGTTTAATAGTTTTCACGTGTTTACTGACAATATGCCCTTCTTTCTTCTTTGTTTTTGAGACAGGGTCCCTCTAGGTTGCTCTGGCTGTCCTGGCACTTGATCTATAGATCAAGCTGGCCTTGAACTCAGTGATTCCACTAGACTCTGCCTACTGAGAGCTGGGATTAAAGGCAGGTGCTACCACAACAGACTGACAGACTAACAGGTTCTCCTCCTCCTCCTCCTCCTCCTTCTTCTTCTTCTCTGAGAAATGTTATGTTCAGTTCATCAATTCATTTGATTATTAGATGATTCAGGTTATTTTGGGGTGGTTTAATGTTTTGGGTTCTTTGTATATTCTGGATGCCAATTATCTATCAGATGTAGAGCTGGCAAAGACTACCCTCTAAGTTGACTTTTCACTCTGGTAATTATTTCCTTCACTATGCAAAAATTTTTTAATTTGATGCAATTAAATTAAGTTTCATTAGCTAATGGTTGCTTTTATTTCCAGAGCTGTTGGAGTCTAAGACAGCCCTTGTGTTGCCTACATTTTGAGGTGTTTTCCTCAAGTTTCAGGGTTCCAGGTCTCTCATTAACATTTTTTGATCACTGATATGATTTTTTTAAATATGCTATAGAATTTGGCTTGTGATATTTTTATGCCCTCAAATTCTGATTTGATTCTAAAACTTTTTACTTTTCTTTCCTGAGTTTTTAACAGCCCAATTTATTATTTATTAGCTATTGTTCAATTTTCATGTGTTAGTATATTTTATATAATTTTGCTTGAATTTTATTGAGAACATTCGCACCTATGTTCATCAGGTATTTGGGGAATAGTGGAAAAGAGTGACAATCCAGTTGATGTCTGGATGAGATCATAGGTGGCTCTGTGTCACGCACAGGGTGGATGTTGGTTCTCATGACCAGGATGAGGGAATAGGGAGAGCAAGGTTGGGGTTGGGGGAATCATGAATTCTTTCCTTCCAGCCAAAGATGCCACATGGAACATGAAAGGCAAAGTGACCTTGGTGGCTTGGTTTGGAGGGCATCCTGGTCACCACGCAGACACCCTGGCATGCCGCCTGGCTTGCCCCTATGGTGAATATGTACATAGCATGTGGGGTTCCTCTGCTGCTTTGGGGGGGGAGGGAGGTCAGTCCTATTTATCGTGACAGCAGTACAATTATTTCAGCATGCTCTCCCTCACCCCACAGCACCAGCTCTGAGAATTTTCCAGCCTACATGTTTGGCTAATGACCACAAATTCTTAACAACAACATTCAGGAGCCTTGGGCTGAGGGCGGTGAGCCCTGCAGGGGGTGATGGGAGTGCGGGAGGCCACAGCTTCCCAGGGATTGTCTCTGGGGTCCCAGGGTTGTCGGTGTTTCTAATCATGAATCTTGGCGGGGGATCAGGCTCAGAGCAGCTACTTAATTGCCCCAGAATCTTCCTTCAGGTTGGTGCTCTGCAGAGCCTGGGGAGGCAGACGCATGCCCAGGCTGATCAGTCTTGACCCTGTGCTTAAGGTCCACCCGCTGTCTGGGAAGATCCAGGTGTCTGCCTTCCCATCTGGCTTCCGTGTCCTGGGAATGCTCCTGAGATGAAGCAGCTTCTTACAGACCACACGAGGCAGAGCCTCAAGGAGCCATTCAGCTGTAGCTCACTGAAATCTCTTCACACAGCCAGGCCTTGGGTGGGTGGGCTGTTGGTTCTGGGTCCAGATGTCAATCATGTCCATGGGACTCAGCTTTCACTTTGTTTCATCAACCTTAGCGTATTGACTTTTCTTCTTTGGGCTTGTTACCTCATGATTTTTACGATAATGACCACAGCTCCAGACATCACGTCTGAGTTCAAGGTATGAAGAGTAAAGAAAGAATTTATTTATTAGGGGAAAAAACAATCCTTCCCAGGAAAGCTACTGTTAGGCTTCAGCTGAGAGTTATATGGCTGTCTCGTGCGTGCTGCAGAAGAGGCTGAGAAAGTGTGATTCAGAAAAGCAGATGGGCTTGAGTGTATCAAGAGCAACATCCGGACCTCTGCTGCCCAAATGCAGCCTGTTCTCAGGGAGGAAGGAGGCTGGGTGTTGGGCAGGAACCTGACTAGATGTTGCCCCCGCCACTGGCCCTCCATGGTGGGCAGTGAGATTTGCTGTAGCGGAGAATCAGTTCGTGCGTACATGCTCCAGTCTCTCGAGGCCAGCTCCACGCACTGTGTGCTCAGAATGCCTCCGGGTCTAATGTCTGCCCACTGCTCACCGGATGCGAGGCACCCACCATCAGGAGGCTGTTCCCATTGTCTTTATCACCCGTATGAGGAAGCACAGGCTTTTTTGATTAGCACACAACAGGAATTGGTTTAAATCTCAAGCCTGGGCTGTGAACCCTGGGCCCGGCCTCTCTTCTCAGGGAATTCCGGCCGGGAGATCCAGTCTTTTATGATCTGAAAAGAGAGCGCGCAGTGGCCACTTGGGATGTGTGGCTCACTGTGGGCAATGGCAGGTTTTACACCCTGTTGATAGGCTCAGTGCCCTCTGCAGTTTGTGGCTCTAGCTCTGCCTTCCACAAACATTTCAGCCGTAGTAGAGAGACCAGGTCTGGCCTCACTGCTGGATCTCTGTGTGGGATAGTTTCTTGTCAACTTGACACAGGTTAGGGTCATCTGAGAAGGGAGAACCTCAGATAAGAAAACGCCTCCATCAGGTTGGCCTGTGGGCCAGTCTTTGGGAGTGTTTTCTCGATCTTGTGATACCAATCATGATTTATGTGGGAGGATCCAGCCCACTGTGGGCAGTGCCAGTCTTGGGCAAGTGGTCCTGGGTTGTATAAAAAAGCTTGTTGAGTGAGCCATGAAGAGCAAGCACCACTTAGCACCTTTCTCCATGCCTTCTGCTTTAGCTCCTGCCATGGCCTCCCTTCAGGGTGGGATTAAGCTGTAAGAGAGAACATGCTTTTGCCCGTGGTGTTGTAACACATCGATAGAAAGCAAACTAGAGTGGTTTCCCTGAAAACAAGCCAATCTCAAACCTGTCCCGGACCTGAGGTTGCTGGAGGGTTGCAGGTGTTGGCTTGCAATTGAGCTGTGCCGTCGTGGGCAGTTCTCCCGGTGATGAGAAAAGCAGTGAGGGCATTTGAAGTGTGTCACAAAATGTAGTGACTTTTGGGAGCAGCCCTGGAAGGACAGCTGGAAACCAGACCAGGGAGTACAGACTCAGCTTTGCAATGGGTCTTCTGGATGGAGTTCCTCACCCCAACCATAAGGGGGCAGCCCTTGAGAGGTGCTGGCCTGGCCTGGCCTGGCCTGCAGTCTCTCTTCTTCAGGGGCTCCCATGGTTCTACCCCAAGTTCTCAAGACTCCAGTCTCAGAGCTGAGAAAGGAGAGAATGGAGAAGTGGCCCTGCAAGGGTTCCCAGCAGGTCACCTGGAGGAGGTGAGCCTCGGTCTGGATGTGTCAAGGCCAAGTTCAGGAGTGGGTACTCAGGGATTGAACTCACCTCATGTGTGCCAGGTACAGCCCAAGATACAGTGAGCATGAAACAGCCCTAAAGGGAGGCAGTTTAGTTGGGAGTGGACAGCATGCATTCAGACTGATGGGAACTAGGGACATTTGAGGGGGACCCTGAACATAGCGGTGTTTGTCATGGCCAAGTGAGAGGTCTCTCTCTCTCTGAGCAGCCATCTCCTGAGTGATAAAGAGGGTGATCACGTGTGTGTGTGTGTGTGTGTGGTTAGAAAAAGATAAAGACAGAAACAGAGAGAGCGGGGAAGGGGAGCGGGAGGAAAAGATTTGAGCAGAGGAGAAATAAGGTCTGATGGGTCATCTTGTCAGTTTTATGGGACATATGTCGCCATAGACTTGCGTCTTGGTGCATCTATGAGGGAGCTTCTAAAGCACGAAGAGGGAAGATTTGCCCTGAATGTGGGTGGCACCATTCCATGAAGTGAGACACAGATATCCAGCTGAGCTACGGCATTCATGTATCCCCACTTCCATATTGTGAATGCAACATGATCAGTTGGTGCCAGCTCCTGACACCATGATGCCCCTGCCATGATGGACTGTACCCTCAAACCAAAATAAACCCTCCCCCCTCCAGGTTATGGCAGTGAGAAAGCTAGCAGACAAGGTAGACTTCAGTTTTAGGCAAATCTGAGTTCAAGTCTAACCCTGCTCATTAATTTTTTTTTTAAATTATCTTTGTGGGTTTGTGCACATGAGTGCAGTGCCTATGGGGGCCACAAGAGGGTGTCATATCTTTTGGAGCTGGGGTTATAGGCAGTTGTAAGTCGCCCATTGTGATGCTGGAAACCAAGCCCAGGTCTTCTGCAAGAGCAGTAAGTGCTCTTACTGCTGGGCCACTCTCAGCTGCACCAGTCTTGAGGTTATGTAACCTCATTTTAAGTTCACATAAGGACTCACTACTTTATGTACCTCAGCTTGTTCCATGGGCAAACTGTATAAACAAAGATAAAGCGCTGCTGTCTCAGGGCTGAAGCTCCATTATCTCTTATAACCCGGGAGGTGAGGGAAGGGCCTGCTGTTGAATATGCATATGAGCCCCTGGGTGGGCCTGGGTCAGCCACATCAGGCTGTGAGAGGGAGACAGGTTTCCCTGCCCTTATGGGACCGGTGTGGAGAGAGGCGACAAAGGGAAGCCATCTGCAGTGACAAGCTGGCCAGTTTCACAGAGGAGAATGGGCAAGGGTGAGGGAGCATGGCTGAGCACCATTTTATTCTATGGGAGGCTGCCAGAGGGGTTCGCCTAGGCAGGGCAGCAGGCTGGAAACAGATCACTGAGCGGTGCTGATGGTAACAGGATGGGGGTGCTAAACATAAGCCACCATCGAAACCAGCAGCTTTCAACCTTAGTCCAACCCACAATCTCCGAGAAGACACGATGTTACCCTCTAACTATTTCCCGCAGGAGAAAGGCTCTAAGACGATGCTTCTTCACAGCCACAGCTGTAACACCAGCCTTCAATGTGCCTCACAGTCTGCAGGTCAAATAAGCAGGTGAGGAGATAGAGGTGATGAGTTTCAGTTAGTAAGGACGAATCCACACACTCCGAAGGACACACGCTGTCCCCCGGTCCACAGAACAGCCTCTGCGCTTGGAGTGTTTGGCTACAGCAAACAGAAAGCCTCCCTTGAATGGGGTGAAACAGGGAGTTAAAGAAAGAGAGAAAAGCCACGTAACTCAACTCGGAGCTGGCGGTTAGAGCACCAGCTGCTCTTACAGAGGGTCAGAGTTCAGTTCCCAGCACCCACATGGCCGCTCACAGCCGCCTCTCATTCCAGTTCCAGGGGATCTGGAACTGGATGGTTAGAAAGAGATAGAGGCAGAAACAGAGAGCGGGGAAGGGGAGTGGGATGCCTCTTCTGGCATCTCCAGGGACAGACACATTCATATCCATAATTAAAAATATAATAAACTTTAAAAAAAGAAAAGCCCCAGGAGTTAGTGTATGGACGAGCCTCCAGAAATCAGGAAAGGTGGGTACAGGGCGACCTATTTCAAAGGACCCAGTGAATCCTTTGCCTTCAGTCTGCTTTTCAGGATACTATCCCCTCATCTTCAGGCCAACCATTCTGAGCCAGGGCCCCTGAGGTAGAAGCCTCTGCCTTCCCTGGGAATAGATATCTTTCACCCATGGTCAGATTGGACCAGTGATGTCACCTGTCCCCCCTGACTGAACAGTTTGCAGTAAGAATGCCCCATGGGCTTAAACCTGAGGTAAGAAAGGAAGCCATCAAACTGGCCTCAACCACTCATGAGCCCCACCCAACCTCATCCCCCGGCGTGGCCAGCAGCTTTCCTGGGAGCGGCGCGTGCTTAGGTCTGCTTTCTGAGCCAAAGTTTCGATGAAGAGAAGCAAGGAAAGACCCTCACCGGGAACCCTCAGAGGCAATTACTCCCGTCAGGAAGGAAATGTCCACAAACTCCAGACAGGACGTAACTGACAGGCCGAATTCTCTGCTAATGGTGCCAGTGTGAGTTGGCTGTGAAATGTCCCATAGCGGCTTGTGTGTTGGAAATCTAGGTCCCCAAATGGTAGAGCCGCTCTGGGAAGCTGGGGAACCTTTAGGGGGTGGAGCCTCGCTGGAGGATGAACCGCTTTGGGCCAGGTAAACTTCCTGTATGGCCTCTACTTCCAGGTCCACGAGGATGCGAGACAAGAAGTCACAGCTGAGAGCACGCAGTGCGTCAAAATAAACCCGTCCTCTAGTCACATGGAGGAAGCAGCTAAAACAGATGCCTTAGACACTCTGCGATGCTCTCGAGGAACCCAGAACTTCACCCATACGGAGACGCGCGACAGTCTGCGCACACCAAGAGTACGCTTTCCCAGATGTGCACCCTCCGAGGCTACCTCCAGAGGGCGCCCTGCCCCGCATCTCGGTCAGCACCCTTCACCAAGCAACCACAGGCTGCTGAGTCCAGCTGCCTGGGATGCAGCTTCAGGATGCTCCGTGGCGTTGTGTTCTTCACCTATGCTGGGGACAGCCATTGTCACACATACTGATGTGTAAATCGTCCTGAATTTCTCGAAACTTAATTAACCTTTTTCTAATCAATGGGCGGTTGCGGTGGGTGGGAAATTTAAAAACATAGTCTCCTCAACAATTTTTAGGTCCAGGAGATAGCACAACCTTGCATTTTAGCTTATTTAGGTATCAGTCTATGACGGTAACATTTTGGATACAGCCAAAGCCACACTCAGAGGAAAATCCCTGTCCTTAAACGTTGTGTATTGCATGAAAAAGAAAAAAAGAGCAAGCCAATGAGAATCGATAGTAAGTCAACTAACAAATATCAAGAAAACCCAACATAAATAGATCAGATGATCAAAGGCTGCATTGTCAGAGATCAGAGCAAAAGATTCATTAGGAAAAATAGTCAAGTTGGATAAGTGAGAAAAAAGTTGGGTATTTTGGCAAACAGAGGCAGGTGACTTTCTGAGTTCAAGGCCAGCCTAGTAAATAAATAAATGTATGGACCCTAATTTACCAAAGATTTACATTGATGTGTCCACTAGATGGGCCCCATTTTCCAGTGAGTTTGAGCTAGTCTCCATAGGAGCTGTAATTCCATTTGAGCTGTATCCGGCTGGTGAAAGGAGAGCTACCCCCACCCCCCAGCTGAATCTCTGCACTTGCCTCTGAGAACTTGGCTCTCACGCGAGGGCACACAGGCAGTGGGTTCCTGTTGCATGTGTTACCGCATGGACAGGCAGATCTGGGATGGCTGGCCCTGACTTTTGAAGGTTTACAGAAGCTCAAGGCTGGTATACAGTCCCTGGGGGTTCCATACCAGGAATGAATGTGTTCTTCAACACTAAACTTGGCCAGAATTAGACCTGCTTGACTGGACCTTGCAACTTTTCTTAAGATGGTCTTTCCCTTCTGACTGGAAACAAAAGAAGGGGCAGTTCTGTGCTGTGGGGTGGGAATGAGAGCAAGCCACGGGCAGAGCCTGGAGCCAGTTGGAACCCTAACATACCGGATCATGTTGGTACACGCCTATACTCTCAGCATTTGGGAGGCTGAGGCAGGAGGATTGCAAGTCTGAGGCTGGCCTGGGCTATGCCGGAAGACCTGCTGTGACAGAAAAGAAAAACGTAAGAAGCGGGGAAGTTCATTTTTAAAATACATTTATGTTGACTATATTGTCATGTCAACATAATAATAAAATCGTTAATGCAGTATTTTACATCGCTTTTGTTCTGTTTTCAATCTTTGAATTGACGTGTACATTTGATCCTTAATAGTGTATTGAGTTTAGCTTTTGGCATTTCATCGGGTTTGAGCTATGGGTGTGTTTGATAAAGTTTACAATTTTAGAAATACATGACCACATCCACGTCATTCCAGATAGTTTTGGCAACTGGATTGTGCATGAGAAAGCTGTTTCCTTTTTCGTTTCTTTCATCTTTAAGAGAAAAGATGAGGTGGGTGGCTGATGAGTTGGTTCCATGGGTAAGATGGCTCAGTTCATAATTGTCTGTGACTCCAACTCCAGGGAATCAGATGTGGCCTCTGCAGGGAACTGCATTTATGTGCGCATGCTCACTCTCTCTCTCCACACACCCCCCTCCACACCATTACAAATTAATAATGAAAATAAGTTTTAAAAGAGATGGAGGCAAGGACTGGAATTTGAAACGAAAACCTGCAAGTTCCAGGTGTCCCAGTGAAGGAAATCAAAGGGGTGTGCCACAGATGGAAAATCAACTCTCAGTGCACTAACACCAACACGGGGGTTATCAGCCTCCTGCCCATTCCTTAGATAATTTGCATGATACTGTCAATTGCAATTTAAATCTGCCTATTGCTTTGTGTTGGGGGAAAAGCTGAATAACTGTGATTGTTGGTTTGTGTGACAAAAGACTTACACTTGGATGTTATTGTTTTATCTCACTCTGTAGTCTCAGCTGGCCTCCTGCCTCAGTTTTCCCAGTGCCGACCTTACAGGCGTGAGCCATTGTGTAAGAACTGTGCTGCTCTTGTTAAGGTCACTGACAGAATTCAGGTTCAGCTCTTAGGCCTCTCCAGGGATCGAGGCCCGGCTCTTTGTGTCTGATCGCTGCCTCTTGGGCAAGTATGTCTTCTGTTCTGGAGAAATCCTGACTAGGACACAGTGCCATAGAAAAACCTCTGTGAGATCCCCCTATAGCTCAGCCAGTGAACAAGAGTGCTAGCCCACCGAGTTCAGTGCCTCCGGCTACACCGCATTTATAAACTCAGGGTGACTCATGGTATGTGCAGTAAATTCTGTTGATTTTAACCACTGTATCCATGGCAATCCAAAGTCCACTCCAGAAACAGAACCCAAATATTTTCCTCATGCATCACATGATACAAGCCAGCATTAAATGAGACCTCAGCCTCTCTCTTTATATCCCACCACGTCTAGATTACCCAGCAGGAATGAAACTATGGAAATGAATTTCCTCTTTTAGCCGAAACTCTCCCTTGACAGAGTGGGTGACTCAAAACTACTCGTGTCATGAGTTTGGCTCTTTAGTTTTGAGAGCTGCAGTTTCCTTGCAAATTTGAAGGTCCTTTTAGTTAAAATGTTCTTGAAATGCTCATGGGGAACCTGGGAGCTGGCTCGGTAGGTAAGAAAAGTTGCCGGACCAGCCTGAGGACCTTAGCACCCATTCCCCAACACTGGAGTGAAGAGCTGGGTTTGTCTGTGACCCTGGCACTGCAAGGGGAAAAGACAAGGATGGAAGAATGATTGGGTCTTGCTGGCCTGCTGGCCAGTCTAGCCAGGAAAATGGCTGACTCCAAGTTCAATGGGAGCTTTTGTTTCAAGGGAGTAAGGTGAAGAATGGCAGAAAACAGCTGATGCTCTCCTTCGGCTTCCAAATGTCTGAGCGTGCCCACGCACACAGGTAAATACCCCACAAAAACAAAGAGAATGTGTATTGGGCAGAGACCAATGCAAAGCTAAAACAAAGTCGAGCAGCCCAAAGTAACTTCATTTTGCCCTGGTTTTAGCTGAATTCACCCAGCTGCCCCCAGCCCCTCTTGGCCTTATCCTGAGGTGTGGAAACTCTCTTATGTGATAGCTCACCAGCTTAAATAGAGGGCTCATGCTGGCTTCATATTCATGGTGGTCAGTAATCTACTCACATGGGTATAAGGCCATAAATTCAGCTTTTCAGCTCATCCATCAATTGATCTTGGAGATTTTTCAGACATGTTTTAAATTCTATGGCCAATGTCCTTTGTGGGTTTAATGGAAGGCTTCATACTTATCTTTGCAAAATATCTTTCAAAATGTTTTCTTTATATTGTAACAAAAATTTAAAAACGGAGCTGATAAAGACTCACCTCTCCGTCTGAAAATATTTGCCCCTTTCTGGGTGTGAATTGTAGCGTGCCCACTGATAGGAGTGTGAAGTTGGCTTGTTGCGGTTGTTAACAGTTTGTACCGGCTTTAGTTGACTTATTTTGCTGATTCTTTTTCACTGTTGGGAGGGAATTTTGTTCCCATGTTCTTAGTCTGCTGGATACGGATGACTGATAATGCCTAGGAGCTTTCATTCAAACTGCCTTCCTCATGAACGCTGTGGTCCGGAGTTTTCACTTCTGGCCCTACATCTCCATCAACGTCCCGTCAACATCCATAGGCCTCCTCTATTTCATATACAAAACTTTATCCATATATACCATCACATCCCAAAGAGATGTGGCCCGACAAGGCACTCAAAGTGCCTGTGGCTCCTCCCACTGCTTCTCACCCCACCCCCTGCTCTCTCTAGCGCAGGGGCTGAGCCTCTTTTCCCTTCTCCCAGCCTCTCCGATTCCCATATAATCCAGGCATTTTGGCTATACATTCTCTTGCTTCACATGTGTTCTCTTGGTCTCTCCACATCTCTCTTGGCCCTGGCCAGATCTTTCTTGAACTCTTGGTTCTTCTCTTTCTCTTGGCTCTGTTCTGGATATCTTGGGTCCCATGTGTTCTTTGCTCTTTCTCTCTTCTCTTCCTCTTTTGCCACCCCCTACCCACATTGTTCCCACCCCTGTCATGATCATGACCTGGTTCAGTAGAGACCCGTCCAGATACCTCTGGCTGTTCTCTCCCTCATACTTTGATAAAACCTTCTCCTCAACCAAACCTAGAATTGGTCATGTTCTCATTTTCATTCACTTACTGTTTTGGTGTCTTTTGTTGTTGATGCTGCTGCTGCTGTAATCAAGTATCAGACTAGAAGCAACTGAAGGGAGAAAGGGTTTGCTCTGGTGTGGTGAGTTGAATGAGAATGTCCACTACAGGCTCATATATTTGGATACATGGTCCACAGTTGGTGGAACTATTTGGGAGGGATTAGGAGGTGTGGCCTTGTTGGAGCAGGTGTCACTGGGGATAAGCTTTGAGATTTCAAAAGATTCCCATCATTCTCTCTCTCTCTCTCTCTCTCTCTCTCTCTCTCTCTCTCTCTCTCTCTCTCCTATTTGCAGATCAAGATGTGAGTTCTCATTTGCTCCAGATAATATGCCTGCCTGCTGACTGCTGTCACACTGCCTGCCATGGTGAACTCCTAATCCTCTGAAACTGAAAGCCTAATTAAAGGTTAATTTCTTCTATAAGTTGCTTCTGCTGTGTTGTTGTTGTTGTTGTTGTTGTTTCCACAGCATTAGAAAATGTTGGTATCAGGCAGTAAGGCTACTGCTGTGACAGGCCTAGCCTTGCTGTTTTATGAAGGAATGTGTAAGAATTTGGAACTTCAGACTTAATAAGCAGCTGAATGCTGTAAGCAGAACTTGGAAAGACAGTGCTGAGAACATTGCAGTCTATGAAGGCCTAACTAAAGAGGATTTGAGGAGAGTAATATCAGCACCTGGACTAGAGACCTTTCTTGTGATATTTTAAAGGAACTCCTGAGAGAGACCTGAAGAAGCTGATTGAGTCTTTATTAATGGCCTTTACTAATTAAGTCTTTATTAGTTAACTAAGCAGATGAGCAGGAAACAGCCTCAATATCCACTTGGTTCCAATATTTAAGAGCAAAATCTGAAATTGTGACAGAGAGGCAGCTGTGGACATCTGCAGCAAGCAAGCCTCCTCTACAGAAGCAGCAAGATAGCAATTAAGTGGTCAGGCAGTTAAGTTTTAGCTCAGGGTCACATGGGAATTCAGGGCTGGTCCAGAGACGAGCTTTGCTCAAACACTTAAAGTGTTCTTAGGAATACTCTCCTGAGATGGCAGTACAGCTCAGCAGGCCACTGCAGTATGTTGGCAAAGGATGTTGATTCTTTTCATCCTTGTCCTGAGAATCTGCCTGAGGCTGAATTGAAGTGAGAGGGAGTGGGACTCTAAGGCCCCAGCCAGCTAAGCCTCTAACTTGTAAAAGGAAAGCCCAGGAACCTTAGGTTCTTAGGAAAACCAAAAACAACAACACAGGAAAGGATTCTGCAGCCATGACTTGCTGGGCAAGGCTCCACCCCAAGCGGTGGTCAGTGCACTGCATTGCACTGCACTGGTGCAGCCCCGCTCTCACCCCCTCTATGCATGGAAGATGTCAGAGCTGTGGATGTCTAGCAGGGAAATCTGCACAAGGATAGAGGAGCCAGCCCAAGAGAGAAAAGTGTGTGTAGTCAGCAAAGCTGGAAAGCGGAGCCATCTAAATCCATTGACATCAGAAAGGGAGCTATAGGATTGGAAGTTTGCTTGGCTGGCTTTCGGTCTTGCTTTGGTCCAACATCTTCTCTATCTCTGCCCCCTTCTCCCTGTTTCAGAATGGTAGTGCATGTTTTGTGCCACTGTATGTTGGAAGTATGCCATTTGCTTTTGGACTTTACAGAGAGTTAGAGTTAATACATTGTCTTGAGTCTCAGAAGAGACTTTGGACTTTAAACAGTGTTGGGACTGTGAATGACTAAAGGGGCTTCTGAAGTTGAAGTGAATGCATTTTAGATGCTGATATGACCACAACCTATGGGGGAGTGCAATGTGATGGTTTAAATGAGAAAAGCCCCCCATATGTTTGAATGCTTGGTCCCCACTAACAGTAGCCATTAAGTAAGGTGGCAAACACTATTGGTAATTGTGGCTGGAAGGAGAAAGGCTTGTTATGTTTGAAAAGTTGATAGCTAGTTGATAGAACCAGTTGGGAAGGATTTAGAGGTGTGGCCTAGTCACAGGAGGTGTGTTTCTGAGGGTGGGCTTAGATGTTTCAAGGGCAATTCCCAGTACTTTCTTTTTCTTTCACCCCTTGTGGGAATCCAGGTATGGCCTCTCAGCTACCACCACCATGCTTTTACTCTGCCATCGTGAACTTAAACCCTCTGAAAGCATAAGCCTGTAAAACACTTTCTTTCATAAGTTGCCTTCCTTTCCTGTTGAACTAACTGTAAGCTGTAAGGCAAAGTACACCCTTTCCTCTCAAGACACTTTTGGTTTGGTGTTTATCACAACAAGGAATACCACACTGAGGGATGAGACCCTGAGACAAAGGAGGCTGAGGAGGTGAAGGTGTCTGGGGAGAGACAGTGCCTGAGGGACAAGGGCCTCCGGAAACCATAATCCTGCTAAGGCTAACCCTTGGGCTTCAGCCACAAACTGCTAGAACCTATCGAGCTGGTCAAAACAAAGGAAAGCATTCTTGTTTAGGCCTTATGCCTGAAGTCCAAAGTCAAGGGTGGGTAGGACTGGGCTCTGTCTGAGCCTCTAGGAAAGGGCACCTCCTGTCTCTTGCAGCTTTGATGGCTCAGGTGACCCTTGGCTCATGGCATGCCTATGTGCATGTATCTCTCCCTGCTCTTCCCATATGCTACTTCTTAAAGGACATCAGTGAGTTACAGTCCACAGACCCTCAGTGTGACCTCACTGTACCTGGGATTATCCAAAAGCCTTTATTTCCATGTAAGCTCGCATCCTGAAGTTTTGTAGACATGAATACAAAGGAGGGGAGGGGGCACCATTCAATCCACTCTGTGCTTTGTGTGACTTTTTAGAGAGGGTGTATATTCTCTCTCTCTCCTCCCTCCTTCCATGTTTAAAGTGAGTCCCTGACTGATCAGAAGCTTGAGACACGGCTGAGATTAGATTTGGGTTGCAGGATGACATTTATGACCACAGAGTAGGCATGGAGGGCTGGCAGGAGACACTTATGAAATATTCATACACAGCAATAATCTTCACGGATAGCAGCCGAGGCCAGGCTTCGTCCAGCACTGTTGATTTAGGGACACTGTTAATTATCTCCTGCCAAGGATAATAAACCTGCCCAAAGTCAGCCACTTCCTGAGCAGCGCCTGAAATCTCCACAGCCTGTGGCCGCATCTCCAGGGTCTCGAATTGGTGGCCACCATTGTCTCCACCTGGAAGGCAATCTGAGCCTAGTCAGAGTGGGCCGGAAGTATCAGTGAGTGCCTTCTGAGGGTGGCTCCTCACTCAGTGGACGGATCTGTCACTTCCTGTCTAAAATGAGAGAGAGGAGGCTTGGGAGATGGCTCAGTCAGGAAAGTGCTTTCCTGACGCCATGGCGTGAGCCTATAATCCCAGTGCTGAAGGGGCAGAGACAGGCAGATCCCTGAGCCTTGCTGGCCAACTGCTCTGGGCAAATAAGGAGGCCCTGTGTGTGTGTGTGTGTGTGTGTGTGTGTGTGTGTGTGTGTGTGTGTGTGATATTCAGATTGCCACAGGTCTTTGAACAAGTGCTCATTCATTCATTTACTCATTGATTTGGCTGGGCAGAGCTGGGCACACATGTTAAGAAGGAACAGGTGGCTTGCCCCCATGTCCAGGCCCAGTCCCGCCTACAGACTTCTTGATTCGAGGTGAGAGACTTTGAGGTAGAACTCCACATCCTCTTAGGCAGGACAAGACTCAGAGGCAGATAAAACTGATGAGACCTGAGAGGCTAGGGTCAGAGGGGGTGGGGAGGAGGACCTGCCCTATCGGTGGACTGGGGGAGGGACATGGGAGGAAGAGAGGGAGGGAGGGTGGGACTGGGAGGAGATGAGGGAGTGGGTTACAGCTGGGATGCAAAGCGAATAAATTGTAATAAATGAAAAAAGAAAAGAAAAGAAAAACTGTGGTCAGCTCTAAGTTCCCTGTGATACATTTGTATTTCTTGTGTATCCTAGACTCATTTTTTTTTTCTCCATCTCTGGGATTCTAGCTGTCCGGGGGAACCTTGGTAGGCTTCTGCCTCCATCCTTTATAGAAGGATTTTTGTGGGTCTTCATCCAACAGGATGTGTGAGCGCCTAGGGGAGTGGATGGGGGTT
Source organism: Meriones unguiculatus (assembly GCF_030254825.1). Taxonomy (NCBI): domain Eukaryota; kingdom Metazoa; phylum Chordata; class Mammalia; order Rodentia; family Muridae; genus Meriones; species Meriones unguiculatus. Next base: position 106,328,298 of record NC_083352.1, read on the forward strand.
TTTATAGGGGCCAATATAGTATCCAAATGCTGCAGAAGGAAGCCAGGGCTGGTAAGCCTCACTGTAGCCGTAGACTTGTGATCTGTCTAACCTTTCTAGAAAGCTCAGTGGGGTTTGATGACATCTTCCCTCAAAGTGACCGATGTAGGACGTGCCTGGGTAACTATGGCACCAGAGGGCTTTGGGGACCTCACTGCATGGAACAAGGAGCTTAGGGGTACAGTACCCACTCCCACCTCTTATCAGATCTCTCCCTGCTTACATTAGGAGAGGCCGGAGAAGGAGGTTACGGATGGGGAAATCAGCCTTGCACTTTCCTGGAGTCCCAGTCCCAGTCCCTGGCTGGGCAGGACAGTAGGCTGCCAAGGAGGCAGATGGCAGCCCCTTCTCATCACTAAAGGTTCACATTTCCAGTGTTGCACACTCATCAGTCAGGGGTGCTGCCGAGTTTTATCATCATCTCATTCCTTTTAAAGGTCAGGGACAGGCTGAGACAGAGAGGCAGGCCTGCAGCATCAGCCGCCAGCAGTGAAAGAGGTTGATCTGCCTGCCAGGGACTCGTCCATCACTGCTAGTAGCTGGCCTGTGGTAATGAAGGCAGCTCTCTCCCAGTTCCTGATCAATGTCTGTCTGCCATCTCTGTCAATAACTGCTGGCGGTCCAATCTTTTCCCTGACAAAAAGACCCTGGGAGTCGCCTGAAGATACTCTGTGTGATTCAGGGCTGTCTTGCTGGGCTGGAATTAAGTTGACTCTTTTGCTAATGAAACCAACTCCCGGGGTCTCTGAGGGCTGGAAATTCGAAGGCTCTTGGCAGAAGCTGGGAGGGGCAGTGATATTAAGGCAGTGAACATCAGTGCCTTCACTTTGATGATGGGTTCAAGGTGCTTCTGGCCCCTGTAGGAAGCAGCACCTGCCCGGGTGGTTGCAATGAGCACAGAGGGCTAGGCTGTGGCTGCCTCCCCCACTGCTGCTGGAGAAAACCAGTACTAAGAGGCCTTAGAACCCACCTTTGGTACCCAGGTACCTCAACCACAGCGCTGCATCTGGAGCTGAGGATGTGTTGAGGCTGAGCTCTGTGCCATCTTGTCCGAGAGTCCAGCAGGAGGACGCAGTTAGAGGACATGTCACTGCAGCAAAGAGCTGCCTGCCTCCTTGTTGAATGTAGTCTTCCTTCCCTGCTTTCCCGGAGGTTTCCTCAGGGTCTTTCCAGGTCACAGTAAGCGGTAAGCCCACCTTCACAGTGTAGCCAGGCTCACCTGGCAATTGCCCAGCCTCTGGCCAGGGGAGGTGGAGAGACAGTGACGCATGCTGACAGCGGAAACCAGCAGCTCAAGTCGGGCACAGTGTAAACAGGGCAGTTCCCCCCCACATGGTGACTTCTTTGTATTTCAAGGACTTAAAATCATTTCTCTGGCCCAGACGCAATGCACCATGGGCCTCAAGGTGACGCTTCAAGATCACAGATGGATTCTTATCGGACCATTGAAAACCAGCTTGATCAAGATAATTGGTTTTTCAAACAACACCCCTTATGGTCTTAGTTACATTTGGTCACTGTGAAGAGACACCACGACCAAGAGCATGCCTATAAAATAAAGCACTTAATGGGCTGGGGGTCTAACTTACGGTTTTAGAGGTTTAGTTCATGGTCATAATGGCAGGAAGCAGCCAGGCACGGTTCTGGGAGCGGTAGCTCAGAGCTTTACATCCTGATCCTCAGGCAGCAGGTGGAGAAAAAGAGAGAGAGAGAAAGAGAGAGAGAGAGAGACTGGGCTTGGCCTTGGCCTTTGAAAGCTCAAAGCCCATCCACAGTTAAACACCTCCAACAAGGCCACACCTCCTAATCCTTCCCAACCAGTTCTACCAACTGTGGACCAAGCATTCAAACACCCATCAGGGATTTCTCCTTCAAACCACAATCACTGGGGGGGGAGGGGGGTGTCTCCTGCCACAGTTAGTGTTTATTGTTGGTGACCTGCATGAAGGGCGCTTCAGGTGAGGAAACTGGGAGTCAGAGAGGCAAACGAGTCTGTCCCGTGTCACACAGCTGGTCTGTGGCAGGAGGAAGAGACTCTGCTCTCAGTTGTGACCCCAATCACATTCAGAACATGGGGGTTAAGCTTTAGAAGGTTTATAGATGTGGATGCACAGATGGGAGAATGAGACACGTGGGAACCCTGCTCCTTGCCCATGCCACATCGGACTGGTTCTCCGTGCCCTTCTCAAGCCTTCTACGTAACTGAGGATGCCCTTTAGGTTCCGGTCCTCCTTTCTCCATCTCCTGAGAGTGAAGGTGAAGACGACAGGCCTGTGCCATCACGCCTGGCTTACATAGTGCTGGAGAGCGACCCCCAGCCCTTGCACAGGGTAGGCAAGCCCTCTAGCCACCAAGTCCCGTCTCCAGCCTGAGGCAGTTTCTCCTGCACATTTCATCATCTCTGAATTTGATTCATCCTCTCCTACTGGTGCGTCAGAGTTTGGCGGGTGGAAACACTTTTTCCTGATGAGTTGTCTTTCCATTTCCGGCAGGGCCAGAAAAACCTTTCTGCAAAAAGGGCCCGAGAGTTCAGAGTCTGTGAACCGAGCTAGCTTGATTCCGATCACTAATGTTTAGCGTGAGAGCAGCCCTGGACATAGGGTGAGTGAGCAAGCGTGGTTGTGTTCTAACACAACGTTTGTATAAGTGAGGGCCACGTTGCCATCTGCACCAGGCCCCTTGGAAGCATTGCTTATAGAAGTAACCATTGTCCTGGCCGTCGGCAGCCATTAGGGAGGAGCTGGGTGCTGAGTGCTGGGTTCTGGCACCCCATCTCAGTTGACCTTCGCTTCAGCTATGTTCGTGCGAGGACTGTACTGTGTTTCGGAAGAGAAACCCAGTTGGAGAAGTCAAGGTACCTCTGTTGTGTGTACCTCAGTGTGGAGAGTGGGACCTGGGTGGTGCTGTCCCTGGCTGGCATGCATGGGCGTCTCTAAGCTTGGGGTAGGTCAACCCTTCTCCTGGGGCCCCTCAGGTGTGATCTCACACCAGCATAATCTCACGCTGTCAAATTGGTTAGGTCTCCACTTGCTCCTATGAAAACAGCTGCCTCTGCTTTGCAAGGTGAGAATCATGGGCAGAAGTGAGTAAAGAAAACAAGGGCCTGGGACTGTGGTGCAACTGACAGAGAGCATGCCTAACACCCACGGAGCCCTGAGTTCCACCCCAAGAGCTGCATAAACTGAGTGTGATGCCTGTTAACTCAGCCCTCAGGAGGCAGGAGTTCAAGGTCATCCTTGGCTACAGTGAGTCCCTGTCTCAAAATAGAAACAAACAGCCTACTGCCTATGCCTAGAGTAAGAGACAGGTCAGCACTTGGGGCTTCGTGTTTCCTCCCCTGTTTGGTTTGTCCCAGGCTCCTCGGCCAGGCCAGCAATGCCCATCAATAGTTACAGACCCAGCCTTCCAGAAGCTTGGGTTTTCTGGAAAACCAGAGGCAGAGAGAGGAAACAATGGCTCCCTGTGACGGTGCAGACTCTCACAGGCTCAAAAGAGTGCAGAGGAAGGGACATGAACAAGTTCCTGTCTCCATGGGAGCAGGTGGCCATCGGCTGTTTTTTGATTCTTCAGTAGCCGGTGAGGCTAACGGACAAGGCAGTGTGTGGGCCCAGGGTCCACGTCTCCACTTTGCCATTTACTAGACTACTCTGAACAGGTTATTTTACTATCTGTGCCTCAGTTTCCTCTCTGACAAAACACATGTAATATATCTAGCTGGATTTCCTGAGCATTTATTGGCAGAAGGCGCAGAGCTCTTCAGGGATACATGTGTCAGCTCTCATCTGTCTATATGTTCTTGTGTGTATGTGCACTGTGTGTGCATTGGTGCACACATGTGAATGCCTAGACACACAGTCAGCCACATTTCCTCCTGGCTGTTTCCTGCTCACCACCTTGGAGCTCCGAGTTCTGCCTACTGGTTCCCTTTGTACCTCTGTTTCTCAGACTGTACCCCCTTCTCCCTTGGCCTCAGGCTCCAGACCTGCCCCTTGCTGGCTCCTTCCCAAAGGCCAGCCTTCAATGTCATTCCTCAGCTGCTCTCCATTTTATTTTTTGAGGCAGGGTCTCACACCGAACCCAGAACTCACTGATCAACTAGCCAGACTGCCTGTCGACTGAACCCGTGTCACTACCTTCCCAGTCCCGGGACTACGGGTGTGTGCTGGTTCCTTGTCTAGCTCTTATGCAGGTGTTCAGGATGAAACTCAGGCTCACACTTGCATGGCGAGTGCTTTCCGGGTTGAACCATCTCCCCAGCCCCAGATGTTTTTCATATACGAATTTTAGTCTCTGATTTTGCTTGTTCATTTTCAGATCAAGAACACGGTGACTGTAGATTCCCAGATGGGATCTACTTCTGTGAAACCACAGTGCAGAAGAAGTGAGTGACTATGAAACTAGCCCAGACTGAGCACATAGTGAGGAGTCTCTGGATGCTGGTGACATCACTGATGGCAAGAGTCCAGAACTAGGTTTAAGCAGAGAGACTGGGTCACCAGTCTGCCTTTGCCTGTGTGTGTCTGACCAGCAGGTTCTCCTTCTAATAAAAGATCTATGAATGAGTTATGTGTATTAGTGGTTGTTTGCATATATGTAAACCTACCATGTGTATATGTAGTGCCCACATTTGCCGGAAGAGAGTATTGGATCCCTTAGAACTGGAGTTGCAGGCAATTATAAGCTGCCATGTGGATGCTGGGAGTTAGTCCCAGGTCCTCTGCAAAGGCAACCAGTGCCCTTAGTCACTGAGCCATCTCTGGAGGCCCTGACAAGCACTTTTTGTGGGCTCCTTTCTCTCATAGAATAAAGGATGCCCAACGCCTGGTTCAGACTGTTCTGGGATTCCAAGAGGTACTCCCTGAAGAAGGACACACAGTGAATGACCCAGCTCAGAGCATAGAATTCCCAGTACAATAGGGAAAGCGAGCAGACATCCCGGGCTTGTGCCTGCTGTGAGGGGAACCACTGTCTCCATCATTAAGGAGGATTTCAGCTGTGCAGGTCTCACAGGTGCCTCTGGCCAGCATAGGTGGTTTCTACTCTAGCTGAGTGGCCCTATTGAGAGAGGGTATGGACGCTCCAGGGAGCTTTCCATGTCTACCGAGAGGGCCACACAACTGCTTCCACTCCAGGTTGCTGAGCTCTTACCATGAAGATGCGTCAGTTTTACCAAGTGGAGTCCTTTTCTGAAAGGTTACCTTGTGCTTGTTATGTGTGCGTGTGTGTGTGCCAGCGTTAGTTAATGTACGCCCTGGGCGCACAGGAACCTGTGGAGGCCAGAAGGCATCAGGTCCTTTGCAAGTGCGTTACGAGGTTCGAGCCACCATGAAGACGTTGGAAAGCAAGCCCTGGTCCTCTGCAAGAGCAGTGGGAACCCTTCACCACTGAGCATCGCTCTAGCCTCCGGGCATTTTCTTGTCAGTTGAGGGAATCACGTGACATTTTCACCTTTGAGTCTATCACCATCTTGTTTCATGATTTTCTCACGTGGGCCCTGTGATATCTGCTCAGCCTACATGCTGATTATTGGGCCATGATGCTTAAATGCCTGGAGCTGCCCCTCAGAGACAGGGCGTCTATGTTGAATACATCTACAATACTTTACCAGGAAGTGGTTGGCTCTGCCTTTTGCTCCACTTCCTGCTCGTGCAGACTCTTGGAGTCGGGGGAAGTGAGAGCCGAGGTCCTTCTCATATCTCTTCTGAGCATGTGCCCTATACTGACACAGCCATCAGGAGCCTGTTGGAATCTGAAGTGCCCCCCTGGACAGCTTCGTGGCTGCCCTCTTCTCCTGCTCCCAACCTACCTCTCCTCAGGGTTTCTCTTAGGCTTTTTGGTTAGCTCACAGCTTTCCCCAGCTCTGCTTCACTGGAATCCAGTGGAGGAATCCATAACATCTTGTTGTTTTAAAAAACAAAACAAAACAACAACAATCAAAAATAAACCTTAGAGCCAGGCACCGTGTCAAACACTTTTAATCCCAGTACTCAGGAGAGGCAGGTGGATATCTGTGAGTTCAAGGCCAGCCTGGTCTACAAAGCAAGTCCAGGACAGCCAGGGCTTGATACACAGAGAAACCCTGTCTTGAAAAAACAAACAAACAATAAATTAATAAAAATAAAACCTTAGAGTTTTTACACTGGGCAAAGTTAAATGAAGGCAGCCTTTCAAGTAGAGTCACCCAAGGACAGAGAAATGGCAGCTCCCTGGTGATGAGGCTCTGTCCCCTCCAGGAGAGACCGGGTTGCTGACTCGAGCCTGTGGGCTTTCAGAGGAACCCACGCTGATGAGAAAGATATGGAAATCCATCGTTAAATGGAGTTAAAATGCTACCGGCCTCTCCCACAAACACTCACTCTCTGGAATTCTGCAAACCTGTGCTGGATTTCCAGAATCCTGAGAAAGCTGATTTGGGCTTTTTTTTTTTTTTTTTTCCTAATTTTTGTCATAACTTTTTCTGGAAATTATCCATTCTCGCTGATATCTCTGCAACTTCCTGTTAGTTATGGTTAGGGAATCTGAGACCCCACCTGTGAGGGTGACACAAAGTTTCCCCTCTAAATAATTTATGTATGTAAAAAGGGAGTTGAGAAATCCAGCCTGGAAAAGCTCAGTGTTACATGATTCTAAGTGCACGGTGCTCTGAAAAAGGTGAAGTGAGAGAGATTGGGAAGCGATGAGTGACTGACCTCAGGGTGCAGGGCCAGCTCATCTTCCCAGGCGTCTGCCATGGGCAGCGATGGGGTGGGGGTCCTAGCTCCAGGAACACGGTGCAGTATGAAATAGGGGAGGCTGAAGACATAATTTCCATTCCTCTCTCAGATATGAGAATTTGCCCAGTAGTGTAGCCACTGGCATGGCTGGTTCCAAGGGAGTCTGGTTGCAGAAAGTGACCTGCCAGGCTTCTGTGGTGAAGTCGGGGGCCTTTGATGTATTATTCAGGTACTAATCAATGCCAGAAGCCTATCCATGCTCTGCTGGTCCTCCTGGCTGGGGCCTCTGGTGTGTTAGAAGCAAATGCCACCATCTGAAGCATCTGTTGAGTTGCACCTAAGCCCCAGGCCGCTGGCTACCAGAGAGAAACCTTCAAATCCGTGATTTGCTCCTCAGGCTGCTCTGACCTCTGAGCCTGCGGTCATTGAGAGAAGAAGCAGCTTTTTCCAGCCCCAGATGAAAGGAAGCATGGTCTCAGGCGTCCCCCATGTTCTATCTAGAAGCACCGGGATCAAGGGGGGAAGCACTTGGAAGCCAGAAATGACTGCCAGGGACTTGCCGGCTTCCCAGAGTGCACCAGATGCCTGGAGTCATTAGACACGAAGGACAGCAGCGCCTGGGCCCCTGTCCTATGTTTGCTGCTTCTGAGCTGGGTGATAAAGCTGAATCACTTAGCCATGGCCACTAAAATGAAGCCGGATGAGACCTGCACAGCCTGGGCCAGCTTTGGGTTTGCTGTGTGGTGGGGAGCCAGCACCTCAGAGCACAGCTGGAGCACCTCAGCCTTGGAAACTGAGCTTCCTGAGGGGTAGTCAGCCTTCCCTCCAAGAACACAGGCAGACATGGGCTTTCATGTAGCAGGTGTCAATGCCACCTGCTAGTACTTTTGACTAGCTGCATTAATATTGTTATTAATAATAGAGGCTGGCATTTATCAAGCACTCAGTATATGTCAGGCGCTGGTCTGAGTTTTTCAGATGCATTTAACCCTTACCAGTGCATGTAGGAGCTGATGGGGCAATCTGCATTACGTGTCAGAGGAGACAGAGACAGAGCAGTGGATCTGTGTCACAGGGACAGGCACCCAGCTGCATGACATCTGTGCATGGGTGGAATAAGGAGATGTGTGTCCACTTCATCCTCCCAGAAGCAGCGTGTGATGGTAACGTTGCCAACTCTATGGGGTCCAGAATCACTGAAGAGGTAGGGAGCCTGGTCATGTCTAGGTGGAGTTACCTAGATTGGGTTAATTGAAATGGGACAGCCCATACTAACTGTGGGCATGGACTGGGGTCTTAGACTTTATACAAAGGACAAAATGAGCTGGGCACCAGAATTCCTCTCTCTCCCTCTCTCCCTTTCTCTTCTTCTTCTTCTTCTTCTTCTTCTTCTTCTTCTTCTTCTTCTTCTTCTTCTTCTTCTTCTTCTTCTTCTTCTTCTTCTTCCTCCTCCTCCTCCTCCTCCTCCTCCTCCTCCTCCTCCTCCTCCTCCTCTTCCTCCTCCTCCTCCTCCTCCTCCTCCTCCTCCTCCTCCTCCTCCTCCTCCTCCTCCTCCTCCTCCTCCTCCTCTTCTTCTTCTTCTTCTTCTTCTTCTTCTTCTTCTTCTTCTTCTTCCTGGCTGTAGACACATGTGAGCATCACCTCACAGTCCTGCTGTTGAGCCCTCCAGCTATGATGGACTGTACCTCAAACTGAGCCCAAGGCACACTTCCTGCCTTAAAGTTGCCTCTGTCAGATATTTTGTTCAGCAAGGAGACAAGTAACTACACACAGAGGCCACTAGTAGCCATTTAAAATCATCACTCCCAGCAGACATGATGGTACACGCCTTTAATCCCAGCACTCTGAGTTCAAGGCTAGCCTGGTCTACACAGAAAATTCCAGGACAGTCAGAGCTACACAGAGAAACCCTGTCTGGAACAAAACAACAACCCTCCCCCCAAAAAACGTAAATAGACATATGATAGATGGATAGATAGATAGATAGATAGATAGATAGATAGATAGATAGACAGATGATAGAATAAAGTCCCCACTCCCTCCCTGACTGAGGTGTGGTGGTAGAAGGCCTGGGTATGGACAGGGAGAGCATTTGTCACAGGGCACTCTGTGGCTGTACCTTGTCATTTCTGGTAAAGTAACTTCTCAGCGCTCAGTGCTTTGTTACACTGCTTTCTGTTCACTTCATTTGTAGCTTTGCTCCCGAAGACAGGGTACCACCCATCTAGTGGGGGACCAGTTCCTCGGATTAGAATGAAGCTTTCGGGTGCCTCTAGACCTGGTTTTAGGTTGTAACTTTGCCTTTGTGTCATGATGAAGTCTTGGCACATTACTCTGGTTGTTTCCCCTCCTGTACCATGGTGGTCATGGTGGTCCAAATTGATGGCTGCTTTGTTGTGCTTGCCAGACAACCAGGTGTGAGATCCTTCTGAGTGCAGATGTGACATAGTCCATATGTCCCACAGTGCAGCACAGCTGACTCAGTTCCCCCTCACCTCCTCTCTGGGTGTTTCCCACACTGGCACAGGACTAGTATGACCCTCAAGATCTAGAGAGCAGAGCTGCAAAGGCAGCTGTGGCCTCCCACCTATGCTGTCCCCCTCTGCCTCTGCCTCCTGCTCTCCTGGGCTTCCATTCCCTGGGTGCTGATGAATGGGAATAAGACACCAGAGGGGATGCCACAGTGACTCCATCTCCATCAGTCGCCATGTGGTTGTTGCCGCCAGGGTCTCTGAAATTCAGGAAACAGTTGTCCTTGGTGCTCCTGGCCTTTGACGCATGTTTCCACAGGAGGCTCCTCTGCACCAGAGCCAGAAAGCTGAGCTCTCTGTGAAGCACCTACCCTAAGGACTGCCCGTGCCCCTTGCCACGTGGTGGGGATGTGGAAGAGTCCCTGGAGCCATCCTCTCAGCCCCCAACCCCAGCTGTGGCTCCTTTCTGCCCAGTTAGTTCAGATCCTACCTCTAGAGCCCTTTGGTCCCACCCCGTTCCCACCAGGCTCTTCGACATTTCTTCAGCATGCATTGGATCAGATCTTCCCAGATCTGAAACCCACCAATCCCAGCGTAGAGACAAAATTGCCGGCTTTTGCCTCCCAGGGCCCACTGCTTCTGCGCTGTTGACTTGACTCTAAAGACAGCCTAAACCTGGGCCGAGCAGTCATACCGCTCATGGTGTCCCCCTCCCCCCATGGATCAACACCATGCCCATCAGACCTGTGATTCCCCGAAGTTGTCTCAGGGGTTATGGGAGGAGGGAGAGAATTTTTTTTTTTTTTTAAATCACATCAACTTACTCAGTGCTGGGGGTGGGGCACGTGAATGTCAGGGCAAGTGGCAGTCAGAGGGTAACTTGTGGGACTGGGTTCTCTCCTTTCAGCCTGCGTGTCCCCAGAATCAAACTCAGGTTTGGCAGTAAGTGCCTTTACCCACTGAGGCTTCTCACTGACCCTTCAGTTGCTGTCTTTGGTTCTTCTGTCAGTGCTTTGCCTGCCCCCACTGGACCAAGAAGGTAGTCATTAGCTGGGTTCAGCCGGTGGTGCTGGCTGGGTGGGGGATGTCAGATTGGTTAGGGGCCATCATTTGCTAATGGAGGTCAAAGCATGGGTCCCTGGGGCACATGTCCTCAAAGAGCACACAGAACTCACCCAGCCTGGGCTCCTCAGGCACCAGGGAGGGCACAAACCTAGCCCAGACCCCTGCTTCCGCCACTGGGGGTTGGAGGCGTGCCTTGAACCATCATCACCCACTTCTCTCTCTAAGGGTACCAGACAGTCCTCTCTTACAGACACCTAAGCAGAAAGAAGTGAGCGAGCCTTCCAGCTTCCGTGTTCAGTCCTTGTGTGGTCAGCCGGGCCTCTGCTTCGTGGTGGTGTCATGGTTTTAAAGCCCCTTCACTCTTCACTTTTGACTTTCAAATTTATCAGCTCCATGTCCCAGCTCTGAAATCATCCATGTGGGAAAGTTATTGACAGCCACGCTAATTAAGCCAATTAAGAGTTTAAGGGTCCTTTAATAACGGCCAGACCAAGAGTAGGCGAATGCCTCCAAAATGCCTCGTGGAGATGAAGCTCAGGCGTACAACATTTTTAAAGGCAAAACCCATAAACCCACAATTACATCAGTGTTCAAGGGGGGTTAACCAGTGTTGGGGGGTAACCTTGTAACATCTGTCTTTTTGCAGAGCTTAGCAGTATTTTCCAGACACAACATGACAATTATTTTTGATTTACATTTCCTGTAGTTATTTTAGTTTGATGTTTTAGCTTGCACAAACATTAATTATTTTGGTTAATACATCTGGACCATGGCTAGGGTCAAGGACAGTCGCAAAAGCATTGCCAAGGCGGATGTGGCTTTTGAAGGGTGGAAAGTTGAGAAAGCAGATGCAAAATGGAGTTGGGACAAAATGGTGTTACCTAAGTCTCTTGAGCTCAATCCGGCTGGATAGCACAGGCTATCCCACCCCCAGCCCACCCTCCACCAGCAGCAAATGTTCTCTCACCCTCTCAGGCATGAAAGTGAAAGTCACAGACATGTCCGTGTTTCTCTTTCACACAGGAGTTTGTTTTCAGTCTGAGTCTTAGCATTGACGAATCACTTTTAATCCCAGAGAGATTTATTATTGTTGTTTGTTTATTTTGCTTTTTTATTACTTTGTTTTTTTTTTACATAAAGTGTCATGTAGCTCAGGCTGGCCTCAAACTTGCTGTGTAGCTGAACATGACCCTGAACTCCTAAGCTTCCTGCCTTTATCTCCCGGGTTCTAGGGTTAGAGGCATGCACCACCACATCCCATTTATGTGGTCCTGGGAAGTTCTGGTCGGCCGATTGGCAGGCAGAATCTCACGGTTGGATGCATTTGTGGCAGCTTTCCTCAGACTTCCTTCCATCGCTCCTGCTAGAGATCCAACTTCATTCCTGTTTTTGAAGTGACTTTCATCCCACACATACCCACAGCATCTTACACATCCAAATAAAAGTGATGGTGTCTGCAGCAATGTGCAACAGTGAAGCTTTGAGTAAATACTGAGATGTCATCAGGGAGACAGGCAGGAAGGAGGGGGCATGAAAACGCAAGGATTGAAACAGACAAGGGGATAAGCTCATGGTTACTTAAAAGTGAAAAAAAAATAATTGTCTAAGTTTTAACCCTGTTCATGTGGTCTAGCAAATTCCTCCAAAGCTCATTATCATTCTAAAATCTCAGGGAATTCCAGCAGGTTCCTTAAGAGTCAAGAAGTAGACAACCCAGAAGCTTCAGGAACTCCCTGAAACTGACCAGTTGTGCTAGGCTCCTCCAAACTTACATAACCAGTAAGGATGGCTGAGGAGACGGAGAACAGCTGAGCTGCATGGAGGAGACACTCTCTGACCTGTTGAGCTGCCTGAAGGTTGTGCAGTGAGCTCGAGGGTCCCAGCTTTCATGAACTGTCACGCTTTGGTGATGCAGCTGCCGTCAAATCACGTCTGCTCCCATAAGTAACCCCTCACCTATACCCCTGTAAGTAACGCCAGTAAACTCCTTGTCTCTCCGAGTTGGACTTTGGTGGTATCCTCATCTTTGGTTCTCTGTCTGGAGTGGGTAGACATCTGTTCATGGTTCCCCATGATAGCATCACACAATTCAATAGCTAGGCACCTACTATAGGAGCTTGCCACGTGTGCATTAGAAAGCCATCTTATCAAGCAACAGCATATCAGATGCCCCCTAGGTGGGTCAGGTGACACCAGCCACTGCCCCTGTAACCGTGAGCCTTTGCAGAGAGAACCGCCGGTGGGCTGTGAGGTACTCGACACCTAGCATGTGCACACAAGGTCTGCCTTTAAAACGTGCTCAGTCTATTCTCACAAGCCCTCCCTAAAATACCGTGCTTATATGAGAGTGAACAGACGTCTCACTAAGAGTGTGGGGGAGGGGTGCAGTTAGCCGGGCAGAAATTGTTGCTGCAGGGTTCCACTGGGGAATCGTCGGCAGCGAGGATGTTCAGGAAGCCTCATAGCCAAGTCCTCTGTGAAGACCTTCGGCTGTGGCAGGCTAGGAACGTGCCACTGGTGGAGGTCTGACAGTTCTGGAGAGGGTGAGCCAGTGGTGACTGCTGATAGGCAGGCATGTGTGAGTTCAGCAACCGTACCAGGAGATCAATGGTCACTGAAGCCAGGGCCACACACAGAATCTCCCAGTCCTCTTGCTGGTGGGGATCAGTGCAGAGGTTTGAGGGGCCGTGCTGTGTCTTGGGAGCACAGCAGTGCAACTCTAGATGCCACCTCCAAAGCTCCAGTTTTGGTATCATTTTATTGAGTACCAGCTTTGGGACTCACAGCTTAGGACTGGTTCACTAGCATATAAAAGCCTGCCTGTCCTGGGCTTGGCTCATGTCTCAGCTGCCTGGTGGCTGATCCATTCACACATCAGAGCTTGTATGTGTGTGTGTATGTTCTGAGTCACACAAAAATATTTTGAGTGGCACAGAACAGTTTCGTTTATGTCCCTAACATTCTTTTCTATTGAGGATTCACTCCTTAATATGCCAGACTTGTCTCATTGGGGTAATCCTCACCCTAGCTGGAGTTGCCATTTGGTTCCTATTTTACAGGCAAGAACACTGAGTGTGCTCTCCATCCAAGGTCAGTATGGCTTATGACCACAATCCACCATTTCTTATGGCTTGCTGTGTGCCTGGGCCTAGGAAAGTCCATCAGCACCACTGCTGACTGTTCACACTGGCTATGTCCTGGATCACAGGAGGTCACACACCAGCCAGCGGGTGTGAGACCTGGGGCCGGAGCACGGGTCCTCAGTGTGATACTTGCCTCAAATCTAAGTTCAGCTCTTTGCGTGCTGTGTGACCCCAGGCTAGGAACTATGACTTCTTAAGAACTGGCTTCCCAGTGTGATCGTGGAGACATTTATCACTCTGGTCACTGTGAAACTGATACTCTACGAGTTCTCTGCTGGCATGAAAGGACCTTTCACATATTAAAACATCTCTTCTTTCTCCTAATTTTATTTTTGCTTATTCTCTCATGGTTTCACACATGTGAAACGTGCTCTAATCATATTCTCCCCTTGGTCCTCTCTTCTTGCCTCCCTCTACCATCGAACTTCTTCTTGCCAGGTATTTTTAGTGAGCTGAATTAGGGTGGCTTGCACATGGGTTGGGGTGAGCAAGGGTGACTGAAGAAATGACAGGCATGTGCCCAGAGAAGCTGGGGTCAGGTGGGTTGAGCGCATTCCGATGGAGCCTAACAAGCAGAATCTCAGCGTATTAGGCAGGGCACAGGGGGAGGCGTTAACTAGTCTCCATAGGAGGTTTCTGCCGGTGAGCAATCTCTGGCTTTAAACATGCTGGAAGATGGAGCCGCCATTGCTAGTTTTTATAGACACTGATCAATCACTCACAAACACTGATACTTGGACTGAAGGCTTTGCCACTTCTGAGCCCAGATGGCCCAGGGGGCAGGCTTTGCCTGCCTTCGGTAGGTCTAAGGCCTTGGGGTCTTTGACAATGCCCATGTCAACAACACACACTCCCTACACTACACCACCCGGTCGGCCATCAGTGGTCCACAGCTTCTGAGGGACAGGTGAGGCCCTGTGAGCCCCTCCCCCAACTGTGCTATCTTGATTGCATGTGGATGACCACAGCTATTGTACATGTATGGATATGGCAGCCAGCCATGTCCAGAGGACAACACTCATTGTACCCTTCCCATCCTCCAGCACTTACATTCTTCCCACCCTCTCTTCCAGCATTTTCCCCGAGCCTTGGAGTGGGCAATTCAGATGGCCTATGAACAGCTTAGCACTCAACCATAGCTTACTGTCAGCATTTCCAACCAGTTACACGTCTCTGCAGTGATGGCTGCCCGTGGGAAACAGAAGCTTCTCTGACCAGGGCTGAGAGCAGCACTGATCTATGAGTGGAAACATAAACCTCCAGAGGACAAAGCCATGATGGCGAGATCCTGGCTTTGACTCCTGGCACCCCTCACACAGCGTTCACAAGCTGAGGCCCCCAACCCACTTCGGCATGCATCACTCTGGGGAGGGGTTCTTGGGATATGGGTTCCTTGACCCCCTGTTTCCCAATAGTGAGGACCAAGCTGCAGAATTTGCAGCTGGTGGGATCCCGTGTGTGTAGAGGTCCTGAGGCCACCTGCCTGAGCCCCTTCAACATTACAGGTCAGTGGAGATCAGGGTAGCACTGGACCATCTAGGAAATGCTGGGAAAGACCTTGTATCAGAGAGCCTGGAGGTGGGAGGTGACTCCTCCATTCTTGGCAGCGTCTCTCAAAGTCTTGGCTGGCAGCATGAGATGGAGTTTGCTCTCCTCACCTGGAGACCAGTGGGTAGGATAATGGGTCCTTCTTCCTGCCCTGGGGAAGAGGACCTCACGCCTCTGCCTGCTTCCCTAAAGATGGTCCTGACTACCCTGCACACTTACCTTCCACAGCTTTCCCTCAGCCACAGAACCAAACCACAGGTGGCCAGGAAAATCCAAGGCCTCTGTGCCCAGCACATCACCACACAAAGGCCCTGGTAGAACCCTGATAGAAATGAGACTCTAGGAGGAACCTTACATTTAACATACCTTCCCATGCACCCAGCCCCAACATTTTACCAGGTGCTGTGTTCCACGCCTGCTAGAGAGAGTGGTAGCGAGAAAGATGTGGTCCTGAACATCTTTGCAGAGTTTACAGTTTTGTGTGTAAGCGTGTGCACATGCGTGCACATGGGCAGATGTCAACAAGGTACGAAGAACTTGCCATGAGGTAGGCGGAGGGAAACAGACAGAAGCAATAGCCCAGGTCAGAAAGGGAAAGAGGGACAGGAGAAGACAGCAGTGACAAACAGAGGAAATGGAGGGACAGTCACCCTGGGTAAGGACTGCACCAGTTTGAAGAGCCTTGGGAGGGCATGGGGAAACCACAGCAGGCTGTGTGGGGCTCGGGAAGTCCTTTTGCCCACAGGGTGGCAGGTTGGTTGTGGGATCAGTAGGGGCAGAGTCTGCTGTTGCAGCAGGTCTGTCTTGCCTCCTCTCACTGCTGTACAGCCTGGCTTCTGGCACAAGTCTGCCCTCTCACATGGGCACAATTGCTCCTGTCCGTGGGATAGTTGGGAAAGGCTAGCCACACACACCCTGGCTTGGCACACTGTGCGGGGCACAAACAGTAATGATTGTCCTGTGAATGCCTTGGCTCTGCCCCGGGCGCCTTGTCTCTGTACCCTCCTTGATGTACTGGTAGGGCTTTGGGGACCGGCCCCTCCCCGCCCACGCCAGCCGCAGGAGCTGCCAGCTCTTCTCTCCCGGCTAATCACTTCCGAACCAGGGCTACATGTTGGTGACAACGACTCTCTGATTTCCTGTGACAGTGGTTATTCTTCTCGGAGGCCCCTACCCACCAGCCCTCCCTGAGAGCTGAGTCCCACCCGTTCTCACAGAAGTATGTCTTTAATAGCCACTGGGACACTGGCTGATGGACTGGCCATGAACTTCCCCTGGTCCAAGTGCAGAGCTCAAAAGACAAAGGGGACTTCAGAGCCCCAAGGCCTTGTCCCTGGCCCTGTGTCCTCTTCCCAGGCCCTCCCTGGCCCCGTCCCCTTTGTTTAGGGTTCAACAGTATGAGCTGCCAAGATTCTGACTGAAGAGTTTGCTGGTCAACATCTTAATAGCTAGACAAGAAGGAAAAATGGGGCGCCGAGGAAGGGGACAACTAATGGGGCGCCAAGGAAGGGGGCTGCAAGGAATTCAGTTAACTCCTTATTCCACAGCCCCAGACCAGGGTGAGGCAGGAATACAGGGTGATGGAAGGAGACTATTTTGAAAGTCCAGCTTCCTGCAGCCACATGAAACCTCCATGTGGACTCCATTTGGGAAGCACACCACTAACTAGCCTCTAACCAGAACATCTCAAACCACAGACTGAGGGGTCAAACTACCCTTTCACAAGGGCCACCTAAGACCATAGGAAAACACAGATATTTACATTATGATTCATAACAGTAGCAAAATTACAGTTATGAAGCAGCAACAAAAATAATTTTATAGCCAAGAGTTGGTGGTACACACCTTTAATCCCAGTACTCGGGAGGCAGAGACAGGACGATCTCCATGAGTTCGAGGCCAGCCTGGTCTGCAGAGTGAGATTTAAGACAACCATGTCTACACAGAGAAACCCTGTCTCAAAAAAACCAAAATAATAATGATAATAATAATAATGTTATGGTTGGGGATCACCACAGCATGAGGAGCATAAGGGGTTATAGAGAGTTAAAGGGTCACAGAGTTAGGAAGGTTGAGAACTGCTGTTCTGGACACAGTCTGGGAACTCAGAACTCCAGGTTAGGAGGCTGGGACACAGGAAACAGTCAACCAGGGCTTTGCAATCCAACGAGACTTCAAGGTTGCATTCGCTTGCTCATCCAGTTTTCGCCCCAGCTTCTGTGACATCCAGTCTTAATCCATGTTAGGCTTAAAGCTGTGGGGTGAAGGCCATGGCATTCATGGCTCACAGGGAACAAGGCTCGGGTTCTGGCTGAGAGGTTCTGGGTGAGGGATGCCAAGAAGTTGGTTGGCTACCTCTAGAGCGGTTGCTTTTGGGTCAGAGGGTTCCGGGTCGGGATCTACTTATACCATAGCCCTGATGGGTAAATTCAAACCTGGGTTAGTGTGGACCAGCCTGGGTTAATGTGGACTAACCTGGGTTAACAGGCATCCTGATTTGCCAGGGATTCTCAGCTGTCATTTGGGGACCATGACAGTGGCAGCCATTGTTGTGATTAGACGTAGCACATGTCATGGACGGCTTACTTCAGAGTCACGAAGTGAGGTCAGTTGGCCTCTCATCCTCCCTGCCGGAGAACCCCAGCCTTCACCCAGCCTTCCTGAGTTCACTGGCCATAGAGCTGGGACATGGACAGTCTCATCCTCCAAGGGTATTAACCTTATCTTAGAATGTCTGCCTCTCTTGCACATGGTGTATTTGCTGAAAATACACAAGGCAGGATGGTTTGACCCTGGGCCTCTTTGATGGACACCCCACTGTCAAATCTCTGGAATGGGCTTCTTGCTCTCCTGTTCCCACTTCAATGGCATGGCTGTGGGACCTGCTTGGCACACTGAACCTCAGAGCCGAGCAGAGTTGTGTGTTCCCAGCCTGTGGGAGCCGCATGGACTCGCCAGCACATTGGACACCACTCAGTTTCATCTCAATGGGGCCAGCTGACCGTGTTCTCATGGGACTGTGTGCTTCCCAAGGCCACGTAGGCCCCAGGCCAGCCTCATGCAGGCTTCCCTGTGAACGTCACACTCTGGAGGGGTGGTGGAGGGATGAGGTCAGAACCAGGACCCAGGACTCAGTGAGAACCAGGCTCAGCTCCAAAGAGTCTTTGCTGTGGGACAAACACCTTCCCTGCTTAGCTTCGTCTTTATAGAGACACCGAGGTTACTAAGTTCTTCCTCAGGGCCCTCCACAGGGTACAGGGCAAGATGGCGGCCTCAGGCAACCTTAACCCCTGTGTCCTGCAGGAAGGGCCTGACAGCCACACTGCCCTTGCTCAGTTGGCTGCTCTGTTCTGGAGACAGCAGAGCTAGACAGCACACCGGTCAGCCACACAATGTGACTGTCGGGAGGAGGGACCCTGACCCCTTCCTCTCTGTGAGCTCTGCTGGAGAAACCACTTTGGACAAAGTATGTGTCCCTTGAAGTACAGTGCTCAAAGACCAAAAAACGTATTTGAGAAAACATCTGCGGTCCCCTCCATCATGTTAACAGAGCAAGGAAGTAAAAACAAATAACTCCCTATGTGCTCGTTTCATTTTGTTTTGTTGTTGTTGTTGAGTCAGACTCTTGGTATGTAGCCCAGGCTACCCTCAAACTCATGCTTCTCCAGTTTCAGCCCGTCAAGTATCTGGGATTGCAAGTCTGCACCAACATTCCTAGCCACCCCCACAAATACTGTTGTTTGTGTGGCGCACATACATGTTTATGTAGGTTTGCACATGCTGTGGAGGTATATGCATGCCGTGTGCACATGTGTGTGTGGTGGCCAGAGATCAGTGTTGGGACTCTTCATCTTGTTTTTTAAAACAGTGTCTCTCTTCAGACCTGCAACTAATCTGGCTGGGATGGTTGGCTGGCAAGCCACAGGGATCTTTCTGTCTCCGCCTCCCGAGTGCTTGGGTTATAGGAATGTGCTGGCCCGGCTTTGTCTGGGTGCTAAGGAGCTGAACTCGTGTCCTCACGCTTTTATTGTCCCAACTGAGACAGGTCCAGGCCCTCAAAACACTATGGTTATTATGTCAGAAGTCTGAAGATAAGAAATTCTAAAGTTAAAAGCAAACTAAAAACAAGCAAACACACGACACAAATTCCAGATCATTTGGAGGCTTGGAAATGGAGGTCTTGCCATCGCCAAAGAAAGTAGTTTTCCCTGGAAATAACAGGCAACGTGATGTGGTGCCTAAGTTATTAGGGAACCACTAAGCCCACACAATAGGCTCAAGACTAAAGCTCAAGAGCCACTCGCATTTATTTTATATTGGGAGGATGAACGAAAGAATGATCTTCAAAGAGTCTCTTACCCACCTATTTTAGGTCAAAGGTAACATGCACGGTCAATGCAAAGGTGAGAGTCTCTCAAGACTCTCCTCAGATGTGTGCAAGAGCTAGGATTCAAAAGAGGAACAGTTAAGAAGAGACATAATACACGTGTGTGTGTAAATATGTATGTGTATAAATATCTGAGAGAGAGCTACTGTAAGACACTGCGCATATGACAATGAAGACCAAGAACTCCCACTACTGCCATCAGCAAGCAGAGGGGATAGGAGAAGAGATGGTACCACTTCAGCCCAAGCTCAGAGGCCAGAGACCCAGGATGTCCTGTGCCTAGGAGCAGTAGTCTCATGTCCCAGCTCAAGGTGGAGGAGCTGGTTTGCCCTTCGTGTGCCAGATCTGTGGGAACTGGGAGATGCCCACTCACATGGCTGAAGGGAGACCGCCTTTGCTCTGTCTTCTATTAAACACCCTCCTGGAAACAGCCAGGACTAACGCTTAGCCAACTCAGTAGGCAGCCTGGAGCCCAGTCACACTGCCACAAAGCTAACCTTGTCTCCTGGGAAAGGTCTGTGTGAAGTCAGTTAAAGGTCGAGTTCAGAGCTCTCAGGTCATAGATGGCCTAAGTTGTCCTTAAACCTTACAGTGAAGCTAGAAAAGAAACCCAGCAGAGGTTTCCTTGAACTTGAGAGCAAATCCCCCAAATCACCTTAGATTACCAGATTAAAGGGCTGAGAATTTCAACCAACCATGGTATAGAATATTCTAAATATCCTCGTAAGCTTGTACAGAAAAAGGATGTCACAAACTTGTGAAGAAGCAGATGGTTTGGTGGGTGAAGCACCTGCCACAGAAGCACCTGGGACAACGACAGACAGACAGCAGAGCCCACCTGTAATCCTGAGCTTGGGAGGTGGAGACAGGATCCCCAGAGCAAGCTGGCTAGCTGGTCTAGTCATATTGGCTAGCTCTGGATTCAAGTAAGAGACCCCGCCTGAAAGAATACAGTGGAGAGCTGTGAGGGAAGACACCCGATATCAACTCCTGGCCTCCGTCAGCACTACCAGAAGTAACAGCGTGACAGGGCTGCCCTGATTAACAACAGCACCACGCTCTCAGCCCACCTCCCATCTGTGACAGTGTTTACTTCCAAATCTTGGTGGTTTGGATTTAAAAAAAAAAAAAAAAAGTTCCCGACAGGCTCAGGTGTTTGAACACCTGCTCCCCAGCTGGGGGTGCTGTTTGGGGAGGTTTAGGCTTGCTGGAGGAAGTAGGTCGCCAGGGGCAGGCTTTCGGACTTTAAACCCTTGAACCCCTTCCGGGTCACTCCCTGCTTTGTGCTTGTGCCTGAAGGTGTGAGCTCTCAGCTGCCTGCTCCTGCTGCAGTGCCTGTGGCTTGCTACTGTGCAAGCTCTGCCCCTCAATTCCTGGAACCATGAGACAAAATAAACTCCCTCTTTTTTTAAGTTTGCCTTTGACTGTGGTGTTTCATCAGAGCCACTGAAAAGTAACTAATCCACACTGTTTGTGAATCTTGGAGTCATTTTTTTCCCCTTAGCCTACATGAAAATTTCAAGTTGTAAAAATGTAATCATTACAGGAGGAAGCCCTTCTAATCTCACCCTAAAACTGAGCTTCTTCCCCATGGGGGGAAGGCGTCAGTTGAAATCGTGTTTTCCAAGTCCTCAAGAGAAACCGGATGCTGGCGTTGGGCCTCTGTCCTGAACATCTCAGCCCATGCAGCGTGAAGCGCTCCTAGGGGTCCTGGTGTGCGCCGGGGAAGACTTGACCCCTGTGGAAGACTAAGAGGAAGCTGCTGGCTGGGATGGGGCTGTGAGGCAGGAAGCCACCATGTTGGTCCCAGCACACTAGGACCCTGTAGAAGAGAGGGGTCAGAGTTCCTTAACTTTAAGAAGCCCAAAGTCTTGGTAACTTCTGAATAATCAAGTGCTGCTTTGGGTAGTTTCTTGCCACCCAAAGTTAATGTGTCCAGCTGGGAGGCCACAGCCCCTAGGCAGTCAGCCAGCCCTTTAGAGCCTTTGGTGGAACCAAGGGGAGGGACTGTAGGTGAAGCAGGCTTGTGGCAAAGAGAGGACCAGGCTCCCCCACACTAGCACCCACCTGGCCTGGACCTTCAGGTTTAAAACTGTCCAGTCAAACAAAGAGCCTGGGTAAGCTTCGGCAGTCCCCAAAGGGAAGCTATGACTAGTGTTGAAGAGTGATCGGTGACAGGAGCCCAGACTAGTGAACATTTTTAAAAAGGGCTGGTGGGTGATGAAGGCAAAGCTGGTTGGGTGACCAGCTCTGTTGGAAGGTCTCCCAGAAGGCTGCTGGCATGCTCCTTTCCTGCTGTGTAACCCAGAGTCTAGTAGTTCCTTGCTAAAGGGGCCCAAGGCATGGGCAGAAAATGCTTTTCTTGTGTCCCCATCTCCTCAGTACCTCCATTTCCCCCCTTCCCTAACTCTGGTGTATCCACTGAGTCAGGCTTCATGCTAGATATTAGAAGCATTCAGTGAGTGTTTCTTCTCAGGCAGGTCCTGCTCCAGGGATGAGTTGTACAGAGGTGAGCTGGGCAAGCCCAGAGGTGAGATATTGAGAGCTGAGCTGGAGTGAAGATCTGGAGACCTGGCTGGGCAGGAGAGACCTAAGAAAGCACTGGATAGAAATCAGGGCACGTGAGGCGAATATAGTGACCAGGGGAGTGAGCAAGAAGCCTTAGAGTCCTCTCTTGGAGAGCTACCATTTTATCCGGTGTACTGGGAAGCCCTTGGGGCTTCCATTCAGGGAGTGAGCAGACAGCAAGCAGGTCCATCCACACACATGGTTCTGAGTCATGGAAGCACCCTCCCAGTGTCTGGGCCACCTCCGAAGGAAGAATACTGTCATCATTTCTTTGTGTGGGGTGGTCTTAGAAGGGAGCCATCCTGGTGACCTCCAGTTGACCCGTCTTCTGTAGAGTCCTCTGAATGGCTGTGTGATGAACACAACAGCCATGTCTGTGGCTCAGTCAGGGCACAAGGACCCTGTGTTCTCAGCCAGGCTCGCCAACATCCTTGATGAGTAACTGGGGCTGTGACGGGACGGGGAAGTGGTCACAATGCCTCTATTGTGTTTTCTCCGTGGAGCCGGAGCACCAGGCCAGTCGCAGGCCAGGCTGGCAGCCACAGCTGTGGGGACTCAGCCTTCATCCCCATCCCATGGGTCTGCCCAGCATGGGGCCTGCCAGGGCCTGCTGCTCTTGTGGACACCCCCTCACAGACCCACCACAGCAGACGACTGTTGTCCACATACAACAAAAGGTCTTTTCTGACAGAGGGCTTCCGATTCATTTACTGACTCACTTCTTCCTTGTTTATTTCTTAAGCATCCGGCACCCTGGAGAATTTTACCCCAAAGATGTAAATGGCACTCAGGGCTTTACCGATGGTGAGCCCTTACTATGTTCACAAGTCCCTGCTCCCACACTGGACACTTCCTCACCGAAGCTCATCTTCACAGCACCCTGGGATCGTGGGCTACACTCCCCTGGTCTACAGAAGACAGGTGGTCCTCACATGGAGGAAGATTCTAGACATCTCTGCTAGTGATGTTTGCAGGACTAAGGAAGAGTCTCTACAGGTGGTCCTCAACCTGCCTAACGCTGATACCCTTTACAGTTCCTCATGCTGTGCTGAACTCCAACCAGAAAGTTATTTCATTGTTACTCCATGGTTGTAATTTTGCTAGTGTTATGAGTTGTAAATATCTGATGGGAAGGATACCTGATATTTGACCCCTGGGAAAGTGTCTTCAACCCCCAAAGGGGTAGAAACCTGCAAGCTGAGAAGCACTGCTATCCACGGTAGGGTGATCCAGCTACGTCCCAGAGACTGATGATGAGGCTGCCCCTGTGGGTGAGGCTTCCGGGGTCCTGTTAGTACTGGAAAGCAACAGGGGTCGTGGGCTTTTCTGAACCAACACACAACAGCATGTTCCAAAAGCCAGTGGAGGCACAGGAAGAGTGAGGTTCTAAAGCACACACACACACACACACACACACACACACTCACACAAAGGTATAAATATATATATATATATATATATATATATATATATATATATACACATATGCACACAGCTATAAACACATGCAAACATTCATACACACATGCATGCGCATATACATATGCATACAAATGACAGATAATATGTACGCATATACACACACAGTATGCACTCATGCAAACATTTATACACACATATACATTTGCACACATGCATACATACATATACCACACACATACACATATACATGCACACACATATACATGCATATCCACATGCCACTAGCATGTACACACATACACACACACACACACACACAAACACCCCACACACTGGAGTGCTCCATTCACGTGAATTTCAAAGGCATGGAGAACCACTGTGGTGTTCACAATGACAATCATCGTTAGGTGGGGTGCAGTGGTGTCAAGATGGGTACATGTGGGTCCCTGAATTGATGTCCCCACAGAAACCTGCAACTTAGCATGAGTTCTGTGGCCATGCTCACACACAGCCTTCCACTAAGCTGGTGTTTATGATTTCTGTATGTTTTCGCTAAGTACGTTAATCTTCAGTAAGAAGTCTACCAAAAGGCCAAGCTTTCTAAATAAAACAAAAACCAAACTGAGTATGAACATATGCGTTGGATATATGTGTGTCAGTGTGGGTACCGGAAGCGACCAGAAGAGGGCATCAGATGCCCCGGAGTTGGAGTGGGAGCTATAGGTGGCTGTGAGCTGCCCAAGGTGGCTGCTGGGAACAGAACCAACCCTGTCTTCTGCAGGAGCAGCCTGCACTCTTTAACCACTGAGCCATGTTCCTTATCTATCTATCTATCTATCTATCTATCTATCTATCTATCTATCTATCTATCTATCTATCAGCTCATTGGAAATGAGGTTGCTCTGTTATCCTTCTGGCACAAGCACATGACACTAACAAGCATGCCTCAGTAGCACACCTTGGCTATGCTGATTTCCAGAATAGAAGATATGAGCCGCAAGTAGAGATGAAAGTGGCCAAACAGTGACCATGATTGAATGGGACAGGGGACATTTTCGTTGAGTGTATGAGGAGGAGCCTCAGTGGGTAAAAGCTTTTGTGTAAAATTCTTTCTTTAAATAGTATTTTTGTTAATTCTTGGAGAATTATATTTTGATCATATTTATCCCATTTGTCCCCTAACTCTTCCCATACCACACCCTCACTTTCCAAACCCCAGCTTGGTGTCCTCTCATTTTTCTTTATGATCTATTGAGTCCAGTTTGTGCTGCCCATGGGTCTGAGGACGCCCACCAGAACAAGGTTCATCTACCAGGAGCCACACCCTCTTCTTGTCTCCATCAGCTGTCCACAGCTCCTCAGCGAGGGGTGGAGTTTGAAAGACCCTCTCTCCTCCATGTTGATCTTGTAGAGGTCTTAGGCAGGCGACCACAGCTGCTGTGAGGTCAAGTCCAGAAGGCTCTGTTTCTCCAGTGACCTCTGTCTCTTACAATCTATCGCCCTTTCCTCCATTGTTCCTGAGCCTTTTGGAGAGGGGTGCAACATGGATGTCCCTTGTGTGTCTGGGTGTCCCACAGATGCCAAATTTTCTGCGCTTTGACCTGTTGTGAGTTTCTGCATCAACCACCATCCACCACACAGAGAAACCTCTTGGATGGGTCTAACCTATGGATGTAAAGGCATGAACTTAGAAGGCAGTTTGATACTATGTCCCTTCAGCAGACTAATAGTGCTAGGTGTGCCCCTGGGACCCATGAGCTCCCAACCATGTTTTTAAATGAGGGCAACTTGTGGGATTAATTCTCTTTCTACCATATAGATCCCAGGAAATCAAACTCAGGCCATCAGACTTGATGACAAGTGCCTATATCCACAGAGCTATCTTGCAGGCCCTTAGATAAAATTTTTGAAGATGCGGCTTGCACACTGAATGAACAAGGAATGGATGAGCAGACAAATTGAAACACCTCCACAGTGCTCCACAGTGCACGGGAACCCCTCCCTTCCACAGTAGGGAGAAAGGATTGGGGATGAGGGTCTGCAGGTGCAGAAGGAAATGTCTCAGGAGCAGCTCAGAGCAGAGCCTGGGCGAAGTTGCTTCTGAGCTGACTTCCATCCTGGAGGCTCCTGGGTGAAGGCATGGGATTCCCAGGACAGAAGGACTATGTGGCCTTCCTGTGTGTCCACATTCAGTCCTGAAGATAGGTGATAGGTGTGCACAGAAGCTAGGGCAGTGACAACCTGGAGGCAATCATGAGAGTCAGATGTCGAGGGGCTCCATGGCTGATTTGTATGCCACAAGGGCCTGCACCAGCCATGGGAACAGACACTGCCTCAGCTGAGGCCCCTCTCGTGTGCTCAGCTCGTGTGCTCAGTGACACAGATGTGGTCTGTGTCACTCACAAGGCAACCTCAGCATTCAATACCAGGTGTCTGTGACTGGCTTTAAAGATGTATAAGAAATGCTGGGAAACTCAGGGTGATGCTAGGAATTCCAGGGTACATCTGGGCTCTGTCTGTGAGAACCAGGCTCATACCAAACGATGTCCATCTCCCACCTAAGGTAGCCTCTGAAGATGGATGGGAGGCCAGCCCACCAGCCCCCTCTGCGGATGCCTCCTGCACTCCTGACTTTCTGAGCCAGGACTAGGGGCTGTCTGGCATTGCGGGTGGACATCGAGAGGATTGGAGAAGCCCAGGGGCAGCCATGACCTTCACCGTGTTCACAAACAATTCTGGAAGGCCAAGGTGTCCCTTTATGCTGGGGTGACATACTTGGGAAAGACAGACTTCAGGGGGCCAATCACCTGCGTCAGGTGGCAGCTTCCTTTGAAGGCCCATCTCAGGGGAGGTCCAGTTAGCTGTGAAATTGCCCATGGAGTGGGTCAGAACTTTAGAAGGCCCTTCCCCCTTCTCCCCTTCCCCCTTCTCCTCTTCCTCCTCCTCTGACTTGGTTTCATTTCCCTCCAGCCATAATCCATCCAGAATTTACACCTTCCAGCTTTTTAAAGGGATGCCATCATCCCTTTAGAATAAGGGTCGGGAACGCGGGGAGCTGTCATGGCGGCAGGTCCACACTGCTGCAGAATGACGCCTGGTTGACTCTGTGCTTTGGAGGCAGCAGGGTCCTTGCCTCAGCAGAGCTTTTCATAGTTTTGAAATGAGAAAAAAAAATGTATTTGGCTTATGAAATTCTTATGCTCATCTGTAGCCAAACCAGAGGGAACATCTGAGCTCTGACCCACTTAAGAAACTGAAGTAGGCCAGGCGGTGGTGGCTCAACCTTTAATTCCAGCTCTTGGGAGGCAAAGAGGCAAAGGTAGGTGGGTCTCCGTGAGTTCAAGCCCAGCCTGGTCTACAGAGTGAGTTTTAGAACAGCCAGGTCCACACAGAGATATCCTGTCTTGAAAAAAACCTAAAGGAAGAAAAGGAGGGGGGAGGGGAAGGAGGATGAGAGAGAGGGGAGAGAGGGAGAGAGAGAGAGAGAGAGAAGAAGGAGAAGAAGAAACAGCATAACAGCATTTGAGTGGCTGGATGATCCCAAAGTCTCTGGTTCCAACCCCAGAGCTGGTGACAGTGGGGTGGCCGGAACCCTCTTACAATTTATTGGTATTTAGAAACTCATGTTCCTAAGGTCATTTTTTTTTTCTAATGTTTTTCCTTCTGCAGGAGAGTTCAGAGAACCTGTACTTACAGGAAGAACTGGGCAGCAGGCCTGGTTCAGCAGAGCAGCTTCGGTGCCCTGAGAGCTGTGTCCACATGAATGGCCCCACACTGAACAACGGGGGGGGGGGGGGGGAGAGAAAGCCAGCGTTTATCCCTCTCTGCTTCCTGATCTACCAAGATGTGCAGGAGCAGCCTCTCACACTCCTGCTGCCACAGCCAAAAAGCTCACAGGCTCCCCAGCCATGCCTTTGCCTCCTTGAGTGGAGCAAAGCTTCCAGGGAAGCAGCTGTGCTCCTGAGCTCCTGGCTACTGGGGAGATAACACTGGAGAAATGGTGTCCCCTTTGAACTTCAAATTTCAAGCCAAGCATCAGAACAGAGGCGGCGCTGGCTGATGCTTGATACACACCTTGTATCTGGAAGATTTTAGGAGGCACAGAAGTGATTTTAAAACTTTCAGATGACCTTTTTTTTTTTTTTTTTTTCCAATAGAGTCACATTCCACTTTGGGTTTTTGATCCCCAGCCATAACTCAAATTTTTGTTGTTGTTGTTTTGGTTTGGTTTCTGTCCCTCCCCACGCCCATCCTTCTGTGTGCTTTGAGTGGTTAAAGATGCATCCTAAATAAACCCATGGTACCAACAGATCCATGTCCTAAAGGTGACCCTAGTGTAACGAGCTCTGGGAAACAGGGGCTGCAGGTGCGAGACTAGGTATAAGGAGGTGTCACACGCTGATGTCAGGACTCCTGTCCAAGAATTTGGCTTGGTGAACATGGTTCACACCATGAGTGGAGGTGTCAAGGAGGCCGGTAGCCAGGTGTCCTGTCTGAAGATGTACCCTGAGCATCCATGAGTTCAGGAGACCAGTGAGTCTCCTGTGACCAGGTAGCCAGTCAGGAGACACGCCCTAAGTACCCAGTGTTCTCCTCTCTTTACTCTCCTACACAGCCCTTAAAGGCCCAGCTGCCACCCCTGAGGAGGCACCATCTTGAATCCCCCTCCTTTTAAAACTTAATGTTTTATGAGAGACACGACACACCAACCGACTGGCTCTGTGCTGTGACTGTCACTGATGCTGCCTGGTCCTGCTGAGGGCTCCTTGTCCCTTGGAAAGCACTGTAACATAGACATGGAGTACTGGGCAGCCTTTCTGTGCTGGGACCTTGGCCCCCTGGCCTGGTAGCCTTTTGAGGACACTCTCCTTTGAAGACCACCGCTGCACACGCCATCGACAATAGGGAGGAAGGATGGGCACCACCCACCTCGGGGGCAGCTTCCCTTCCTCTCCCCACCTCCACCATCTTGGCTGCAGTTCCAAGCAGCCGCCTCCATGGCAGGAAGCCACTGAGCTCCTACCCTGTCTAGACAGCCAGTGTGCCAGCCATTGCCAGGCTGACCCGGCTGTCTGTGTGCGCACGTGTACGTGGCTGTTAATTACCCCAGAATGTCTGCCCCAGCTGCTGCTGGAAAAATGTAGGTCATCCGGGTACAGCGACGACCACGACTGGCTGCAAGCAGCATGGATTGGGGTCACAGCGGCCGGAGATCCAGCCTAACGGGGTCGAGGTGCCTGATCACAGGCGTGTCAGCCAGGTCCTGTGGCTGTTTCTTTCGCATACTTCACAGTTTTGCGCGCATCTCCAGCCAGCCCGAGGCATGTGGCTTTCCTGCAACAAAGACTACAACAGTGTGGCCTTCTGCATCTTAAATACGACCTTTCGTGTAGCCGTCTTCCCCAGAGCCAGAGCCTTCTGTGAAGCGTTTTTCCTGGAATGGACAGTTTCCCCGCTGCAGCAGCTTTGCAGGAAGCCCTGGATCACACAGCAACCTAACCCACTCTCCCTTACATCTATAGATGCGGGGGGGGGGGGGCGGGCGAGGTTCAGAAAAGCTACTCCTAACAGGGACAAGTGAGTGTGCCCTGATCTCATTGCCCATGTGGTAAAATCTCCCTTTTAGTTCCCTGGCATCTTATCCACGCTCGTCCTGGTGTTACAGATGGGAGAACTGAGGTCCTGAGGGGCCAGGCACAAAGCAAGAATGATTCAAACCAGGGCAGTTACCATGAGTTATGTTAAAATCTGCACAGTGGGTCGGGGTCCATCACCAGTTTGGATAAATCATTTGAACCTAGATAATATGAAATAAGAACTGAGGTTTGTGGTGGCTGCAAAGAGACCCCTTAGCAAGAGAGAGCAAAACTGTGGCCCAGCCAACAGGTGACTGGCTCCAGGCAGAGTCTCGGAAAGCCAAAGCTGCCCAGTGCTTCAGCTTCCAAGATATTCATCAGCATGCACCCCTCTCTCTCCCTCCACCCACCTTGCCCCAGGTTAAAGAAAAAAGAAACCAAAGGCCAGACAGACAGTTCTGCAGGTAAAAAGGCTTGGTGTGCAAGCCCTGAGTGCGAATATAGAAGGAAAGCACCGACTCTGACCTCCACATGTACACTATAGATGCCTGCACTCACTCATCACACACTGACGGTGATGGAGAAGGAGGAGGAGGAGGAGGAGGAGGAGGAGAAGGAGAAGAATATAATGATGATAATAAAGCAATAAAGTTTTAATAATCAGGTGGAGGACATCACTTGGTAGGTAGATTGTTACCTAACATGAAAAGCCCTGGTTTGAGCCCTAAAACTACATGAACTAGGCATGATGGCACCTGCCCACAATTCTAGTACTTGGGAGGCAGAGGCAGGAAGCTCAGAAGTTAAAAGTCATCCTTGGCTTCATAATGAGTTGGAGGCCAGCCTGGACTACATGCGAGCCCGTTATAATCACAGAAAGAATCCCCTACCTAGCTAACTCGGAAGGCTTATCCTTGGAATACAGCTTTTGTCTGGACCCCTGACAGTGACAATGGCTTGTAAACTGGTCCTTTGCACAAACCAGGGAAAACACAAGGATGTGGCCCTTCAGCCCTGATTCCTGGTGGGTGGAGGGGGAGGGCTGGGTCAGGCTGCGCCTCCAACAGCATGCTATGAGAATGTTAGAACACACAGGAGCTGGGGAGATGTCCCAGTGGGCAAGGCGTTTGCTGCTTAACCCCAAACACAGTCTCAGCACCAAGCGCAAGGCACAGGTGCACACAAGCAGCCCCGGCATCGGAGCATTGGAGAGAGGCTGTGCACGCTCCTGCTGCGATAGTCATGGCCAAGGCAACCTATAGAAGGGAGGGTTTGTTTAGGCCTGTGGTTCTGGAGGGATAAGAGTCCATCACCATCGGGTGAAGCTGCATGAGTAACAGCAAGGGTGTCAGCAGCAGCAAGCTGAGAGCTCACATCTCGAACCGTAAACACAGGCAGAGTGAGTGACCCTGGAATGATGCATCGCTTGGAAACCATAAAGCCCACCCCCCCAGCAACACCCTTTAGCAAAGCTGTACCCCCTAAGCCTCCACAGACAGTGGCACGAACTAGAGACCAAGTATTCAATACCTGAGACTATGGGGAACATCTCATTCAAACCTCTATGGAAGCACAGTCCTGGAGCTCATGGACTATCCATTCTAGCCAAAATAACAAACTCCAGATTCAGTGAAAAGCCCTATATCAGAGATATTAGATGGAGATTGATTGGAGACAGATCTGAGGTTGACCTCTGGCCTCGACATGCACAAGCACACACACACACACACACAGAGAGAGAGAGAGAGAGAGAGAGAGAAAGAGAGAGAGAGAGAGAGAGGTAGATAGGTAGGTAGATAGATAGATAGATAGATAGATAGATAGATAGATAGATAGATAGATAGACAGAAAGAGAGGGAGAGAGTTGATGGAATTCTTGGACACCCACAGATTCCTCTTTTAGCTTCTGCTGTGAGTCTGTGGCTAGGCTCTTTTGTGTCCTTCTGCTCTCTCTGTGTGTAGCAGGCTGCACTTTAAGAGAACACTGTAACTCGAGGGTGGCTTTTCTCCCATAAGATGTTCCAGACACAGTGGGAATTTGCCCCTGACTTTTGGTGGGTGTTTTTGATACAGAATACGGTGTCCTGGAAGGAGTGGGCCAAGAGATGCCAACAGCTGGGGGATGCTTCTGCCTTAGGTGATGGAAAACTCAGCTCTGACCTCAGCTCGCCTCCCAGCCTGATGCCATGCAGGTCACACAGCCACCTGAGCTGCAGCTGTTATTATTCTCCCCATTTTCTGTGGGACAAAATGAGGCTCAAAGAGATCCCTTGTCATCTCTGGAGCCACGTGGATTGGAAATGACAGAAAGCAGGTTGTGAACTTATGACCCCAGTGCAGAATCGTCTTCCCCAAGGACTGGGCCTCTGAGCGCTTCCCATAGCAACTGGGGTGAGGGTGGCGGTTCGACAGCCTCCTTCGTGGAAGGGCCTGCCCTGTGTGGGAAACGGAAGTCTATAGATGAGACATGCGGAGGTTCAGGGGACCCCAGTAGACAATGCAGCTTCCCGGCGTGGTGGTCCATACATCCTACCAAACTGCTCCAAAGTTCTCCCTCGAGCCAGGGGGCCCCTTTAACCACCGCAAGAAGGGACGATCTGACTTAGAGCCTCAGCGTCTATAGAAAGGCAGGATGCATGGCAGCAAGAAGCTGCCTCCTGGCATCCAACAAACCCAAAGGGATCCCAGCCCTGGCTGGGACTAGGACCAGATTATGTTTGGACTTGGACCATGGTTCCTTCTCATGGTCTGGAGAGAGCCCAGGTGGGGAGTGGAGACACAGAGAGGCGTACATACCGGCGCACACGGAGCCCAGGCTCGGCAGGTGCTGTGTGCCATGAACGGCTGTAGAACTGCTGGGCACTGTGCTGGGGTTTGCCTGGGCAGAAGGAGTGGCGTGTGGAGACTTCTGTGAGCCTCGACGGCAGCTAGAGCCAGGCTTCTGGGTAGTACGACAAAAGCTTCCTTGTTGTTCACTTACCTTAACGGTGAGTCACATCTGGTTCTAGTCTCTCCCCGTGATTATCCCCGTTTCTGCCCTCAAGGGGCAGGACGTCCATGGAGAAGATAGTTTTTAACCCTTTTTCTGATGGGACCAAGGAGACCCACGTGACCCTCTAGGCTACTCTGTGCCTACCCAGCCCAACCTGCCATCGGGTTGGTTTGAATCATCTTGGTAGTGTTTTCGCACACACCCTCCTTTCTGACCTGGAGCTTGGCTCTAGTGGGCACAGTCCGAACCTGTGAGGACATGGAAAGACTCAAGCTCGACATTGGAGAGCTCATTCACATCTCCATTGCTGGTTTGCAGGCCATGTCATTCCTGGGGCCATAATTTCCTTTTTAGCTAATAAGGGTGTGAAGCTCTTTCTCATGGAATACAGAGGACAAGAGCGGGTACAAACGTCCTGAGGTAGCTTTTGTGTCTGAAAGATGAACTACAGGCTGGGTCTACCTGCTTTGTTTTCCAGGGATTTCAAAGTCCGGAGGGAGTGAGTCTCAGATCTCAGCTGATCAGCTTCCTAAGGGAGCTGTCTGAAGCTGAAGAGGTGTCTGTGAATACACACAACTCCTTAAACCCAGAAGATGCCCTTCAGATGCCGGGGCTGACCCAGGGAAGCCACAGACAGCGGGCTGTTGAAAGGAGACAGGAAGCCACTGCACAGAGCACCCCCCCTCACGCACGCCCCCCACCCCGGAGCGGCTGGCAGGCTGAGTGGATGTGAAGAGGCTTCGCTGGCGGATTAATTAAGGATGGCAGTCTCATTAACCGCAGTCTGACCTCGGAAGCACAGGCCCGCTGGGTGGGTGGCATGGTCCAGGGTCATTAACGGTGATGTGTGTGGACTCATCCGAGAGACAGTCACCTTCCTTCAGGCCCGGCTTCAAACTGAAAAGGCCTTTGGCCTTTAGCTCTGCATTGTTACTGGTTTATGAACAAGAAAAGCCTAGCTGTGGGGCTCAGAGGGGCCCCTCTGGGGAGCATGAGAAAAGACTGCTACCAGCCACAGATGGGGTCTACAATGGTCCCAGAGCCAGCAGGGGGCCAGAGGACAGTCCGCCACGTGGAAGGACTCTGTAGGCCATTTCTTCCAGTCTCCCTGACATTTTTGCGGTACTGAGTATCGCACCCAGGGCCTCATGTATGCAAGGCACACACCCTACCCCTGAGCTCTCTCTCTCTCTCTCTCTCTCTCTCTCTCTCTCTCTCTCTCTCTCTCTCTCTCTCCCTCTCCCTGGTTTTCCTTTCTTATTCTGATGAGTATTTACACATGCCTCACACACTTCCACACTTTCTGGTGCCACCCAGAGTTCTAGGAGGCTGGACCTGTCGAGACCCTATTCAGTGGATGAGCGGTCTGAGGCTTGGGACACCACCTGAGCCTGGCCAGAGATGGATACAGGGCTGAAGGCCTTGTGCTGGACTTCATGGCTGTGACTGTCACTCGCTGCCCGCAAAGTTGTGGATAGTGCAGGATGGCTCATAGTGCTGGATGGTCATGGATGGTACAGGGTGGTCATGGACCGTGCGGGATGGTCAAGGATAGTGCAGGAATGCTCCCAGATACTTGGGGTGTCAGTAACACCAACACGCTCACTCATTGTTCCCTGACGTTCAATTTTCACTGGGCATGGTAAGTTTTTATTTGCCGTTTGGCTGCCGTGCCACTTGGCTGTGGTAGGAGGCAGTGGCAGGGCTTAAGCACCCCTGCCTGGCACACTTGGTTACAATAATCCTGATTTGTTTGCTGGCGGCCACTCCATGTCAGTTTTTGCTGTTCCTGCATCAACTGCCCACCTGGAATCCTTTCATTGCGTGCACTCTGGGAGACAGAAGGCCACAGAGGGGCAGGGCCTTGCCCAGAGCCACATATCATGAGTTTCACTTCACTATTCCACCAGGTGTGTACAGAGCGGAGACACACAGGGTCCCCTGAAGCTCCCCTAGCAGACCACTTCTTTCTCCCGTCTAGCTTAGATCCCCATCCTACTATCTCAAATGCGGGGGCTGTGCTAGCCTCACCACCTCCATCAATTCCTAGGGAGACCCTACGCCTTCTGTAGAGTCATCAGCCTGAAGTTGACTTGTGAAAACATCTCCGGGGAGCTTTCTGGGTCCATCCCTCTAGGCTGCATCCCCTACCTGGACCTCCATCACTTGTCACTTCCAGCAGGCCAAGAGACTTAACGGCTGTTATACGGCCCCATCAGCAGGACTGTCTGATACACTTTGCCCTCTCACGTTTTGTGGACAGAGCATGGCTCAGCCCGGCCCACAGTTCCCCTCAGAGCAAGTGGCTCGGCAGGCCCAAGAGCCTGAGTTTGACATTGCGCTTTTATTTTATGTGGTCTGCCTTCGGGGAGCCAGTGGGTTTGCCAGCCTCTAACCATTTCTGGGCAAGTTCCAAACGCCACTCCATGGAACTGAAACTGTAGACTTGCACTCAATTATTTTTGGTGGCTTTGCCCTAGTTCTCTGAAACCTTGTTGCGGTTTAAAGATCATGGGGCAGAGGAGATGGTGCCATTGGCGTGTTTGCTGCAGCAAGCATGAGGACCTGAGTTCAGATTCCCCAGCACCCGTGTAAAGAGCCTCCAAAACCAATGCAGATGGGCAGCTCCTGGGGAACAGTACTTGAGGCTGACTTCCTGTCACTTCCTGTCTCTAAATGTACATGGATACACATATACCCACACCCGTCCCTGCGCGCGCGTGCATACACACACACACACATACACACATACACACACACACACACATATGCTGAGTCTGTGGCAGTTGGAACTCACCACACCTTTGGCTTCTTCATCTCTGTCTAGCAGGAAGCACAGAGCTTGGGCTGGAAGAGGTAGGATGGAAACCCTCACGCCTGCTTCCCTAAAGACCCACGTTTTCCAGCTAGAACCCATCTCTTTACAGCCTTAACTACCCAAAGCTGCACCACCAACTGGGGGCCCAAGTGTGCAAACTCATGAGCCCGTGGGGCCGTCTCGGACTCAAACTATAACACTTGAGGAAAGGGACCCTGGCTCACTGCCTCCAACAAGGCCACTAAGGGCATCCACACTTTCCAGCTTAGTAAAGGACGCTAGTCGCTTGTGCCACACCTGCTGTGTTGCCCCTGGGTCCCTGGTGCCCACTGTGTCGATGCCTTTAAAGCGTTTCTTCTTAAGAGCAGGTTTGAAGAATAAGCCTCCAGCTGGACCCAGGAGAAGCGCTGCTAATGCACAGAGGTGCCTACGCAGGCATCAAGCAGACGTGGCCTCTCCTTTCCCAACCTCGTTAGCTGGAGGCCATGGGCCACTTGTGGTCTAAACTCACCACATGCCTCTCCGGTGGCCAAACAGGAGAGTTAGACTGAAGCCACGGGTGGTCTGTGAGAAATATTTGGCTCTCCTGAAAAAGGTCGTAATCTTGGCCTTTGCTTTCCCCCTTCATATCAGGAAAGCACTGAGGGCTCCCAGCTCTGGGGCCATCATCAGGAAGCTGAAAGAACTCTGCAGAAGAGGGAACTCTCCTGCTGGTGTCAAACCAGACCCCAGCCAAACACCCCCCCCCCGCCCCCGCCCAGACTCTTCAGTCAGAGAGAACAATGAGCTTCTTTGTTCAAGGCATCAGTGCTAACTGGGAAGTTGGTCCCCTGCAGCCTACGGGATTCTGGTGAATAGTAAACTCTATACATCTTATCTGGAAGAGTCTAGAAAACCTAGGCAGTACAGGTTCTAAGTAACGGACTTCCCCTGGTCCTCAGAAAGTGGCAGTGCCGTGGAACATGGGACACAGGATGTGGTCCTCATCTGTGTTGCAGACCTGTCAGAGAGAGGAAATGGAGTGGGCTTCTCTATGTACTCCGCGCCCTGACTTCTCTGAGGCCCCGTTCTGCTCTTCCTACCAGGTGAGCCAGGAAGGCACATAGGCAGTGTCTCCTCAAGCCTTGGGGCTCCATGGCTCACTGAAACAGCTTCTCACAGCTCAGGTCAAACCCAGCGGGTCGACAGCATGTCCAGCCAGCTCTGGGGTGGTGCCATACAGTGGGCCTGGGGCCCACACATTGAGCAGAAAGGCTGTGGAGGGCGGCCAGCAGCATCCCAGACTTTCACTGGTGGCCAGGTTCTGTCCTCCCTTGGAGGCAGCATCTTGTAGACACTCTGAGCTTTGACTTAGCTCCAAAATGCCCACATTCCGCATGGCTTAGCTTCCAGCCAAGGCTTCAAATGCACATTGTAGAGCAGCCGGCTACCCTGGTTACCCAGGATGAAGACTTCCAGACGTGGGATGTTGCGTATTCAATGAATCCCATACTGTCCAAAGATGGTGCCATTATATGTGCAAGGTGAGGAGAGCGGCTCAAAGGCATCAGAAGTACACACTGGTGAAAAGATTAGCCGCAGCACACACCCCAATGAGAACAGCCAAGCCTGGGCTTTGCAGTTCCTCTGCTCATTCCAGACCTGGGTCTTCAGTCTTGGCTAGCAGAGAGACAATAATAGTCATGAGGATGATGATGATAATGATGATGATGATGATGATGAAGATAATAATAATAATGTCCACAGTCTTTGGACAGTATGGGACCAGTTGAATACTCAACATACCAAAATAACAAATATTAATTATTTATAGTTATTATTATATTAACTTAATACATTAATGATTGTTGTTATTATTTCCCCCTTCACCCACCTCGGTCTCATAATTGCTCTGCGGGGCTGGAGAAAAGCAGGGTTCTTACTCCCCCAAATGCAGCAGTGAAGACAAGGCTGGGGACAGAATGAGGTCATAAGCTCTGGGTACCTCCTGGGCTTGGGGGCCTCCTCCCCCCTTCCTTCCAGTAGCCCTGAGCAGTTAATGACTCTCTCTTTCAGCTCCTTAACAGGGAGAAAAAAAAGCCATGTCCTTCTCAGCTGAGTGCCCTTAATTTGTCTCATTTGTGCCTAAAGCGTAGTTCAGCCAGCCGATGTTAAGCAAAGAGGCCATTACCATAATGCCTTGTCCCCGTGGCCCCTGTCTTCTCCTAACTAGACAGGCAGGCAGGGGCATAATCACATGTGATTCCAGCCGCGGGCACATTGCCATCACACAGGCTTTTATTTCCACCTCCCAGCGTGTCTGTGTTTTGAAGAAATGACCCACATTTAAAATTCGGAAAGATTTAAATACTGCTCTATGCTTCTAATCGCTCTTGAGCAACCTCGAGGTGCAGCCTGGGAGCTTCTGACCCTGGGACGGTTAGCAGGGCCCGAGGACAGGTTGGCCTCAGGTGCAGCAAGGCCAAGTGGGGTCGGCTGGTACCAGGAGCTCTATGGCAGTCCTGAGCCTATGGCTCCAGCAGAGGCCTCTCCAGATCAGCCTCGGTGATGTGTGTGTGTGTGTGTGTGTGTGTGTGTGTGTGTGTGTGTGCATGCATGTGTATCATAGTGTGAGTCTGGAGATCAGAGACAACTTTGTAGAGTCAGTTCTTACCTCCTGTTTTTACATGGGCTCTGGGAATGGAACTCAGCAAGTGTCTTACATGCTGGCCCAGTTCACAGGTCTCAGCTCTCGTACTATTACGAGCGATAGACACTAAGGGCCAGGAGTGTTGTCATTCAGTGTGTTGCCGTAGCAATCTGCGTCCACAAGTCTCTTTCAGTTTCCGGCCTCTCCTGGCAGAAGGCTTTCTGCACAACCGGACCTCAGAGGGGGGAGAGGGAAAGGTGTCTGAGGGCCTTGGGCCCGAGCTTCAGAAGGAGCTCTGGCCTCTCTCCAGCCTTGTGGAGAAGTGTGCACTGGTAAGATGGGTACCACTCGGGGACGGCTGACTCCCCACGGAGGTGTGCACTGGTAAAGTGGGTGCCACCCTGGGTCAGCTGACTCCACATCCTCCTCGGCACCCTAGAGAGCTGTGTGGGGAGATGCCTCTGTCAGAGGCCCCGTGGTCTTTCCAGATACGAATTAGGAAGGAAGCGTTCATTCTGCCGTCTTTGGATGAGCATCTCAGCGGCATGGGTCTCAGAGGGACAGACAGAAGCCACTGGAGAGTGAGGTTCAGATCACGAAGTTACTGTTTCCATTGTCAGGGCCAATCTGATGGCAGGGAAAGGTGCCCGGAGAGTAGCAGGTTCTAAGCCATGTGTAAGTGCCTGCCAGCAAGTGACGGTGTGCTCAGATTTGAAAGCAGCTGTGCAATGCACTTAGTATGTAGCACCCACTAGCAGCTGGATTCTGCTTTCTGTCCAGTCTTATTTTTTCAGAAAGATTTAAAAATGTTTAAGTGCATATGTGTGTGTCTGTATGTGGACATGCCCATGTGAGTGCAAGTGTCTGCGTCAGAGACCACCTGCATCAGAGCCCTCCGGAGCTGGAGCTGCAGGCAGTTCTGAGTGCTCAGAACCAAACCTGGGTCCTCTGCAAGAGCAATGCTTGCTCTCAGCTGCAGAGCCACATCTCTAGAGCTCCCCCCTTCGCTTTATTTTTTCTACAGAGATCTCATGGACCCCGACCTCAAACTGAATGTGTGGCCTAGGATAGCCTTGAATTCCCGGCCCTCCTGTCCCCACCTCCCAGATGCTGAAATTATCGGAGTGAATAAGCACACTCCTGGCTTATGAGGTGCTGGAAATCAAACCCAGCCCTTCAAGAATGCTAGGCAAGTGCTTAATTGAACCCCACGCTCAGGCTCCGGTGTCATTTTTTTTTAATGCATTTAGGAGGTGGTCAATGTTATTTCCCAGGAAAAAGTCCCTCTGGGTTGCTCAAATGTGATTATCGGTGATTCCCCAGGGACCCAGGCTGATCCCTGAGTGACAGAGCTACTCAAGAGATGCATACTGGTTAGGACTGTGCTGTGCTCTGGGCGCCAGGCACTCAGGTGCAGGCAGTTTCCCAGCCCCTAGCGTAACATGAAATCCAGAAGTGGACAATACTGGCCTCCACTGAACTATCACTGAACTATCATGCTCCACTGAGAGCATGTGGGCACCGGTAGTGATGATTGTACAAATGTTTCACTATCTGGACATTCTGTGATTCATTTCATCATTTTTTTTGTAGTGTTAGGAGTTTAATTCTTTCAGAAAATCAAAGACTGCCATGATTAATGTATGTTGATAGCAACCTGTTTTCATTTCCTGATTTCCTTCAGCCCAGTTTGCCAGAACGGAATTGCCAGATCTATTAGCTGAGTGTTTTTATGGATTTTTTTATGCACACAAGCACACACACATGGGCACATAGATATGCACACACATGCACATGCCACAATGCGCAAACATGCATGCACGCACACATGCTCACATAAACACATACACACACACATGCACACACACACACTTTACACCTGTAGGATCCACAGTGTGGAGAGGCTACTCTACCTCCCATCTTCAACATGGGTGCTGCTGTTTTAAAGTACTTTGTTAAACAACTGTTTAACAAAGTTGTCTTCATAACAACTGATTAACTCCAAACGTATCCAGAGACTTAGGATTCACAGGACAGACTGCCCAGAAGAGAGAGCATGGCAGCTGCTTCCAAAGCTTGTCTTCTCCCAGTGTCTGAAGGTGGGATCGCCTGCCTGTCCGTTGCACAGGTCAGCGGGCAAGGGAAGGCAGATGAGGACTGGTACTGGAGGCCCGAGCCTGGGAAGCTGGTCCTGTGCTCAGCAAAGCAGTCTGCAAACAGGAGCAGCTGTAGAGCGATCTACAGCCATGGTGAATAACCCTCTGCAGAGGGAGGGTCTGGTGGTCCCCCTTCCTTCCAAGGTGTGTTTGTCACCACCAACCTCACTGGAAAAGTATACATGCACTTAAATCTTATACATGTACCTTATGCCTTGTATACATACAGAAACAATGTGCACATACATAAACAAACTGCTGTTTGTCGTATATCGGTATATTGCCCTATATACTCCTAGCAGGCATGTGTATATGTACCCATAAGATGCATTCATTGATAGTGACATATTCATGCATATATACAGTTCTCTCTCCATGTCTGATTTTTAGCTTTAATTAAAAGTCATGTGAAAGTTCAAGGGGAGGGGGTTTTGGCAATCTCGTTTCTTCCTCATTAAGTGCTTTTTGAAGAAGACCCTGCTTTCTATAGTTCTCATGGCCTGTCTGGTTGGCTGGAATAGTTTAAAGGAGCCATACCAGGAAGATGGTCACTAGGAGAAAGCCTCATGGAGCCAACACACGTGGAAAGCATGTGGTTCCTTGGGACAGAGAGACTCCAGCTTGGGATTGAATGGCTATGACCTTTCTGCTGGTCTGACTACAGGTTGTGGAGGGACCAATGTGGATTTGCGTTACCCACGGTACCACTGTCTTCATATTGGGGCCATGTTTATGTGTGACTGTCCGTAGCTGACTGTGTAGCATGGCTTCCTTCTCCAGCATCATTCACTGGCCAGTTGAGTTTGCCTTTCTGAAGTCATCAACTATTTGAGACAGCATGACTCCAAAGGGAAGCTGGGTTGTGGATCAGTCCTTCCTGGGAGGGAAGGCTGAGCATCAGCCAATGAGATATATACTTCCTCTTTGGGCACAGGACCTCAAAGAAGGCTTTCAGAAACTCACAGAAGGTCCTGGTTAATATTAAAATCAGAAGAAATAGCCTGGAGACAGAGGAAACAGGACATATGTTGATGCCTAGTATAGGAGATAGACAAAAACAGAGAGAGAGGATCCCCAGGTGTGAGGATAATGTAATCAGTCTGACAGGACTTAGAATCCTGAGCATGATTGTGACAGTTTCTAGTTTAGATTTCTGAGATGGTTTGAATGAAAATGGCCCACATAGGCTCTAGGGAGTGGCACTATTAGAAGGTGTGGCCCTGGGGCTGGAGATATGGCTCAGAGGTTAAGAGCACTTGTTGTTCTTCCAAAGGTCTTGAGTTCAATTCCCAGCAACTGCATGGTGGCTCACAACCATCTATACTGTGATCTGGTGCCCTCTTTCTGGCTTACAGGCACACATGCAGGCAGAGTGCTATATACTGTATAAATAATAAATAAATCTTAAAAAAAAAAAAGAAGGTGTGGCCTTGTTGGAGTAGTTGTGGCCTTGTTGAAGGAAATGTGTCATTGGGGGTGGGCTTTGAGGTTTCAGAAGCTCAGGCCAGGCCCAGTGGCTCACTACCTCTTCACGCTGCCTGTAGATCCAGATGTAGAACTCTCAGCTCCTTCTCTAGCACCATATCTACCTGCGTGCCACCACACTTCCCACCATGAAGATAATGGACTAAACCTCTGAAACTCTAAGCCAGCCCCAATTAAATATTTCCTTGTAAGAATTGCTTTGGCCCTGGTGTCTCTTCATAGCAATAAAACCCTAACTAAGACAATTGGGTTTGTTGAGATGGGGACATCCATTTTAACTGTGGATGGAGTAGAACCAACCCAGGGGCTGGGATCCCGGACTAAATAAGCAGGAGAAAGCAAACTGAATGCCAGCTTTCATTGCTTTCTGCTTCCTGACGGTGGGTGCGATGTGAGCAGCTGCCTCAGGCTTCTGCTGCTATTCCTTCTCCCACCACTATAGACTGTATCTTCAAGCTAAGCTGAAATAAACCCTCCTTTCTGTAGGTTGTGTTTTCAGGTACTTTGACACAGTAATGTAGTAAATAACCAACACGGGAATTTGATACTGGGAAGTGGGCTCAATGTGATGTCCTGTCTGCATGGTTCTCCGGGCTTTGGAGCTGGTTTGTGAGAGGAATGGGGAAGAACATGGAACTTCAGCCTAGAAAAAGCCCTTAAAAATAGAAAACAATGGATCGTGCTGGTGGGAGCTTGGAGTTCAAGACGGCTGAGGGAAATGGGGACAGCGGAGGCCTGGCTCATGAGGTTTCAGAGAGAACAAGGACAACAACTAAGCTAGCGACCATTGTTGTGATATTCCAGCAAAGAACCCGGACACATTCTGCCTGTGTCCTGAGAACTTGGGTGAATTGAACTGAAAGGCAATGGACTAATTTGCAAGAGTATATTTAAAGACTGGAGACAACCCCCCCCCCCGGCGGGGCTGTGACATGGCACCCCCAAGGAAAAGGACAAGTTTACAGTGTAGCCAACAGATGCTGGAAAATGAGGCCCTGCTTATTAAAAAGAAGCCCTTGCATGCCCTCACTGGCACAGTAGGAAAGGTACTTGAAGGGCAAGACACCCTGGGGAGGGCCCCAAGTTGTCAAAATGCAAATACATTTGAAAAAAAAGAGAGAACAATGTGAGAATGCAGCTCAAGGAGTTTCCTGCTGGGAAATCAGCACCTGGAGAACTATTTCCCCAGGATCAGCCTGCTTGATCCAAGCGTTCAAGCTCCACCTAGAAGCTCCACCACACATCATCACCTACGCAGTACTTGGTTTTGCATGAATGATTCAAGAGAGAGTCCTGAGTTTTCAGAAAGCACCTGAAACCAGGTAATGTGAGGCAGGATCAGCACTCCAGGAAGGAGGCCCTGAAAGGCCTTTGCATGAAGCTGTGAAGTTGAAGCCTCCAGGATGTTGGAGATGCCAGGACTGTGCAAAGTGTGCCTCAGATGCTGTCACAAACATCAGTCTGTAGAATAGAGCAGCACGGGTACATTCGACAGGGGGACCTTGAAGTAGAGCAAAGAGCCACAGCCCATCCTTTGACCACCCTGTACCTCCACTCAGCTGCGGTGACTCAGAGGCTTTCACAGTCCTCATGGTGGGAACAGAAACCTCACCACCACTGACTGAGTTCTGCCATCCCCGGGGCTCCTGGAGCAAAGTTCCCAGAGAGGGTATGGTACAACCATGAGAAATAACCTTTGCCACTGCAGATCAGGTTGTTGCCAGTTTAGGCTGGGTTGCTTCACCAGAGTGAGACTAGCGGAGTGGGAGTGTGTGCATGTATATAAGTGAGCACATGCATGAGTGCAACTGGGGGGGAAAAGAACCAATAAAACAGAATGTTGTTTTTGTCAAAATCTCCATTGTTCGACTTTACCAATGAAGACTCAGGAGCCAGATGCTGGGGTGAAAGCCTGCTAGCTCAGAGAAGCAGAGAAAGCACCCAGCTGACCTCTCTCCCCAGCCGATATGCCCCGAAGGAATGCCCCCTCTCCCACACTTGTTTCAAAAACCTCCTTCAAATTGAATGCCCCTCCCTTCTACTTCCTGTGTGTCTCTATATCCACTCTCCTGACTTCCTCCTCCTCTCTATGTTTTTTTTTTCTTAATAATCCCATGTTCACTTCCTGTCGTGTGGTTGCTTGCTTCCTCCAACCTGTGGTTGACTTTATATTAATCCTGTTCACAATATGCAAACAGAAAGCTCTTGTATTAAAGGTGTGTGCTAGGGATGAGCCACACCACAACTAGAAACAAGTTTTTCCAATAAGCAGCACAATCTTGGGGTTCACAGTGTGATCAGCTACCCTGCAACAACAGAAACCTTACAGGACCAGTCCAATAAGGAGAGAGAGAAGTGAACTGTCTGTGAGGATGGAGGAGTGTGGGCCTCTGTCTGATCTCTTGGTCATCTTTTAATAATAACAAAGAAAAAATTCACAAAACCTCAGGGACAATGGAAAGGGTGGGAGAGTGTCTGCGGGAAAGGCCCTTCATTCCAACAGAGACTTCAAGATCAGGATCCCCAATGTCCATGCAGCACCCAGACCCACCAGGGCTGTCTCTGCCATTGTTCTATTTGATTACTAGGTCGCCTTTCTAGCTCTATGACATAATCATATCACTGTGATTGTCCCCCACTTCTGCTAGTTTCCTTTCTTCTGTCATTTTTACTGTTTCTAGGTGATTATTACCAGTCCACAGGCAGCACTGAGAGCTCCTTGCTAAGAACCCAAGTCTTGGCAGTGCTTCCCTGTTCATTCATTCATTCATTCTTCCATTCAGTGCTTCTCATTCACTGACTAACTCATTTATTCACTTACTCATTCCTTCATTCACTTATTCCTTCAATCACCATTTACTCGCTGCTTCACCAGTCCACTCATTCAATAGCTCACCCAGTTATTGGCTTATTCGTTTGCTCATTCACTTGTTTATTCATTCATTCTTCCATGTGCCTGACATCATGTGGTCCCGGTATACCTGCCCCATACAGTCTGTGGAAGAGACTAAGGCAAGCCAGGAAGTCTCATTCAAGCCAGAAG
Source organism: Meriones unguiculatus (assembly GCF_030254825.1). Lineage (NCBI taxonomy): Eukaryota > Metazoa > Chordata > Mammalia > Rodentia > Muridae > Meriones > Meriones unguiculatus. Next base: position 106,372,353 of record NC_083352.1, read on the forward strand.
TGCTGAGGGACTAGAGCTGTAGTCAGGATTGTCAGGGCTCCCCCGGCTATCAGTGCCCTAATAAATGCCCTGATATATTTTTTCTCTGTAGCACAAAGCATGAGGGTGAGCCAACTGGAGCAGTAATCCTGAATGAACCTCCAGAAATTGAAGACGACCTGACAAGAGACTCCAGGAGATGCCTATGTGGCCAGGACCCCAAAACAAGATGGGTAATAAGATATTTGCCTTTCATCCCCAAATTTAAGGGAGTTAGATAACAGTCAGTGATCAGGATGATCTTAAGGTAGCATTTACAACCAAAATTAAAGTAACAAAATAACAAAATATCCACACTGTCAACCAGAGAGGGTAGGACAGCCCTGCGCAGACCCAGCCAAGTCAGAAGCATCGTGCAAATACAAGACAGAAGCTATTTTAACCTAAAATTTCAATATTGTATATTTTTAGAAGACTTTTTTTTTATTTTTTAGTTTTGCTTTAGAACATTGTTGATCTTGGTTCCTTGGTGTTTTGGTGCCAAGACCAGTTCCTCATTCTACTTCCCCTGGTCTAGTCTGGGCAAGAAAAAGAGGCTGGGAAAAAATGCAGAGGCTAGACCAAAACAGAGGTCTTGAGGTCGTGTTTTTTGCCCCCCCCCCCAAGTAATGGGCATGCTACCGGGGGTTATATATAACCTCTATGCATAAGACATCTCTGGGAAAAAACTTGCAGGGCTTGGAGGGAGGGCAAGAGGAATGAGGTAGATGCAGCTGGGAGGGAATTGTGGGTAATCACACAAAAAGTGCAGCAGCATGGGATGTGCTGAGTCAGACCTGTGACTAGAACTTAAACCATAGACTGAAGGTCACATCTACCCTTCTAAGACTGATGAACCAGGGATAGTCTCTGTGGTGGTTTGAATGATAATTGCCCCCATAGGCTCATAAGGGGTGGCACCATTAGGAGGTGTGGCCTTGTTAAAGGAAATGTGTCACTAGGGGGTGGGCTTTTGATATTTCAGAAGCTCAAGCCAGGCCTAGTGTTGCTTGCTCTTCATCTTGCCTGTGGATCCAGACAAAGAACCCTCAGCTCCTTTCCCAGCACCGTACCTGTGTGTATGCCACCAGGCTTCCCACTCTCCTAATAATGGGCTAAACCTCTGAAGCTGTAAGCCAGCCCCAATTAAATGTTTTCCTTCATAGGAGTTATCATGGCCATGGCATCTCTTTCGGCAGTAGAAACCCTCACTAAGACAGGCTCTGAGGTGCTAGATGGTGAGTCTAAGTCTCTAACTCCTGAGGCTTTGGTACATTTTGAAACATCTCAGAAATGTCATTAAGCAAATCTTCTCAGAAGATGGGTTAGATGGAAAGACTTGGTGTGTGGAGGTGGCAACTATGGGAACAAATGAAACACAAGAGGGTCCCTGCAGCATTTGGGACAGAACTGACAGTGCCCTATATCTCAAATGCAAATTTGTCTAGTGTCTGAGATGTTTATATGCTAAGAATAGCAGCTCCCAGGTGGTGGTTTGGCCCACAGGCTTGTGTGAGCTTATACCGAGAGAAGGGATGTTAGAATGCTGCCAGTGGTCTTGATCAAGAACAGATGTTTCTAGGTTCTTGGTATCTTGCTCAAAAAATTGAAGATACATACACATACACACACATGCATGTATGCACACATGCATGCACACATGCTCATAGGAAAGCAGCAAAAGATTTTATTCAGAAGCAAAAGAGGGTCAGTCAGACACACAGCACAGAACCGTCCAGCTGCCTGAGCCAGAGTTCTCAGTAGCATGGCTGTTGCCCTGGGCTTCCTTTTGTGAATCTAGAAGGGAGAGAAGTTCGTTGCTAAGGGGCATGGTTAATAACAGTCATTTTAAGTAGAATTCTTGTTATTAGATACACCCATCCTTTCTTCCATCCTATTCATCCACCCATCCTTCTATCCTTCAAGCCATCTATCAGTTCTTCCATTTTCCATCTCAGATCATCCATCTATCCTCCATCCATTCATCCTTTCTTCCATCACCTATCACCCATCCTTATCATCCTTCCATCCAATCTTTAACCGATCCATCTTTCTATCATACATCCAGCAATCCATTCATCCTTCCTTCCATTCATCATTTCATTATTCCATCCATCATCCATCCATACATTCATTAATTCATGCCTCTAACCCATCCATTCATCCTTCTTTCCATCATCCATTCATTCTTCCTTCCATCCATTCTTTCATCATTCATCCACCTTTCCAAACATCTGCCTTTCCTTTTATCATGTATCCATCCATTCTTCCTTCAATTCAACATCATACAACATCAATCTGTTCTTCTTTCCAAATAGTCTTTCCTCCCTCCTTCCCTCCCTTCATCCATCCCTTTCACCCTCCTTCTCTATCTCTCTTCCTTCCTTTTCTCCTTCCCTTTCTTCCATATATTTATCTTTCCTTCTATCATCCATCCATCCTTTTATATATCCACCTGCCCACTTACTTTTCTGTTTATCTTCTATGTTATGAAGAACCACAAAGAGTTTGATATCTTATGGAAGTGTGGGTGCTTTAGTCTGTTACATTCAGAATCTGTGTGTGTGTGTGTGTGTGTCTATTATAGAATATCTTTTAAATCTATCCTCTCATTAGCAGAGAGTAAACACTGACCAGCTTCAAAAAGATGTTGAAAGTCTAGCTATCTAGATGTGATCCCAGCAAAACTAAATGTGTGTGTATGTGGGGATGGAGGGAGAAAGAATACCCCAGAAGGGCAAGATGGCAACATATTTGCTATTGTCTCCCTCTCTCCCAAGGTTCAGCCTTGGTGGCTTCTGGAGGGAAATGGGGCAGGGCTCCTGTGAGAACCCAGCCCTCTGTCTGGCCATCAGCAAAGAAACCAGACACAGATGTCAAATCTGTGTAGCAAATGTGAGACTATTTAGTACAATTTAGCAGAAACGAGTCATCCTGCAGACATAAACATTTTAATCAGAGTGACAATTTATTCAAACAATTTGACAATGCTTACACATGCAGACCAGATGGGCTCGGGTGGGGGCCAGCCATTTAGCTGGTGGGGGAGGGAAATCCCTTGATTGTCTTATGGTGGGGGGTGGCAAAGAGAAAGACAAGGGTCTCCTTCACACCAAGTAAATATGATCCTGGAAGGACCTCAGTTTACCCCTCAGCAATGTTCCACTGAACCTCAGATGCCTCTGATGTCGAAAACCACTGGAACTGAAAGAAGATGGCGGCAAGAGGGATCTCGCTTATCTGGGGAATATTTGGTAAATGCCCGTAGAGGGACAGGACTGTGTGGGCACCAGGTGCTGAATGTACACATGGGTGTGTGTGTGTGTCCATCAAATCTGTGTCTGTCACCAAATCTGTTAGCAAAGACTTCTGGCTCCTGTGTTTGGGGTCTAGAGCTCTCTGAACTGGCCCAGGAGCAGTCCCTGCAGATGAGGATTTGGAAATAAGCAGATTGTTTAGAAGGCAATGCCAGGGTGCTCTTGAAGGGCCGAAATGGGGGGGGGGGAGTAGGAAGCATACAAGGGGAAGGAGTGGTTGTTGAGCTGACTGATAGATATATCAAGACCCATGCAGATAGCTTGACCTCAGGTAAGCAGGTGGTTGGGGACAGTCCTCAACCAGCTTTGAAGCAGGAAAATACCTTGAAAGTCTATCATGATCAGCCCAGCTCCTGCCTGTGGCTGCCAGAGAGGCTGATGGCAAAGGCCAGCCAACCTCTGAGGTTCAGGATGGTTCTAGAAAGGAACAGTGTTTGTTAAAGCCCCACTTGAGTCTGTCGCTACTCAGCAGTAGGCCAGAGGGCATGCTTTCATTCCAGGCTTGTGTGCTGCCTTGCGATGCCGCATTACAGCACACACAGCACTGGCTTTGAGGCCATGCGTGTGCGGATACTCTCTGGGCATAGATAGAGGCACAGACTGGTGGACAGTGTAAAGGTCATGGAAGATCTCCAAACCAGTGACAAGCAGGCTTTTGAGTTTGAGGCTAATGCGTTACTCAGCAATAGAAGACTAACACAACACCTAAAACCCCTGCCCCCGCATCCTAAACAAACTTGCTGCATAAAGGACTGTTTTTATCCCTGCTTTGCAGGTGACAAGACTGGGGTCAGCAATGAAGCTCTCCTTGTCGTCAGTGTTTGGAACTGGGACTGGCTGCTGAGTCTCTCTCCCACCCTGAGGCTGTCTGGCTAAAGTTCATTGTATACAGCCTTTGCCCCCTGCCCCCATTTCAACATTTAGGTTGCTGCTGAAAAAGAAATGTGGTGAGAGACAATGGATGGGAGGCCGTCATTTCCAGTCCTATTTTCCTTCCCCTTAATGACAATTGGGGAAAGGCCAGGATAGTCATGCTGAAGGGAGGATGGAAGAGGAAGGCTCTTCAGGCAACCCACAAAACAACAACAACAACAAAACTCAGAAAACTCAGGGCTTTTCTCCGAGGGTATAAGAGCAACTGATGCACTGGAGGACATTCTGCTGAGGCCGCCTGTCGGTTGGGAAAGGAACTCTGAGATCGCAGCTTGCAGAAGTCACAGTGATATCCACTGCCTTAGTCTCCGCACTCCTCTTGGGTGATGGTTGATATTGTCAACTTGACGGAATCTAGAATCACCCAGAAAACAAACCTCTGGGCATGCCTAGGAGGGACTTTCTAGCTAGACTCGGTAAACAGGAGCGGGAGTGTAGGTCAAGGGTGTCACTGTCCTTGTGCCTGTTAACCAATGTGTGGTGACTCTTCACTCAAGCTCCAGCAGGCCCTCTGGCTCGCCAAGTGGGGCTTGGATGGAACCATTTCTTCGATTTGATCTCTGGGGTGAAAGGTCACAGGACTCTCATGGTCTACATGACCACAGAGCAGGCTGCATCCTCTGTGGGTTGAGTGCGGTGAGCTAGGTCATGGAACACTAAGATGGCACTTGCCCAGGCTGTCCTGTGTCTCATCTCCCATTACTCACTTCCTCTCCTGTGCCAGCGGAAGGGTTTTACAATCTAATTTAATCACCCACTGAGTTTCCAAAATTAATTTCCTGTTAGAAATAAATATTGTACTATGAATTATAAATCAGACAAGGCAGTAATTGCAGAGAACTTGTAAATTAAGATTTTGACTGTTGTTCTCTGTAACAAATACATGAGGGAGCTCTCAGGACTGAGCACTCACAGCCACTTAGGGAACTGTTAGAACTGAGGGGACATGTCACCAACAGAGGAGCACTCTGTCTTTGTGGCGAGTGTGTCCCCGCCATCCCCAGGGCAGTCAGACCAGTGTTCAATGAGCACTCTGGTTTGTCAGCCATGGGAGGATAAGGATGAATATTAAGGGTCTTGGCCCAAAACACGGGGCCTCTCTCATGGGTGTTACAGTCAAGGTTCCCTGGAGGAACAGAATTAGTGGAAAGAATTAATATATATTGTAATATGTACTACAAACGGCTTTATTGGATTGGCTTTCAGGATAGGAACTGAGCAGGGAGTGGGTAATCCCACCATGGTTGCCTCCTATGGCAGAGGCTGAGAACATGAGAACACTGAGAACTGCTCAGTGATGAGGCCTGTGACTGTCGGCCACTGGAGGCCTGGAAGATTCCTGGAGAGCTCCCAGTCTTTGGTCGACCCTGGGAGGATGAAGAAGCTGCCTTCCGAGGTTAGTGAATGATGATGGTGGTGGTAGCTACAAGAAAGATTGGGAAGACCCGCCAGCAAGAAGCCCAGGCAGGCAAGCTGCATTGCTTTTCCTTGGACCCTTTTGGATGTGGACCACCACCTGAAGGTACCATCCATTCTGAGGAAAGGTCTTCCCTCCTTGAATCATTTCCGTACCTGGAAATGCCCTTCAGAGCCACCCAGGGGTGTGTCTCTTAGTTGACTCCAGATCCTGTCAAGCTGACAGTCAAGATGAACCGTCAAAGTGGTAATGAGAGGGCGTGGGACGCTCCCACGGTGTACCCGAATACCACCTGAACATGGTGACATGTTACCTTACATGACCTTCACAGCAGCCCTACAAGGCAGATCCCTCCTTGGTACTGTGTCAAGGATGGGTAAACTGAGGCTTGGAGAACCCTGGCCAGAGATGGAGACTCAATGGCTGGTGGTGCCAGTGTTTGATTCAGGCATCTTGTCCCAGAACTGAGGTCTCTCTCCACCTCTCCTCACTTCTCCTCACCTCTCCTCACCTCTCACTACCAGGCAGAGACTCTTCAGTCTCCAGCCTCAATAGCCACTGAAGCCCCACAACTTCCCAGCTCCTTCTCTAGCCCACTGGATTGCTCCATCCTACAGAGGAAATGAGATGGCTGGCTCCTCAGAAGTATGCATTCCAGTGGGGTTTTTCTGTCAACATCCCAGGAGAGCCCTGTGCCCTCCAACTAACAAAACAGCAGCCAGGTGTGTATGACTGGGTAGGGATGACCAGTCCCCAGGGTTGGCTAACAGGTCTCCCTCTAGAGGGCTGTGGACCACTGGGGACACCTTACAGGACAGAGCTGTTTTCAATGTGTGAGGTAGGGCTGGAGGTGGAGGCTTCTGGGAGTTACACCTAAGCATTTCTCTAGGGAGCAAAGACCCAAGATCCATTCATCAGCCCGCCAGCCAGGAGCTAAGCCACCCAAAGCAGTGTCATTGGAATTGCTGCCTTTGAGGCACAGGTGGAGACTTTTGTTTGGAATTAAGGAGCAAAAGTAGAAAGTGCCAAAAGATGGAGCTTGAGTCCCCGCAGCCATCGGTACCTGCAGCTGGATTTACTTATTCGGCCCTTGGTAAAACAAACCAGCGAATCACATTTGGTTTCTCAGCTGCTTCGGGTTGAGCTCCAGTGGCCCCATCCTGATTTGTTTTTTCTGGTGTCAGTCCGTCATTGAGGGAAGTCAGAGCAGGAACTCAAGGCAGACGCTTGAAGCAGAAACCATGGAAGAATATTGCTTGCTCTTTTAGTCACTGTCCATGCTCAACCAGCTTTCTTACACAGCCCAGGGCTACCTGCACAGGGAATGGTACCACCCACAGTGGCCTAGGCCCTTCTTTATCAATTAACAATCAGGATAATCCCCCACAGACATGCCCACAGGCCAACTGATCAAGCTTTCCTCTGGGATAACTCTAGGCTGTGACAAATTGACCTTCAATGCTACCTAGGACTGCTTGAGTGACTCAGAGTGAGCCACCTTACCGCCATCAAGCCCATCCTTTTGTCCTATTCTTTTATTCTTTGATGGTGGCTCTCACTACTCTATTTTGCTCTTTGTCTATACAAGCAGCTTGGCTTCCCTTTTCTGCTCTGCATCAAAAGTAAGGAACCATTTAGATTTCCCTCCATCAACGGTCCTCCTGAATGATGATAGGGCTAGTACAGTCCCTGAAGATGTGGCAGGCCCAGGCCAGAACATCTGGGCAGAACATCTGGCTGTCCTCTTCCCCTAGCAGTGTTTGTTTCCACAGTAGAGATCTTTCTTTCTTTGTTTATTTCATCTGGTCCCAGGTCTGGTCCCCTGGGGACAGAGAGAACCAAGACAAATATTTACCTGAGGCTTACTTGGCTAAATACCTTTTTTAAATGTTGGAATGGAAACTTCCAGAAACTTCCAGAACTTCCAGAACCAGTGGGTAAAATCCTTTGGCTCCACCTGGGCCCTGGTGAGCAAGTAGCAGAGAGAACAGTGCTAGTAGTTGGTGTTCAAAACTTCAGGGCTGTGGACAGTTGCTACAGATATGTTCTCCATGGTTGGTGGCAAGGGGCTGCTGATCTTGGCAGGATGACATGCCCCCCCCCCCAAAAAAAAACCATGCAGCCCGAATATTAGTCACTAGAACTTGCAAATCTCAAAGATGTCACACTTAGAATCCTGCCAGCATTCTCTCAAAAATCTTCTCAAACGCTGTGGTGAAACAGGTACAAGGTGAGATTTTTTTTTCCAAATAAATAATTTTTCATTCTTTGCAATTTTAATACAATGTCTTTTGATCATATTCACCCCCAACTCCCACTCATAGCTTCTTCCCTCCCAACTTTCCTCTCAACTTTGTCTCTCAGGACTGGCCACCTTACTGCCTGAGCCACTGATTCTCCACCCCTGGCCTATTTTTAATAACTCATTGACTCTAATTCATGCTGTCCTTACACTTCTGGGTGTGGGGACATCCTCTATATTGTAGTCAGTCTGTTAGAAACCACACCTGATTCTCCCACTGCCAGAAGCCATCAATGTCCATAGTTAGGCATAGGGGGACTAATGAATCCCTTTCTGACTCCATACTCCCTCCCCAAAGATCAGGGGTGGGTTAAAAGATTATAACATTCAAAGGTCAAGGAGGACCAAAACAAAACTACATCTCTGGACATGCTAGAACCACTGCCACTCCTGAATTCACAGTAGCTTGGTTGCCTGTAGAAGTCCTGCACAAGACCAAGCCAGTTGACCATCTAACATGATAAGATTTTTAAGGATTAGTCTTGTCACATTACCATCCATTTTCACTGATGTCCATCCAACTACTCCTGTCAAACATGTGTCTGTCTGTCTGTCTGTGTATCTGTGTGTGTGTATATGTCTTTCTGTGTGTGAGTTTGTATGTGTCTATGTCTGTGAGTGTGTGTCTTTGTGTTTGTGTGTGTGTGTGTGTATTTCTGCACATGTGTGCCTGTGGAGACCAGAGGTGTCTTCCTCTATTATCTTCACTTTAGTTTTTGAGACAAAGTTCTCACTAAATTTGGAACTGACTGAATCAGCTCAACTAGCTGTAGTGGTTTGAACAAAATGTCCCCCATAGGCTCATATACTTGAATGTTTGTTTCATACTTGGTGGGACTGTTTAGGAAGGGTTAGGAGGTGTGGCCTTGTTAGAGCAGATGTGTCACTGAGGGTGGGCTTTGAGATTTCAAAACCCCATGCCATTCCCACTTAGCTCTCTCTGCCTCCAGCTTGTGAATCAGATGTGTGTTTTCAGATCCTGCTCTAGTACCATGCCTGACTACCTGCTGCCGTGCTTCCGTGATGATCATGGACTAGCTATCCACCTGAAACTGTAAACAAGCCCCCAAATTAAATGCTTTCTTTAATAAGTTGTCTTGGTCATAATATCTTCTCACAGTAATAGAAAAGTAACTAAGACACTAACTGACCACAGCCCTAGGGATCCTCCTGTCTCTGACTCTCCATGGAATTACAGATGTGGGCCACCATACCTAGATACTTTATTGACTGAGCCATGTCACCAGGCCTCACTGAACACTTCTAAAACAGTTTTATTATCCCAAGATGTACTTCTGTCCCCTTGAGGTACCAGCTCCCTAGCCCTCAGTCTGAGTCCTCTATAGTGTCTATGCTGCTTTCTGTCTATGGATTGGACTCTTGGGAACTTCTACACATAGAGTTTTGTAGCATTTGTGGTTTTGTTTCTGACTTCCTTCTTTGAGCATGAATGTTCTCAGTCCATTACATTGGGGGTGCTATCAACTCTCAGGCCCTCTCAACTGGCATGTGTGGATAGTTTCTTTATGGCACTGTGGTTAGGGTCACATTGCTGTAAAGAGACACCATGGCCACAGCCACTCATATGAAGGAAAGTGTCTCAGGGTGTCCACAGGTGACAGGTAGACACACTCTATGGGTGTTTTGGAGTGGGTTTGATTCTCCTCCAGTCCTGACCCATAGCAGAATTTCTGAGCCAGACAAGCATAATTCTAAAGGGACAACAGCATTGAACTATCAGGCTCAGTAGGCTCAGCAGGCTCAGTGCTCTGCCTCCGGGCTCCCTGTTCCCTTGTCTGCCACTTTTAGTAGACGTCTTTTGTCCAGCTTTCTATATTTCCAAAGCCCAGACTGGTGTAGAACTCACTGGGTAACTGTGTCACACAAGCTGGTCTCAAACTCTTGGCACTCCTCCTGCCTCAGCCCCTGGAGTACTAGATTATAGGTGTTTACCACAATTCCTGGCTTCTCATTGTCCTTCTATGTCAGTGTTCCTTGGAGTAAATCTGAGGCCAGTCCTGCCCAGACAGGACAGGACACTGCAGTTTAAGTGTCTCCCTACCAGATTCTTATGAGCAGGAAGGATGAAGCCTGTGGTAGTTTGAATATGAGTGGTCCCCATGGTCTTATATATTTGAATGCTTAGTCACCAGGAAGTAAAACTGTTTGAAAGGATTAGAAGGATTAGGAAGTGTGTCATTGGGGAGTGGGTCTTGAGATGTCAAACTCTCTCTCTCTCTCTCCCTCTCTCTCTCCGTCCCTTCAGATCAGAATGTAACTACTGGTCCAGTGCCTGTCTGCATGCCATCATGCTTCCCCATGATGATAATGGAATAAACGTCTGAAACTGTAAGCAAGCTTCCAGTTAAATGCTTCCTCTTATAATAGTTGCCTTGGTCATGGTGTCTATAGCAATAGAACAGTGACTAAGACAAGGACTAACCAATCCTCTTAGTTTAGCTTGAGGATCCAATGTGGTTTGCCCTCTCTATTTTTCCATCCCTCGCTCCCTCCCCTCTTCCTCAACAGAAGCTAAGACTTTATCTAAAGATATCACAGCACCTGTTCTCTCAGGCCTTATCCTTCTGAGCCTGTCATTTAGCAGTTCCAAATATTGAAAGGGCTCAGGTCTAGGGAGCAACAGGGAAGTATGGACCCCTTGGACTGTAGATGAGATGCTCTGGACCACAGGCTGCCAGCATAGAGAGGTCCTGAGCTCCAGGCTTGCTGCCTGCAGAAGGTACATGTTCCCAGAAGAGCATGAGGGGCCTCCAACTCTGAAACGAGGTCATGTTTAGAGTCCAGCTTTGGCCAGAGAACAACCTCTTTGAGTCACTTTACAAGCTAGGGGAAGGGGGACCGACTCTGCCTGTGTTTACTGCTTTCCCTCTGCATTTACCTCTTTAAGAAACAGTTGCCATCCATTCTAGAATGAGATGCCTTAGAGTTAGTTCATCAGAGTTAGAGAGAAGCAGGAAGCGCTAGGACCCCTGTCCCCATGCTGGCTGCTGGTGCCTCACAGAACACTGAGGGCTGGAACACTGTTGGTAGTCTGAGTGAGCCCACAATTAGAAAAGGGGGTGGTCCCCAACCCCAAATCACACATTAGCAGACTCGTGTCCTGCACCATTGAGCTGAGGAATCTGGGGAAGGGGAAAGTTCAGGCCTGTGGAAAAAGAATAGCAGGAACTTCCCATAACCAGGGGACTAGAAGACTCCTAGCTTGCACAAAACAAAACGCTCGCCATTTTTGCCTCTTCTCCATGCTGGCTTTCTCCTGGAGGATTATGCTAAAAAGTGCTTCCTTTTCACTGTCTCTTGTTCTCCATATGACCCCAACAGCAAGGGAGGCCCATGTTCACAGAGGACCATGCCACCAAACCTCCTTTTAGCCTCAAAACTGAACTACAGGAGGTGACTTACAGGAAAGGCCTAAAGTGTGAGTGAGGTCCGAGTGACGGCAATGGCTTTAGCAGGAACAAAGTTCCCAGAGCTTGCTTTCTGCTGAATCTGGAATCTGAGCTCATGTTGGTGGTTGGGGGTGATGGGGAACCTCATAAAACCGAATCTTTAAAACAGATGGAAATAAAGAGGCCAGAGTGAGGTCACCCACATGCAGAGGACCATAAAAATTAACCACCCTCCCTTGGGGGACCCACTACAGCCTCCTGCCAAAGGGTCACTTGAAAACTAGGGGAGAAGGAGCATTCTTACAGACTGACACAGCAGGTCAGTGGTGACCTCACCCAACACCCCAGCCCGTTTTCCGCAGCCTCATTTCATTAGGCTTCTAGGCACTCATGAGCGAGTTTTGTCTCAAAAAGCATCCCAGCCAGCAACAGGGCCAGGTCACCCCAAATGCCTGCAGGCATTGCCTTGAATTCCTGATTCTGGTCTCTGCCCAAGCCCCAGCCTATGTACCTTCACCAATCTGAAGCCCAGGTTAGGGAGCCAGTGAGTTTGCTGGAGTCACTTACAGAAGCTCTGGTGATATGAAGGCAGCTGTAACACCAACCCCCTGCCCTCCCTCCCCCCACAGCTGCCTGGGTGTAGGGCAGGGAACACTCAGCCACAGTTGGAACCCCTCCAAGCCTAAGGTCTGATTGTCACTGCAGAGTTGAATCTCCATTGGGCAGAGACAATGAGGGCCTGAGCAGTCAGTCCTCAGCTCTGGGATCTATCGGGGTGGGCTGGGGGAATATTGCTGCCAGGTGAAAGGTCTTGGGTGTGAGGTTGAAGGTTGACAATGAGGTGGATTGTCAGAGTTAAGAAGTCGATTAGAAGAGTTTTAATGCCATGGACAGATACACAGACATCATGGCAAGGGTTTCGAGAAAGTTGATACAGATCTGCTTAAAGTTTATTCCGGTACACAGTTTGTGTGGTTCTGGTCACTACAGTGTTGAGCAACATACAGAAGAAAGTGGACTCGATATTAAAATACCTAGGACAGACCAAGACATTCTAACTCTCCACACCTGGAGACCTCCACCAAGAAAGTTGTAACAAGCTAAACCTTGGAGAAATTTCAACTCATTCATAGCTTCCTTTGGAAGCCTTGGTTTATTGTATATGGCAGTTCTTCCTCCGCAGAGCTTTTTCTACAATCTGATAAGGCAGAGACGTCGTGTCCAGGTATCAAGAAGGCATACCTTCAGGATATACTTTACCAAAGGCCATTAAGGAAGAAGTTTCTAAATTATATTATCTATTAATCATTACCTATAATCTAAGCTTAATCAACTTTTGTTTTGTCCTCTGTAGCTGATAAGACACTGATGTCACAGAAATATTATAGACAATATTAAAATAACTGGAAACAGTATGACTGAATGAGGTAAAGGTCACAGAGATAGGCGCTTTAACTTAAACTAGAGGAGCTGGTTTAAATCTGTAAGCAAGGGGGCTGGAGCAATGGCTCAGTGGCTAAGAGCACTGTCTGCTCTTGCAGAGGACCAGGGTTCGATTCCCAGCACCTACAAGACATGCACAACCACCCTCCAGTTCCAGTGGATCTGATGTCCCCTTCTGACCTCTTTGAGCATTGTATGCACATACTACACAGACGTACATTCAGGCTTGTCAAATAAAACAATAACAAGTAAAATCTGTAGGTATCCCCAACTATAACAAATAAAGGTTGAAAAAAACGTCCTATTGGACGGGCCCAAAGCAGCAATCTTATTGGATAGACCCAGTCTGCATCCACATAATCTTTTTGTTAATAGAAGTGGATTTAAAATGTAGATGTCTCCTGTATGGATTTGTTTCATTCTTGTTTACTTGAGGTTGGCTTCTTTTTAAACCAAAGTTATGCTCAGTGAGAAAATGATTTTACACTGGGCAAGGCAGAGCCGGAAGTTGAGGACACTTCCATTCAAGGACCTAGTGGTGAACGCTGGGAAGCAACCCTGTTCACTTAGAGTTTGGGCCAATTTCTGTGTAATTTTTTCAAAGCCACCAATGGTTTCATAATGGGCTGCTCACAAATCTCCAGTGCCTAACAGTGAGTCTCATCCCAGCATGTTCCCTCGGAAACAGCAACAGGAAGGAGCAGGAGTGAGAAAGGGATGCCGATGAGCAGAGCGGGGACTTCACCTGTGTCTCTTGCTGATTCCCTGCCTCTCTCCCCTCTCTCTCTCACTCTCCCTCTGACTCCAGATTTTGAATCCTTCACACTGCCTGCAGCAACATCTCTTCTTCATTTCATTCTGCAAAGCCTGCTCCCAGGCCCCAGCTAACTCCAACCTCTGCTCTCACTCCTTCTGCTGTCAAAGACTCCTCTGTGCCCACACTGAACTTCCTCCTTAACCCCAGTGCCACTGACCTTCTCTCCTAGCTCCTGGGCTAGCTAGTTTCCCTGTCTACTTGTTCTGCACAGGTTGGCTATAGGCTGAAGTGTAGACAGAACTTCCACCTTCCAACCTCCTTGCTTGTGAGTCAGTCAATGAGGCTTGCTGTGTGAGCTTGGGCAGATGTACCCCTCTCTTTGGGCTCAGTGTGGGGGGAGAGTCTGTCTATCTTCCATGCTGACAGTTTCTACAGGGCAAAGGCCTTGTTTGACCTTGTTACTTCTGAGAGCCCAGGCACCAGCACAGGGTATCACTGTGGGCAAACGAAAGAGTGGTCATGCCAGACCATCAACTCATCAGATGGTTAATTCATGCCTGGATGGATATGGGATAAGGGAGAAACAGTACCCCATCTTAGAAAGAAGGGAGAAATAGAGACTCGGGAGGTTGACCTAACCTGTGCTGGACCATAGAGGTCCTTGCTAACAAGTTTTCCCTGAATGGCTTTTTCACCAATAGCATTTCCTTGGCGACCTTCTACCTTAGATGTAGAGTGTCCCAGCCTTGTATCTGCTGGAATGTCCTACACTGTTAGATACTCATCCCGTCCCTCTTCTCTTTCCCCTTGATGAGCAGCACTGCCTTGGGCATCTCATACCTGCTGGCTGGAAGAGAAAGAGATGGCTCAGATCCCAGGTTGCTCCGGAGAGGTGTTCCTTTCTGCAGCATTGTGGTGGTCAATCTGAACTGTCAACCTCCTAGGTCTGAGAGGCACAGGAGCGAGCTGTAGTGACTGCTGTGCATCTGTGGGGCTCTTCCAGAGAGACTCGGGTCATCCAGGGACGGAATCACATTGCGGCTAGAGAGTGGGAGCCAGTTGGTGCTGGAGGCGGTACAACTGTGGAAGTTGGAACGCTGTTGGAGAATTTGGGTCACGGCAGGCACACCTTTGAAAGGTGTGTATGACTTTGGTTCCTCCTTGTTATTACTCTCTGATTTCTGGCTGTCATGAGGTCTACCACACTCTCTCCACAAGCCTGAAGTGAAGCCAGACAACCTTAGGCTGAGACCTCTGAGACCAGGAGCCCAAGTAAGTCCCTCTTTCTTTAAAATGCTTCTCTTAGGCATCTGTCACAGCTGTGGAAAGACAGGCTAGTGGAGCAGGAAATAATTAACATGAAGGGTGGGGCTGCGACTCGGGATAGAGCCGTTGCCTAGCAAGTGCAAGGCCCTGGGTTCAATGGCATGTGGGAAGAAGAACAAAAGAATTGACACTGTCTGAGGACTAATCCTTTGTTCCTGCCTCCTCGCTTAGAGGGAGCTCTCCTCTAAGTGCCAGGCATGTTTTGCCTGATAAAAGTGTCTTTGTTTCCCTACGCTTGGGCCACACTAGAAAGTCTATGCTGAGCACATGACTCTCAGTGAGACAGTTGGACCACACCTGTGGAGTAGCTGGATACTCCCTCGAACAGTTATTCACCTCTATGTGAGCAAGCCCCGAGGAACACTTAACCCAGCAAGGCTCGGGAAGGCTGCTACTGCTGGCTACACCCCATGGCCAGGTCTTACACCATTGTCAGAGGAGAACTGGATGGCCTGTGCCAGTGTCCTTAGGCTCCACCCCCAATCTCTTCAGCCCTTGGCTGGTTTTACTCTGTGTCCCTTTCTGTGAACAAGGTCCAATGAGCTGAGTCCTTTAGCAAAGTTACTGAGCCTGTCAATGCTCTTTAGGATGCCTAGCTTTGCAGCTGGTGCCAAATGACAGCCCTTGGTTTCAGCAAGCTTGGGCTTTACTGCAAGCATTAGCTTTATGGTCTCCGTTTTCTGATATGAGACTGTGAGGACTCGTAGGAGGTAGCACCCTGGCCAAACCACACAACCAAACCAGCATTGGAGACCTGGCTTGGGGCTCTGTGTGTCAGCCCTCTGTGGAAGTCTAGCCTGGGCAATGAAAGGCCTGGAATGAGGCCAGGAGTCGGGCACCAGAGGGGAAGTGCTGGGGGAGGTGATGAGGACCCTCATCCAGCACCAGCGTCTTTTCCAGGGTGGAGTCTGTGATGGAGCAGTCTGTCCTGAATGTCCGAATGGCCTCAAAGAAACAGGAGGAGCAGCTCTGTGGGTCGGGGGGTGGGGAGGGCTACAGAGGGAGATCACACTGCTTCAGCATCCTGCTGTTATTAGACAGAAATCTATACTTGGAGTAGGAAAAAAAAAGAATTTTCTTTTGGGTTGTCATTTCCTTAAGAGACTGGAGAAGCAAGAGCTGTCTGTGTGGATGATTAATGGGGGAGACTTCCTCTTAGTGAAGTCTGTCCTCCGAAGGGCGGGGACCCTTATCAGAAGGCTGTGGAGAGTGGCTGCCGGGTTCACATCCTTTGTTTATGTCTCAGCTGGAGCTAGGAGAAATGGTCTTTCAAGAAAGTAGGGTGGAAAATGAGCAGCTTGTGGCAGAGAGAGCTCAGAAGAGGCTCATGGGATGTAGTAGAGCAGGTGTTTACAGAACAAATGCCATAGGCCAGGTGCCTCACAGAGCCTGAAATCTGCAGTCTCAGGTGTGTATCATGACCCCAAAACAAGTGCCTCGAGCATTGCATTTTATAGATGACACAATGAGATGCAGAGAACTTAGGAAATTGGGCCAGAGCCATAGGACAAAGGTATGGCTGGAATTAGATCTTTCCTAATCTTCAGGCCTGGCTTGTTGGAGGCCACCTTCCCCCTGACCTTCAGGGACCCCAAAGAAGGCACTGTTGTGAGATTTGTAGCAGCTTATAAGTCAGGGCTTATCCTCAGTCCTTAAATATCAGCAAATGTGTTGGACGCTGGGGTTAGAGCAGAGGCAGAGTGCGAGTCATGTTCTCCTGGAGCTGCTGGTGGTTGGGTAGGTGGATGAGTGGAGAGATGAATGGGTAGATTGGGTGGAGAAATGACTGGTTAAATGACTGAAGGAACAGATGGATGTGTGGGTGGATAAGTAGGTGGGTGATTGATAGAAGAGGTGAAAGGGTGGATAGAGGAGTGGATGGACAAATACATGGATGAATAGATAAGCAGATGGATGATGGATGAATGGATGGACAGACAGCTGGATGGGTGGATGAATGGGTGGATGGACAAATGGTCAGACAGATAGATGGATGGACAAGCAGATATATGGGTAGATGGCTTCGTAGGTAAGTGGAGAGATGGATGGAAAGGTGGGTAGATGGATAGACGGCTACATAGAGGGATGAATGGATGGATATTTAGAGGGAAAGATAGATGAGCAAATAGGTATGGGGGTTGGTTAGTGGGACAGTGTACGGGTGGGTGGATGAATGAAGAGATGGGTAGATAGGTAGATAGACGGTTAGAAAGGTGGGTATATGAGTGGGTGGGTGGATGGATGAAATGGACAGGTGAGTGGGTATAGAGGCAGATGCAGGGCAGGAAGGCTTTCAGGATTTGGAGATTCAGCAAAAGCTTTGCTGAGGAACTGAGCAGAACTGTAGAGCCTGAGCTGAGTGATGCAAAGGGACAGAGGAATGGACTATGCAAAAGTCCCCAGGCTGTTTGCTTCTGGGTTACCATATTCTGGGGTCTGAGCCATGGAGGAGGTAACTGATTCACAAGAAAGCTGCAGAAGTTCATAACCTGCTTCCTGTTCTAGAAAGTTCCATCTTCTTGTGCTCTCAGGAAGAGATTGTTTCTCTTTGACCAACATCACGGAAATACTATGGTTTGAAATCGGTGTGGGCCTCGTGACTCAAATGCTTTCATCGGAGCTGTGGCAGAAGGTTTATTATTCTGCTGAGATTAAACCGAGCATCCGGGAGAGGAAAAGGAAATGTGGGAGACACCCAGAGGCTGCAGGGAGCTCTTTTCATGGTCCCAGCCTGCACCCCTGCCTGTTGCCCTTCCTACTCACCCCAGGCTGCTCTGGTCCCTAAGCAACTTCCCATCCAGCTGAATCACATTGGGCAGAACCTTTGACAGCTGCATTTCCTCCACTCCAGGAGGCCAGCGAGATGAGATGGCACCTCCCCACAGCAAAAGCCAAGCAAGCAGATTAACTTAGGATGCAGCTGCTGTAGATTAAACACTTGGAAAAGCCATTTTATAAATATTTTTTTTCCACAATAGCATCCCCATATGGCCACGCTCCAGCCCTCTTCTGACGCTGCAGGACGCTTGGCGTAGTTGCCTTGGATGTGAGCTGTGGGGAACAGCCTGCCTGTTCCTGGCTGAACCAAGCACCCTAGAGGGACTTTAGTCAGCTTCTGGGGAACATACTGGACATACTGGGCATACTGGACATACTGGTGCAAACAAGGCCTTTGGAGGCTTCCAGGAAGTACAATGGAGTAGGAGAAAGGTGAGCATGGGATAGTCTCTTCTTGCCCTTTGTTTAGACACTGGCCACAGCCCTTTGTCATGCTCTGCTCTGTACTGAGCAAGGCACAGGGATTCCAGAAAAACAAGTTCAGAATAGAGCTTTCTAGTTTAAAACAAACAAACAAACAAACAAACAAAAAACACCTCAAGTATCAGCACTTTCAGTGGCACAGAGGGCAGGTCAGGGCCCCCAGTGCCTGACTTTGTGACAGAGCTTCCTGCCTATACCCATCCCTAAGTCCTATTTCCTTAGCCATCACCCCTTGCAGCTGAAGGATTGAGCCTCCCATGAACACCTATGGAAACCCTCCCCCTTGCCTCCAGGCCCTTAATGGCCCCAGGTTCCAGTCCCACCTCTGAAATGTCAGCTTTCTTACTGGAACCTGCAGAATAGTGCAGAGATGGCCTTGCAAGTCCACAGTGGGAAGAAGGCTGGGTGTGGCTCTGAAGAATCACATCTATCACAGGGTCAGAGACAGGGTGTTCAGCAGGGCGGGACCTGTGAGCCCGGGAGGCAGAGGGCAAGGCCTGGCTTCTTTTAGTTGCCATTATTTCTTTTGTGCCCTTGGGATGGAACCCAGGGCCTTACATGTGCTAGGCAAATGCTGCACATTGGGCTACAGCCAAGCCCCTCTTCACTTTGTATTTTGAAGCACGGTCTCACTAAGTTACAAGGGCTGGCCCGAGTAGCTGAGGTGATAGCTTGGTCATGGCTCCTTACGGATACAGAGGCAGCCTGGCTTAAACTGTTTTCTGCAGTGTAGACTGAAGCTTCTATCCCACCCAGCCCTGTCCCGTACGCATGTTGTTCCTCCCTTCTTCAGAGAGCATAGGTGCCTTAACCAGCTTCCAGATCCATAGTTATGAGGCCTCCTGCTCTATATCTCTTAGATCTCTCACTCCTGTAGATGAATACAAAGGATGAGGGAAGATGGCTGGTGTAAAGATCCTCAGACTAGCATGGCAAGACCCAGTGACAGAGAGAGGTGAAGGTTGCTGGAGCTGAAGCATTACGTCTCCAAGCTCCTCTCCAGGGAGTGGGAGTGGTATCTGAACATAGAAACACAGTTCCCACCTCAGGAGGATATGAGAAAGTTTATTCTGGAGCCAAATATGGATGACCATGGCCTAGGAACACAGACTTGGGTCACTCCAATTTCCATGTTCCATTATGGAAGCGATTTAATGAAATTGTTATAGTAACAGCCTGAAGAAAACCACAAATCAAGACACCTTGGTGGAGACCTCTGAGAGGCAGGTTCTAGAAAAATCTCAGCTGCAGCCTCAGGTGCTGCCTGACACACCGTGGAAGCTAGTGATCCCCTAAGCGACTGGATTCCCACAGAAAACTAGTGCTTTGTGCATTCCGGATGATTTACCCGGTGGTCACAGAGCTACTAGGCCAGGCACAGAGGAGGGGGGCACATGGCTATGGAGAGGGCTAAAGACCATTTGGCTCTGGACCTGCAACATTCCAAACTCCACACTCACTGAGGCGCTGACCACTTAATGGGCTTTGCTGAAGGTTCGACGGAAGGTGCGGTTCTTCTGGAACCTTCTTCCGCAGGCGCCAGGTGAGTCTGTGGCACTGTGACTGTCCTCTACCCAGAGAAACCAGGCCCTCATTGAGCCTCCTGACCAAGGGTGGAGGGTGATGGTACATACGCATGTATGTGTATGTGTGTGTGTGTGTGTGTGTAGAGTGATGCTAGGTGTCCTCAGTTGTTCTCCACCGTATTTTTTGAGACAGTCTCTCCCTGAACCCAGTGAGAAACTAAACTCTGCAGCCTTGCCAGTCTGTCCCCAAAGTTCCTCTCCTCTCTCCCTTCCCCACTCTGAGATCGCAGGAGCATGCCTCCAGGCCCAGCAGCTTGGGTTTAAATCTGTTTGGCTGATAGACATTAATCAAATGTCCAGATTTCTTGCCCCTGCCCCTGATGGCCCCTGTCTGTCTGCTCAGCCTCACTCAGGACCTAGAGAATTCTCGGGAGGGAGCCAGGAGTCACACACACCACCTCTCCAGCTTCCACAGGCTGCTTCTGAGCACTCACTTCCCTGCTGTCCCGTGCATGAGGCATGGCAGCAGAAGCTGGCGGTAGCAACTCCCTGCAGACACGCGGGAGTCATGAGGAGTCATGAGTGGAGGGGCACAATTTTGAATTTTATTCAACTGTAACTAACTGAACCTGTAGCTCCTGTGTCCGACAACGTGGGTCTAGACCCAAGGGACAGGACTTGGGTCATTGCTTCAGGAGCCTGAGCCCCATCGTGTCAGCTCACCTAACAGAAGAGTCTGGAGTCCCAACAATGGTGGTGAGTGGTGGACAGGATACACCTTGACCAAGACGGCTTAGCTGTGCATCCTCTCGCCCTCTGTTTAGACATAAACTGTAGTGAGAATTTTGGAACCTTGGTTGCTTTGAAAACACACAGCAACACTATAAGAATATGTTTCGTTTTGATCCCAGGTGTGGGGCTACAGCTGACTGCAACTCTGTGATTTGCCTGCAGCAGCTGACTGTGATTTGCCTCCTGCTCCAGCAGAGGCGTGGCTTTGCCAGCTGCAGATACTTTCTTCAATTGTATGACGTCTGAAATTCTGGGGAATTTTCAGCGGGTATGTAAATACTGGAGCTCCAATAGGCGTCGTGGGTTGTTTTTGGTTGGTTGGTTGGTGGTTGCTGTTGGTCGCTTGTTGTTAAGTGGTCATGTGCAAAGAAGACACAGGAAGAAGAAATTAGATATCCTGATGTCAAAGATCAAACTTGCCCCAAGGAGGTCAACGCCCCTAATCAGCAGGAAGTAGTCTAACGATAATGTGACCTTCTTTCTGACTCCAGACTTTGTTCAGGGATCTCTTTTCTTTCCTCTCTATCCTTTTTTCTCTCATATCTAGTGCTAGGGAATGAAAGGGTGGGAAAAAGGTGGAGAAGGCTAGAAGAAAGAAGAACCACAAAGCAGCAAATGCCAGCAACAGTAAACCTCCTCAGGACCCTGGATATGGACTGGGGTAGTGGCACATGGTCATGGACCCCTCTGTTCCTTTGCCATGTGGTCACATTAAATAAAAATCTTTCCCTGCTTTTCACCATGCCTTGTCTCTTCGATCGGTCCATGGAGACTTGGGTTGGCTACCAGAGCTCAGACTCTGACCCTAACACCTCCTGTAACAACAGGCTTCCCGGGGCTCTTTGGGGCAAGGGTTAAACTGATTCCTCTCTGAGGAGCATGCCTGTCTGTGAAGTAGAAGCCTGTTTGTCTGCATCCTCAAATTCAAAATGTCCCGCAGCTAGTGCCAGCAACTAAGCTCTGCCTCTGTACCAAGGAATGTTTGCAGACAGCCATGAGAAGCTGCCTTCCACCTGAGGGAGGCCTTTCAGGGGGCTGACTGAGGAAAGTGCTGTCTAGCTGGATTATTTGTTTGGCTTTCTGCACATCATTTTCTGCTGGGGCTGGTGAGCTACGTGCAGGGTTTATGATCCAGACGCAGGCCCATTCAGCAGCCCTGCTTAAGGAGCCCAGCAGCAGCCTGGTTTCCAGCTCACATGTAGAGGCAGGCAGTCTCTCTCCCCTCACTCCCACACTGCCGCCACCACTGATTCTTAGGAGGACAGCCTGGCCCCAGAAGAGACAGCTCTGTTCTGAAAATCATTTCCTCTTCCTCAGCCAGAATTGCCTAACCCAGCCACTAAGGTGGCCAGATCCACTTACTCAGAATGCAGTTAAGATGGTCCCAGATCCACTAACTCAAAACAAGGCATGCACCTGGCCCTGCTGTACCCACCTTCAGACAAGGGTCTGATCAGTGACCTGATAGGGCTGGAGAACTCCACCAACCCACTGACTCCGCCAGCCCCAAAGAGCAGAATTCTCTGTTGATGAAAAAGTGCACAGAAGGGCAAATCACTTGGGCCTTGTAAATGAGAAGGATCTATTGGACCAGAGCTACAATCCTTTTGTATTTCCTACCTCTCTCTGGCTCCCAGATCCAACTGTGTCTGGGTCCTTCAGACAGCCAAGCTTCTTACTGTAGCCAGAAGAATTCTGTACCACATCAGATCATGAACAGCTACCAGAGGTGCCCCTCTCACGGTCCACAGTGCCTTGGGGCTGACTCAGGCCAGGATGTTGGGAACCTTTTATCAGGGTGGTGTTGGGCCAGGCACATCTGACAGAGCCAGGTCTGTCTGACAGACCCAGGTGTGGACAAGGACTCCCCCCAGCTTGGCTTTGAGATGGAATGGCTTTGCCTTTCTCTGGCCACTCTAGTTGAAAGTGCTGATGGTTGGTGTTGTCATGCACAGCAGAGGGGGGGGGGCTTCCGGGACTCCTCAGGCGGCTCCAACTCCTTCCCCAAAAGAAAAGAGAATGTGGCTCTCACATTGACACACCTCTGTAGAGGAGGAGACATCTCCCAACACATCCAAGATGCCAAGAAACAAACCTGTGTTGGAAAGAGGTACTTAGGACCACGCCCAGGGTGCCCCTGAGAGTCCCAAGCCACAAAACCCAGGGCTGCTACCTCATTCACTTAGCTGAACCCCTCAACCATCAGCTTAGGATCTCAGGAATGGAGGCCATGGGCCTCCATGGGCAATATCTCCCCTAATTCAGCCCCACTGTATAGTTAATTGTCCCGTTGCCATGACAACCTACCTGACAAAAGTGACTTAAGGAAGTAAGGGTTTATTTTGGCTCACAGTCTGAAGGTATATGGCCCATCCCAGTGGGGAAATTGTGTTGGAGGAGCACGAGGCAGATGGTCACGTGGTCCCATACAAGAAGCGTGGAGATGAACGCGGGCAGGTGCTCAGCTCACTGTCATCTTTCTATTCATTCTGGGCCTGGAGCCTTATGAGTAGGTGCTGCCCACACTTAGCATGGTCTTCCTCCTCAACCAGCCCCGCTTAGAAACTTCCTCACAGACACACCCAGAGATTAGTTTCCATGGTGACTCTAAATCGAATCCGGTTGACAATCAAAATGAATCATCATATCCACCATGCTATTGAAAGTTCATGGTGACAGCCCTGGACTTCTAAGGGTCTGAGATGAGCTTTGAACAAAGACAAAGCTACAGACAGCTCTTAGGTGGGGCAGCTAGACCCTCCCCTCACCTACCATGCTCAGGATTACAATCCGTGAGAGCAACCGGTTGTCTCTGACAGAGGGACTGGGCATGGGGGAACATGTCCCAGCCTGCTCCCCACCCCAACATCCATGCTCCCTTCAGAGAACTGCCCTTCCCCACTGTGTAGAGCTGGGCAAAGCCACCAGCTGGGGGCACCAAGCCAGACGCCATGTTCTTTCCTGAGGTCTCACCCCATATTTTTTCTGATGCTTAGAGACTAAGGGCACCAGGCTCTCTGCTCACGTACCTTCCGTGGTAGAATGTGTCAGGTCATAGGGGATGATCCCTGGGAAAGTAAGAATGCAAGCCTAAAGCCCTCCGTGGAGCATCTAAATCAAACCACGCCTGAAGGCCCTCCCATGAATTCTTCGGTTTATGAGCCAATAAATTGTCCTGCTTTGTAAAAACCATGACGAGTTAGTATGTGACACTTGAGATGGAGAGAGTTATGATCCAAATAGGGGATCTAGGTGGCCTCTGTGGAGAAGGAATCCTTTCTGTGGCTGTTTAAGTGGGGAGGAGGTGATCCAGACAGACTGTAGGGTGGGATGAGCTGAAAGCACAGGGTCCCAGCATCTGGTCTTCAGGGTCGCCGCAGCCTGCACCACTCTGGCCCAAGGACCACCTACACATGCCTCTAGAAAAGGCATCAGACTCTCCATCACTTCCTAGGAATCAGCTCTGAGAGGAAAATAGCTGTTGGCCCACCCCAGCCCAGCAACCTCTCTTCAGCTCCCCACCCCCCAGTTCACACAGCTTCTTTCAGAAAAAAAAAAAAAAAAAAATCACTGTGAATCAAGATTTATGTCATTGCTCCACTTACAAATCAAAAGCAGCTTTGAGCCCACATTCTGGTGTCAGGAGCCTGCGAGGGGTGAGGGCGGTATTTCTTGACTCTCCCTGTGGCATCTTAAATGGCCAGAACACCCCACCATCGGGCTTCAAGGGGCAACAAAAATCTGAGGCTTCTGCTCATGGTGGTCTAATCTGGAGCCAGTGCATCTTTCCTAGGATGGCAGCCTCGGGCTCCTGAGAAATGCTGTTTTCAATATTGCGGACGGCATAGTAAATTCTCATGTCAGCCACTATTGATTTTCCAGTCTCCCGACCGCCTCCCCACCCCCCACTACTCAATGTCTTTGATTATTTTATTTATGAAAGACTTAACCTTGCCAGACAGCAGTCTCAGTGCTGACAGTTGCTCACAGGTTGGTGCTAGGGGACAGGATGGTGTTACTGCTCCTCACTGGCATCTCGGGGTGGAGTGGAAAGGGTTCCCAACACAGCCAAAGTAAAAGACACAAGTCTGAGGTACGATATTTAATGGGACATCAAGGGGGCTCCTGAGAGCCCCAAGCTACAGTTCTCCCAAAGCTTCCTCTTTGCCCCTTAACAGAACCCCACAACCCTCAGGGTTCTCTCTCTCTAGTCCTGGTCTCCCAGGAAGGGGGAAAGCATGGTTTTCACTCAGTTTCCCAACTTGAGGCTTTCTGAGCGTATAAGCAACTCTGGTCACTGAGACCAAGCTGGACTCGGTGACCTTGTGGAGCTCAGTCCCCTTGGAGAGACATGAAAAGCAAAGGGGACCCAGGGTCTTGGTGCACTTTCCGCAGGCTGAGGAACCATAGCAAGAAGGCTTAAGGCAGGACCTTGCGAGGCAGATGAGAAGATTGGCCCCTTGCCCAGCCATGTGCCTGCCTGAGCCAGTCAGACCCTCGCCCCAGCCATATGGGGTCGAGTCCTCATCCCCATTACAGAGGGAGAAACTGGGGCAGGAGGTGATGCATTTGGCATTAGATTGAGCAAGGCCAGAATCTGCACTGAATTCATTCCCAAGTCAGCCCAGCTCTAGGGCCTGTGTCTCAGTCAATGCTGAATTTTTAAACGTTAAATAATTTTAGAGATGACTGTGTGACTGCCCATGCCAAGAACGAACACCCTGGGTTACCCGGAGTAAACATTCTTCCTTCCCTTCTCTCTAGCTCTGTGGTGTTTCCAGCTTTTCCCACCTCAGACCTCATCTCCCACGTCATCAGGAAAACAGCAGCCAAAGGACAGTCTTGGCTCGCCATGAAGAACTTCTGGGTGCTGCTTACACCTCAGGTCCAACCTTGTATTCCAGTGACTTGTCCCTTGTCCCTCCAGCCACCAAATTCTTCTCTCAACACTCTACCATTCTGCATTACTCCCAGAGTATAAAAAGGACTGAAATAAAAAAAAAAAATTTAAAAGGACTGAAATTTTTTCCTACTTTTTCAGAAATACCCTCTTTTGTGCTGAGCCTCCCTCAGCAGTTCAGCCAGAGGTCTAACCTCCCACCTGCTTGCTGTTCTGCCCACCTCCACCCACAGAAACCCCATCTTTGGTTTCTACAGCCACAGTCCTTGGGAGGACTAAAGAATCTCACAGTGCGGAAAACACACAGTGCCCTGTTGTGAGCATCACAAAGAGCAGGCAAGCTGGTGCATCTCTACAATGTCAGAATTTATCACATAACGATAAAATCCCAAGGCGCACTGGTTTCCCTCCCAACAGGTGGCCAAGTGGTCCTGATTTCCTTGACAGCCAGCCAGCGCGTAGGCTCCTTTCTCCCAGCTTTAACTACAAACACTAGCTCCCGGGTAATACACATCCAGATTCTAGACGGATAGATAAAGGTAAGTGATAGACAGATGTTGTCTTCATTTTCCTTCCTGCTGCTATGATAAAAACGCACTGACGGAGGCAACATGAGGGAGAAAACGTTTGCCTTAGCTCACGGTTCCGGTTACCATCTACTGCAGCAAGGAGGGTGATGTATGGGGAGCCTGAAGCAGCTGCTAGCATCGTGTCCACAGTCGAAAGGCAGCAATGAATGCACACACGCTGGCGCTCAGCTTGCTCTCTCTCCTTTATAAAAAAAGCCCAGGATTGGCTTCCCAGAAGGCACCTCATCCACCCACCGTTAGGACGGGTCTTTGTACGTTGATTAATGTGATCATTGTAATCTAAGCCCTGTTAGACAGGGCTAGAGATCCACATCCCAGGTGGTTCTGGATTTTGTCAGGTTGACAATGAATACTATCCATCCTAGATAGATAAGCATGTATGCACATAGATATGTACACATATATCCACATAGATAGATGTACATATATGCACACACATGTATACATGCATAAGAGTTGGTATATACCTAGCTTGAAGAGATTACGGCAAATTCTAGGCATTTCAAAGAAGCCTGAGGAGAGACTGATAGAACATAGTCAATCTCTGCAGAAATAGAGAGAAACCAGTGTGGTCTGCTGGCCACAAGGCTGCTCTGGCTGCCACTGTCAAGTCAAGCTACAGGGCTGGAGTAGAGCTACAAGAATGAGGTGTGGTTGAGGCTGAAGAAGCAAAGGTCTGGTCTTGGTCCAGATGAATGAACAGTGAAGAGACACCCAGAGGGCAAGTCCAGAGGGACAAAGTGGCAGGCAGACAGATACAGCTTTGCATAGGCCGTGTCAACAGTAAAGAGGAAGCCTGTGAGAGTCAAGAGTCCCTAGACACACACACACCAGGTGGTCAGATGACAGGTGGGTGGAGGTGTTCCTATCAGAATGCCAGGTACCCTCTTCTTTCAGTCCAGGTAAAGAAGTCTTGCCCTTTCTTTTTGTTTTTTTAAGCAATTAATTTTCTTTAATTATACTTTATTTACTTTGTATCCCCCCTCTAGTTCCCTCCCTCCTCCCCTTCCAATCCCTCCCTTCCTCCTCTTTGCCCTTTCTTTAGTCTGCTGTGTCCACTAAGTTCTCAGGCCTGGTTTTCCTGATATGATTTGAATACACCCACATACTCTGCAGTCCCAAGTCACCTGGATAAATTTATAGAGTGTCACCCGTTCTGCTTGGGGAATAATTATGATTGTACTTCGTCTGTGGCACTGAAAAGACGATAGTGTTTGTATGTCCATCAGGTATAGTTATTCTCTGTCCTCAAAAAGGAGACAAATTCTGCTTGTAAAGTGGAGTCTCTGAAGGCAGGATCCATTGTACAATAGTAGAATCTCTGATGGAAGATTCAGTGTGAAATATGGAGTAGCCAAGGGCAGGTTTGTTAAAGAATAAGCCACTGAGCACATGTGCATTGTACAATATGGAGTCTAAGAGGGCAGGTCCACTGTACAATATGGAGTAGCCCAGGGCAGGACACATCTTGATCTCAACAGGCTGTGCAGAGAGAAATCATTTCGCTCACGGTGGCTGTGTACTAAGACTGTCTACTTCTTCAAGGTGCCAAAAGCAAGCCTGGTGTTGAATTTTCTAAAGCTTCATAGCCTCCATTTTAAGTTCATGCAACCCAAACACTCTCTGCCAGATGGTAAAAATCCGTGGGACTTCATGTGACAAAACAAGCAAGCAGGAACAGGCATGGTTCAGCCCTCAGAGCTGGGTTTGGGCTCAGATGAAAACATATAAGTTCACCCCAATCTGATTGCAGCTCCAGCTCTCCCAGAGATCAGTGTCCTGCTAAGGTTCTTAGTGGCAGGGAAAGCATGTCACTGAGGAAGGTGGAAGGGATCCTTGGCATCTTACCACAGAGCGGAAAGTGGTCTAGGCCCGTGTGTGAGAACTGTGGCACAGGTGACATGAGTAGACCCTCTGGGTCGTGGGTGCTGAGGAATGCAGGCCACATGCAGACCTGAGAGGCTGTGAGGAGCAGTCACTGCAAGAGGACAAACGGTTTGGCTTCTCAACGGCTGGCACTGAGTGGTTGGAATGAAGACCCTGAGTGCTTCCAAAGAGACTGTTGCATTCTCTGGGGACAGGCAAGATGCCCTGAGTGAAAGCCAGGAGGAAGTGTTGGTGAGACAGGGATGGGAGGGGCAAAGCTAGGGGTGGCAGGTGTCTCTGCCATTCCCAGAACAGCAGCGATGTCTCGGCCACTGATGAGGCTCAGAAGGCTTACCTTCAAGATCTGTGCCAGTCACTTGCCTTTTTGTTGGGCTGCTGTTTTCTCCAGGTTGAAACATCCCCTCCTGGAGGGAGGGGAGAGACTCATAGGGCTCAGGGAGTAAAGGAAACTAGCAAGGATCAGGAAGTTTCCCAAACATACAAGATTCAGAAGGCGCATCCCTGAGTTATATAAGCAGGGACAATTTCTGGGGAGAAGAGTCTGGGGAGATGGAACTGCCTGCAAGTTGTACAAAGGTGGACTCAGGGTTCCTGGGTCCTCACCCATGCTAGGGGTGGGCTTTTTGGAAATGGATCTGCCTTCAAGTCACTCATGCACCTGTGAGTAACCTCAATAAACTCACCAGTTCACCAAGTTGAACTTGGATGTAATTGCTACCTGGTGTATTGTTGATTCCCCATTTGGGGTGAGTATCTCCTGTTCATGACCACGGGGGTGGGGGTGGGGGAGTCACACAACACCTGCTGTGGAGAAAGCAGTTTGCCTTCATTGAACAGACAGTTCTGGCTCCTCCCCAGGAGTCCTGCTGAGTGGAACTTTGAGACACCTTGGTCGCCCCTCTCTCCTTATGCAGTTCTAATGAAGCAGAGGACCCAGCATCCTGACTACTTACCATACATGGGCCCAGGGAAGTCAACATTGTGTCTGGGTCTCTAGAGAAAGATATGGAAGCAACTGACCGACCGTCTTGGAGGAGCTACCTTACCTCCCTGAGGCTTAATTTCCTCGTCTGAAAATGGAGGTTTTGAGAACTAAACAAACAGCAAAACTTCAAAACCTCAATGACTGGTATATGTTGTCTGCTACTACAACAAAAGCTACTCAGAGGGAGAATTTACTGGGGCTCGCAGCTGTAGGCTACACTCTGTCATGGTGGGAAGTCATGGGGCGAGGCCAAAGCACGAGGCAGGTGGTGACATGGCAACCACAGTCAGAAAGCAGAGAGATGGTGAATGCTGGTCCTCAGCTTGCTTTCTCCTCTCTATTCAGCCTGTGCCCCAGTTCACAGGCCTGAGCGACTCTTGTTGAGGGTAGATCCTCACCCTCAGTTAAATCTCTTTGGCAGCAGCAGCACAGACACAGGCAGAGCTGTGTCTCTCAAGTTGGC
The DNA here is from genome assembly GCF_030254825.1 of Meriones unguiculatus. Taxonomy (NCBI): domain Eukaryota; kingdom Metazoa; phylum Chordata; class Mammalia; order Rodentia; family Muridae; genus Meriones; species Meriones unguiculatus. The sequence goes on from NC_083352.1 coordinate 106,401,680, forward strand.
AGTTCACACTGACCATTAGAGTCATAAGCAGAACCATAAAAACTTGACTGAAATGTGTCCAAGCCTGCCCGTTGAGATCCCCTCCCCCCAACCTCCATTCCACTAACCAGCTAGGCCTGATGACCAGTTCCTCCCAGCTGAAGTATCCAAGGTAGAAACCCTGGGGCCTAAGGCTGCAGGCCGCTTAGAACAGGGGGAGACAGCACAGCAGCTACAGTACTGACACCCGCATCTCAGCCAGGAAACCCTCGGAGTGGGCTTATGCCAGAAGAGAAGGTTCCAGAAAGGAGAGGTAACAACACATGACCACCTCAGGTGGTGCAACAGGGCAACCATTGAGCACGGTTTTGACACCACAGGCTCAGGTGCCAAAGGACTCATAAATGATCAGTCTCCAAACTGCACCTCTTTCTTCCAAATATTCTGATTTCCAGCACCATGTAACTCGGGCAGAAGGCTCTGTCGTGCCCCTCCAAGCTTGGGCCCTACTACATTCCCAGCTGGCTTCTGTGCTGCTGCTTCTAATTGCCTCACCTCTCCTGAGAGACCTCCTAGAGCAGAACAGCTTGGGACCCCCTGCATGCTCTGCCTCCCTAGAGGACAGGCCCAGATACTGCCTGATGGTGCAGGGTGGGAGTATGTAAGCACAGCTCCCGGGATGAGCAAGCCCGCTCACCCACCAAAGTTCCCAAAGGGCATGTGGAGCTGGGGATCAGCCTGCATGCCACCTGGGCTCAACTGCTTCCCACTTCTGCCCTTTCTCCTCCTGAACACTCAGTTTGCTCTGACTGGGGCCTTAAAGGACCAAGTGCCTCTGAATTCCCCAGTTCACTGCTCCCAAAGGCAAATACAGTCCACTATGACCGGAGTCCCCATGGTTCTGGGCACGTAACTGCAAGCCAGGGAACTTCAGGGTGTGAGTGGCACCTGCCATAGGGGCACAGGGCACATCCTTGTGCTTGCCACTGTCACTTGGGAAAGGGCACAAATGGTGAGTTCCCAGAAGCCTCCACTTCCCCTGGGTGGTCGTGCTCCTGCCTCTGAGGTAGGAACTGCTGACATCCCTGCCACCTTTGTCACCTCACTGAGTGTGGTGTGAGACAGACCCGGGGCCATGTGGATTCCAGGAGGCAGTGACACCAGTCCAGCTTGTTCTGAATCTGCAGCACTGAGCAATGACGGAACTGTCCTACAGCCCTTTCCCCATCTCATGCTGCAGCATACCTCTGGCCTGTGCCTTCAGCACAAACACAAGCCTGCCGTGTGGGTCCCCAAGCAGGGCCTGGAAGGAGGAGCCCATGGCAGGCACAACTTTGGGAAGGCCACTGCCTATACTAGGGACCTCTGAACCCCCAGAGGTGGGGCAAACACTAGCCATCCAGTTCTCCCCCGTGATCCAGGGAGCTTCGGTCTTTCAGGGCAGAAGGCAGGGCCACCAACCACAACTGGCATGGATGTAAAAAAGAGTAGCTGTCTGTAAAGGAGATAGCCTGGCCTCCAAAACATTGAAGATACCATGCAAGTAAGCCACAAGAAGATGGGTTTTCAGAGTATGCGTGGGCTGCATACATACATATATATTTTTTATTTATTTACGATGTAAAGGTGTGCACCTCAGTGGGTATGTGGAGGTCAGAGGGCAGCTTCCAGAAGTTGGTCTCTCCTTCCACCATGTCGGTCCTGGGGATCAAACTCAGGTCATCAGATTTGGCTGCCAGCACCTTTATAGGCTAAACCATCAGTGGCCCAAGACTTATTACTTTTCATACAAATTCAGGCAAGAAATTTGAGCTTGCTCCTATTGCTCCTATTGTCAGGGTTTCATTTTATTTATTACTGGGTTGTTCCTAGGAAAGAGACCAGAGGAGTAAATACTTTACGGTAATAAAGCAAACCCAGGCGCTTCTGTTTCCTGTCTGTGCAGGAGGGTTCTAGGTGGAGAGCCAGGGTATCCGGGAGGGAGGTGGCCTCCCTTCATCACTTAAGGGTGATAATTACATGCTGTAAACACATGTATAATTAAGGCTGGAGGCCCAAGGCAGGGACAGTTTCCACTGAGAGGACAGCATCTAACAATGGGGCCCAGCTCAGCTTGCTCACTGTGCCTGCCTCAGCCCTGGGGACAGGCTGCAGCCCCCTTCCTCCAGTAACACAGCTCTCCCAAGAAAACACCAGCCTTCCAATGGGAGCCACTGTGGCCGAAGTCCGGCTGAGCACACAAGTCAGCTCTGTCCCAGGGCCTGTGGTCAGAGGAAAGCAATCAGCAGGCTGGAGCAAAGGGAAGGTCTCCTCCTCTTACGGTCTGCTTCTAGGACTCCATCTCCAGGAGGATGGCAGGTGCCATTCTCACTTCCCCAAGTAAGTTTTCAGACTCTGATTGCCAAACCCTGAGGCCTCAGGAAGCTACTGAGGCAGTGAGCCCTCTACGTGTTTAATAGGTGTACCTCAACTAATTGTGCCTCCCTCCCCCTCAGCTTCTGAGTGGGACATGCCCTCCATGTTCCCTCCCTGCTGCCTGCTTGAGAATTAGAGACAGCATGACTCATGAAACCTCCCCCTTCCTGAGACCTCAAAGAAGAGACCACTCTGCCTCCCGGACCTGAACTCTCCCAGAGCCCATAACCTGCCCCTGTCCATCTGCTTGTCAGTGAGCCCATAGTGTTAACAACTAATAACCTCTTACCCAAAAGGACAATCTGCTTTGGTCTACCCCAAAATTCCAGACCCTACAATAACCAGAATGGAGACTCCTCAGCCTGGGCAAAGAGGACCATACCTCCAGCCATTTAAAAGATGCAGCTCTGCTCCCCACCCATAATGGTGCTTGTCAGTCCTCCCACACAGCACTCCTCTGTGTAAAACTAATCAGACCTACTTCAGCGTCTGCCAGGGTCTATGGTCACAGGGTAGAACATTCCACTGCAGTGTGTTTGGGCTTGTGGTCTTTCATTTACCAGAACAGGCTAGGTTGGTTTTCATTTTCATTGCCTATGTGCCTGCTGGAAGGCTTTAATCCCAAAGGCAAGACCCACATTTTAAGGCAATGAAGAAAACAAACAAATAAATAAACAAACCACCTTCCCAGCCCCCAGCCCCATCCATCTCCATTTCTGTCGATGAGCTGGTCCCAGTCTGGTTTTGCAGTGGCTGAGTCCTTGGCTTCTTTTCATGCAGTTGGAATGGGAGTGGCATTATTTGAATGTCTGAAATTGTCATTTCTGGGGACACTGAGAAGCCCTGTCCTGGTCACCTGTGGCTGTTGTTGGCAGAGCAGTGCCTAGAAGAGGCCCCAGAAGTGGGAGAGAGGGAAGTGAGCTCTGCTGTCTCAGCCCCAGGGAATTTTATCTGCTGAACTGGAAGAGAACCAGCTACCTGCTGCCAGGACAGGCTGTTTGACAGGGGGTGTACTGGGACTGTTTGAGGTTGTAATCTCTCTTCCCCTCCTTCCTTCCTTTCTCTCTCTTCTCTTCCTTTCTTTCTCTATCCGTACTTCTTTCCTCCTTCTTATCCCTTCCTTCCTCTCTTGCCTCCAATTCTCCTACCTCTCTGCCTTCCCTTCCCTTTCTTCTCTTCCTCTTCTCCACCATCCCCCTTTCTGTCTATCTATCTTCTCTCCTTCCCACCCTCTTCTCTCAGTCCCTTCCTCCCTTTCCATAGGCTCCTCCTACCTCAGCTCCCAAGTGTTGGACATGACAGGCATGGACCTCATTTGAGCTCTGGAATGACTTTTTCTACCTAGAGAACAATGGTGTGCTCTGGTCATGTGGTAAATGTCCAGAAAGCAGATCTCCAAGGCTGCGCCTATGTCTCTGTAGGTGGGTTTATGCCCTCCTATTGACGCTTGTCTAAAAAGTGAATTCGAAAGTCGCACATGCTCCGGCCACCCACCCTCCTTAATTATTTTCTTGTCTCTTCAGGAGGAAATCACTGGGGTCCAATTTTGTGGATCTCACACAGCATCTGCCCTTCCATGCTGAATGACTTTGGGCAAGACATTTAATGTGGCTGAGCCCAGGGTTCCCTGCCTGTGAAGGGTGGGAAGTGATGACAGTGCCAAGGGTACCACCTTCCTGGGGCAGCTGCACAGTCACTGAGGTCGTGCCCACCCAGGGATCCGTGCAAGGCTCCTGCACAGTTTTCTGAAGCTGACGTGTCGTGTCCTGATCCTCAAGACTCTTAAGTCCTCTCATATCCTCCTTGGGCTAAAACGGAAACTTGAAGTGATTCGGGTCTGGGAGCCTAGATAGGGCTGAGGTGGTATTTAGTGAACATACAGGCTCCCTCCTGAGAGCAAGAAGTTGGGGTGGGAGGGAAGACTAAAGGGAAGGGGGGTCCTGTGGGGCTCTGGGTGTGACTGGGGACACTTATCCCTCATTCACTCATCTGTTACTTAGAGGGGTCCACCACCCCACAACAAACCCAGCATCTCCTTGCATGAGGTAAGACAAGGGCAAGAAGACGAGGTTGGCACAGCTCCCACCATCTCCTGCAAAGGAGTCTCAGCTCCAGTCTACTCCTGACAAGGGGTAGAGGGTTTAATGCTACACCAGGATAGTGTGCGTCACGGGGGCAGGCCTTTGACGGTAGCCCCGGACGCTTTGAGCCAGCAATTCTGCTTCTTCATCCACCAAGATGTGAGATGCCCCGCTTCCATGCCCCCATCCCACCCCCCATGGTGGATTGAAACCACGAGTTGAAATAAGTTTTTTCTCACCTTAAAAGAAAAGTTATTCCAAGGAGTTGAAAGGCCAGAAAAATAAAGTTCCCTCAGGACATTAAACTGGACTATAAAGGCTTGCTACCACCCAGTGCTCACTCTTCAGCTCCTTTATAGCTGAAGTTTTCAGCTGGCAGGGAGCCGTGGCCAGAGAGCAGCCGCTAGTGTGGCAGACACTATAGGCCCTGCCACTCAACTCCACACAGGGATGTGGCGAAGGGGCCCCCACGACTCCCAGGAAACTATCTGACAGGATGGAATGAAAATTCTTTTCATCTCTGTCACACTGTGGGTAGGCGGGCAGGCCAAAATTCAAGGGAATTTTTAATTAGTATGTAAATTCGACTCTCAGCATTCAAATGTCATTGACTAGGTAAATGTTGCGCTCTCTGCAGGTATTTATTTGATCCTGTCCCGCCAAGGTGCCTTTGTGGTCTGCCTGAGTGTGTGATAACAGCATTTCAAAAACAAAATGAACCGCTCCCTCCGCGCCGACGCTGTCGTCGATGTGCACAGAATATTTTAGGGAGGCTGGCAGCCGCACGTGCGGCCTCCTGTCTGTCTGGCATGGCCTGCAGCTGCGAGGGGGGCTCTCACCCTCAAATCCCGGTCCAGAGCAGTCCCTGCAAGCGACCCGGCTGTGGGCTTGGGGATAACCGCCTGTTACCTGCATCCCGGGGACTCAGGAGAAGGGGGAGGTAAGAGTGGACATTAAGACACACCGGTATCCACCCCACCCCACCCCCGTGGATCTCCTCAGAGCAAAGGGTGTGTTAAAGTGACTTGATTCGAGGGCTCCAAAGGGCAGGAGGGAACTTCCAACAGGATCAGAACGTATTCTGAATGTAGAAGGAGCTTTGCCACACCATGAACCTGTGTGTGTGTGTGTATGTGTGTGTGTGTGTGAACACCCCTGCTGTAGCCCTAAGCTGCTCTGGTCCCAGTCCCACGGAGGGGGACATTAGTCTCCCAGCAGTGTGAAGAGAGAGAATGTGCCAGATCTGAGAGGCCTCCGTGCATACAAGTATGCCTGGGTATGCCTAAGGATAAGTACTCAAGTTTCACAGGATGCACATATGTGTGCATATATTCATGTCCCTGAACACGTGTGTGCTGTAGATGAGCGCATAGAGCACACATATGTGTGTATGATATTGTGCACACAGTTATGGGTGTGACTCTGCATGTGTGGGCCTATACAAGCAGACAAGCACGTGTGCTTTCCTGACTGCGTTGTGCCCTCGTGTGTGTCTGCTGGTTTAAATGCATGTGTGTTTGAGAATGTATGTGCAGATGTGTTTGTGTGTTGCTGTTGCACGTGTGTCTAGGTATGTGTGCAGGCCTGCATGTTGTTAATATGACTATTCATGTTTGCCTATTGTGTTAACATGTAGATAGGTTGATGTCTGTACATGTATAGGCTTGAGTGTGTATGCATATGTGCATCCATGTGTACATGCGTGCATCCATGCATGTGTACATGCTTGAAAATGTCCAGGTATGTGTGCATACATACACGCATATGCCTGTGGATATATATATATATATATATATATATATATATATCCAGGTGTGTATGCATACATATGCATACATATGTACTGTGGATATGTGCATACCTGTGCATTCCTCTGAGTGTTTGTGCAAATATGCGCATTTTTACATGTGTACATACATCTGAGTATGCATGCTTTACGTGCACGCATGAGAATGTATCTGCATGCCTATGAGTGTGTGACAGGGCAATTCTGCCAACTCCAGTGCCTCCCAGGTGCAGACCAAAATCTAACAACCTGACTCAGTGGTTTCTCCATCCAGTACCCATTCTGTCCCTGGCATGGCTGCCAGTGAGGATGGAGACAGGGAGGCATGTCCAGAGTCCCTGATGAGTTTGGCTGGAGGTGCCCCCAACCAGCTGGTCCTCATGCTGCTCTTACCACTCACTGCCAACACCTCAATTTCTGAGCCATCGGTTTTCCCTGTCCCGCTTTCTCCTGCTCAGAAGTGCCATCCTGGGCAAACCCCAAAGCCAGGTTCCTCAAGTGCTCACCCGGAGTGTCACAGAAGCAGGAGGGTCTGAGAGAAGCTGTGTTCAGTGACCAGGCCAGCACAAATAAAGCCATGAGAGCCTCCGCGCCCGGCCTTGGTGGTGGGAGAGCACAGTGTGGGGGGAGGGGCACCTCCGTGGTTCCACTTCCACTCCACAGCATCACAGTCTCAGCTGATGTGTCCTGTTCTCGTCTCATCCGGGGCTCAGCAGCCTGAGTGCTTTAGTGTCAACAGGACCCCATGTCTGCCAACCACCCTCTGCTCTCTTCTGTTTCCTGCATCCATCTTCCATCCACCCATCCTCACGTATTCACCCATCAACCATTCTCTGTCTGTTATCATTTACCCATCACCATCTATCCACTCATCATCTATTCAGCCGTCATCCATTCAGCCACTCTCCATCCATCCATCACCTACCTATCCATTCATCATGTCAACAGACATTTTTAGAGAACCCCTGTGCATCATATGCTGCTCAAGATTTGTGGGCATAACCAGGAGAGAGACGAGACCCCTGCAGTGTAGGAGTTTACAGTCTAGAAGGACAGTGAAATGAGAAGCAGGTAATCAAGTAGAACATGAGGAAAGCCAAGATAGAGGAGAGTGCTGCAGACACATCTTTCTGCCTGGAGAATGAGGAGTCTAGTAAACCCTTCCAACCTGAATGCCTCTTGTACTATATAAGACATGGTGACAGGTCCAGAGCTGGTGTTCTTACTTTAAATCCATCTCTTGATCCCAGCATCCAAGATTACTGTGGTCTCGGTGTCCATAAGTTGGAGCCCAATTCCCTAATGCCATGGTATTTGAGGTGGTGGTTGAGAGAACATGAAGATGGAGCTCTTGTTGATGGAGCTAGTACTCTGATGGAGAAGAGATCCTAACCACCTCAAGACAGGGTGAGAAAGTGCTACCTGGCTATGGGTCCTTCAGAAACTTCATCTTGGACCTCAGCCTCCAGAACCACAATCAATAAACATTGTTCATTCAAGCCACTCAGTTTAGGGTCTGTTTGTTTCTGTGCCCTGATAAGACTTTGGGTAAACAGAGGATTGAGGTTGTACTGGTAGAAGCCCTGTGATTCCTGAACAGAAAACCAATTTGGAGAAGGTAACACAGGGTGACTCTCCGGGGCTTCCTTTGGCTTAACAAGGGCAGAAATGGACCAGGTTTGATGTAGAGTTTCCCTAAGCAATGGTCCTATCTCACAAGCACATAAGCTTAGAAATCTTCCCCCCCTCCCGCGTCTCACGGCCAGGCATGGCCTCACCTCCATTCCCAGAGTCCGGTGTGTTCCCAGAGTCCTATGTGTGTGCTCCTGGGTGTTCTCATGCATGCATTCCCAGTGGGAAGGTGCATAGAGTCCAAACACAGGTGTTTTCTAACCCTGGAGTGAGTTTCCAAACAAGAATTCATGCTGCACTTGGGCCTAGCTGGAGATGTCATCATAGAGCAAGTTAAGTGATTTTAAGTGACTCTACCTGATCTTGCCTTTATTGTCATCTTAACTTGATGGCTGTGTCATGTGCCCATACTTACAGCTGAGCAATGAGTCCTCTGGGTCCAACTCCTGAGTCCAGACAGGGGAGGGGAAGACACACAATTCCAGGACATCACCTTCTGGAAGAGGTTGAGGTGCCAATATCTTCATACACCAGGCAGAAGTTGACCCTTGCCCCCATCTCAGCTGTCTAGGGCAGAGACAGGAAGTTAATCAGAGAACACCTTTCAAGAACCTAAGTCAGAAACAGAGGGGGCAGCTGCTCCAGCCTCATTATTGCAAAGCTCCTGTCCCCCGGGGGACACAGCAGGGCTAATACAATGGCACATCCTGCTGATCCTTCCTCACTTACCTCAGAGGGGGAAGCCGAACAATCCCCATCCAAGGCAGGAGCCAGGGAGTGTGGGGAAGATAGCTAAGAGGTATAGATGATGTGTCTCTGACCCCTTCAGCCTTGTGTGAGGGAGGCCGGAGAAGATCAGGAACCATTAGACAATGAACATCCCATCCCTTCCTGAAGCAGGCACAGGGTCACCTGGCCTGTGATAGTGAGGAGGCACAGTTGTGTTCCCAGGAGGGCCAGAAGGAAGCTGAGGCTTATTCTGAATCCTGCTCTCTTCCTCCCCCCTCTCAGGGCAATGTGTTCTTAGTGATCTAGCAAAGCGCCCTCCTCTCTAGATGTTCTGGGGGTACTGCCCTAGGCATTCTCCCCTGCCTAACGGAATGCTTCTGGGAGTCCATCCGCCGGCCTGCGTGTTGCACAGCCTGGCTGAGGAAGTGAGTGGTCCTCCTGTGACCGTGGCTCATCCATAAAGAAGACATTCTGGGAAGGTGGGAAGGCTCTGTGCCCTCAATAAAGCCTTTGAGCCCTGAGTAGATGCTGAGGCCTTGTTAGGACAACACCCATCTTCCACACTTAGGCCAGCTCACCATGGGCTGTGCAATGAGCACCCCAGCATCGGGAATATGGGAGTGGGCATGTTCCCTTCTTAGAAGAGCACTTAGGGGACTTGGATGACAGTCTCAGTCACCTCCAGATACAGAAGGGTTACTTGCAGCCGTGGCTGTCTTGTTCTAGAGGAATTCCAGCCTAGCCTTTAACAAGGCCAAGCAAAGACAAATGCATCCAGCATCAGTGGTCTCTGCAGCCTGGCTGTGCACTTGGCAGCTCCATCAATGAGGGTCAGTCTGAACATCTTCAGGGGATCCCCACCTTTGCCTTGACTATGACACTACCCATCAGGAAGGGCTAGGATGAATAGGTACAGGAGACAGAGTTGAGGAAGGGAGAGAGAGAAGGAAGAAAAGAGGGAGGGAGAGAAGGAGGGAGCCCAGAGCACTTAAGGGTGACTTCTAACATTAGTATAGATGAATAAATACTGAATTCCAAAGGTATGTGAGAAAAATTAAGCCAGCCACTGCTGGGTCGTCATCTGAAGAAAACAGCTAAAGAGATGGTGGGGCTGGCCTCTGTTTGTGTGACCTTTCATCTTCCTAGGACCAGACAGGCCACAGTGAGGAGGTCCCAACACAGGCTCTCCCGGGCCTGGAGCTCTTGCCCATCCCTTCCTGCTGTCCTCAGTGTTGCTAGGAACCTCATGAAAGTGCCCTCCTCCCCAGGCCATTCTGCTAACTCACTGTGTGGCTCTTGCTGCAAGATTCCAGAAACAAAGACTGGGAGCCAACTGGGCAACCAGGGTCAATCTCTGGGTCAAGGTGCCATGCTTTGCCTCAAAACAGGGCCAAGAGCTGTCATGGCTGTGGGTGGCAAAGGTGTGAAAGGCAGGGAGGGTGGCATGGGAGCTGAGGGGCACACTGAGTGGCATCCATGGGATGAAACAGTGTAGAGGAACAGCACGCCTTCTCTGTAAAGGTCAGGAAGCTGCCTGGCTCCACTCCGTAATCCTTCATAATCTAGGGTTGTGGCGCTGACACTGACCCATGTCCTTATGGGACACTTAGGCACAACAGAAGTGGGAAGGATCTTGCCCAGGCTCACAGGGCTGAACTTAGCCTGTATGTGTGGATAGAGGCCTGGGGTGGGGTGGGGTGGTAAGGGACCATCAGCTCTTAATGGGCTTTGTTCCTGGTAGTCCACAGTTGTGCCTTAGCTTACAGCTATAGAGGAACCACTTAGGCCAGAGAAAAGACTGAGAAATGACAAAAGCATCATCACAGCCCTCTTGCACTTGGACTGGTAGCTAGCGGGGAGCAGTCCTGAGAGCAGCGTCCTGACAGGTGGTGAGCACTGTCTCACCGGGGTGGTGAAGACTGTGCTCCCACCCTGCCATGCTCGGTGACACAGCACAGCAGCAGCTGGCTCCCTCCACTGTCCGAGGCTGTGAGGTGGGAATGAGATGCAGCCATCTCTGAGAACAGGGCAGGGAAGGGCAGGGCAGGGCAGGGCAGGGCAGGGAGACTAACACTACTGTGATATGGTAGCTGCCATAAAGATGAGCCATAGGAAGAGAGTAGTTCCATAGGATATGCAAAGATGCTGGAGAGCTGGTGGGGTCCGGCCCACGCACTAAGGGGTGGGGGATGGATGTGCTAGGCAACCCTTACTCCAATGCATCACCACAGACAAAGTAAAAGCACCCCGTGGAGTGGGGGTGCCGAACCATTGCCATCCCTAGGGCTATTTTCTGTGTTCTCAGCACCTCCTCAGCTGTAAGGGGAAGCCCAGGACCCCACATGTGCCCCTGCTACTGGGCCCCATGCTCCCACTCTGCCAATTCCATTCCATATTCAGCTTTCCCAGCTGGTCACCTCCAGAATCATCCCAGGGTTCCTCTTTGTCCTCCCTTTCTCTTCCACATCCCACAAACCAACTTCCATATTCTCTCTATAACCTGCCCATCCCCACCCCTCCCTGGTCCAGCCACTGCCATCTCCTGGACGATCACCATGGCCTCCCTGCTCTGGTCCTGCTCCACACAAGACCTCATGCAGCTATATTCCGTGGAAGAGTTCTCCAGCCAACCCAGCGTGGAGGGCTCCGAAGCTCATGTAGGATTTCCTCCTATCTTGAGGGGCCGACATGCTCAGCCAAACCAGACATCCCAATTTCTGTGCCCTCCCTCACAGACTCCAAAGCTCCACAGACAGGTTCCATGTCTGTGATGTGGCCCTGGGTGCTGGGGTTTACAAGATTCCATCTAACTAGTGCTAATATTGTGCCTTTGCTGAGCATCTATGCCTGCATCGAGCTATCCTGAGGACATTGCAGTGTTCATGTTCCATGACCCTGCCACATCTCCAGCCAACTCCAGAGGACCATTTTAGGGTACGTCTTTTACTTACGAGGTCGCTGGAAGTTATCTTGCACCCCTGCAAATGGCTGACCTGGGGCCAAGTCTAGACAGTTCAGAAACTGGTTTTCTCTCTCTCCACTGTCATGATGCAAAGGTCAGCTGTGTGAGGTGCAGGAAAAAGCCCCATCCAGCCGGATGTGGTTCCAATCCAAACAGGCCTGGTTTCAAGGTCTCCATTTCTTCACCTGCTGTCAGCAGGTCTGTCTGTCATATGCGCATAGGTGTCATGGAAATGGTGGTTCTGAGAGGGAGATCCCCACAGTGGGGAAGCAGGGCCTGACCCATGGATGACCTCATAACCTTATATCCTGCTAGTGTCCTTGGCCTTTGAGAAGCTCCTCTCAGAGAGGGTGCTAGTGGCTCTGCTGACCTTAGTGGTAACTAGTTTTCCTCTCTCTCACTCCCAGCTCTATGAACAACCGTAGAGCCTGGCATAGTGGTATAGTCCTGTGATCCCATCCCTGGAGAGACTGAGGCAGGAGGATTACAACTTCAAGGGCAGCCTGGGCTACATAGCGACACTAAAATGTACTGGGACTTCAGGCTCCTCACGCTGGGAAGGGTGGAAACAAATGGGTCCATCCAGGCTCCTAGATATCCCTTAGCTCAGCGACTCAACTGGCCTCATGCTGTGACCAGAGCATGTGACCTCCCAACCCCTTCAGCTTCAGGCAAATGACAGTCCAGCCAACTCCAGGCTCTGGGGGAGCTCGCACCCCAGGGTACAGTCTTGTGCCACCTATCTACAAATGAGTGTGCTCTGCTCCACCAACCCAGCCAAGCTGGTAGCCAGCACACCATGACCTGGTGGTGAAGCGTGAGGTGGCAAAGTCTACGAATGCCATACCTAGGGCTCTCATGTCGACTGAGCGCCTCCCATGGAAGCTTCGCATGGTTTCCCCGGCTCTTCCAGCCTGGGGAGACCAATCACTTGCTGAAGTTGTACTCTCACCAATGAGCAATTTTTTACACACCTTATACAGTCCATAAAAGAGCTTTTACATAACTGGAGTCTGAAAAGTTGTACAGGGCACGGCGACCAAACAGTCTCCTTTCATGAATTGTCTTTAGTGGATTTATATCTTTAACTCTGTGTGCATGTCCATGTTCACACATGGGTGTGGGTGCTCATGCACATGTGTGTGAAGGCCAGAGGTCAACCCTGGTTGTCTTTCCTCAAGAGCCATCCACTTTTTTTTTTTTGAGGGAAGTCTCTCATGCTAGCCAGAGCCCACGGGTCTGGCTGGGCTACCTCCACCTGCCTCCAGCACCCCAGTTCTGGGACTGTAGCCACGTACCACTGTGCACAGCTCTTTATGAGGGAACTGAGTGTGGGACGAAGGACCTTGTGCTTTAGAGGCAAGTGCTATCCTGACTGAGCCATCTCCCCAGTGCCTTGCTGACTGAGCCATCATCTTCCCGGCCCCTATTGCCTTTATCCAAAAGACTCAGCTCACTAAACTGGCATGTGCCAGGACCCTGCAGGACTTGGTCCAACCTCCAACCGTTGAAACTGCCAAGTAAGAGACAGAGCCATCCCCAACTCACAAGGCTCCTGCAGGGCGAGCTGAAGGTTTCAGTGCTGGACTTTCAGTGTGACAATTCCCAAAGCAATGACCATGTCCCCAAGACGTGAACTTGGTGGTTTTAAAACAATCTAATTATTCTGGTAACTAGTCAAAACCTTTGTTGAAATCACCTTTGAAACTCTGGTGTGTTTGTGTGTGTGTGTGTGTGTGTGTGTGTGTGTGTGCATGAGGAGGCCAGAGACCAACACTGGGTATCCTCCTCTATCACTCTTGATCTTAATATTTTTGAGGACAGAGTCTCTCGATGAACATGGAGTTCACCAATCAGATAGACTGCCGAATCCCACATCTGCTCATCTTCCACCCAGCCTAGTAATTAAACCCCACCCACTGCACCCAGCTTGCTATGTAGTTGTTGGGAATACAGACTCAAGGCCCTCAGGCTTGCACCCCAGGCACTTCACCCAACAAGCCATTTCCCAGCCCTTCAAATTAATTAGCTAATTAATTTTTAAACTTTATTGACTTAGTGTGCTGTAGCGCACACGCAGAGGTCAGAGAACAGCTTGAGCGGGGGAGGGGAGCTTGTTTCTCTCTTTCCCCGTTTGAGTTCCAGGGATCAAACTCAGGTCGAGGTTGGCAACCAGCTCCTTTACTTGATGACGTCTCATCAGCCTAGACTGACTTCTTAAAGAAGAAACTCATACCGAGCACAACTCGTGGCATGAACACCAGAAAAGCTCCCTCCTAATGAAACATCAGGGATTGAGGATTCACACAGCCTGGCCTGACACAGGGGTTACCTGGGAGGGAGTGCCCAGGTCCCTGTTGTCTCAGAATGTCCCAGTGTGCTGTGGCCTGGCTATCATCAGGGCCTGGGTGACCCCAGAGGGCAGCTGGAGTAACAGCCCTCTCCCCCAAGATGAGACATGACAGGAAGTAAAGAATACCTACAAATCTCAGGAAGTCCCTGGAACTACAAAATTCACAGGGCCCACACCCCCACCACATCCACACCCTGAGTTATTATTAGATTACAGTGTTGACCAAGGTCACCTGGAGACTATCTCTGGAGACTATCCAGCAGCTTGGGTCCCAGAAATCTGACTGGGACATCCAGGCACATGGATGCGCATACAGAAATCCTGGAGTCAGATGGGCTGTGCTCGCTCTGATGGAGCCCTACCAATGACAGCAGCAACCTGGAAACCCTCCAGTGTGGTCAGCATAGCACAGGGGGAGGGGTTAACTAGCCTAGGCAGGAGATTCCCGTAGAAAGCAGTCTCCGGAGGAGGAAACTGCAGTTGCTAGTTTTTGCACTCACTCTGCTGACATTTGCCCTCAGACCAGAAGAAGGCTCTGCCGTTCCCATGGAGATGAAGCATTGGTCCTTGACATGGCTGTGCCCCCATTAACACACACATTCTCTCAGGGCTTCATCCCTTTTCTACACATTCACTCAAGGCTTCCTTCAATTTCCACACTCTCCAAGTTTATCCAAGCAGTAACAATTGTCGGGGAGAGGACATTCAAGCCAAGCAGGAAGCCCCAGGGTGCTCCTGAGCCATCACCTGTGCTGGGGTGGGCTTTTTGGTGACACAGCTACCTTTGAATCGCCCATGCACCTACAATTGGTGCCAGCAAAGTCACTGGATGGAATTGGTTCTTCAATCTGTCCTCAGTGCCCTCTCTGGGGGAAATGCACATTTGTTCATGTCTCCCTAGGAAAAGTCACACTAGTAGCAGCAAAGAGTGAAGGGTGTGGCCGCAGTGGTTGATAATTTCAGAGCATGACCCACATGTTTTCCATGTTATGAAATTTGGAGAAATGACTCAAGCTTGGCAATAAGGAGAAAGATCCCTGTTGCTGTTCCAAGATCTAGCTGGAACACCACCTGTGGGGCCAGGATAAAGAAGATACAGCGTCCTTACATGATGGTACTGGCCTCTTGTTGTCAATAAAGCCCAGCCTCTACAAAGTTAGATGTCAGCATGCACAGGACCGGAAATGGCACATGATGACAGTGTGTGCCTAAAATGGCTAATTCTTGAGACTTGGAAGACTGGAGAGGTGGCTCAGCATCTCTCAGCATCTTATTGTACTTATTGCTTTTACAGAAGACCCAATTTTGGACCTCACCATACAGTGGCTCACAGCTGCCCATAACTACAGTTGCAGGGATGCAACACCCCCTTCTGGCCTTTGCAGGTATCAGGTGCATACATGGTGCACATAGACACACATGCAGGCAAGATACTCGGAACCATAAAAATAAATACTTCAAGACTACCCCACCATGTGGATGGTATCAGAACTCTTGTAACATTCAGGAACTGAGGGTGAGGCCCTGTTGGTACCCCTTGGTGGTAACGTCAAGGTTTTTGAATATCAAGTGTTTTACTCTAATCTCTCTCACAAACCCTGCTGAAAGCAATGTCTTTAAACCTTGGGATTATTTCCAAATGAGAAACGGGAGTTTAAGGAACATAATGTTACCTCTGGGCCACTTTGTTTTCTGTTTCCTTTTCAACCCTTCACAGTTTCTCAGAACCCAAACTGTGGCTTTCAGTGAAGCCCAAGTAACTCGTAGGCCACAAAAACCCCAGGGCCCTTCTAGTTAAAGACTAAACAACCAAAAGGAAACTGCAACTTAAACAACCAAAAGGAAACTTTTTTGTCTTGTTGCTGCTACAAAATACGTAACAAAGACAACATAAGGGAAGAAGAGAGTTTGGGGCTCTCGTCACGGCAGAGAAGTCAGGACAGCAGAAGAAGAGAGATGAATGCTCAGGGCACCTTCTCCTTTTCACTCAGCCTGGCACCCCAGTCTATAGGCTGACACCACCTACATTTAGGGAGGGAGGGTGCGCCCGCCTCAGTTAGCCTAATCTGGATGATCCTTCTATTGTGGTTCCAAATCCCGTCAAGTTGGTGGTCAGGACAGACCAACACAGAAACCAACGACTTTCCCATCCTTTCATTACCAGAGGATCTTACGGGATCCTAGTGGATCCACAGGACACTTCTGGAAACTCTGCTGTCCCCTCGGGAAAGAACCAATTCGCAGACGTCTGTCCCTCCCCGTTGCTGGGTGGGCGCTCAGAAGCTGACAGCTGTGGTCGCTACTGCACAGCTGGCTCCTCCAAGGTCGTCAGCACTCTGCCACAGGTTACCTGACCTCCCACCCACTTGCCCTACCTTGTCCTTTGTGTCCAGGTTCCTCCTTCGAACCACTTCTGCGTTTGTCTCCTGGTAAGACATGTGCAGGGCTTGGGGAACAAAATAAACCCCGGCGCCAGACTCTTCCAAAACCCGCCAGAAATGTGGTCACATATTTCCTTGCCTTTGAAGAGTCTGAACTTTTGCTGGGTCTTGTAACCAATTTAATAAAATGCTCGGAGATAATTTAAGACTACCTATTTAGCTGCTGTCCTACTGTGTGCTTGGTGTGTCTGCTTAACCTGCCTTTAAGAAAACAAAATAACAACCGTTTGCTGCCCGGGTCTGCTTTTCCCCTCGGGGTATCCAGGCACCGCTGCACACCAGGCTGGAGTGAAGGGAGCGAAGCTTACCCCGGGCAGATGGGTCAGGCAGGATCTCGGTTGGCACGAGCATGAGAAAAACAGCCTTCTCCAGAAGTGGCTCTCAATGAAACAGCTCACTATCGGGAGTGAACAAGAGCTATCTAAACCTTGGTGAATAGGTAGGGGTTTTTGACATGTGTGCACAAGCGTGCGTGTATGTGTCTGTGTGTGTTGTTATAATAATCATTTTCTGTGAGCAGCCAACAGGTTGAAAGCAACCTTGAACAAAACAAGCATCCCATAAATGGCGTGAAGCAACAGGTGGAGATAGATTGATGAAATCTGGGCACAGTCTTGAATGCTATTCTGGGTATCTGGGGTCAGTCTTTGCTTGTGAACTTCTGTTAACTGTAGGAAAGTGCTGCCATACCAGGTTTTCTGTGCTCAGTAAACTCAAAGCAGAGCCCATTTGTTAGGGAAAAACACACACACACATTAGGCAGACACAACATACGGACAGACAACATACAACAGACAGACCAGACACACACAACAGGCAGGCCAGTCACCACAATCCACAGACAGATGGAAGACACAGGAGAGAATCGGAGAATTCTAATCTGTGCTTGCTCTTGGTCAAACGGATTCACAAGGAAGTGTCTGGCCCCTTCCTTAATGCAGCCTAGATGCAACTCGATGCACAGCATCCCAGAGCCTTCGCCCTCTGCAGCGGACCTGGGCAAGACGGTTTGCTTCCCCGAACCTCAGTTTTCTCCCCCTTTAAGAGACCGACACACCTCTGTGGGGAGAAGAGCTTGGAAAGGTTGGTGTGGTGAGCCTGGCACCTCCCTGGAGCTTGGGCTGCCCTGCACATGCTCGCTCTCTTCTATCTGGATTATATTTGAGGATGGTGGCAGTGTGGCTAAAGGACAGCACTGGCTCACCAGTGACAAAGTTAAATCAAACAAGAACTCCACTTCATTTCAGGCCCGAGACACTGTCTCCACCTTCCTCAGAGAGCAAATAGCCCATGCATATCCGTTAATACCCAATAAACGCTTACATACAGATGTGAGCGCACCGCCTCCTCTCGTGACCATCAGAGTATGCATATGCACACGTACGACACGTTCTCAGATGTAGATACATAACCACTAGGCTCAGAAACTCACGTCTGAGATCTAAGAGACTATTCTGCAGGTGTCTTTCCAGAGAGCCAGGAGGGAGACAGCTGTGCTGTGCCCCTGACCAATTAGCTGTGAGTTTCTTGGCTCTACTCTTATCTGACAGTAGGGCAACTTGGGGACCTTGGGGACCTTGTTCTCCATGGTGGCCACTGGCCTCCAGACAGAAAGGGGCTTGCTGCGCACCCTTCAGGATCTAACAAGACACTGATCTCATCCCTGGGATGCCAAGGCTCAGAGGCATTGCCTGTCAGTTCCAGAAGAACAGTGCCAGAGAGAGAGAGAGACCCAGAACAGAGTCACAGAGCTGGATTCTGCCTGTTGTTGATGACATAGTCAAAGGCAGAGAAGCCAGGAAAGTGAATACACAGTGCAAGGTGCAAGGGGGAGGTGATAGCCAAGACACAGCCCCTAGCCACTACCGTGGTCATCTGGCTCCTTCCCCCACAAAGCCGGTGTGGCAGCTTTTCCATTAAAATCTTTATTTCCATGGTTTTATGGCTTGGCCATAAAGTGAGGCTCTGTGGACGAGTAGGGGCTCTGTGGAGAACTGACTGTCAGCGTTCCATCCATAATTGTTTCCTGTGTGACTTACCGGTTTACACAAAGTGTCCTGACTGGTGCTGGGCAGTATTGCAATCATGATGTCACACGGACGCCAGGGAGGGGTGGCCATGGCCTCGCCCCTGCCTGCCTGATGTTGCCTTGCAACTCAGGTGTCTCTTTGTATGGGGGATGCTCCCTGGTGCACCTCAAGATTCACACTGCCTCCCCAGACATGCACAGGGCCACAACCAGGAACCCCGAGTGCCCTGGGGTTTACTGGAAGGACGGCCAAAGGTGGGTGCACAGTCTTCACAGGGTCCTCTTGTGGTCCGGCAATGCTCCGCCACTGTGTTATTCAGCCGTGATGCTGAGCAAAGGCCAGATGGAGGCTGTCCCCGGAGACTCTGTCAGGGACTGTGAGCTCACGCCAAATTCCCAGACACCTCAGAGCTCTGAAGTCTACTAGGTTCTCAGGCCATCCATACTCTCCTCCTAGTGTGCAGGGAAAGTGCAGCTGATGCTAATGCCCCATCCATCAATCTGCGGAACTGACGCGCACACATACATATGTACAAATGCAGACACACGTGTGTAATGCACACATAAACATATAGACACACACGTAGACACGCACCTACGCACAAATGCACACACAAGCATTCGACACTAACATATATCTGTATGTGTACATACTCACATGGGCCAAACACAAATACCCATGTGCATGTGCGCGCACAGGCTCACTACACACACACACACACACTCACTACACACACACACACACACACACACACTCACTACACACACACACACACACACACACACACGCACACACTACCCTGCACAGAGCCAGCCACACTTCCAAAGCCAGGTCTTGGGCTCCAAGGCAGCCTGACTGGCTGTGAGCAAAGCAGGAAGTTTGTGAGCAAAACTGGGCTGCAGGCAGAGCCCAGAGCCAGGGACTCCTACTTCCCACCTGGCCAAAGGCAAGCACACACATTCAGATTCAAAGCAGGACAGACCCACACACTGCCTGACCTTGGGGTCAGAAACACACACACACACACACACACACACACACAAACACACATACGGTCATCTCAGCAGGGTGGAGCCTTCTACCCTGGAGGACAGAGGACAAGCCAGAGCTGCAGGGACCCTAGAGCCTGCACGCCCTGCCCTTGCTCTATTTCCTGGCAGTGTTCAATATGCACTTGGCAAAAAATCAGAAGAAAAGGACTCAGGAATGAAGGGATGGAACGAATTACCCCGAAGATCAGACGCTCGGGCTGAAGCCCAGGTCCTTGCAGAGTCTTGCGTGAAATCTTACAGGCAGCATAAACAGATCAGGGCCAACATCACCACCAGAAATATTCAATAATAAAAGCCAGCTGTGGCCCCGGCCCTTCCCAGGCAGAACTTGTGGTTCCTGCCACCGGGAATGCTGACAGAGGCAAAAAACTGCCAAATGAGAGCCGGTTTCCTTTCCTCCCAAAGAGAGAAGCGCTTGTGAGCTGCAGTCTAAACATTTGCTCAAAACTCCAGCGGTCCATAAAAATAATTTAGGATGCTACTTCTCTGAAACTCATCTGACAGAGAGTGGCCAGGCCCTGGTCGAACCGCTTTGATTTGAGCTCTGAAACTCCAGTTTTGAAAGGCTCCGGGTCCCTCTCTGGGACTTCATCCCTGGATCTGTGAACTGGAATCCACCATCATGGGGCTGCATGAGGTGAAATCCAAAGGGGCTGGGCCAGCTGTAGAGGCAGAGAGCCCCCTGCAGCTGCAGCCACTGACCGATGGGGTCCCAAAGAGCGCCAGGAGCTCTGGTGATGAAGTCCGGGCTTAGCAAGAGGTGCACCAGGGTGGGAAGGAGGCCAGAAGACTTCAGTTCTGGGAGGTTCTGTGTTCTCCCTTGCCTCTCGCACAACGCAATGGCTATGCCCGTAAGGTTCAAATCCAGGGTGCGGGCTGTGTGGGTGGAGGAGGCAGAACCGGGTCAGCTCAGACAGGGAATACGTCAGCAAGGGGGAAGGAGGCCCCAAGTGCTGAGTCAGAAAATAGCTTGATTGGCA
This sequence comes from Meriones unguiculatus, assembly GCF_030254825.1. NCBI lineage: Eukaryota > Metazoa > Chordata > Mammalia > Rodentia > Muridae > Meriones > Meriones unguiculatus. The sequence continues at coordinate 106,422,120 of NC_083352.1, forward strand.
TCTCTATCCAAGAGACCAAAAGAGCAAACCTCGGGTCCAGGGAGCAGGCTCAGTGTGTGAGATCTTGCCACACCAGCCTGAGAACCTGAGGTCAGTCCTCAGAAGCTGTGTAAAAGCTGGACCTAGTTGTGTGAGCATATAATCCCGGTGCTGGCTGGCAGAGTCAGGAGGGCTCCCTGGGGCTCGCTAGCCAGCCCCCCTTAGCCAATCAGTGAGCTCCCGGTTCACAGAGAGACGCTATCTTAAAAAATAAAGTCAACACCTGATGTTGACCTCTGGTGTCTGCACATTTCAGGCATGTGTGTGCACGCACACCCCCTCCCAGCCCCACTGCAATACATATTTGCACACGTATCACATACAGATGCATACACAAAAATATTAAACAAACTCCAATTTAGACGAACCACATGCACACACACAGCACAGCACAGCACACAGCACAAGAATCTTAAAGAATCACTAAGGGGGGAAACCTGAGGCCTTGTTGACAGACTGAGGCATCCACAGAGGATGGACCATGGAGAATGGCTTGCTGAGGGGAGTGTAGGAGTTTCCTAGAGCCAGTGAACCCTGGACACGGCATTTCAGAGGCAGGGGAGAGCCCAGCTTGCTGCTGAAAGTTCCTTGGTGCACTGATCAACACCCGTTTCTCTGTCGGCCCCACCCAGCACACTCCCAGCATGCACTGCCCTCACCCCTGTGGCTGTGGCTTCTCTTCCTCTTCCCTGGCATTGACTCAGTGGCTGGCACATGTGCATTTGATGAGGAGGCAGAGTTGGGATTCGTCTGGGGTCAGGGAGATCTGAGCACTCCCAGCCTTTTCTAACCTCGAAGTAGAGGCTGCTACACAGGGAAAGGCTACAGGAAAAGTGCCAGAGCCAGGTGTGGGGGCTCCCACCTCGGGACACGTGGCAGTATTTGCCTGGCAGCCTTCTGGAAGATCTCTTCTCTGGTGTGCTCAGGAAGGAGAGTTGGTAAGAGTCTGTAGGATACAGCCTCAGAGGACAATGCCCGGCTGCCTTCCTGCTCGGCCACTGGGAAGCGTTTTCCTCTGAGTCAGTGGGAGATGAGCTGCCACGTGTGCCAAGGCAGTCTCTCAAGCCGAGATTGACTGTAAGGTGTCAGGTTAGAAAAAATTATCATGAATAAGCATGTGCAAGCATCCACCGCCCCCCCACACACACAAACAGTATTTGAAATGCATGAATAAATGCAAATTCTCTGTTTGCTCTCATTTTCCCCCCAGTGATTTTTCTTGCTAACCTGGTGCTGGAGTTTTTCTGGGTGTTAAACACAGTCTAGTCTCAATGCGCAGTTTTCAGAAGTTGCAGTGTGGGCCTCACTGTGTGCACATTATAATGGCTTTACCGTAACTCCTCTCTGGGAGGTCTCCCAGCCCGAGCGGACCGAAGCCCTGCACCACGTGCTGTGAGCTGCAGAGGTCTCACCCATCTCCTTGCTCCGGCCTTCCTAGAACGCCTTCAATCAGAGATGGTGAGCCCTGTGTCCTGTGGACTGATCAGAGACACACTGCAGAGTTTGCCCAGGTCTCAGGGTCACTTTTCCTGCCACCTGCTTGTTTTCTGCATACGAGTAAATCTCACCAAAGAGTCCAGAGAATCTAGAACGAGGCACAGATCCACTGTTTGAAGCAGAAAACTCAGATGGCAAGCAAAGGAACAGCAGGGGGAGGGGAGGGGCATTACTTCAAAGGAGCCTAGAGGAGGAAGCACCCTCCCTCTTCTGTCTGCATTTGGATTTATTCCTCCTTCACCCTAGACTCCCATCCTGGAAGTGGAACCCCGCCCCACCAGACTGCAGTGTTGACATCCTCAAAGGCACTGCTTCAATTCTCCAGAAGTTACGGTCCTCGGTTGTGGCAGAGACAACCTCCACACCTGTCCCTCAAAGCCAGGGGCTGCCCAGCAACCAGCCTGGCACCTGTTTTCGTTCACTCACACTTTCAGGGAGGAGCTCTGTAGAGGCCTCTGAAGTGAGGCATCTCCGAGGACGTGGTCTGAGCGTCTCCCCCTGTGATGACACAATGTCAAGCACTCAGCCAACTGCAAAGACCTCAGCTGGCCTGGGGCATGACAGCACCCCCACTGGACATGGGGTTGGCACCAGACCTGCTCCCCCTGCCAGGCCCACCTCAGAGCGCACTGGACCCCCCTCACCATACTTGGGAAGGGTCAGTGAAGTAGAGACAGCCTTTCCACTTCAGGAGTGTGCTGTTAGAATCTCCATCATGTACACAAAAAGCCAGGCTTGTGGTTCATGCCTGTAACCCAGCCCTGGGTAGGAGACAAGAATGTCCTTGGGTCTCACTGGCCATCCAGCCTAGCCAAATGGTGAGTTCCAGGTTCAGTGCCTCAATAAATAAGTCAGAAAGTAGACACCAAATGCCAGCCTCTAGCCTCTGCATGTGCACACACATGTACACACACACACACACACACACACACACACACACACACACAGAGTTCAGTCCACCCTTCCCTTACAACAGAACACCAGAACACTACCCTGGGACAGCACACTGGGACCTCACCCTGCAAATGTTTAGGCAAAAGACTACAAATAGGAAGACTTGTCTTTCTGCCTTTTTCTCTAAGCCTTTTAGGTTCATCCTTGTCATAATAAATAGAGGGACTGCAGAGCGTGGGGTGAGCGTCCTCCTCTTTCCCTGCTGCATTGACTCCAAGGCTGTCTCCTTCCCACAGGCTGATCCGTGACACCTGTCTCCTTCCCACGGCCTTTTCTCAGGCAGCTCCCTGCACTTTCTGCAGACCCTACCACCCTGGAGATCACTGCTCATCTTTAGAGACACCTTGTGTTGGGGTGTGAAGGACAGTGACCCATAATTCTGATTGGGTCCACAAGCATTTACTATATACCTACTGTCTGCCAGAGAACCAAAACTGCCAATGCTTTCCCGGCACCAGGCACCAGGCACAAGGCTTCATGACAGCCTTGGTCAATATCCACAAGCTGTTTCCCACCTGGATGGAAAGGGATACTAAGGCACAAAGACGAGGAGAGGCATGCACAGTCAAAATTGTGGAATCGATGAGACTCAGATCCATTTTTCTGCCTGAGCCAAGCTCCTGCTCATCCTGAGAGTTTAGAATATAGTCAAGCAGGAGCCATAATCTCAAGGTGACCTAGTGCAGTGAATGACAGACCCCACCACCACCAGACTCCTAGAAACCAGCCCAAAGCAGACGTGATCTCCATGGCAGGGCTCCGCCCCAGCCAACCTGCTGCAGGCCACCATTCAGAGCCCACCCAGCCTGCACAGAGATTTCATTCTTCTATAAAAGGAGGCCGGCCCATTTGCCAAGGGGAACCTTCCAATCAGAAGTGGTGAGCGATTTGCTGTAACTCAAACTCGGCTGTGGATGGCAAGCCCTAGCTCAAGACTATTTTGAGCCCAGGAAAGCCCACAAGGGTGTCTATTCTGAGACAGTGACACAAAAAGATACAGTTAGGAAAATGTGTGGAGACTTGGGAATTCAGAGTCACTCCCACACCCCAGCGCTCAAGCGCAAGAGCCTCAGCCTGGCTCTGCGCTTCCAAGCAGTGTTCTGCCCCGTGGGCACGTGGGGAAAGTGGCTCTCCCTGCTGGCCTCTGCCCTCATGGAGAGGCCTGAGGTACAGAGGGACACCTGCTTCAGGATAGGGTCCTTCAGGAGGGAGCCACTGCAGAAGGGGTGGGAAGGGCTGAGACAAGACCTTCTCTTAGAAGAACCCCCTCAGTGGCCGCTTAACACCATTTAGCCCAGGGTTTGCACTGAGCTAAACCAAGGTTTTATTTAATCAGCCCCCAAAATAGATCTTGTTAGAATCCCTCCCTCAACAAGTATGAACGAAGATAGAGGGGCTGGAGCTGGCTCAGCAGTTCAGACCCCTTGTTGCTTTCCAGAGGACCCATGCTCAGTTCCCAGCACCCACATCAACTGCCTGCAACTCCAGCTCCAGGGGATCTGACACCTTCTTCTGGCTTCTACTGGCACCCACACACACATGTAAGATATATAGATAACTCCCCTAAGGCCACCAAGTAGAGCAACGAAGTCATGGCAAGCCTCACTCCCAGCTTTGCCTCTCACCTGGGAGGTCACAGGTCCTGGAAGCTGGGAAGGTGTGTCTGCACATGGTCCTCCTTCCTGGTGACCCGGGACCCTGCCAAGGACAATCATCTTCATAGGAGACATGGGAGAGTACAGAAGATGGAGGTGGGAACCGGGGCCTTCATTGCTTGAATGGAGCAGGAAGGAGCAGCCTCCAGTGAGCCCACAGCCCTTCAGATGCTTCCGTTTGGGTCCTGGTCCCTGGAATGATGGTAAATGCCACTCCTCAGCTGTGTCAACCCACAGCAAACCCTCCTCTGCAGACAGTAGTCTAGGGATCAAGGTGAGAGAGCTGGGTCAGGGTTGGTCTGTCTTGGTTCCCTAAGGTCTGGGTCACATCCCTGGGAAGCAGCTATCTCAGGCGTGTCCTCACAGTCGCTTCCTCCAAATCCAAACACTCCCTCCTAGAGGGAGGAAAGACGCTTGTGGGACTAATGAGGAGCCTGGAACTACCTTTGAAAATACCCTCAACAGGTAGTGGTGGTGCACGCTGGTAACCCAGCAGCTGGGAGGCAGAGGCAGGCAGGTCTCTGTGAGTTTGGTCTACAGAGTGAGTTCCAGGGCAGCCAAGGCTACACAGAGAGACCCTGTCTTGAAAAGGAGAGGGGAGAGGAGGGGAGAGGGGAGGGGAGGGGGGGAGGGGAAGGGGAGGGGGAAGGGGTGGGGAGGGGATATCCTTAAGTGTTCAGAGTGAGGATCATGTCCCACAGTTCTATTTCCAAATATGGATACAGTCATTTCATAAGATTCCAAACCCTAACCCCCAAAACACAGTACCTCCAGTGTCACCAGCATCAGATCTCCCTTGGGGAAACATTCACCTGAAATTCCATGTCCAACCTAGAGACACACTGTCCACCAAGGCTGGGGACGGAGGGCAGCCTGGTTCCAGCTGTTTGCTGCAGGCTGCGCCCTGTGGTGGATGTTGATACTGAGTCACAGCCCCAGATCCCCAGTCACACTCACCCAGATCCATCTGCCCAGAGGCAGAACATGAGCCAGCTCTCTACCTCAGAGACCACAGTCACCTGGATCTCAACACAGACAGAATAAAATGGCTGCATTTTGAGTGAGGTGGCTCAGCAGGTATCTTAGGGATGCTACAGTTATGGTGAAACACCGTGATCAAAAACCAAGTTGGGAGGAAAGAGTTTGCTTGCTTATACTTTCACATCGCTGTTCATCAAGGAAAGAAGTCAAGGCAGGATCCTGGAGGTAGGCGCTGATGCAAAGGCCATAGAGGGGTGCTGTTTAATGGCTTGCTCCTCATGGCTTGCTCAGCTTTCTTACAGAACTCAGGGCCACCAGCCCAGGTGTGGCCCCACCCACAATGGGCCAGGCCCTGCCCCATCAGTCACTAATTTAGAAAATTATCTAAAGGCTTGCCTACAGCCCAGTCTTATGGAGGCATTTTCTCTATTGAGGCTTCCTCTTCTCCAGTGACTCTAACTTTGTCAAGTTGACATAAAGCTATCCAGCACCGTGTGTAAACTTGATGACATGAGTCCAATTCCTAGAACCCACATGGTTGTCTCACAAGTTGTCCTCTGACCTCCAACATGTGCCATGGCATGAGCATATAAACACATACAGATAAGTAAATATTAAACAATTAAAGATGGGGCCTGAAGAAACGTTCAGTGATTGAGAGCACTTGCTGCTCTAGCAGAGGATCCGGGATTGCTTCCCAGCACCTATGTCAGCTCACAACCGTCCAGAACTCCAGTTCTGGGGATCCGAAGCCCTCTTCTGACCTCTGCAGGTGCACATGTGCACACAGGAAAGACTAGGCGAGCGAGAGTTCATCTTTGTAGAATAACCCGGTTACCTCCTGAAATTTTTCTTTTCCCCATGAGGGAAAACAAACTCCTTAATTTTGAGCCCTTCTGGATCAATACTCACTCAGCTTTTAGAGGAAGCCTTCTTAACCAATATGGTACCATTCCACAGTGTGTGGAGAAGCTAAGCTTAGGGACTGGGGGTGGCGGGTTCACTGAAACGCTATTTGCTGCCTTGTGCATGGCCCAGAGTTGGAGCTCCTTCTCAAGCTTTGTGACCGTCTGTGGCTCTGGCTGGGCCCATGTCATAGAGCAGGAAACTAAAACACAGAGAAGCCACCCCCCCCCAAGCTGCACGTGTAGCTGCCCTCGCCCCTGGGCCCACACAGTAAACCACTGCGCTTGGATCCCCCACGGTAGCCATGCTCCCCAAGCAAGGTCCCATTGTCTTCTGAAGACATGGTCGGCCTGCTGCAAGCAGCCTTGCCACCTTGGCGGGTGTCCATCTTTGTTGGGTGCTCCCACTGGGGGCCTTAAACTGACCCCATAGGGTGCCTGACAGTGGTAACTTCCCAAAGGATGAGAGGTAGAGGGCTGGTGTTTCGTGTACCAGCAGGGACTCACAAGTGGCTCTCTTCCGCTATGACAAAGGCCATCAACTTATATATCCAGGCCCTATGCCACCTCCCCGAGCTCCACACAGCCAGCATGGATTCTCTTACTCCACACAAAGGCTGCACCGACAAAACTACTGTCACGGAACCCCACCTCCACCCCCCCCCAACCCCCCCAGTGACTTATCAGTCCTTTTACAACGTGAGACTCTTCATAAACGAGCTTTACGAGAAAAGATGTCTTCAGCTTTGTGGGTAGTTGCATCCAGGCCTACGGACAGGCCACAGCCCAAGAGGGAAGGAGAAACAAGGAACAGAACCCCTGTGTAGCACCGTGCTTGTCCCTGCCCACCAGCAGTTGCTTCTGTATAGAGCCTGAGCCTGTCCTACCAGTGTGGGCAGCCTTAGAGGCAACTTCCCAGAAACCATGGTTGTACGGCTCCAGCAGGCAAGCAGGGAGCCGCTGGGCCAGGCGCCTGAGTTCACAGCCTCCACGGGTGTCATTTCCTGCCAGCCGCTGCTGGGTAGTCACACTACTCCACGGGAGTTCCAATGGCCCCCTCCCATGGAACACTGTTGTTCAGACTCTGCAGAGCCCACACTGGGAGAGCGGCTTTCCATACCCACGGTGAAGCCAGCAGAGCAGCCCCAGCCTGAGGAGAGCTGGCAGAGCGCGCTCGCCTCGCTGTGCACAAGCAGCTCAGAGTCGGTGCCTCGGAGGCTGTATGGGCTGACGCCTCCACTCGTTTCCAAAATGTTTGGCTTGAAATAGGAGAGGCAGAGCCATGCCGATCACAAGCAAAGCTGAGATGCTGGGCAAGGTTCCTCCCTCTGTGGGGTTCACAGGGAGCTAGCAGCTCCAGCCTTGAGTCCCACTGAGGTACTTTGCCAGTCATGGCTTGCTTGAGTCCAGTGGGACACCATGACCCACAGGATCCTCTTCTGATGATGATGGGACAATGAGAGTTACCACCTCATTGGTTATTACCAGGGTGATGTGGCAGGCTTCAAGTCAGGCTTCCCTTGTCCCCTCCCCCAAACAATTGCTATTGGACGTTGGCTCAACGTTGGTGTTGACATGCTATTCTCTCTCTCTCTCTCTCTTCTCTTCTCTTTTCTCTCTCTTCTCCCTCTCCTTTCCGCTCCCAACCCCTGCCTCTGTTCAAGACTGCCTGTCTCACTGAGTTCATGGTTCTAGAGTCATGGCCAGTCAGCTTGGCCTAGGGCAGGATACATACAGAAGAGGTGCGTCCTATGGTGAAGATCACCCTGCCTAATAAACCTGTTCATGGTGTTAATGACACTCCTGGGAGAAAAATAAAAAAGGCTCAAAAACCACAGGTTGATCCTATCTCCTTCACTTCTAGGCTGTATGCCTTTGAACAAGATGCTGTGGGATTCTAGTCTCATTTCCTCCACAAGAAAACAGGCAAAAGATTCATCTCATGGAGGAGCACAGTAGTAAGCAGCTCGTCCTGCTCTGGCAAAGAACCTGGCTTCAGTTCCCAGCACCCACATCAGGCAGCCCATAAGCCACATGCATCTTCAGTTCCAATAGATCTGACACCCTCTTCTTGTCTCCACGGGCACCTGCAGCCCACACATGCTATGCATAGATTCATGCAGAAACACAGACATACACCTATATGAAATTTTAGAAAGGATTCATGCCTATTTTGATCCAAGTTTGCCTCTTCCCGGGGGATTGTCTTGAGACAGTCACTCTATGTCTATGGTGCACCTCAGCGTTGTAGAGGGATTTTTAATCCAGCAACATGGCTACTCTGGCTGTAATATAAGGCACACCCTTCTAGCTGGAATACAGAAACATCTTTAGTACACACCTTTAATCCCAAACAATGAAGGTAAAGTTAGTCTGTAGAAGGAAGCACCTACGTTGGAAAGTGAAATACGTCTGAGAAGCAGAAAAAGTGATGAATCAGAGAAATATCTGACAGAATAGGGTATGTCTAACTATCACTAGAACAGAGAGGAAAGGAGCTTGAAAAAGAGAGAGAGAAGTGAGACAGAGAGAATATCAGGACAGTTGTACAGAGAAAGGTTGCAGAGAGAACAAGCTAGACACAGGTGAAGAGAGAACAAGCCAGAGAATAAGAAGGAGCCAGAAGATTAGAACAGATTGCTAGGGTTAGTTTGAGGTCAATCAGAGCAATTCAGTCAGAAGGTGAGAGAAGCCAGTTTGAATCAGTCAGCTTAGAGAGGAGTTTGATCCAGAACAGCTGAGTTGAACCAGCCATCCAGAGTTCAGAAAGAGCAAGTAAGGTTGAGCTTAGTCAGCAGTAAGTCTCAGAGGCTAAAAAACATTCTAAGGCCTAGATTAGATTGTACGGAGGCTGGAAACTTCAAAGACTAGGCCTAGGTTAACAGACAGAGGCAGTAAACCTCCAAGATGACATGAGGCAAATAAAAGGTACTTTTATACATCATCTACAACAGGGTCTCACAATAACTGATTCTCCAAGCAACACTGAGCTCACTCCACAGGCAGTTATATATCAAGGGACTAGTGATATGTCTCAGTAACATTCTTGTCATTCAAGCATAAGGATGTAAGTTCAATCCCCAGTACCCACATAAAGAGATAGCCATGCCCCAGGGATAGAAGGTAAGTCTGAAGACACCATGCACTTTGGACACAGAGCCCAGGGAACATAAGATGAATCTGACCTGAAAGTCTCCTCCTTGGAAACTAGCTCTCATGGTACTAGAAGGCATCATTCAAGCAAAGGATGGAGGCAACCAATAGTCTTACCCAGATACAACCTTAATTTACTTTAAGGGTGCAGTAGTGGCATGCATATCCTGGTGGTAAACAACATCTTTCTAATTGGACTTAAGACTCACTCGTCAAAAAGGAAATCTTGCTTGGTTACTGGAAGCCTAGTCAACTTCACAGGGCTAGTGAAGTCATGGGTCTTGGAGGAAAACCCACAGCTACCACTTTTACCGGCACAATCAGTAACTATGCTCTATATTGATCCTTATATCCACAGATAAGTGAAGTCCTCACTCCACATCAAGAAAACTTCTCTTTGAAACAGATAGACACCATTACAGAAAACCATCCCTGATCAAAACACAGAGTGGTGGGACCCAGTCCCAACACAGCTCCTGCACCCAAGGCTCAGGGAACACTGCAGAAGAAGGTGGGAAGATTTTAAGAGCCAGGGGAGCAGAGTTTGCTACAAGACTCTGTCCCCTAGGAATGTCAGAACCTACACCCACAAAGTCTCACCGCCATGACTGCCTAAACATGAGCTGAACAAGGACAATAACAATAAACATGATCACACAAACTAGGGCATGGGGGTGAGGGGCCTGTCTTAGGGTTTCATTGCTGTGAGGAGACCATGGCAACATTGCTATGACCAAGGCAACGCTTATAAAGGCAAACATTTAACTGGAACTAGCTTACAGTTCAGAGGTTTAGTCCATTATCATCATGACAGGAAGCAGACATGGTACAAGCAGACATGGTGCCGAAGGAGCCAAGAATTCCTAGGACAGGAACACAGGCAGGTCCCTGGAGTTCACTGTGCAGCAAGCCCAAGCAACCAGGCAAGCCCTAGATCCCACTGAGAGACCCTGCCTCAAAAATCAAGGTGGGCAGTACCTGATGAGGTTGTCCTGTAGCCCCCTACACACACACACACACACACACACACACACATACACACTCACGCACACCAAATTTCTGGTCCCTTCTACATGGTACAAATCTGGTCAGACCAGCTCATCATAAAAAGCAATGTTCTTTCTTCTGAAATAATCTGACACCTCTCTATTGCCCCTGACAGCCAGAGCTCATCTTCTCCAGCAGTAACTTTGAGGCACAGAGAATGGAAGGAACTGGCAGCAATGCACACAGCTTGAAAACAATCAAGAATGGAGTTGCAGGCTCCACCTTCACTGGCCCATGAGTGACAGCAGAAGCTTCTCCACTTCCCTTTTCTTGTGGCAGCCAAGAGAGAAATAAAACACGACACTCGCTGAGAAGCCAGCCAGGGCCCCGGTCCCTTGCTCCCTCTCCACTCCCAGCCCACAGATTCTGAAAGCTAATTACGAGTTTAATGGTCCCAGTTGCGCAGTCACGCGTTCTGACAGTGGTGCGGCTGGGAGAAGATGAAGCCCCCGTCCCAAACAACCTTGCTTTTATTGACTTGTAAGCAGCTAAATTGTCTGGGAAAAGCCAGCGCACCAGCCAGTGCCTCTGGGGCTCCCTGCGACATGGTGATATGCCGACAACTGGGACCTCTGTGGTGTCTGCTCACGAATGCAAAGTAAATGAATCCCCCAAGCTGGGAGCTGCGCCAGGGGCTGCTGTGCCGGCTGCAGCCATCTGAACGCTCGCCCTGTCTAGACAGGAGCGCAGCGGCCCATAAACCGCTGTGCTGGTTAAAATTCCTTCTTCTCTTCTTCAGGGCTTCTTCCCCATCAGCTCTGGAGGAGTCACCACTGGGGAGGCACTGTGGGTCCCAGCCACCAGCTCCCCACACTTGCTACATGTTCTTGGCTCTAAGGGTTTGGGCCCACGTCTGCAGCTTTCCCATGACAAGTCTTCAGGCCTCAGTTTCCTTAGCTAGGAAATGACTGGAATAACACTGAACTCACAAGGTCCTTGAGAGAGAAAGAGAGGCACCGTGCTCGGCCACAATGTCATACCCTGTCCCCAAATCAAAGTGTTTGTAAGAGTCACTTCAGGTGTGACTGACTTACAAGGTGGTTGGCTTGGTGTTCAGAGCCCTAGGGAAGTGTGACAAGTGTCCTTGGGGGAGAAGCCAATGCTCAGAGAAGCAAGGATAAGAGAGCTACATCGTGCTGATGCCCAGTAAAAACAGACTGGAGGAAAGGGCCCTGGACCTGGACCTGCCCTGTCACCTGCAGCCAGCAGACCCTGGAGGACACTTCCTTGAGCCTCCAGAGGACTGCGCCCTGCCAACACCTGGCTTTAGACATCTGGTCTCTGGAGTTAGGACATAATACATTTCTTGGTTGAGTCAGAGATTGTGAAGTCTTCTTTCGTGGCCCTGGGAGACTCAACAGTCCCAGGAAAATATTGAAGGTTATGTGACCCCTTCGCACCTAACAAAAACTGTTCTGGATCCTTTGAGATGTGGCAGGGTCATCTGAGCAGAGAGACTCGGAGACCTGCAGTAGCCTAGGCATTGTCCAGCCATGGTTGAGGAAGCACCATCCACTCTAGCCAAGACACTCGCTACAGTTGGGCTTCAGCTCTCCGTTCCTGTGACATCACAGGCAGACCCTGAAGGTCCCCTCACTGCTGGCCCTGCTCCTCCTCATAGGGAGTCTACATACTTCCTGCCTGAGGCCCCTATTTCAGGAGGAGAGATCTATCTTTCTGGACTATATTGCCCTTTAGAACCTTTCATCCATGCCTTGTTATCAGACACTAATGGAGTACCTACTGTGTACCGGTGCCTACTTTGTGCGTGGTCCTACAGGCCAGGGATGGACAAGACATCAGAGATGCCTTCCCAAAGCAGCAGCCTGTGGTGAGGGGGCACAAGGAAGATGTGGAAACTGAGGCCTGGATGACTGAAGCTAGAAGGACCATAAGAGTGGAGCAGAATTGGGAACAATGCAGAGCTGACCTGAAGAACCAGAGGCATACACAAGACAGCGTCTCCTGGGGTGACAGAGCCTCTGCCATGTCACACTGAACCCTCCTCTCCTCTTCAATATCCAGGGCAGAATAAGTTGGGTCCCTTGAGACAATTCAAGCCAAATTAGAGTATATAAACACAGGTTTATTGGGGGCAGCTCTTGGGCAGGCAATTTTCCTGGCCCCATTCCTTGGGACTGGTGAACCTGCCCTGAATTATCTCATTTCGTTGGCAAAGAATACCTACCACTCTCCATCAATCAGACATCCGCCCCAAAGGCCTGGGGATCTGTGCTGTCTTGTTGGAGCTGAGTAAACCCTGGGGTCAGTCTACACTTGTAACCTTGAAGGATCCTGGAGTCCACGAAGGGATCCCGGAGTCCCTCTCCATCTGCAGTGACTGGTTCTCTCAGGCAAGCCCTCACACTCACTTCCACATCAGCCACAGGCCAGGCCTCAGGGCCAGGTGGGAAGGAGGAAGCAGCCCAGAGGTCCAAACCAGAGGTGAGGCACAGTTTCTAGCATCAGGAATCCCTCCAGGGTTCAACCACAGGGCAGAGATCATAATGGCCTCCCTGGCCCCAGTGAGATGCTGGCTACCTAGAGGGGAGGCTTGTCTTTCAGTGATGTGTTCATAAATCCAACCATAGCAACAGCCTCCCGGGGTTCTCCAGGGTGGTTTGGCTCTCTGATGTCACGTTTTGGCTGGGTCTCAGGTCTGCACTGGCCTCAAAGCATGAAGAAAAACAACTCCTTTTGAGCGGCCTGACAGAGCCTGTTGCATGCATAAAAACTTATTCCTGGGGTAGGAGACACCACTGGGGACTCCTGAGAAAATCTTGATGCTCTGGGGAGCTGTGACAGGATCCTCTGTTTTTGCTGTGGCATGCCTGCGCCCTCTCCTAGCTCCTGAGGGGCCACCACACAGAATACTGCCCAGGCTTTCTTATTCTTCTACCTTAACATGGTACAGGTATCACCCATTGTCGAAACAAATCACACACACCATAATGTTGTACACACTTGTAATCCCAGTACTCGAGAGGTAGAGGTAGGGGGACCAGGAGTTCAAGGTCATCCTTGCATAGCAAGTTTGAAGCCGACCTGGGCTACATGAAACCTTGTCTCAAAACAACAATGAGATTCAAAATCAGCAGGACATACAAAGGAAAGGTGGGAGCTTATTTGTTTTAAATTTATTTTACTTTATGTATGTGGTGGCTTACATGAGAATGGCTCACGCATTTGAATAGTTGGTTCCCAGTTGGTAGCCAGTTTGGGGAAGATTAGGAAGTGCGGCCTTGTTGAAGGAGGTGTGCCACTGGGGGCGGCCTTGAGGCTTCAAAAGACTTTCACCATTTTGAGTGAAAGACCCAGGCAAAACGTGACATCAGAGACTCTTTCTGGCTCTCTCTCTGTCTGTCTCTGTGTATATCTCTCTGTGTCTGTCTGTCTGTCTGTCTGTCTCTGTGTGTGTGTGTGTGTGTGTGTGTGTGTGTGTGTGTGTGTGTGTGTCTTTGTCTCTAGGTCCCTGGCTTGCATTTTGAGATGTGAGCTCTCAGATACCACGCCTTTGCTTCACCGTCATGGACTCTAAGCCCCTGGAACCACAAGCCCAAATAGACACTTTCTTTTAGAAGTTGCTGTGAGGGCTAAAGTTACGATTTAAATTCTGATTACTGTGCTTAACAGATCCATAAAACAAAAATGCCTCTAACCTGTAAGTCCCACTTGCCCCACGGAGAGATAACATCCTGGAATGCTGGAATGCTATTGCTCATGTAAGATAACAAGCCGTGTGTTTTCACTTCTGTAAGCAAGGTTGCTTGCCCCAACTGCATAGGAGGTACCTGATCACATGTAGGTGGGAGGTATGTAGGTAAGAAGTACATCAGGATGCATGCTTACCCCCAACTGGATGAATGCAGGAAGTATCAGCTTTGCAGGTTTTGCCTTTATAAGCATAGGACTAACTTAATTCATAGCCATTTCTGGGAATCCCGGGTATAGACCTGGGCAGTGTTCATCGTCCTAGCCAGTTTTTAATGAGGCTTTTTTTTTTTTTTTTCAGATTTGTCTCGAAAATTGCGGCAGTGGTCTTACTCCCAACCAATGAGATTTACAGTCACCTTGATCATAGCGTTTTATCATAGCAGCAGAAAAGAACTAATACAATTGTATGTGAGTGTCCTGCTGCATGTGTGTCTGTGCACCATGTGAAGTGCCCAGTGCACAGAATCGGATCCCGTGGAACTGAAGGTACAAATGGTTGTGAGCCACCATTGGGTGCTGAGAACCAAACCTGGCCCCTCTTACTGCTGAGCCATCTCTCCAGCCCCTTTTCAGTGTATCAGTATTCTTAGAACAGGGCCGAGAGCTTCCCAAGACATCACATTCAGACCTTGGTGTGCCCACCACAAACACCTCACAGCCACACCCATGAGATTGTGAGATACAGTTTCTCCCAGGCTTCAACCATGAGCCAGAGGCTGTGGCCTTCCAGCCACAGAGGCCAGTCCAGCAGGCAGTAGAACATTAGACAGCCCTAAGAAGAAAAACGTCAGCTGTCAAGAGTTGTGATTTAACCCAGGCCTAGTGGTATAGCTCTATCCTCTGAGCACTTGGAAAGCTGAGACGGGAGGAGTCCCCAGAATCTGAGGTCAGCCTGGGTCACGCAGTATATTCTGTGTGTAGGAAAGTGAAGTGTGTAGTTTACGGTTTGTTCAGCTTATTCAGTGGTTCCTCAGCCTGAGTTATGTGCGTGGCGGTTCACTTCCCAGACTCTGGGCTGGGGACAGTAGATTGGGGGTGTTGGAGTAAGGAGTGCTCTTGCATAGGGCGGGTAGAGCCTGGCCAGCCCCAATGGCCTCTGCCCAACCTGAAGCCCTGTTCCTGTCCCATCTGCCTGTGTCAACACTGCTTCTATTATACACACACACCCTGCACACACACAACACACATCCTTCACACACACCAACACACCCATCCTGCACAAATGTGCACACACACATACACACACACTCACCCTGCAACACACATGCCATGCATATGCCCTGCACACACACACACATGCCCTGCGCTTGGGCTGCGGTGGTGACTATCACATCCTTTCAGAGTCAGAGGCATAGAAAGCGTTATTTAACAATGAAATGAGACTGGAGACCGACTTGTGGGGAAACTGTGGCACCTTTCCAAGCTGCCTTCAGGACAGAACAATAAAAAATTGTTCCTGAGTCTCAGTCCGCAGAATTTCACTCGGCCTCCTGTTTCCTTCCTCTGTCACTCAGCCTCCTGCCTCCTTCACCACACCGGAGGCTCTGCAGCCAGACAGCCTGCTCGTCTTCCTGCCAGCTGGCAGAGATGTCTGGACCTAGGTCACTCCACTCAGGGGACTATTCTCTGGCCTGGAGAAAGAGACAAACAGGGCAGGCAGCCGTACTCAGCTGCCCTCTCTCTTTCCCCTTCCCCACTGCCGTGGGGAAGTGGGCTGAGAAGGCAGAAACCACAAACCCAGTGCCCTGAGGACTGGTGTCTATGGGAAGCTGTTGGAAATCATTTTGTGAGTGACAGCTTGCAACTGCACTTGCCATTCTGATCGATGCCTCCAGCCCCTCTGGTCTCCCCCATGACATCCCCCCATTCCAGGATCTCTGTCTGGGTGCAGCCTGGTTGCCAGCCTCCTGAAAAGGCATGTGCTGTGAGGAGGAGCGGGTTGGGAACAAATCTCCATGCCCCCTACTGCTTCCCATGTTCTGGCTGCACGTGGCCCAGAAGGCCTTTTCCTACAGTCCCTGTCTCTCCCGTCAGACATATATGGGGCGTGGGGAGGGCAGTCCGGCCCTTTGCCTGAGGTACCTCCCCCATTGGTATTATCAGAAGGATTTGAACCCAGGGCTCAGGCATGCTGGCTTCCTTTGCGTTCTTTCTGAGGCTGTGAATGATTCTGCGGCCTCAGAGGCAGACAAGCCCTCCTGGGATTTCCAGACAGCAGCTGAGGGACCTCAGACACGCTCCCACGGAAATTCGGCCTTGAGTTCCACATGCATAGGAGGCAGGAGGCTGTGTTCCCTGTCGCCTTACAACCTCCTTCCCACACATAGCAAAGTGACATCTCTTGATTTGGGTTTGTGGAGCCCCGAAAGCTTAGAAACACAGAGCAGCGTCTACACCTGCCCCTGCCTTGGTCCCCAGCCTCCACCTCACTGAATCAGGGTTTTGGAAGGTTCGTTGGAACCTGAAGGACAGGGCATGCCCTAGAAAGACAGCCGCCAGCTGTTCCTGTCACAGTGAGTGTGACAGACACACTCCGGGGAACCCGCATCTCCCACATGGCTGTGGAAATCGGCAATCATCTTTAGAAACCAAAAGTACACTTCCCAGGAGGAATAGAGGCTTCTTCACTGGGTCCCTGGCCCAGAAAAGAACTTTCTGGAGAGTAGGGAAGCTGGTATCTTTGTTGTCCTCTGGAGACCATTCCCAGCCGGGTGTGAATCTTCCTGCAGTCACCCGGAGGTGCCAGACACCCCCTGCTCTGCTCCAGCTGCCGACGCAGCAATTTATTTGTTTACCAAATGTCTGAAATGTCTAGACAGGTTTTGGGGGTCAGACACTGAAGTCCCCCAGTGGCTTCTGCAGGAACTGAGTGGAAAGCTAACGCTGCCGTCTGGAGCGCTCCTGGCTTAGCCGTGTGTTAATTCTCTCCCTTTTTATCAGCTGACAGCTTCCCGCAGATAAAGCGGATTTCATTTAAGCTTTTGCTCACCAGGCGAGATGAATATCCCAAATTCCAGTCTTCACCCCAGGGGTGGGAAAAGAAGAGGATGTTGTGGACCCAGAGATGCGGCTAAATGTCTCCAGAGCCCTGGTGCCAAGTGAGGCAGGCACCCCTCAAGGGAATCTGGGGGCTAAGGAGAAATGGTTCTGTCCCAGTGATATGGGGTGGGACAGAACAGGAGCCAGCCACGAGGCAAACGCTTGCCCAGTAGCAAGGGCACTCCTCAGCTCACTCACAACCTTCGTGTACCCGGCCTTCAGGGTTGCACCAGGGCCCTTTGGGTGAATGACGGAGCATGGGGACCCCTCAGGCCAAGTTCTGGCCATAAGCACCAAACTGTGAGCCCCACTTGTGTCTTGCTTATTTCTTTCTTGGTGCGTGGGTCTCAGACAAGCAGCATACCTGTGAGGCAGAGCTGGCCTAGGGTCTCTAGGGCAGGGTACTAAGCCATGCCCCTCCGGCTACCTCCAGGGAGGATTTCCGAACTCCAGTGGCCTGTGATTCCAGCTCTAGCCCAGGCAGACACTAGACAGTAGAGTCTGGTGACAGAGAGTGGCCACACACATGGGCCACGGGTCGGTGTGCTGCATAGTGTTTTTGTAGCTCAGCACAGCTAGATTCTCTGAGGAGATAAAGCCACAATTAAGAAATGTCTCCATCAGACTGACTTCCAGGCAAGCCCATGAGACATTTTATTACTATTATTATTATTACTATTATTACTTTTATTTTATGTTCATTGGTGTTTGACTGCATGCATGTCTGTGTGAGGGTGTCAGATCCCTGGAACAGGAGTTACAGACAGCTGTGAGCTACCATGTGGGTGCTGGGAATTGAACCCAGATCCTTTGAAAGAGCAGTCAATGCTCCTAACTGCTGAGCCATCTTTCTAGCCCCCACGAGATATTTCTTAATTAGTGATTGATGTGGGAGGGCCCAGCGCACTGTGGACAATGCCACCCTGAAGCTGGTGGTCCTTGGCTATATCAGAAAATGGGCTGAGCAAGCCAGGAAGAGCAAGCCAGGAAGCACGGTTCCTCAGTGGTCTGTGCTTCAGATCCTGCCTTGATTTCCTGCCTGACTTCCCTCCCTAGTGACCTGAGAGTTGTAAGCTTTTCCTCCCCAAGTTGCTTTTGGTCATGTATTTATCACAGGGACAGGAATCTAGCTAAGACGGTCCCCTGACTCTCACCGGGTGCACACAGAATCCAGAATCCATAGAAGAAATCAGGTAGCTTCACCGACTGTAGGTGATCTGGCTCCCAGGGGTGTCAGAACTGCTCAGAGTGTTGACTGGGAAGGTATAGAAAGGAGCCTGCAGGGTAGTCACGTGACTTGAAGCCACACCCATAATGAGTATGGAATCCTAAGGAAGCCAAGGAAGATGCAAAGGTGTTGTTCGTGGCCTGCCTTAGCTGAGACACAGAAGTTTCCACTGGAGACACAGGACAAAGGGCACACACTTCACACCGTGTTGGCGTTTACTTATTTTTGGTCTAGAGATTGAACACAGGCAGGGCTTGCCTGTGCTAAGACATAACATACAGACAATGAAAATGTATAAAACTGAAATGTTTTAAAACAGCGTAAAGACTTCTGAAGCTGGCCTCTGAATGCTCCTTGGTCATTTATTAATGTATTCTAAAATTGCATTTCAACAAGTTCTTGTAGTCAGTGTGTCCTAAGCACTGCTGGGGGGGGGGGGGCAAGGCAACCAGGTGCAGACTGTGTCTGTCTCTTCATCTCTGTCTCTGTCTCTGTCTCTCTCTGTCTCCCTTTCTGTGGCGTTACTTTTGGGAGGGTCACCTGGGAGCAGACACAGGTCCTCTCACAGCACACCTGCCCCATGCTGAGAAAAGCTTTGAAACAAGTCTGGATACTAGCAAGTGTCGTGGCTTCGAGTCACAGGAAGCCACCAATTAATTCACGAAGGCTGCATGTTCTAGACCCAAGATTAATGGCAGGAGTAAATTCAGCCATAGAACCAGGAATGTTCCACCCCCAGGAGCAAGCACAAGAAGGAGGATGAGGGAAGAGGTCATAGTCTGGGGCAGAGGTCATAGTCTGGGGTTGGGGTCATAGTCTGGGTGGGGGTCATGGTCTAAGGTGGGGGTCATGGTTGAGGGTTGGGGTCATAGTCTATGGTGGGGGTCATGGTCTATGGTGGGGGTCATAGTCTGGGGTGGGGAACACAGACTGGGGTAAGGAGCCTGGTGGCCCTGTCTTGGGTCCCATGACCTGTCTAAGACATCTTAGGCACCTCTGGCCCATGCCTCTTCCAGCTCTGAGGCTGACAACCTAACTGGCTTTTGTGACATGCCAAGGCCTGGACACTATCAGACCCAGGAAGAGCCTCGCCTATCTCCCTTCTGACACCTGGCTGGTGCCATTGGGAGATGTCATGGCCAATGGGGAGAATGAAGCTGAGCCCCACAGCCCTTTGTCAGGACTGGGGCTGGAGGCAACGCTCAGAACAAGGCCTGGCTGCCCTGGCTCTGAGAACACCCCAGCCAGGGATAGGCACATGGCAGCACCTTAAGATGTAGCCCCAAGGAACTGAGAGGGGATGATGAGGCAGGCAGAGACAGACACCCCTCATCCCCAATCTCAGGGGCCCAGAGTGGGTCTGCATGATCAAGAGTGGCTAGTCCCTTTGCAGGGAGAAGTCCCAGAGCCATCGGCTGCAGGCAGATCAAACGCAGAACAAAGCTCCTGACAGTTCCCTGTCTCCAGTTTATTTCTAATTAATGCCTCGTTGGCACATCAGGCCTGCACTCTCCTCCCACCCAACCATCCAGCACATGCATATTGAACAGCTCTGGAGCCCACTGCTAAATTAAGCCAGGATTTCTGCTGAGAGTTGAGTATGGGCCTCACCAAGAGTCACCTGGGACTCTGCTCTCTGTCTTGCTGGCCAAGCACATGGGTGCCTCCCCAACCCTCAGTACCACTTGAAGAGTTCAGGAGCCCTGTGTCTGACCTTGACCTAGCTGAGACAAATCAGAACACCAAATCCTTCCAGCAATGATGATTTGGTTGGGGGATATGCCTATCACTCCAAACAGAACAGTGAGAGCCTCTGGAATTTCAGCTGGAGAAAGAAAAATGTTAATGCTCTCCTCCACCACCTCCTCCTCCTCTTTTTCCTCTCTCTTCCCTTCCTCCTCCTTTCTCCCCTCCTCCTCAAACTCTTCCTCCTCTTCTTTGTATGTATATGTGTGCATATGTGCAAGTGTGAGCAAGATGTGTGTGCGCATATGCACAGCCCTGAGGTTGATGCTGCTTCTCCTATCAGTTGTTGTAGTCTTTATTGACAGCCAGGGCCTCTCGCTGAAGCTGGAGTCAGATTCAGCGAGCCTCATCTCCACCGTCAGGCAGGTCACCATATCCACCTGGCTCTCATGTGGATGGCGGCCATTCAAGCGCTGGACCTCAGGCTTGCAGAGCAGGTGCTTTGGCCTCTGAGGTATCTCGAGACCCAAGAGGCACTTCTTTTTCACTTAAGCCAAGAGTCCAGCAACAGGTAAGCAGGTGTTCTGCCACCAGGAGAGCTGAGGTGACAGAGAGCAGCAGGGGAGAGAAGATGAGGTGCAGCCACATCTCTTGGGGTCTTTGATGAGGCATGCCAGAAGTTTACCCAGCGGCGTGAGCTACTTGCTTGAACTGCGAGCAGGAGGTGAGGAGGTCCCCAAAAAACTTTTCAGAAGACAGGCTGCAACCAGCTTACAGATACCAGAAACAAATGGATGGCACATGTGCTGGGGAGGTAGATGCCCACCAAAGATGATTGTGTTGTCTGGACCCCAAAAGGGGTGTTTCCTAAGATGGTAGCTGACCCCAGGCATCCGGACAGAGGACAAAACAGCCCAGAGTGCAGGCTCTGTACAGCACAAATGGTTTGGTTGCTTCAAAAAGTCAACATCTCGCTGGGCATGGTGGCACAGGTCTGTGATCCCAGCACATGAAAGGCTGAGGCAGGAGAATGCCAAGTTTGAGGACAGCCTGACTCTCATGTAACACCCCGACTCAACCACCTTTCCCAAAGTCAGTGTCTGGGAAGGAAGAGACATTCCAGGTTTCAAGAGGCTCAGAGAGCTGAGAGTTAAGGGTGGTATAAAAAAAAAAAGCAGTTAGATTCTAGGCTCAAGAACAAAATGGGTGAGTCTGCAGTGTGGGGTTCAGTTGGTAAACAGCTTTCCTAGCTTGCAAGAGGCCCTTGATTGGGCTCCCAGCACTGCATAAAACAGGTATGGCGGTGCACAGCTGTAATCCCAGCACTACGAATGGGGAGGAAGGAGGATCAGAAGTTCAGAGAGAGAGAGAAATGGAAAAATAAGAGCACAGGAGCTGCTGTCTAGTTTCTAGTGAGACTTACAGGAGTAGACACAGAAAGGGACCTCCTTCCTAGACGGTGGGATGCTTGGGATGAATAGCTGGATGACAGCTGCTGGCATTTAGGCAGATGTGCCCACCTTCTGGGTCAGGACCCTGTGTTTCCACAAGCACCCCAATGCCATTCTGTCCACACAAGCATCTTCCAGCTAACTGGCTTGGTGACCCGCTCATGGAGAGTGAAGGTGGGGAAGCCACTGTGCTCTGTGTGGGCAGGAAACACGATTGGAAGGCCAGACTCATATGATCCTGGCCTCCCAGGCAAGGTGCCAGTGGGAGTGGGACCAAGTGCAGAAGGTGAAGGGAAGGGCAAAGGTGCCCACCAAGCACAGCAGCATCAGCATTCCAAGCATCCAAATCTCTGATGACTTTGGGCAGTAGCTAGGATCCTTTGTGGGAAAGAAAGAGAGAGGGAGGGAGGGAGGGAGGGAGGGAGGGAGGGAGGGAGGGAGGGAGGAAAGAAGGAAGGAAGGGAGAGAGAGAGAGAGAGAGAAAGAAAGAAAGAAAAGAAAGAAAGAAAGAAAGAAAGAAAGAAAGAAAGAAAGAAAGAAAGAAAGAAAGAAAGAAAGAAAGAAAAGAAAAGAAAGGCCCCTGGATGGTACATGCGCTAATGGAGAGATTCCATACAGGAGTAACTGGATAAAGCAGGGAGTAAGGGAGACAGCTAAATAGCACCCTCAGGGTCTCTCACTACGAGCCCTCTGATACAAGCCAGCGTCCCCCTGTTTTGTGCAAAGCCCTGGGGCTGCTCTGAGAGGAACCACTGAAAGTGATTCCCCACAGGTGAGCAGCAGGGAACTGACTTTGAAATCACTTTGGCCTTTGTGATTTGAAAGTGATTCCTTCAGAGCCACTGACCTGAATGCTAATGGCTACGGCGGATGGTGAGGGGATTCATTTGTATTCAAATGGGGAGATAAGGAGGTGCTCCAAGGATTGGTTAATTAGGTCTCGTAGTTAATACAGAAGAAACTAGATGGTGCACCCAGCAGCTACACAAAATCTCCCAGGAACTCCAACTCCAGAGGTTCCTGCTACTCCCCACCCCCACAGCCACAGGTCTCAAGAGAGCCTAGATTTCAGAGCAAATGCTTCACTGAGGTGTGGCCTGTCATTGTCCCCTGACACCTGGTAGTTGTCCCTCTTCTCCACAAAGCCAATGCGAAGGACAAGGAGCTTCCCCCCCCCCAGCCTCTCCACCACATCTCAAGTCATCCCAGAAAAACCCCAGACTGCCCTGTACATTCGTACATTCGTGGCAGACAACCTGCCAGGTCCTGTTCGATGTCAGATGACAGTGTTTGGAGTCAGGGTCCCACTTGTGTGATATCTGTTACAGAGGGGCACTAGCAGCACCCCAGGAAGCAAGGCTGGATCCTCATCTCCAGTCTGACGTGGCTATGAGCCCTGCAAAGCAGCTGGGCAGGCGCTCAGTCCTCTCTGCGAGGCAGAGGTAGGAAGGCAGGCCAAGCTCCCAAGCCAGTGTGGAGCCATGGAGGCCAGGCAAGACAGAGGGGCCAGAAGCATGTTCAAAAAAGTGGGCCAGCATGGCAGCGACCAGCAAGGAAACCTCTTTACGGAAAGCATGTGGGAACAGACCGCAGCTTCAAGCTGAATTCTACCTGACATTCGCCCACCACCCAGTACGTTTGCCCAGCCCGCACGCTGAGACTCACGGTTCACATTTTTGAATGGCTGGGAACAGCTCTAGCGACCTTCGACATCTAGCTGTGTGGAAATCATTTGGAGCTCAGATTTCACAGTCCAGACTGCCACACCCACTTGTACATCTCATGGCTGCTGTCAGGCTCTGTTGAGGTAGAGCTGTGGCTGGGACCCAGGCAATCTGTACACACACAACCCACAACACAACCCTCCCTGGGTGCCTGAAGGACCCAGGTGGCTCAGCTTGTCCTCCTGGCCTTGCGAGTCTTCTGGAGCCTAGTGAGGGAAGGAGCAAATGACACTGACTAACCCCCTGCTTCCTCCCAGGACCTTGTCAAGCCTGACTCTATTAGTCCTCAGGCAGCCCCTGGTGGAGGTGTTGGCTCCCATTTTACTGACAAGAATTGTCTCCTAAAGGTGAACGGATTTCCCTGAGGGGACCAGGCAGGACTCTCACACAGAGCCCTCTGGTTCCAGAGCCTCTAACTTGGCAGACAGATGACCTGTGAACCCTGAAGCCTTGAGACAGAGCCACCGCCCACCACCGCTCCCATCCAGGAAACTCTTGGCCAAGCTCTGCCCAGAGATGATTCATTTTTGAGCCACAAAAACAAACCCAGGGTCACAAGCCTGTCTGGCCAGGCAGCTCTCACTTGAGGGTGGAGAGAGGCATGTCCAAGGGACCTGAATCAAAGGGCCTGGCCGCTGACATCTGTGGCCCCGAGGTAGAGGACAGCAGATACTCCTGGCCCACCCTACACCAGCCTCAGCACCTCCCTGGAGCAGGCAGCCTCCCGGGGAGCCTGATACCCAGACTCAAGGGGCCACCCTGCTCTCACCCCACCCCACCTCATGCCAGGTGGCTGAGGCCTCACATATTTTACCAGCTACAATCCAGCAGCCGCCTGGGGAGACTGGAATCTCAGATAAACAACCAGTCATTTTTCAGCGTACCCATGAGCTCAGCGTGTCCCAGGCAAAACTCAGACATGATGACAGCGAAGAAGTGTCTGGCGCTTACCTGAAAGTCAGATCCCTCGGGAAGCCTTTCTTTCTGCCGGAACCTCACCAGTGGCCTTGAACCATGCTCCTCAGTTCTTACTCCCAGTTGTGTTCCAGCCCCTACCACCTTCCCGTAGCTCCTAGAACTTACCATGCCCCTTCTACTGCCAAGCTGTGCACAGGCTCCTTCCTCCTCTAGTCCCTTCCTTCCCTCCTGGCCAGGCCTCACCATCATTCCTCTCCACCCAGGCACACCACACTCATATTTTGAGCACGGACGCAGAGACATACACATACATGAACTCCACCCCTCCCCCATTTCTACCCTCAAATGTGAGGTGAGCAGGTTCATGCCCAGCTCACAGACCATAGTTCTACTCTCTTTGCTTTTGTTTCTTGAGACAAGGTCTCATGTAGCCCAGAGTAGTCTAGAATTCCTGATCCACCTGCCTCCTCCTCCCAAGTGCTAGGATCACAGGAGTACACCAGCACACCTGCACCTCATGTCTACTGTCTATCTGCTGTTGAGATGGAGTCTGGATACTCCATCAATGAGGGTTGGCCTTCAGTTCTGTAAAGCTACAGCTGAAGTGGATCTTGACTTCTGATCCCCCTGTCTCTGCTACCTGCATGCTGGGATGACAGACATGGGCCACCTTTTCTGATTGCATGTCTATTCTCTGAAGGCAGGACCCCATCTGCCCTATTTGCTGCTGTGTGAGTCCCCAAACCTAGTAACAAGAATCCACCAAGCAGACAGTTCAGGTTCAGGGCGGTGGAGACAGTTGAGGCCTGACTCCAAACCCCCTTGCAAGGTTCTGCTGTGCTGCCACCTGCACAGGAACACCTAAAAGCCTCTCATTGGTGGTGGCCTGGGGAATAGTCCACTTTGGATAGTTGGTCTAGAAAAACAATGTGTGGTGTTGTCTTTTTAACTTGTTTGTATTAGAAAATGCTAATTATACACAGTGGGCTTCATTACGACACTTTCATACATGTATATAATATATTTTGATCATACCCTCTCTAGTACCCTCAGTCTCTTGCTGATCCCCTTCCTCTTCCCAACGAACCCTCCTCTACTTCCATGCTTTGTGTGTCCGCATGTGTGTGAGTGTGCATGCAGGCTCTTGCAGAGGGCAGACAGGACATAGGTCCCTGGAGCTGGCATTACAGGTGCTGTGAACCCCTCCATGAGGGTGCTAGAAACTAAAGTTGGGTCCTCTGGAAGGACAGTACACACTCTTAAACCACTGTCTGCTGCAGCTCTTGCATTTTTTCTGCCCCCTTCTGTGATGTTTTCTGAGCTATGGAGGGCAACAGAGAGACTCCATTTGTGAGAAGGACGATTTTTTTTTATGGTTTCATTATCCCTAACTGGAGAAAAGTGCTCCTCTCTCTCTCTCTCTCTCTCTCTCTCTCTCTCTCTCTCTCTCTCTCTCTCTCTCTTCCCCTCTCTCTTTCTTTCAAAGATGCCTATTTGGAGGAGATAACATGGCAAGAAAACTGAGCACTGTTGGCTTCGGGGGTTTTAGACCCAGCAGTGTACAAATACCTTGTTTCCTCCTCCATGAAGACCACACCCTTGACACCAGTCCCACCACTGAGGAAATGGGTTAGCCTGGGCTCACCTACCCAAAGCCATGTGGCTAGAAACAACAGAACCAGGTGGAAACTGCTCTCTCTCCCAACAAGTCAACAGGCAAAGGACACTCCAAGGACTCCAAAACTCAAGCAGAGGTTTCCCTTCTGGCCACTGATGGCATTTATTTATGCAATGTTCCTCTGTAGAAAGTCTGATATGCTAGAAGCAACTGCGATGTCGTGATCATGATGTCATCTATGTGTAATGATGTGACTAGAAAGTACTGACCGTGCTCCAGAGCATCAGTGGGGACAGATGCAGGGACCACGCAGCTTTGAAGCCTCAGTCATAGACCTAAAGGCTACTGGCGAGTTGAGCTCAAGGCCACAGGGACACCAAAAGGACAGGACACTCTTGAGGGTTGGATGTGAAACATCGCATACAAGTTCATAGGTTTGAATGCTTGGTCCCCAGTGGGGAGGTTACGAAGGCTTAAGGAGGTGAATTCGGACCGAAGCCCTGGTATAACTGCCTATCTTAAAAAATTAGATGAGGGAAAGGGGCCTGGGATGATGGCTTATTGAGTAAAGTGCTTGCTGAGGAAGTATCAGGATCTGAGCTTGATCCCCAGAACCAGTGTAAAAAAAGCCAAATGCGGTAGCGCACACCTTTAAAACCAACATGTGGGAGGCAGAAGCAGGCAAAACTCTGAGCTCTAGGCCAGCCTGGTCTATATAACAGGTCTGGCTAGCCAGGGATGCATACTGAGACCCTGTGGAGAGAGACAGAGGGAGAAAGAGGGAGAGAGAGAGAGAGAAAGAGAACCCAGATTGATTAAATTTATGGCAAGTGTAAAAAGAAAAAAGTAAAATATTAAAGCCAAAACCTGGAGTTTTGAAAAGATAAAAGTAAAAACAGGGCCGGATCACATGTTCTACAAACATTCAGGTTGAACAGATGCTGTGGATATTTCCAGATCCATAGATTCGCCAACAGAGATGAAATAAACAAATTCTTACAACACATCTCACCAAAACTAACACTGAAAGAGATAGAAAATCTGAACAGAATAGCACCTATCTAGGAAGGAAATGAGATTCATTATCAAAAACTTCCCCATAGAGGTCACAGCACTGAGACTGGACGTAGACACAAACTCCTGTCCTCAATCAAAAAGCTGTCTCCAGTTAAGAACATCTCGAAGGGAAATTCCGTTTCTTCGGGGGAAGTCTTACTGGGTAAACACACCACATTTAAGAGACCTCATGCTAAACTGCAGATGGCCAACACGAAACAAACTCAATTTTTTGTTTGTTTGTTTGTTTGTTTTTGTTTTTGCATTTTGTTCGTATTGCTTTGGGTTGGGTTGGGTTTTTTGTTTGTTTGTATTACTTGCCTTTTGCTTGTATGCTATGCTTTCCAATTTTGGTTGTTGTTGTTGTTGTTGTTGTGTGTGTGTGTGTTTCTCGTGTTGTTTGTTTGGTTTGTTAGTTTGTCCATTTTGTTTTATCCTTATTTTGTTTATCCTTTTTTATTTGCCTGCTTATTTTCTCTGTCTTTGGGAAGGGGGGAAGATTTGGGAAGAGATGAAAGCAAGGAAATGGTAATCAAAATGTATTATGTGTTGTTATAAATAAAATGGTTTTGGACTGGCATTTGTGAGCTGCCTGGTATGGCACCTTGGTACCAAACTCCAGTCACCTCACTTCTGCCTCCCATCTTTTTCTTTTGCAATTCTAAACACTGAACCCACAGCCTCATGAATGCCCCCTCTTCCACAGGGATACCAGCCTTCTTTCATTTCAAGTTTTTATTCCAAGCCTCGGTCATTCAGGCTCGCCTTGAACTTGGAATCCTGCCTTAACCTCCCTAGGGACTACAGGCCTGCCCCATCCGCCCGGCCAGCATAAGTCATTTCTTGTCATGCTTCCTTTGGTTTGCAGAGTACAGAAAGTCTGGAAGTCCAGTACAGATAAGAGGCTGCATGGGGTCCTGCCGCCTGCTGGCTCTACTCCAGTACAGTTACCGTTACAGTCTAGGGTGAGAGGAGGAGGCCAAGCTCTCTCTCAGCCTGTGAGCCACTGACCAACTGACTGTGACTCTCAGCCACCCAGTATGGGGACCTCATTCTTTCCATCCATCAGCCCAGGCTACGGCTCTGGCTGAAGGTGAAGCAGGGCTGCAGTGACCTGCAGTGTCATGCTTGGAATGTAAAGTGTCCCCCATAGGCTCCTGAATTTTCCCACACTTGGTTCTCAACTGGTGGGGCTGTTTTGGGAGCTTATGGAACCTTTGGGAAGCAAGACCATCATAGAGGAAGCAAGTTACCAGGGGTGGGGGTCGGGGGAGGTTGTTCTAAGCTGGTCTAGCTCTCTTCAATTTCTGATCTGCTAAGACGTGAGGAGCCCCAGCCACATTCTGACTGCCGTGACCTTCCACCACACCTTTCTTGCCGTGGCAGAGTATACCCACAAAGCATGACTCAAAATAAATCCCTCCCTCTGTTGCTTCTTGTTAGATGTTTGGTCAAGGCAACAAGAAAGAGACTATTGGCATACATCTATTGTGCTCAGCCCTGCCTCTACAAGGGTGGGGTCATGTGTACTGATACCCTTCCCAACCCAGAGAGGAACTCCACCAGTCCGAACATGGCAAAGCTGCCCTGAAGTTCACAAGTTCAAGTCCTCTAGATGTCCTTTCATTGGACACCTTTCCTACGTGGGAGCTGATAATCGGAAGGGTGTGTGTTTGATATCACACTGCCGTGTAGGCAGAACAGCCATCTCATCTGCGCTTCCCAGTGTCTTCAGCGGTTTCTCAGGGGACAACAACAGTGCCTTAGGGCTGGGTGGGTCAGAGAGGAGGCGCCTGCAAACACCCGTGCTTGCACAGAGACCGTTTATAAAACTTCCCAGATGGCACTTCCTGAGAGGTAACTTTGATGCTGAGTCCCCAGAGAGGTCACTGGGGATGATGCTGAGGCTCATCAGCAAGGTCGCCTTTGGCTCAAAACTTCTCAGCCCAAAGAAAGCTCTAGGCTTTTAAGGATGGTAGGTGGCCATCCACACCAAGAGCAGAGAGTCCTGGTGGAAGGGCTGTTCTCTGTGCAGGCAGGCAGGTGCACCACCTGCAGTATTCCAAACACGTCCCTGGCCCTCCCCTCCCGCTGCGGAGCCAGTCCTCTGGAGTCCAATCTGGACTAACTCCTGGTTTTCTTTTAACAAACGGAATGGGTGGTAGTCGCAGGAAGTTGCAGGCACCCAACCCCTTCTTGAGGTTCTCTTTGTACCACTGGCCCTGGAGAAAGACACATACCATGAGGATGCTGAGCGCTCGTGGCAGTGTGGAAGGCTGGGATGCCCATTACACAGTGGAGGTAAGATTCCTGCTAATGCCAGGGAAGCCCTAAGCAGATGCTGAGCCCAGCCTGTGCTTTCCATGGCTCCTGCCCCAGAATTCCCCAGAGAAAGGCTCATGGATGCCTCAAGAGACGTGACTTCTGGAGACACCGTAGGCCATGATGAGAACAGCAAACTGCAGGTGATAAACAACAGAAACAAAACAAAATCACCAACACCAACTAAACTGCTCCTCACTCAGCTCTGCTGGTGTAGATGGGTGAGGGGGTGAGAGGCTCTGTAAAGGCGGCATCCTGGGCACGGAGGTTGGCCAGCACCCTGCTCTGACCTTGGAGCCAGCACACTGCCACAGTCAAAGAAGAGAAAGTGTCTGCAGGGCCAGAATCAACCCAATGCAGAACCAGCACTGTGTGCCAGTAAGAGAAAGATAAGAGAAAGAAGAGGAAAAAGGATGAGGATGAATCAAAGAGAAGAGAAGGGAAGGCAAGGGAAGGGAAGGGAAGGGAGGGGAGGGGAAGGGAAGGAAAGGGAGGGGAGGGGAAAGGAGGGAAAGGGAAGGGAAGAGAATAGAAGGAAAAGGAAGTGACTGAGGGATGAATCTCACATCATTACTCTGATTGAAAGGGACTGAGAACCTAGATATACCTCCAGCATGAGACTCTGGAGCAGAAGGCTCATTGGCCAAGACACCAATGGGAACTGGGCTTCTCCTGGGTAGATGTACACACACACACACACACACACACACACACACACACACACACACACACAGGAAACCTCAGGCATAATCTGCAGGTTACCCCAGCTCAAGAGGTAGACATAAGTGAAGAGGGAGGGGTGAACCATACCAGACCCTGCAATAAATAGTACCAGGTGCAAAATCAGCAAGTTCTGCTAGGGTCTCAATCTGAGGTGGTCCCCAAATGCTTATCGGTGGCCAGATGGTGGGGCTTGAGGATACAATTGGATTGGTAGGGCTCTTATTCACCCATTGCTTAATTTGTTGATGTATCTGTAACCAGACAGTGCTGTTGGGAGACAGTGAAGCCTTGTTGCAGGAAAGGGGTCCTGGGAGCTGAGTCTTTCAAAGGTTCTTATTCCCAGCCTCTCTCTGGCTTTCTCTGCTTCTTGGCTGCCTGAGGTGAGCAGGCCTGGTTTATAACACCCTCCAGTCAGGTTGTGTTTGACCCCAGCCCAGAGCCAGCCACAGGAAGAAACTTCTGAAACCTTGGGACAAAATAAATCCTTTTCCCTTAAGCCGTTTCTACTAGATGTTCTGCCACATTTGTGCACAGTCTCAGTAACTTTTTCTGTCACCCTGACAAAATGCCTGAAAGACGTAAGCTTACGTGGGCCATATTCATGTGGCTGGAAAGGCACAGACACTGGGGGCGCTCTATCTGAGACACTGGGAGCTTGTGGGATAGTCACATCAATGCATCGGAACACCAGAGAATGGCAGTGGGAACCAGAAATCACTATTGCCTCCAAGGCCTGCCCCTAGGACGTCACTCCTCCTTTGGCTGACCGCAGACCCAAAGGTACCTCAACCTTCCAAAACAGTGTCACTAGCTGCAGCCCAAGTAGACACAAGCCTTTGGGGGACATTTCAGATACAAGCCATGGCATGAACACACACACCCAGCAAGCCCGTAAGAAGACACAGCCATCTGATCAGTACAGAAAATCTAAACAGAACCCCCGAGCAGGCTAGAAGTGGTGTGTGTGTGTATGTGTGTGTGGGGGTGGGTGTGTGTGTTTTAGGCCAGAGGAAAACTTCAGGCATTGTCCACCTAAGGTTGTTTGTTTGTTTGTTTGTTTGTTTTAAATAATATTTTGAGATTGCAATATAACTATGTCACTTTCCCCCTTCCCTTTCCTCCTTCCAAAGCCTCCCATACATCCTACCTTTGTTCTTGCTCTCTCCCAAATTCAAGGCATTTTTTTTTTTTGGTCTTTAATTGTTGTTAAGTGTGTGTGTGTTTTAAATGCATAAATACAACCTTCTCAGTCCATATAATGCTACTTGAATATGTTTTCAGAGCTGACTATTTGGTAGTGGAGAACCAATTGGTCCATTCCCCCTGGGGAAGACTATTTCTCCAGCTCTCAACAGTCTTTAGTTGCCTGTAGTTCTTTGGGAAGGCCTGAGGCCTCCTGGGCTTTTCTCAGTTCACATCAGGTGCCTACTGCTGTTGTCCTTGTTCAGGTCATGTTTAGACAGCTTTGTTGGTGAGACTTCAAGGGTGTAGCATCTGGCATTCCCAGGAGACACACTCTTCTGTTTGTGTCAGCAAACTCCCTGTTCCTTGGGCTCTTACAACCTTTCCACCCTCTTCTCTGCAATTACCCCCTGAGACTTGCATGCAGGAGTTGTGTTGAAGATGTAATCTGTTGGGAGTGGGCTCCAGAGTGCTGCATTTTGATTGGCTGTGGGACGGGGATGTGACATGAAGTGAGGTCACTCAGGAGCTCAGCAATGTGATGGCGTCTGTGTGTTGCAAAGAGTAATGTCCTTGATGAGGAGTGACAGCTATGCTTGCACGTGGGTAGTATAGGGATCACCTTGTCTTTGGAGACAGGTCTCTTACTGGCCTGGCTAACAACACAGCAAGGCCTGAGGATTGTCCTGCCTCTGTCTCCTGCACTTACAGGCATGTGTCAGCCTAGAACTCTTTTTAAACAGACAGTAAGTGCTGGTGAGGACATGAAGGTGCTGGGTCATTTTACCACACTGGTAAACGTACAGAATGGTCCGGCCTCAGTGGAAGCAGCTATTGGGTCCTGGAAGGGTGACCCTGGAGTGTGATGCATGTGGCTTTAAGTAGATGCACTGAAAGTTGGGTGAGGACACAGACCCTGCTCAGGCCCCCAGCATGGCCCCCAGCCTGTGGGGCTGCCAGGAGGGGAACCTAAGAGAAAGTGAGGTCACTCAGGAGCTTTGGGACATTGGCTCACACTCTCCCTCCTCACTGTGTTTCGGTATGATGTCACAGGAGCAAAACAGTGAAGCTGGACAACCAGAGACGGTAATCTCTGAAGCTACAAACCTTTCCTGCTTTTAAAGTGTTCGTCTCAAGTGTTTCCTCACAGCGACATGAAGCTGAACAACATGCCTATTTCTTCCACGACTTACTGCTGGGTCCTAACATCCCATAGCGATTTCATTCTGCAGCAGCTCTAATGGGTCATGGGGCAAGCCTCTTCTGGAAAGTTCCTCGCTCACAGACCTGGCTGCAGTGCTGGGTCACATGGATTAGGCCCAGCTGGGTCTGGGTGCCGAAGCGCCTGCCCAGGAAAGCTCCAGCTCCTGTTTCCTTTTTGGCACAGTGACCCTGGAGTGCCCAAATGTCTAGGCAGAGAAGCTCTATGGCCACAATGCAGCTGGCTGGCCTCACCCTACCAGGCCCACCGCCTGCACACACACACACCCAAGTTCCTGCCTTCCGTTTCCTCTTTTCTCTGTGGGGGGCATCTGTGTCCTATATTATCATGATGAATTTAGGTTACTTAATATTTCCTGCTTTGTGCTGGGGCCACTGTGTGAACTTAAAGAGAAGAGCTATTATTGTTTTATGTGTAAGAAAGGAGAAGCTCAGAGAAGTTAAGCTCCTTGGCTCAGATCACACAGCTGAAATGGCTACCAGAGGATTTTAACTGCCTGTCTTCTTCCTCTGGCAGGTTCTGATCCGCTCACTAGCTGCCTTCCTCTCCAGGTAATCATTCACCCTCAAACCCCCAGGCCCTCAACGCCCCCTCCTCCTCCATCTTGCTCCCTGTCCCCTTCTTTCCTCTTTCCTCATGAGAGCTCCCAGGCTGGCCTTGAGGAAGGTCAGCTTTCTTGAGCAGACAAAGCTTATTTCGCCGGCTCTGGTTCCTGGAGGCAGCCTTGCTCCCAGAACCTTTAAAATTTATTTATCTAATTAAAAAATCTCTCAGCAGCCAACATGCTTGGAGAGTTCATATTTAACCAATAACCCATCAGGCAGGCAGCAGAGTCCGGGAGCATCCCGCCCGGGCCTTGAAGGGCGGGGTGACCAGAGCAAGCATTCACCCGCAGAGCAGTGGGCACCCCGGGCCGTGGCAGCCTCTGCAGCCAGCTGCGTTTCCGGCCGATGAACCTGCCGCTCAAAGTCTCTTTTTTAATTAAGTCTATCTCAGGCGTCTGGGGCACGTGGGCAAACTTCTGTCTACTTCGCTGTGAAGCCCAAGCATATCCCCATTCCTTTCCAAGAATAGAATCAGGAGACCAGCGGAGGGAGGAGGCTGGAATCTAAAAATGAATTTGAAGCCCAGAGCAAAACAACCCAGCCCAGGAGGAGGGAGAATAGGCAGCATACAAAAGTGTACACGCGCACACACGCACACACACACACACACACACACACACACACACACACACACACACACGAGGCAGGCCCGGCGGGGGCTGTCTGCTGCCATCCGGGTGGGACTGGCAGTCAGGCCTGGCAGCCTGCCCAAGTGTCTGGCAGGGATGGGGGTGGCGGGTGGCGCTGTTCATGCCAGGAGCAGCAGCTGGGGATCCCGAGGGAAGCAGGGCTGTCTTCTGGGCTGATTGCTTTCCCCAGACAACAAGAGTGAGTCATGGGCCTGTGGGCCGGGCTCAGGGGTGCCCAACGGTCCCCAGTGTGGCTCAAAGTTTCAAGGACTCCGAAGCCTAAATGTTTCTAAAAATGGGTTGGGGCACAGACACCAGGAGACCCCACCCCTAACCAGGAAATTTAGAGGGAAAAGACTTGACCAGCACTCACTGTTCAGGGACATTCAGGGAGCAATGGAGCGGCACTCTTAGCTGCTGCTTGCGGGGGGGCGGGGGGGAGGGCTGGGATGCAACGTGCTTGCCCACCATGCAGGAAGCCCTGGGTTCTACCCTCGGCACCTCCCAGAACAGGTGCAGTAGGCAGGCCTGGAATCCCAGCACGTCGGAGGCAGAGGCAAGAGGATCAGAGGGTCAAGGTCACTCTCGGCTACGTAGCTGAGTTCAAGGCCAGCCCAACTTACATTATCACCAGATTTGAGGTCAGCTTAGATTATATGAGATCCTGTCTAAAAAAAAAAATTATTATTATTATTTTAAAAAATTATTAAAATAATATGAATAACTGGGAGAAAAGCAGTCTCATGGAGAGCTGAGAGAAGCGGCTCATGCCTGCAACCCCAGCGCTCTAGAGGCTGAGGCAGGAGGATCAGAAATCTAAGGTCAGTCTCTGTTACAATTCAAGTCTGAGGCCAGTCTGGGCTACACGAAGTCCTGTTTCAACTAAATATAGGTACATCTATGTACATGTGTATACATACATAGAATTTTTCGAAAACAATGCTAATCTTGAGGCTTTCTGCAAGTTCAGCTCTGCCAGGCACTGTCCTTTGAATGCTTTGTCTCAGTGGGCCATTGTGTTCTTATTACCGGGAGGAAACTGAGGCCTAGGATTTGTGGCAGGCCCAAGTTCGTACTGTGGTCCTGACCATCAGCAGGCTGGCCGCAAAGCCTGTGGTAGCTAATCTTGGTTGTTAACTTGACAGCATCTGGAATCAACTAAAACCTAAGATGCTAGGCATGCCTGCAAGGAATTTTCTTTCTTATCAGATTATTTGAAACAGGAAGACCCATTGCAAATCTGGGTCATACCTTCTGGTAGCAGCCCACAGAAAAGGACACGGGAGACAGAAACTTTGCTTTTTGCCGGATGGCCCTCCACTCTTCGCTGGCACGTCCGTCTGTCCTGCTGCTGCAGCGAATACTGAATTCGGTTTCTTCAGGATCTCAGGTGAGCTTAAACAACTCTCCCGGAATCCTCCCGATTCCTGTTCCAGATTGGGACTGCTGAGTCATCCAACCTCGTGGGCCAAACAGTCACAGACTCCATGTTTCTGCCGTGAGACAACCTTGTTGGACTGCGCACGGCTTGTACCGCAATCAGTAAGGTCCCTTTTATGCACTGGGTACATACAAAGCCTCGCTCCTCCATCCTTCTGCCTGCACACTAGATAATAAACAAGCTGGTGTGAGCCCATGGGATGCTCAAGTGTGGCACCAAGCCACTGTACGGACCAAAATGCCCTCCTCTCGCTCACCCCCACGGCCCAGCGAGCATCTCTGGACGCCCCCTCTGTTACCATTCCCTGAGTCCTCCAGGAGTCTTGAGTCCCAAGCCTGGCCCACCCTGACAGCACCAGCTCTCCCTGTTTGCTCTCCATGTCTCCACGTTTTTCCATTTGCAGCTTTTCCTTTAATGTCGCTCATTACACAGAATTCAACTTTTACATCACTAAGTTCAAAGAAATACCTGTATGCAGAGCCATATCACGTCCAGGATTTGCTTTGGAATAACCTGGAATGGCGAGTGAGTGAAATACAGAGGAAGTGAGGTCGGCCACAGGAGGACACCCTGAGAACTTAGTGTATTCAGAAGATCAGCAGGGGTCTAATTTCCACATGACATATTCTGCATTGCTATAATACACATGCGTGTGTCACGCGCTCTGCACTTCATATTTAATGATGCAGGCTGTGTTTTGTAATACCCCTGGGCGTGTTGGGAGTAGAACCCAGTGCCTTGCATGTGACTGCTAAGCAAGAACTCTATCACTGGTATAACCTTCAGCACGCCTAAAACCTTGTCTGGTGTAGCCTTGGCTGTCCTGGTCTCTCTTTGTAGACCAGGCTGGCCTCGAGCTCACAGAGATCCACCTGCCTCTGCTTCCCTAACTGTAAGGATTATAGATGTGTGCCACTGTACCAGGCTATACACATTTTTTTTAATTGTCCTAAAGTAAAGGTTTGAGAGAACTACTACAGGACAGTGGCTGTGACAGCATGTGTGAAATGCAAATGACAGTTTGGGGTGTGGCGCAGGCTGGCAGAAGGTGGGTCAGGACCCCATCTGCCCCTCCTCAATACACTGTGACCCTGCTCTGTCTGCTGTCTCCCCTGTGGGACGTCAAGGCGGGGCAGGAAGAGAAGCGAGCCCTTTACATCTACTTTCCACGATATCAAAGACCTGCCCTGCCCCAGGCCTTCCCACCTTGAATTCCAAAAACATGAGGGATGAACAGGCCCAGAGCTGGTGTCCTTTACAGGCCGGCCAGCTGGTCCCTCTGTGGGGAGGACTCAGACCTGCTGTCTACCCAGAGTCCAGCATGCAGGAGAGTGACCTCACTCAGAGAACCTCACTGAGAGATTTGACTAGACTGGCTGGTCTGGAGTCAAAGGAACCTTCAGACAGACACACCCAGCTTCTGACCTGGGGCTGGGTATTTGAACTCTTAGCCACTGAGTCCTCTTCTAGCCCCTGTGGAATATTCCTTCACAATGTCTTATTTGACTGCATGTTTAAGTAAAAACATTTTGGATATATTAAGTTCAACGTAACCTTTGGTTTTTGTTCTGTTTGTGTTTGTTTTGTCTTAATAGAGACAAGGTCGCAGTAAATAACCCAGGCTGGACTCAAAATCCCTAACTTCCTGCCTCAGTCTCCCTAGTACTGGGATTATAGATGTGGGCCACCGCGCCCAGCTCCAAAGCACACTTTTTTTTTTTTTTAAATTGCTTGTAGAGATCTTTTTCTGTGAAATACAATCTCACAGCAGACTTCCTGGTCCTCTGGCTCTTACAGTCTTTCTGTGCCCGAGACTAAGGTACAGGAGTTGTGTTGTAGATGTATCCACTGGGGCTGGTCACATAACAATCGATTGATCTCTACATTCTGACTGGTTGCAGCTTTCTGTAAATGGTCTCTGTGGCAAAGAGACGTTTCTCTGATGGGGGGTGATTGCTGCTCTAATCTGAGGACTTATGCTTTGGAAGGTGATTAGAAATTACCCTGGTTTAATAACACCCCAGTAGTGGCTTCTCCCCTGAGATCCATGACATCACCAACCCACGGCAGCTGCCTAGTTTCCAGGACCACACATGACTTCCCTCCTGTGAGACGAGCCTTAGTTCTATTAGACAGCTGTTGGTTACTACCAAGGCATGGGTGCCACTACTGCAGCTAGACACAGCAAATGTGTCTAGGGCCATTTTATAGACAAGGACACTGAGGACACAGAGAGAGTGGACCAGGACAGGAGGCAGCTCTGGGAACACAGAGCCCAGGCTCAGAAATGCCCTCACTGTCACCCTTCTAAAGGCTCAGTAACTTTCCGACAGGGGTCACCACAGGTGCACGTCTGAGCAGGAAGCATCCAGCTGATGGTCATGACCCTGATCCCACATCGTTAGAGGAGCCTGCCAGGCTGGAGCTCAGGTCCGACCCCTTTTCCCACAGCCCTCTGCTTGGAGACCAGAGTCCTGTCTCTGAAGAGTGGGCTCTCTAACCATCATAGATGCACTTTTCATTGCCTTTTAATTTGCCCAAACTGGCAACAGCTCCTTGTAAGTTCTAGAACACTCCATCCACCTTCTAAGGAGATTCCTCCTTCTTTTCTTGGACAAAGCACAGCGAAGCAGCCTAATTAGGAGCAGTCTGTGATGGGTCGAAATATTATTAAGGCGCTTAAAACATTCTTAACACCTTCCGTGAGCGCGTTGTCTAAAAGCCTGTCGCGCCTAATCACCTTAGCACCGTTAGAGCTGCATTAAGCAGCCACCCCGAGATTTTGCACTGTGAAATACCAGCATGTCGAGAACACTCACAAAATACAGTGGCACGGGAAATACTCCATCACCCCAGCGAGCCAGCTCAGGCTGGCAGACCCCAAAGCAGAAGGGGGCTTTCCTCAAGCTGGTAGCTGAGCTCCTTAGGTGTGTGCTCAAGGAGACGGCTTAGGGGCCGCAGAGAGCACTGTGGGTGGACATGTGCAGATCCACGTAGCTTTCACATTCACCAAACGTACAGACATTTGTAAGCTAAAACACATTTCTCTCACCCCAAGAAGCCCGGGTTGACATTCCAGCTCAATACTTAAAAGATGTGTGGGCTCAGGCTGGAGACTTTGCCTCTTGGGTCTGTGTCCCTCGAAGGTGTTTCAGAAGCTCACTGAAGTCCAAGTAGGTTTGTGGTGCCTTGATGTTCCCGAGTGTCCGCACCTGTCAAGCACACCAGCTCACACAGCTATACAGCATTTGCCTTTTTGGTTCGCAGTGCACAACTCTTTCTATGCTCACTTCCTCTGTTACTTCCCCCCTCCTCCTTCCATCCTTCCCTCCCTCCTGCCCTCCTTCCCTCCCTCGGTTTCTGGTCTTTCTCCAAGCAACAGCAGATCTTGGGTCACCTTCCGCTTGGATAGGAATTGCTGTTATCCGTGGGTCAGTAAAACTTTACAGAGAGGGTCAGAGGGTAAATACTTAGCCTCTGCAGCCATGGTATTTTTTTCTTTTGAAAAAAAATTTTTTAAATGATGTGTAGATGGGGGGGGGGGGTGCTGCACGCACACATGTGGGTATGGACCGTAAGTGCAAGTACCCTCAGAGGCCAGAGACAGGCTTCAGGCCCCCTGGAGGCAGAGTCACACGAGGTTGTGAGCCCCACACAAGGTTGTGAGCCCCCTAACATGGGTGC
Organism: Meriones unguiculatus; assembly: GCF_030254825.1. Taxonomy (NCBI): domain Eukaryota; kingdom Metazoa; phylum Chordata; class Mammalia; order Rodentia; family Muridae; genus Meriones; species Meriones unguiculatus. The sequence continues at coordinate 106,460,593 of NC_083352.1, forward strand.
TGGGAACCAAACTGGGGGTCCTCAGGAAGAGTAACAAGTGCTGTTTTAACTCCTGAGAGCCATCTTCTTTAGCCCCCATGTTATTTTTTCCTATGGACACTTGTCACTGCATGGCCTAGAAGTCAGTGCAATTTCATGTGAACAGATGTGCTTAGTCGTGTGCCAGTAAAACTTTGTCAACAAAAGTAGGCAGGAAAGACAGAGCTGAGAGTCCCAGCTACAGGCCCCAGGTCTAGTCCTACCCTTGATGGGCACAGAGTCTAGTGCCCACCATCCCCTCATACTGCCACTGGAATATACCCATCCCCACACCCTACTGGTGGGCAATTAAGTTGTTTTCCAAGCCTGACTTTTCAAACGGGTTTCTAGAACGCTGGCCAGGTGTCGGAACACTTGTGCCAGGCAGATGTGGTTCTCCCACTCTGGATGCCTGGTAATGGGTGGGGCACCAATGTGGTGATGGGATATGGAGGATGGCATGGAGGACAGCACAAGACAGAAGATAAAGGGGACAGGAAGAGGCCTATCTGCTTAGACCAGAGCAGAAGCCATTCTAGAAATGTGGTCTTTTTCAAGGTGTCCTCAAGATGGGGTGTGTAGGGAAGAAACAGGCTGTAGTTAGTGCCAACTGTTAACGCCACAGAGCCTGGGCTCGCCTGGGAGACAGGGATCTGTATTAACTATGCGGTAAGACCTGTCCACTGTGGGCATTACCATTCCCTTGCTGGGATCCTGGGCTGTTTAAAGAGAGGAAAAGAACCAGTTATCCTCACGCTCTGATCCCTGGCTGTGGATGTGATGTGGCTGCAAGCTCCAACTGCCTCTACTCCCCCGCTACAACGGGCTTATACCCTGAAGCTGTGGTCCAGGATAAACCTGTGCTTCCTGAGATGTTTTTATCAGATGTTTTGTCACAGCAACAGCAAAGTAACTAACACAGGGGTCACGCTTCGTGGGGTGGGAGCTGAGGAGGGCATCTGACCTGTCTCCTGTACCCTGCCTTAATTAGCTGCAACCAGCTGGCTGCCTTCCCACAGTGGTGGAGGAACAGAGAGGCCCTACTGAACCCTCCAGCTCATAGACTGGGGCTGCATCTGGCCCACAGAGCTGGCTCTCAGCACTTGATTTATTTTAACTTACTTTAAACTGGTTGCCAAAATTGAAATATCAGGACATTTCACACATAAATCAGGATTCTGTCTCCTTCTCCGTATCCAGAAGGCTGAGAGGTACGGCTCACTCAGATCCCGCTGAAGGGCAGGGGCTCAAACACAAAGGGCTGACACCGGAAGACACCGGAAGACATCGGAAGCCCTGCTCTGTGCCGAGCAGCCCCATGAACCCGGACAGAGTGCTGTGCTCCAGCTTCTCCTGCAGTAACATGAAGATGCTGAGACTTCCGCGTCCCTGGATGCTTCCTCACCAAGACCTCACCCACTGCATGGCCTTTGTAGGCGCCAGAGTGTGCCACTCACTGGCTGATTCCCCAAGGACACACCTTCTGTCTGAGGCTGTCTGAGAGGCTGTGACCTCAGGGAGACCCTCCCAGACCTGACAACAAGAAGTGAGACCTCTCCCCCTCCTCCCCACCTCCCCAGACTGTCCCAAGAGGATCATGACAGACAGCTACTTCACTTTCTCTCGGCTCGTGCACTGTTTGCTCCGTCTTCCCGCGTGCTCACTTGACTCCACAGTAGCCTTTGAAGAAGAGGGGTCAGGATCTGACCCTATGTCTCTCTGGCTCCGCATATCTCTTCTCCCACTGTGGTGGAGATCGAACTGAACAGCCTCAACACTGGGCATGGCCAACAGTTCTCACTACACCAGGCCTTCACACCAGTCTCTCTGGGTTTCTTCTCCCTCACCTGAATGTAGGCTGTGAGGCCCATCTCCTGGACTCACACAAGAAGTTAATGAGCCATAACCAAGGAGCAGGACCAAGACCCAAACAGCATGCTTTGAAGGTTGAACACGCTGGTCACCATTACGCTATTGGGATTCTCTGTCTCCTGGCAGGTCCCAAGGTCTCCAACGCGCCGCCCAAGCAGAAAAGCCAGTTAGGACCTCTGACTCTTCAAGAGGTTGGCTGTCTCCACCCCTGAGCATCCTAAGTTGATTCCCAATCGTGGACTCCTTGGTGTAATCACTCAACCACCCGTTTATTATTTTTATTTTTCCGTTTCCATGTGTGTGTGGTGTGATTTCTGTGTGGGTATATTTGTATGTGTGTGGGCACACATGACGAGTGGCACATGTTCTTGTGTGCGTATGGGGGTGCGGTGGGGGAGTGTGAGCCAGCTGCTGAAGGCCGACTGCTGTTGGGAATTTTACTAGATCGGTCTTCCACCTTATTCACTGAGGCAGGGTCTCTCAATCGAACCCAGAGCTTGCTGGTGTGGCTAGTCTCACTGGTCAGCTTGCTCTGGGGAGCCCCTATCTTCACCTTCCAAGGCTGGAATCACAAGCGAGACGCCACACCTGCCCTGCATTTATGTGGGTTAATCTGAACCCCGGTCCTCACATCTGCACCACCGCAAATGCTTGAACTACCAAGCCACTGTCCCTTCCCCAACCCAAGCATTGGACAGATGAGAACTGAGACTCTGGAGATTGAGGGAGAAACCTGCCCCAGATAAGACAGTTGATGAGACCAGCCCAGACCCGCTCCACAGCCTGGGCTCTAGATCCTCCTCCGTTAGAATCCTCAGAACGCCTGTTCATATGATCTGAACATGTCCTTCGAAGCAGCAATCTCAGAGGGAGTCAGGCCCTGACTCAGACAGCCAAGTACTGAGAAGTTCTGGCAGGTCGCAGGGGTTGGCTGCCCTAAGGAACCCCCCCTGCTGCCAAATGCGCATGCTCCTGCCCTGAAAGATGACTATCTACCTGTGTTCACTGGCGTGGAAAGCTGTGATAGCGAAGTGGGAAAAAAAGCAATCCACTAACCAGCATTCGTAGTATGGTTCTATTTTTGCTTCAATATATATTTAAACACACAGAGAGATACCCGTGTGTGCAAAGCTGCATAGAAATGAGCCTGGAAAAAAAAATTGCAGGGAAATGTTAAAAGTAGAGTCGCTGGGCAGTAAGATTCTGGATTCTTTCCACTCTCTTTCTCCTTATAATTTTCTGTTTTGTCTATTTTTTGCCACGAGCATGTACTGCTTTTATCTTTGGGGGCGGGTGGAGATTAAAAAAAAAAAACTTAGCTATTTTCATTTTGAGAAATGTGCAATTCACTTTCCGTACTTAGGACAAATCATGGCTCTCTAGAGCCACGGGGTGCAGGCAAGGCCTCCTCCAGCTCTGCCACTCTGCATTCTGCAGCCTGGCAGCACCCTTATTTATGCAACTGATGGCTGGAGCTGTGGGGGAAGGGAGGAGCAGTGAGATGCTCCCCCATCTGAAGAGGCAAGAGGGTGACTGGGGGCGAGGAGTGGGCAGGGAGGAAGCAGATGGGCGGGTGGGAGGCGTGGGCCTGACTGCGGGGGCCCGAATGTGCCAAGCAAGGCCCAAGCAGGCTTGGGGGGGGGCAGGCTCAGCCTCGTGTTTCCTGCCCATCACAGCAGCCCACAATCCCTCCAAGTCCAGCAGGCTGCTCTGAGACTGCTGGGGCAAGAGAGCCGCTGTCTTGAGCACTGCCTAAGAGCAGCCCCTGTCTTCCATTAAAACCCTTCTCTTCAACGCTAGGATCCAGGCATTACTCATACGCCGAAACAGCGTTCCCATTGTTCTCACGGTTTCTGGGGTCCCAGGACCCAGGGTGGTGTAGCTAAATGGTCCCAGCTCAGGGCTTGTTCTCACACTTCACAGTAACTAGGTGGCAGACAGGCTGGAGCTATCTGGAGACTTCACCAAAGTTCAAAGTCTCTTAAGGGACCCAAGGTGGTCTCTTAACTGTGAGCCCTTGTAAAATCAAAAAGTAGGTTACATACTTCCAGTACAGAGTGGCACAGAAGAAGCATTTCCATTCCCAAAGAGAAGAATGGGGACGGAGCGAGGAAAGATCAGATCAAAGCAAAACCCGGAAGAGCAATCACCAATCCCTGAAGCTCCACGCCAGAGTCCTGAGGACTGTAGAGGCACGACCCGGCAACCAGCGGGTTCGGACAGGTCCCTCCCTACCTTGGCACTATCACCTGTAGTACTCAGAGTCTTTGACTGGAGCCGCTTCTCCATCTCACAGCTTTCCTTGGTAGCTTTCACATGGCAATGGCGTCTCCAACATCTTAGGGTCCCCATTGCCACTTAAACTTCATCTTCACAGCTTCCTACAGTGACTTCCTAGGACCCCTGCAGGGATTCCGGCCCTCTCACATATGCCCTAGCCCGAGACACTTTCTAGAACCTTGGTGCACGTTCCCACGACCCTGGAAGTGTTGGCGTTTTGTATGCTGGTGAAACCAACACCCCATTAAAGGTATGAGACTCCCCTTCCTGCTTGAGATGTAGCCGGGTCTCCTTGGACCCCAGCTGCAACAACCTCTGGAGAGCTTTGCCACCAAAACAAGAAAAATAGTTCTGTAGGTGCTGCTTTGGAGCAGAGAATCCCTTGTGGTATTATTCCCATTCCAGGTTCTTTCTCTCTTTTCTACATTTTTATTAATCACGAACCTCCCATGAGTGGTTTTGCCCTCATTATCTCCATGCAGAGTACAAGGTTTCCCCTTTATGATATCTGTTCTTTTAACAATTACAGCTGCCTCACCTGCACCCAGTCTGTCTGCCCTGTCAAAGATTTTAACACCACTCATGCTCTCTTCCTTACCGAACCGGCACAATCTTCAAATCTCCCTGCTTTGAGCTGTCACCATAAGCCTCAACAGAAACAGTGAGCAGTAGCCTGAATGGAATACCATCTTTACATTTCCCTCTGCCAAACAATTTAGCTCATTACTTTTGAGCTCAGCCACAACCAGATTTTGAGGATGTATCAGGACGTAGCCACACTCTTCACCAGAATGGGAATGAGTGGCTTTCAGCCCGGAGCCCAAGTTCTTGTTCTCCTCCTCCTCCTGAACTCCCAAGCACCTTCTCCTCTGCCCGCATTGCTCCTGCCATTCTCGTCTTCCAAACTTCCTTGATGATCTACTTACACTTAATAGCGCCCTCCCCCCCCCCAGGTCCAGAGCTCAAGCCTTTCCCACATTCTTCCTATAAGCCAGTTCCAAAGGCCGATGAACCATTTGGTCAGGTTACTTGCAGCAACAGCCCCACTCCTGGTAGCAACTTTCCGAATGAGTTACTTTTCTCATCATCGTGACCAAACATCTGACAGAAACCCACTTAAGGAAAGGGTTTGATTTCGGGTAATGAGTTCAAGTACGCAGTCCTCCGCAGGGTGGAAGGCGTGGCAGAGTTCATGGCATCAGGAAGGTGCAACTGGTATTCTCCTCTCTCTGGTCAGAGCAGGAAACAGAGAGCAGGAAAGTGCGTTCCACTCACTTTGCCGTTTCAGTTCATTTATAGCCCAGGACCCCAGACCCTAGGACAGTGCTACCCACATTCAGATGAGCGGTCATCAGTGAAGCATCTCTGGAAGCACCCTACAGACATCCCCAGAGCTCTGTCTCTCGGGTGACTCCAAATGCAGCGAGGTTGACCATGAAGATGGATTGTCGCAGGGTCTAAGAGAGGGCAGGCCTCCTGAAGCCTAGCATTCCTGCCGGTGACCAGCGACACAACCCTGCGACTCAGAAGTTCCCTGGCAGTAAAATGGTAACAGAGAAGAGGGTGGATGGGTGGGTGGGACAGAAGCAGATGTCACCTGAGTTAGACAGCGAGCAGAGCTCAGAAACCCACGCGCTTTCAGCAGCTGCACGGGCTGTGTAACTGAGCTTCTGGATCTGCTTAAAGAGAAGGGAAAACGGCTGAGCAGGCTAAGGTGACGAGGTGGGACATGGCTCTGGGCAGGACAGACACAAGGCAGTGCCTGCTGCTGGTCAGACTCCTTTCCCCTGTGGTCCTATGACCAGGGGCTTGCTACCTAGCACCTGAATGCAGAAATGCTAGGGATGAACATACACGTCTGTGAGGTCCCGTCTGCTGCACACATGCCCAGCGCAGCCCTTCCCTCCGTGGCCTTGGATAAGCCCACAGCCGCAGGGACGGTATTTACCAGGAAAGCTGGAGGTTGATTCCTCCAGTTCAGTGTCAGGGAAGCCACAGCCCCAGGCACCATCTTGCTCTACCTGTTCACCAGCCTGACCCCTGACTTCCGAAGCTCTAAGACCACAAGATCATGTTCTATACGCTGCAAAGTTTGCGGCAATTTGTTACACAGCAGGAGATAGCTGATACAAACTTATACTTGAAGATTTGTCTGTCTTCTCTCTGCTGGGTAGGGCTACCCGAGCCAGCCAATCAGAACACAAAATGTCCAGTTAGCTACGAGTTTCCGTTAACAAAAAACTGTTTTCTGTATAAACATTTAGTGTGATATTCACCACATACTTATACAGATGAATTACTCACTGCTTATCTGAAAGCAAAGCTTCACTTAATGTCTGGTATTTAACAACCCACCACTAGGCCTCTTGATAAAGATGCCCAAGAGGGCTGGATATATGCTACCTCTGCCCACATGGTCTTGAGGGTCCTGGCAGGGACCCTAAGGACAATGGTGCAGGCCACTTTGGGAAAGCACACCATGTCTGCACCCTTGTGTGGATGGTTCTCTGCACTTTGGTTATCCTGGGCTCCTAGCAGAAGGCTGAAGCCTCTGCCCATCCAGCCCTCCTCCGTCCTCTGGGAAGAAGCCAGCCACAGCCACATAGCTGCTGGAGGCCTGTGGCTCCAGCTCTGGGTGAGTAACATATGATTATCCTTCACAGACATATGGCCCAGCACAGCTCAGGGAGGGAGAAAAGGAAAGAAAAGGATGGAAGGCAGGAAGGACAGGAGAACAGGAAGGAGAAGGAGGGCCAAATTCCCCTTCTGCTTTGCCCAGGGCATCATGGGAACTGCACACATACAGGCTGGGAGATGAGCAGAAGCTTCCCGGAGAAAGGGGTGGGTAAACGGATGCCTTTTTACTTAGGAGAACCCAACCATGTACGAAACAGCCCCATTCTTCTGGTTCCTAGACTTTGCTGGACCGCCAGGGTTAGCCGATTGGATGCTGTTGAGTGATGTCCCCTCAGAGAAGGAATGGGAGTGTTGATGGCACAGCTCAGGCTCTGCACACAGTGCTCTGGGTCAGACGCTGCACACAGTTGCCAACCGATGAGTCAGTGAGGGTAGATCCCAGAGGGCAAGAGCCTTTCAATAAGACCCCAAGTCACACAAGCACTGAAGATTCGAGCCCACGGGCTGTGCCTGGACACTTGTTGGCTGGGGGTTAGTACCAAGGATAACAGCAAGACCCTGATAGGTGTCTTCACTGCACCTGTGGCCTAACTTGCAGTTCTCTAAGGTTTAAGAACCAAAAATAAAAAATAGGTCGGGCGTGGTGGCACACGCCTGTAATCCCAGCACTCGGGAGGCAGAGGCAGGTGATTCTGTGAGGTCAGCCTGATCTACCAAAAATCGAGTCCAGGATAGCCAGGGCTACACAAAAAAACCCTGTCTCAAACAACAACAACAACAAAAGAGAAGCAGGAAAACGTAGGTGGCACGGGCCTTTAATCCCAGCTGTCTCCAGAGGCAGACAGATCTCTGAGAGTTTTTCCAGGCCAGCCAGGGCCCCATGGGGCTGCACAACCACATGGATTTCATGTGGGGAGGAGACAGGGGCAGGGAAGATGTTGGAGGACTCTGTGGGACTTCCCAACAGACTCTGCCACACCGAGTTGCAGTTGGAACTGTGAGTCTGGGATGCAAATGTGGGTTTGGGGTACAGGGTAGTTTAAAGGGTCATCCATCCACAGATAAGACAAGGTCACTGGCACCGTGCCTGCCAGCACCCTTTTTCCTCAGGCACCGTAATCATCACCAACAGTGCGCTCAGTCATTGAGGTTGAGCCGGGACTTGCTCACCATCCCCACTTTGGAGATGGGGTGGAGTATCACTTGGCCAATCAGAACAGTCCATTCCCACAGATAGCGACTGTTCCAGGAGTGGGTGTGTGAGCCATTCCAGGCCAGTGCCTATCAGCCGAGCCTCACTCGGCTGTTCCATTGAGAAAGAGGTACCTTTTGGTCCTAAAGCAAGATGGCTTTATCTTTGTTGTACCACTAGGTCCTCAGGCTGTCTCCACTGACACAGATCTTTCCCGCTTTGCTGTCCCCGTGTGCTCCAAGAGATACAGAATAGGCCCAGGATGCAGTCTTCGGATCAGGAGGCACATTCTGGAACAAGCCTGCCTGTGTCCTCCCCCTGGTGGTTTCACAACACTTCGCTCAGCAAACCAGGTGGTCCCTGGGACACAGGGTAATTCAGAGTCCCTCAGTCCACAAGTGACACACACAGCCAGACCCCATGTGCCCCGGATTTTGTTCCTGAGTCGGGAGGGGCTATTCACATGGACGCTGGGCTGCCCTTTGCTCCTCACACCTGTCTGTGAGAAGAAGCCGGCCTCACCTGACCTGGATGTGTCTCTCCACGCTCTGTGTGCTCCCTTCCTGCAGTGCAGGAACCCCGGCTTCTCAGAGTCGCCGCTGTCTCGGTCCTGTCACTGCTCGCCCCAGCTGACATCTGGTGAGAACGTGAATAAGTGATGAGGCTGGGCTCTGACGTCAGGCTGGCAGCTGGGCTCCGCTCCTCCCCTGGGTAGGTGGCCTTGGATGGCCAAGTTGATGAGGTTGTTTCACATCTGGACTGCAAAGTAATACTGATACCATGTGCCGTGTGCATCTGAACTTCCAGGGAATTAAAATCCAGAGTGAAAGGTACCTTGGCATGGGAGGTGGAGACTGGAATGGACAGAGGTGCCACAGGGGGCTGGTCATGTTGGTTCTGTCTTTAAAATATCGGTATTACGTGTGTGAGTGTGTGTGTCCTTCTATGTATACAAACCACATCTGTGTGACAGTGAAGTCAGAAAAAAAACTATCAGAAGTCTGATATTGCTGGTCCACTTCTTTTATTTTTTTTTTTGTAGTTGTGTGTATGGTATGAGTGTGTGTGGTGTGTGTGTGTGTGTGGAGTGTATATGTGTGTTTGTGAAGTATGTGTGTGTGTGGAGTATGTGTATGTAAGACTATGTGTATGTGAGTGTATTTGTGTTTGTGTGTGGTGTGTATGTGTGTGTGTAGTGTGTTAGTGTGTGTGTGTGGTGTACATGTGTGTGTGCACGTGGGGGTATACACCAATGCCCGAGCATGAAGAAGCTAAAACAGGACATCAAGTATGTATCCTCTTTCTCTGCTCTTCACCTTTCCCCCCTGAGGGTCTCTCCTTAAATCTGGAGCTAGGCTGGTGGCCAGCAAGCCCAGTGTTTTTCTACCTTCCACTACACTGCTGTTAAGGCTCGTGTGGCTGCTCCCAGTTTCTAATGTGGGTGCTAGGGACCCGCACTCAGGTCCTTGTGCACACAGAGGCTGGTACCGGCTGAGCCACCTTCCAGCCTCTTGCGTGGTCGCTTTCTCTGAGCATTAGTTACCCAGGGACGGTACTTGAAGAAAGTCCATTTACCTGGCTGTGTGTGCTACACTGTCCTATATGGATGTGAAATTCGGACAGATAACTTGTGTTTCTATGCAGTGCTGAGCACACTGCACATTTTGGTGGGGGGTGGCGGGGGTTCACTGTGAAGCCTTGGCTGTCCCGGACTCACTTTGTAGATCAGGCTGGCCTCAAACTCACAGAGATCCTCCTGTCTCTGCCTCGAAAATTGTTGGGATTAAAGGTGTGTGATACCAGTGCCGGGCTACACACTGCCCCCATTCTTAAGGAGTTGATCTGTGTGTGTGTGTGTGTGTGTGTGTGTGTGTGTGTGTATTTCTGAGTTTGAGTCACCTGAGGCAATCCAGGACAAGAGGCAGAAGAAAGTGGGAAAGAAAGATGAGGAGGCCACTAAATGGTCCAGCTGCATCACAGAGGACCAATGTGCACCAGAGAACAACAGCTGGCGTTGCATGATGTCATAACAGCTGCACAGACCAGGATTGCACAACAAGGTACCAGGCCCCCTGAGAATGCAGGCACAGGAATGGAGACTGAGGCATTGTGGTTAAGGATTCAGACTCCAGGCAGGGTGTGGTGGTACATGCCTGTAATCCCAGCACTCGGGAGGCAGAAGTAGGGGGATTGCTGTGAGTTTGAGGTCAGCCTGGTCTACAAAGCAAGTCTAGGACAGCCAAGATTACACAAGGTTCCGATAGATAGATAGATAGATAGATAGATAGATAGATAGATGATAGATAGATATAGATATAGATATATAGATATATTTTTAAAAAAAAGAATTCAGGCTTCAACCTATCCAGAAGCCACACCCAACTCTCCACCCTTAGTCGATACTAACAAATAAAAATGGTGCTTAGTTAAACCTGAAGTTCAGATAAACAATGAATTGCCTTTGTACTACATATATGGGACATACTTAGCCTGTATTAATGAATACTAAAAAGCATTCACTACCTGAAATTCAGGTGTAACTAGGGCTGTGTTTCATCCCACAGCTATAACTGCAGAGGACCAGTGATGAGTTACGGAGACATTTTGGTTGTCACACTGGGAAGGAAGACAGGACACCAGGCTTTGGCGGTGAGGAGAGTGTCCACCCAGAAGGGAGGCTTGTCCCCAGTATCAAAAGCACCAAGGTTCACTGTCATCTCACAGGCTGTGGCAGTAATCATGTGTAATCCCAGCCTTGGGAGGTGGAGGCAGAGGATCAGGAACTCAAGGGCATCTTTGTCTACATAGCAAGTTCCAGTCCAGCCTGAGATACATGATACCCCGTCTCAGAAAAAAAAAAAAAAAAAAAAAGATGAGAGTTGAATAAGGGGGAAAGGAGAGGAAGAAAAGAGGAAGAGGCAGAGGAAGAGGTGGAGAATGATGAGATGACGGTCAGGCAACTGAGAGCTGAGCACTCACAACAGGAGCTCCCAGGTGAGGGGCCAAGTGTGTGATGCTGTGCAGGACATGCAGACAGATACTGGGCATGTACACCAGGAGATAATATACAACATAGACACCGTCACAACGCAGGCACACGGTGACACACACAGACCTAACACACACGGAAAACTCACACACAGATGACTCAGAGGATAAAGGCACGTGCCTCCAAGCCTACTAACCAGGGTTGGATCCCCAGGCCCCACATGATGGAAAGAGAAGTGATTCTCGTATGTGTGATTGACTTACACACATATATCATGACAAGCACACACACGATAAATAAAAGTTTAAAAGCTCATACACACCCAATGTAGAAACACACAAACACAGGCGCACAGTACACAGCAAACATTCACATGGCTTATACACACAGCACATCACGTGCAAAACATGAGAGCAGAGAGACACATTCAGAGGCACAACATAGGAGGCACACAAACTTGTCACACATACACACATAACACACACATACACAGAAAGAACATGCAAACTTGGGCCACATAGTCCATGATAAACATGCACAGCTAGCACACATGGCATGACACACAGCACAAACCCATACAACACAACACACACATATATGTACAATGCCAACAACATACAACAATGCACACAATAAATACCTGTACACCACCATATGACACACCGCTCACAGCGTGCAAAACCCACATTCCCACCACAGGTTCAATACATACACAATGCCAACAACACACACACGTAACACATAGACACACCACATACAGAGACATATGTAACATATATGTCTATATCCAAAGCACACGCACACTACGTTCACATACACCTAAAACACACATAGCACACACCACACGTGCAGAAAAAGGCACAGCATCAGGTCTGCACACATGTGTCTGGGGGAGGGAAGTGTGTAAAATGACACTCGGGGTCTTAAGACAATTAAATAAATACCAGCAAGGCCAGAATTAGCTGAGGGATGGTTTTAGCGTGGAGCCTGGGTACAGCTTGCTCTGAGCGTCCTGGTTTCCTTGGAGATCTTGGCCACACATTAGCTGTCTCGGGCCAAAAATAAAAGATCTGTGAGAGAGAAGCCACAGGACGTTGCTGTGGCCACTGCTCTAACACTTGTCATTTGCAAAGCAGACCAGTGTTTCTTCTCTGGGCCCTAAGTGCAGGCGTGAGGAGCCCTTGGGTGTGTAAAGAGCCATGAATGCATGACTGAGCCTGGGCCTGCCGACATCCTGGGTGAGGATTCCTGCCTGAGGTGGCTGACGGCAGGGAGCAGGTTACTGAGTGACCTTCGGGTCTCAGAGAGTTGCCCTCTCTGCTTAGCAAAAGGGAGAGTCCACCCAGCTGAAGGACACTGGAGGTGAGCTCAGAGCAAGTGTCCAGGGGCCACTTTGACCATGGTCAGCAAGCCAGGCCCATGATCGGCACACAGAGGCTGCAGTCAGCATGAAGACAGCTCTGAGCTTGTGCTGGCTCTGTGCATGCGGAGAAGATGGAAGGCCTGAGACAGGTGTGCCCGCTCACCTGCCCTCCACACCTGTGTCTGTTCCTCCAGCAACCCCTCAGCCTGGGCTTTGGTCAGCCAGGCACAGGGCTCAACGTGAGCTGGTGCCCTACACTTTGAACTCTCATGGCACCCGTGGCAAAGAATTCCAGCAGCTTCTGAAATAGCATCCACTGCCCCAGACGCCCCCACTAGAGGCTTCCGGAAACTCTTTAGGTCCCAACTCTGGCTGCAAGTAAATAAGTAATTACTTGCCAGTCTCTCACATAGGTAAGACTCCCCTAGCAGCCTCAGGGCACCAGGCATGATGACTCCTGTGTGTGGCCATACCCTGTGGGCCTAGCCCAAGAGTAGGCAAGCTTTCCTTAAAGGGCCAGGAAATGCAAATGTTTTGGGTTTTGTAGGCTGAGCTGCTTTTCTCACACTGCCCCTCTCCACCACCTAGAAGCAAACGTTGGCGTGGGGATAACACTGGCTCCTCACAGACCTGCCCACAGGCCAATCTCAAGTGAGATTCCCCCTCCTCACATGACTCCAGCTTGTACCAAGTGGACATAAAAACCAGCCAGCACACCACAGCAACAAAAATTAGGACACGTCTACGAGAGTTTCCAGATGGGTTAGTTGAGAAGGGAAAACCCATTCTCGATGTAGACGGCAGCCGCCCATGGGCTGAGGCAGGGACAGAATCAAGAAGAAGACGTGAGCCGGGCACCCTGTTTAGCCTGCTCCTTCCTGACTGTGGATGGAGCGAGCGTGACCTGCTGTCTTGCCCTCCTGCTGCCGCGATAGACAGTAGCCTCCAATGATGAGCCAAAGTAAGTCCTGCCTCCCAGAAGTCCCTGTTGTCAGGTATTTGGTCAAAGCAATAAAAAAAGGTAACTAACAGGCAGAAGAGAAGGTTCAGTGGTACGTTGGGGGTGGAGACTCTCCTCTTTAATTCCACCACTTGAGAAGCAGAGGCAGGTAGATCTCTGTGAGTTCCAGGACAGGCAGAGCTACATGATGGTGAGAAGAAAAAACAGTGGCTCAGGCAGCCATGACAGGTGGCTTACAGTTACAGGTGTAACTGCACTTCTGATTGCTGTAGGTATACACACACACACTACACACACACACACACACACACACACACACACACACAAATATATTTTTTTAAAAAGTCATTATGCCAGGTGCAGTGGTGCATGCCTGTAATCCTAGCACCCTGGGAGGCAGAGGCAGGTGGATCTCTGTGAGTTCGAGGCCAGCCTGGTCTATAAAGTGAGTCCAGGACATCCAAGGTTACACAGAGAAACCCTGTCTCAAAAACAAACAAACAAACAAAAGTAATTATTCCACATACTGAAGATGGCTTCTCTAAATCCAAAGATATAAAACCCAGGACAGGGACAAACCTTGTGTCTTTGTCTTGGTAAAGCCCATCAGCTAAGAGCCCAATGGAGAACTTTCTGGGACAAGTGGCAACTGTTCACATTTCTGTGCCTCATTCTGTAAATTAGATTGTGTCGAAGGCACTGCCTGTTTGTTGATAGAGTGTCTGTGGTGACTCTGAGTAGCCTAGGGTCCTGCTGAGACCAGGAATGAATGATGGGGCAGCCCATGTGCTGGAGGAGGAGCTGAGAGTTCCACATCTAGATCTTCAGGCAGCAGGAAACTGTGAGCCACACCAGGCTTAGCTTGAGCATAGGAGACCTCAAAGCCGACCCCTACAGTGACACACGTCCTCCAAGGCCACACCTACTCTAGCAAGGCCACACCTCCTAATAGAGCCACTCCCTGTAGGCCAAGCATTCAAACACGTGAGTCTATGGGGGTCAAACCTATTCAAGCCACCATGGCCATCATCATTGCCAAGGCCGCATGCTCTATTCACAGATAAGGGCATCCATGTCTGCTAGACGTACTTCTGTATTTATCATTTTTTTTTTTCAGTTTAACCCATGATTCCATGTACGCCAAACAAGCGCTCGGCCACTGGTGCACATCCCCAGCCCCCTCCATATTTTAACTCGGCTGCTTAAGTCCAGATCCTGAGCCTGCTCTTCCTGGGACAGTCATCAGACCCGCCTCACAGGGATCTGGGAAGGTGCAGGGAAAGGTATGAGGGCTGCAATTGGCGCACAGCAGGAACAGAGCCTCTGTCAGGAACAGAGCCTCTGTCAGGAACAGAGCCTCTGTCAGGAACAGAGCCTCTGTCAGGAACAGAGCCTCTGTGACACAGGCAGGCGCGCAACGCAGCCCTGGCTCTCCCATGAGACCCAGTCTCTGTGGAAGACTCTGCCCTTTCCGCTTCTCCTTCCTAATTCTGTGAACTAAAGGACTTCTGGAGCCTGACACAATGTAGCTTCTACACAGAGAACTTCCGAAAAAGAACCCAGCATACTTCACACCACAAAGGGAGCCCTGTCCACCTGTCCCTGCAACACTGAGAAAACAAGCATCAGAATGAACCAAGAGAGCATTGCTGCTGGCTGGCCCTGGATGCTAACACCTTCCTTTTATAACTGTGATGCCGGGGATGGAACCAGAGCTACGAGTACTCTAGGCAAATGCTCAGATACTGAGCTACATCCCCGGCCTGCCTTTCCTTTATTTATTTATTTATTTATTTATTTAGTTAGTTAGTTAGTTAGTTAGTTTCCTTTAAATTTTGTTTGAGATAGGATCTCATTAAATGGCCCACATGGGCCTTGAACTTTTGATCCATCTGCTTTGTCTCCATCGAGGCTGCAATCACAGGCCGGTGCTACCCACCCAGACTGGATGCCTCACTTCTAAAGAAAGGGTGTTTCCTACTAAAGAGAGGGTGTTTCCTACCAGAGAGACGCTTGCAGACCTGCTGACCTTGGACAGCTGTCTCCCATACCCCCCACGCAGGCTGCCCTGGTCACTTTGAACCTGGGACCTCACCAAAAGGGGTGGAGGCAAATGGTGCTGTAAACGTGGGGTGTGACAGCCTGCTCTCTGGGAAACGACTGCGCACGGAGATGGCATCCTGAAGGCCCCCTGTCCTTGGAGGTGGGCTTCTGTTCGCCCCACACCCACACACCTCCCCCGAGGCTTCTCTGCACTGGGTCGGAAGGTGGGGGTGACAAGAGAACCAGGCAGGTTCTTGCCTCCATGGGGGCTAAGTTGAATGAGGAAAGACGGCAGACAAGGAAACACAGGTTCTTCTAGAACCCCAAGGGAAAAGGAAGAGGAGGGGATCCCAAGCCTTGACACTTGAACAGGTGCTTGAATGAGAAGAACATTCCAGGCGCACCCTCCAGAGCAGAGGGAAAGGCCTTGGCGAGGAAGCTGGCCACAGCCAAGGACACGCAGCAGTCATCGTGACTGAAGAGGGAACTGGGTTGTCAGAAGTAACTGGGTGCTGGCGCCCTGAGCCCCAGGCATGGGATGGGGACATCACTTAGACCTTAGGGCTCTCTCTAGGTCACCTGCGGGTGCTTTGCAGAAAGGAGGTCTTGTCTGCCTGGTTTGTTTCTCAGTAGGGAAAAGGCGGCCTTCCTGTCTGTGATCAGAAGGTAGTTGACTGGTCAGGTTTGAGGAGAAAGGGGCGGGGTTTCCGACTGAGTCTGGAGTTTTGGTTTTGTGTGTTTTCTCAGAAGGACAAAGGCTGTGTGTGTACATGTTTGTATGTGTCTGTGAGTGTCTCTATGTGTGTGGATGTTTGTGTGTGTGCACGTGTGTATGCATGTGTGTACATGTGTGTTAGTTTGTATGTGTGTGCATGTATGTGTATGATTGTGTCTGTGTGTCTGTATGTGTGTGTGTGTCTCTGTGGATGTTTGGGTGTGTGTGTATGTGTGTGCATCTGTGTACTTGTATGTATGAGTCTGTCTGTGTGTCTTTCTGGGTGTATGTATGTATATGTATTAGTGTGAGTGTGTATGTGTGTGCATCCATGTGCATGTGTGTGTATGAGAGTGTCTTTGTGTGTGTGTGTGTGTGTGTGTGTGTGTGTATGCACACATACACTCAGAAATCCCTTCTGATCTGGGGACATAAAGCCTCACTATTAGTTCCTCTCACAATCTGGTGACCCAGAGCCTGGACATTGAAGAATCAGAAATGTTCATAGCAGCTCAGCTGAAGCAGCCAGCCAAAGGTGTGAGCAGGAGAGGGTCAGGTGGCAGGACAGTCACACAGAGGCATCTTCCTGACAGCGATGAGGCCACAGGCCCTGGTCCATGACCCTTACTTGGTCCTTACAGGGGACCTGAGAGGTCACACAGGGAGCTGTCTGTAAAGTTCACACACGCACAGGGAAGAAATCGGAATCCTGACCACTGCGGCCTCAGAGGCTGCCGTAGCTTTCTAGACAACGGGCATGTTCTGTGTTTTGATATGGCTTCAGGTAGTATTTGTACCACACCCTCTAGAGTTGTTAACCGTATTTATGTCCCATCACAGCAAAAGCTAAAGCTGAGAGGAACCCAGCGACAGACATAGATGGCATTTGGGGGTTGGTCCTGTGAACCAGGATTCCTGCCTAACCTACAGTCACAGGAACCCAACATTGTGCTCTGGTGGTCTCTCTGA
This sequence comes from Meriones unguiculatus, assembly GCF_030254825.1. Taxonomy (NCBI): domain Eukaryota; kingdom Metazoa; phylum Chordata; class Mammalia; order Rodentia; family Muridae; genus Meriones; species Meriones unguiculatus. The sequence continues at coordinate 106,477,632 of NC_083352.1, forward strand.
GCCCAGGGGAGACAGTCCTCACCCTGTCATACTGCTAGCCCCATCCAGCCTATTGTTCTGGAAGATATTGCCCAAGCGTGGGGACAATGCGAACTCTGCAATCATACAGGGATCTGCCTCAGAAGGAGCCTGGTTTTGTTGTCACTAATGAAGTCTTTCCTTCCTTCCTTCCTTCCATCCTTCCTTCCTTCCTTCCTGGACAAGGTCTCCCAGGCTGACATCAAACTCACTGTGTAGCAGAGAATGGCCTTGAATTCCTGATGCTCCTGAGCACCGAGATTACAGGTGTGGGCCACCACATTATGTGTTGCTGGGGATGGAACCCCCAGCCCTGTACAAAGCTAAGTGAGCACTCTGCTGACAAAGCCACGCCCCTAGCCACGCCCCTGAAACTTGTAAAACCCAGGGAGTTTTTAGTTGACCAAGAGCTCTCCACAGGTGTGATATTGAGCTAGGCCCTCCGTTTCTGGACAGTTCTGCAGAAGAATGAGACATTTGGGCCTCTAGGAGTTCAAAGTTACAGAAGCTTCGAGGCAGGGCAGGATCACTCCAGGTAAGGAAAACACTGAGCATCTTCCCTGCTCAGATCCAGCTGCCTCCAGAAGAAAGATAGGTAGCCACTGTGCCCATGTTTGCTGTGTGCCAGGCACAGGGCCACACCCCCTCTCTCCTCCCAATAAACCACGGGGACAAAACCAAAACAGAGGAAAAAGCAAGGCTCAGCAAGCTGTTACCCAGAGGAGGGTCCCAAACCCGACGGACTGATGTAGCCGTTTCTGTTGCCAAGCTGGACACCAGGGCCCAGTGGACATCCTGGGATTCCAGGTCCAAACAGAGGACAAACTGAAAAACTCAAGACAGCCAGACCCTACAGCTGCAGAGCTGTCTGTTCCACCTGCAGGCTTTTTTCCTAGGTCCACAGAGGGGCAGACATGCCCAGAGATACTTAAGATGGTTGACTGAAGTTGGATAAGTGCAGCAGTAAGGGCTGGGAAGTGGCAGCTTATTGGAAAGAATTAAAACTGTCTCCCTATGTATCCCTGGTTAGCCTGGAATACACTCTAACAGGAGAGCCTCAAAGTCACAGAGATCCACCTGCCTCTGCCTCCTAAATCCTGGGATTAAAGACGTGTGCTACCATACCCAGCATGGAAAAAAAATTTTTTTTAAATCATGCAGGCAAAATGCAAAGCAGGTGTGCAGGCTGTCCTCAGCCACCAGCCGGTGACTGCCAACTGACACTGCCAATCCCCTGGTGGGGAGGGCAGGCAGTGTGTCAGTCATGTGGTCAGCCCAGCCCAGCACACTCCCCTGACCATCTCTCCCCATCACTCCCAGGCAGTTTGAGCAGCTGCCTTCCGTATCTAAGCAGCTCAGGGCTGATTTGTCAGGACTTTTCTCAGGGCCTTAAAAGAATGTAGAGCAAGGCCATGGTTAAGATCAAGGGCACCAGCTTGCCACACTGGCACTCACGAGGATCACAAGTTCAAGGCTACTGGAACCACACACAAGAAGGTGCTCTTTAAGGCCAAAAGCCATTCCCGGGTCCTCAGGAAACCTTGATGATAGAAACAGGCTCAGCCAGGCTGAGTCACCTGGCTAGGATCCTAAGCCATGCTGGGGGTAGTAGCACCCACACTCAGGAAGGAACAAAGCCCAGAGCTGCCTTGGGCTGTCCTTGCCATCACTCCTGGCCTCTTCCTCCACTGGACCAGCAATTGTGTCCAATTGCACTGGCTTCTCTCGGAATCCGAACTTGGGATTGGTCCTTCCCATGTCATTATAGGCTGCCTGTGATGTCATCGGTATCTGGCACCCCAGCCTTTTTAAAGTGTGTCCACTCCTGTTCAAGGAGCCATTGGTGGAAGAGGCTGTGCTTTAGCACAGTTTAGTAGCTTTACTGTGTCCTGGAATCCCTAGTCATCCTTCCTCCACGCTCCAAGTGTTAGAATTATAGGCATGTACAACCATGTCAACTTTATGCATAGCTGGGGATTGAACCCAGGGATTTGAGCATGCAAGCACTCTATCACATTTATTTACTTATTTAGATGGGGTATTATTATTATTGTTGTTATTGTTATTGCTACTTCATCCCTGGATGGCCTAGAACTTGCTATGTAGACCAGGCTGGAAACAAGGCCTTTGCACACATGTTAGGCAAACAGTCTCCCCCTAATTTATTTATTTGACAGGACCTTACTGTGTAGCCCTTGCTGGCCTGGAGCTTGTTTTTCCAACCAGGCTGGGCCTAATTAACTCACAGTGATCCTCCTGCCTCTGCCTCTAGAGTACCGGGATAAAAGACAGGGCCACCATACCCCTCCTACCCTCTACCACTTTTAAAACAACACACAACAACATCTAAGAAACTTAATTTATATCAGTTGCATTTTTCAAATTTTGCTTTCTTTTGCTTGAGACACGGTCTTTCTTAGCCCAGGCTGGCCCGGAACTCGCTGTGTAGTTGAGGCTGACCTTGAACTGACCCTCCCGACTTCCTCCACCTCTCAAGTACTGGATGGCAGCGCACCACCCACAGCCAGCCAGCAGCTTTATCTTTGACTCTATTCAACGACTGCCTACCCCACCCCTCTTTCTTTCATTTTTGCTTTCATTAATGAATAGAATCAACATCCTTGTCTTTTGAGGTAAAAAGTGGTAGTCACAGCCTCGTGTACTTTGCTTTTTCTGGAGGAGGTGGGAAGTTTGAAACAAGGATTCACACGTTTTCCAGGCTGTGCTAGTACTCTCTATGCAGCCCAGGCTCACCTCAGGCTTGGGATAATACTCCTGCCTCCACCTCCCAAGAACTTGGATTGCTGGCATGTCTGGGCAGGCCTGTCTGCACGGTGCTTCCTTCCGTTCCTTCACTGAGCTGCCGTCTGCTGAGCACTGCCTTGTGCTAGGCACCATGAGGAGCCACGTGGGCTACAGAGGACAGAGCATAAGCCGCCTTACCCCTGTTTCATAAGGCAGCACCGATTTCTTTGTGAAACTGGAGCCTGGGCATTCTTTCCCAAACCCTGCAATGACTGAGGGCACTGTCTCTTTGCAGGAGGCTCCTGCTGCAGAAGGGAGGACTGAACGGTCCCCCTAACCTGGCACAGGGCTGTAGCTGCAGGGCCTGGCATGTTGACTGGGTACCACGCTATTGGGAGGAAGGGGTTGTTGGGGTGCTATGGTGCCAGATTTCTCTGGTATTTGGGGGGCCTTGGAAACATCTAAGCCACTCTTCCTGGAACCAAATACTAAGGACAGGCAGAGACAGACAGCTGGAGCTAAAGACAAAGAAGAAAGCCTATAACAAATGCAGGAAAGATTCTGCGAAAAGGGGAGGAGAAGCGAGAAGGCATTCACACAGGTGAGAACCACTACTTTACAGTATTAATCAGTAACATGTCTTGTTCTTGACAACAGACACAGTTATTTTTGCAGGTGCTTCTGACCCATGAAGTCAACTTGAAGACAGTTCTTTGGGGTAGTGTTTTAGACACAGGTTGAACATATAGTGTCTTCCAGCCAGTCTGAGGCTCAAAGTGTGGTATGAAGGTGTAGACACTAGACCACTGAAGACCATCAAGAAGCCCGAGGGTCTGAGTCTAGAGCCAGGAGGGAGCCTGGGCTCAGCTCTGGTTTTAAGCTCTGGTGTCCCTCCTGGGCCTCAGTTTACTGATGAGATTGTCTGAAAGATTATGATCCTTCCCCCCTTTCTGCTTCATGCCTTCCTGATGGGGTTCCAAATCCAGTGTTCTCATTGATTCAGCTCTCCTCCAGAATGGGGACACCGTGAAGGACAAGGACAGGCAGGTGACATTATCCTGGGCATGGACCTTATGATCCAAGTCTCTGGCATACTACTGGGACCTCCATGTGCCCAAAGCTAAGTTCCTGTGTTCACACCTAACTAGCAATACACAACCGAGAAAACTCACTACACATAGACCCACAGGGAACACACAGCATGAATTTGCAGATACACACCTACACATGAGAACAACATGTATTCACAAGCTCACCACATAGGCGTATACATGCACATAGACACTCCATGCATCTGTCTAGTACCAGGCAAGTACTTGTTCTTGGTAGGTGCTGAGCAGGCTTCTGGGTACTTGATGCACAGTAACTGGGTAGTAGAGATGAGTGAGCAGGGAAGAAAGTTGTTAGCAAGGAATGAATTTGCCTCTGGTACGATCCGCATGCTTCTGTGACCAGACATCTGCAGACTCCTACTCCACAGAGAACTACAAAGCTTCTACTGCTCTACAGAGCACAGTCAAGGCCATTCAGACCCACAGGGAGGAAGCTGTATGGGCCTGTCTTCCTGGGGTGGCCAGCGAGTGCCAGCAATCATGACCGCACAAGCACCTGCAGGCTGCCACGGCAGGTTACTATTCTTCACCCTCATCGTGAGACTCTGTCCCATCGCCACCCAGGTTTGGCTAGGTGAGGTCACTCACAGGACATCCAGAGGGTCTGCCTCTCACCTCAGCAGCTGATCTGGCAGTTTGTTTCTGTAGACACAGCCATCCTGCCTCCTAAAGAAGTGTGCAGGAAAGAGAACCAGAAAGAAAGGTAAATGTAGACCTTAGGGTCCTAGGGGCTGGGGTGGCCTGAGATGTTCATCACTACCGAGGCAGAGGGTCAGGGAAAGGGGTACAGAAAGCCACCATGGCTGAATGCAGGTGCACCCTGCCCCACTGTGGTTTCAGACCCAACTAGCTGCCTTCACATCTCTTCTCAAACTCACCCCTACTTCAAACCTCAGGATCCCTCTGCTGTCAAATGGGAACAATAAAAGCGTGGACTCCATGTTTTGGGGGCACAGTGTCTTAAGAACTAGCTCTCGGTGGAAACCCAGGAATATTTATGAGGTTACAAAGAAAAATGTAAGGGGCAGTCAGGCCCCAATAAACTTACTTAAAAACAAGAGTGGAGAAAGTCCAGAGAGTCTAGGCAGGGCTAAATGCATGCTGGGAATGACCTGAGGGAGACACTTGGGTTGGAAGGACTTTCAAAGGTCATAAACCAGAAGAGGTTGGATAGGTATGTCTTAGAGTGGCCTGGGACTGCTTCTCTGAAGGCAGCTCAGTCCCCAGGAAGGGGGTGGTAGCCAGAGGTGAGGGGGCAGGGCTGGCCCCAGTGAGACATCTCACAGCAGGCTCTTTGTTGATTGAGCCATGACTTTCCACAGTACCCAGCCACTGGCGGTCACTGGGCACCATGAAGACATTGCCAGCCTCTATCAGCTGCAGCCAAAACTCATGCTGACTCCTACCCACCCTCATCTGGCATCCAGCTTGCACCTGGCATTGGCACAAGGCTGGCCACAGGATTTTTGAGGGCCCTTGCTCAAAAATTATTAATGATCATACAGTTTGAGTCAACACTGAAGGGTGGAACAAGGAGCTGAGCCTGAGGCCTTTGGAGTGAGGCTGGGGTCCATGTGTGGTTCTTGAAGAAGGAGCCTCTGCAGCCAGCTTCTCACCATGGCTGAGAGCAAAGCCAAGCCCCCTCACAGCCGGGACAAGCCCTTTTCTCTCTGAATGTTCCTCTGGAGCAGATCCAGCCCAAGGGTAGGGCACCGGGCCATGCTGTCTGGAGTCCCTGAAAGGCCTGCCCCTGCAGTTGCCTGGGGACACAAACCCATTTCATAATCCCGTGACCAGAGCTGGGTTGGGAAATAGATCCCAAACTCTAGACTTCCTGAGACCAAGAGGGCCCTTAGCTCCAATACCACCCACAGCTTTAGCCTTGGCATTCCCTGCCCCTCCCTGTCACTCATATCTGGCTGCCACCTTCCCAGAAAGGCTGCCCCAACTTCCTGGCCACAGCAGTCCTGCTGTCTGAGCTTCCATCGCATCTGTCTCTGTACATGTTCATACACGTACAGTCCAGCCTGTCTCACCTCCAAGAACATGCACCCCAGAAGGGTCAGGTCCCAGGACCTGCTCCCTCCTAGCCTTCAGAGCAGAGCAGCAGCCTTCAGAGCAGCAAGCATATGTGGCCCTTGGGCCTTGGTTCCAGCTTAGCTCTGGTGTCTGTTGTCCCAGCTTGTCTGGCTTTTCTGCCTTGTGCCAGTGGGTCACACAGAGTCCAACATGGACTAGCAGGGCAGTTTTGTTTTTTTTTTTTTTTTTTTTTTTTTTGTCTAACGAACAAATAAACTAGCCAGGCATGATGGCAGAGTTATTGGAGAGGCTGAGGCAGAAGGAGTACAAGTTCAAGGCCAGCTAGGGCAAGTTAAACCAGTCTCAATAAAGGAAGGCTATGAATGTGGCTCAGGTATTTATGGGGAGAGGCCCCAGATATATGGCAAAGGGAAAGGAGCCAGAGGTGAAGGGAAGGAGGGGGGAAGCTTTTTCTCTGACTCCCTTCGTCTGGTGGTGAGGAGCACCCCACCTCCACTTAGCACCACCTTGACACTGCCTCACTCCCTCTGGACAGAATGTGTCCATCCAGTGGACTACAGGGTCTGTAAATGAAAACTACAGAAATCCAGGTAATATTGAACCTCAACTAAGACAGACACTTTAGGTATGCCCCAAGCACTGTGAGGGTGATACTTACAAGGTTTACCTGGAACTCAGACTTAATCATGTGTCCTGGGTTTTCTCTGGCAGCGTCCTGTCTGCCTTAGCCAGAGGCCTGTCCATAGGCAAAGCCACCATCTGTCTGTTGGCTTGTAAAATGAACTTTAATGACAGCAAGCGCCTCCCTCCCCAGGGCCGCCCCCGAGGATTCAATGAGTAAAAAAATTGCTATGCCCACCCCAAACCACATACACTCTCTCAAGGTCCTGAACTCCTCCCCCAGTACGATCTTGTCACATGTTGGTACCATCAGCTGCCCCAATTTGCAGAGGAGGAAACCAAAGTCAGACATGCAACTGAGGTCTAACAGCCACGCCCACTCAGTCTTTGAGCAACAGTCATGCTGGGCACTCAGCTTTATGCCTTACAGGTAGGGCCAGCCGCCAGGAACCTACCGAATCTCAAGTGATGGGCCACCATAATAGAGCCACACCGTAACACCCAGTAAATGGTGGGCATAACTGTCACCCAGACAGGCAACGGGAGGTCAGAGCAATGGGAACGTTGGTTGCTTTTCAATTCACTGGATTAATTGGTTACTTTTGTCTGGCGCCAATCAACTTCCATTGTGTAAAAGCTACCTACCTGAAGGGCTGGAGAGATGGCTCACTGGTTTACAAGCATGCACCACTCTTCTAGAAGACCTGAGTTTGGTTTCCAGCACCCGTGTCAAATAGTTTCCAACCATCTACAACTCCAGCTGCAAAAGTTCTGATGTCCCCTTCTGGCCTTCCCAAGTACCTACACATACTTGGCATATACACACAAAAGGCCAGTGAGATGGCTCAGCAGGTAAAGGAACCGGCTGTCAGTCAAGCCTGGGAACCTGGGCTCATTCTCTGAGAACCACGCAAGGAGAATCAGCTCTTGCAAGTCATTTTCTGACCTCTGCTTGTTCACAAGCACACTGAATGAAAAAGAAAGAAAGAAAGAAAGAAAGAAAGAAAGAAAGAAAGAAAGAAAGAAAGAGGAGAAGAAAGAACATGACTACTTCTAGGTATGATGGAGGAGAAAGTTTATTATAGCTATGTGGGAGAGCATAGGCAGAGGCAAACACATCTGGGAGAGTCCGGAGTGGTCATGACCTTGAATCATGTGGGGAGAGGAGGAGGGGAAAGGACTGAGAGGAATTAAGTACAGCAGACAGGAGGCCAAAGTTACAAAAGGAGGGTAGGGTAGGGTAGGGTAGGTAACCAAAATGTCTGGATTATACTGGCAAGAGCCTGCGGGGGAAGGGCAACCCAGCCCTTGGGCTGGAAAGTTCGGGGTAGAGGGAAGGCTATGTCAGCCATACCCTGTCACAGGTAGGGACTGAGGGATGCTGGGAGAACCTGGAGTCCAGGTCTGATTTGAAATGTTAGTAGGCACCTCAGCTGTTTGCCCAGGTTTGAAACACACAGACACAGATACACAGACACACAGGCACACACACACACATTAAATTAAAAGCTGTCTTATTTCCAATTAACAAAGGTCAAAACACTTCTCATGGATGGACAAGCCAGATCTCCTGAACGACCTCTGGAAGACAGGAGATACACCACTGAATTCCTTTGCTAAGGTCCCAGGCTCTAGAACAGTTTGTTGATGAAATAAGTTACTGAAAGGAGGCTGTAACCATAGCAGTCTAGTCTATTGGCCTCATTAAAAAAAAAAAAAAAAAAAGCTTTTCTATTTTTTTCTATAAAAGGTAACCCACCAACACACACATTGTAGAAACTTTTATGCAAAGGAATTCAAATCTTGAAATCCCTCCAACTTATAAACTTTTTATGCAAATCCCCCACCTTTTGTTTTTGCTACTGCGCCCTCCTCTTCTTTTCCTTCCTTTCCTTTGCCAAGATTCTTTTAAAACTAGCCAATCTTGAAAGACTGTGATGATGTCGGACCCCCACCCATGGGGAAAAGACACAATTGCCACCTGTGTAAGAATAAGAAACAAGTGAACTCCATGCCCCAGTTTGGGTCACGGCCCAACCTTTTTGAAAAAAAAAAAAAAAAAAAAAAACAATTGCCTTGGGAGTTACTTTCAACTTGCTTCTTCGTGCAACACGAAGGTTACTTGGTTCCACCAGCTTGGGTGAGTAGGCACCGGGGTGACTCCAACTAGTCCCACCTTCTCAGCGCCCTCCCAGGCAAGATTAGTTAGAACTTTTCCTTCCATTTACAGGAGTCAAATGTCAGCCAGACCTTCTCACGCCAAAGACTTGCTGGGGCAATCGTTAGTGCTGGGACAGAGGCAGCCTCTCAAGGGAAGGCAGGGCCCTGGAGTGGCTGTGGCTTTAAGACTGAGCTGCTTATGGCTGGAGCAGTGGCTCTGTTGGGATCAGGAAGCAGGCTCAGCCCTTAAGGGTACTTTACTGTTTGTTCTTCCAGAGGATCTGGGTTCAGTTTCTAGCACCCACGTGTGGCTCCCAACCACCTCTAACTCCAGGAAGGATCTACGGCCTTCTCCTGACCTCCGAGGGCATAAAGCATGCACGCGGAGCACAGACATATATACACAGGCAAAGCATTCATACACAGACAAGTAAATAAATAAATATTAAAAAACAAGAAACAATATTGAGCTGCTATTTCAAACAAATGGGCCGCAGCATCTTAGAATCTCCCTCTGGCAGGACCCTGGGCTCCAGGTGGACCTTCCAGGAAAGTTCCCGTAGCTAGGGGAGAGGAATCCACTTCCTGGGCTGCTCTGAAAAGCCTACATTATTCTCTCTGCTCCACCTTCTCCTTCTCCATCTAGTTTATTAAAAATAAAATAACAATAACTTGTAAAAGTTCTTCCTCTCTAAAGACAGGGGGCCACAGCCTGAAGAGTCATAAAGGAGGATCAGGTATGGGCCGGGACAGGCACTCCACCTGCCTGGACAGAATTCAGGTTCCACTTTCCTTGCTCCCTCAACCTGCGCTTCGCTGAACACTTTCTCCGGCTTTAAAATGGAGCCAAATAATATTTTGTCTCCCCAAGTTGCTATGGGGTGACCTTACTCTCTGACGCGTTTCTGACACGCAGTAGGCCCACCGCACCCCTGGAACCCGTTCGGGAAGAGGTCAAAGAGGCACGCTTTGCATTTGAGGCTGGAGGTGCGCTGGGGATGGGAGGCCTCTTACGTAACAGTTTAATATCTTTGAAGCCAGAACACAGGTTCCTGTAGCTCTCCAGCAATTAATTAAAACTCAATGAACAAAAAGCACACTCCCATGACCCCCTTTCACACTGAGCCACACACACCCGAGCCGGTGGCCCTTGGGGCAGTAGATAGAGGGTGTGTAACTGCCTGGGTGTCCCTTGACAGTGACAGCCCCACCCCCATCCCCGTCCTGAGCATTAATTTACAAGACCAGGGCCTGGGGGCTCTTCTCGGAGTTCTCCGGGGCGTGTCTACAAGAGCCCCAGTCTATCCACAGGCCCAGTTAAAGCGGCGCGGGATGAGGGACGGGGGACAGCTAGTCTGGACGGCTTTCTTGTAGCCTCAGAACGGAAGATCTAGAGTCTCCTGAGAAATCCGGCCATGGGTGGGTTTTTACCCCGGGCACTTCACGCTCTGATTTTCATGCCTCGAACCCTCCCAAGGCGCCCCAGAGACCCAGCTGGGGCGGAGGACCCCAGGAGCGGAAGTTGGGGGAGAAACCCCTTAACTTCTCGTCCGGAGCCTGGCTTTGGGCTGCGGCCGCCTCAGGCCCAGCGTCCCCCACCCACCCACCCCACCCCCACGGACCTAGCCTGGGGACTCCCGAGGGAGCCGGGTCTAACCAGCGCGGGAGCCAGGTCTGCGCTGGCACCGGGCTCGGGCCCTTTAAGAGCCCGCCCCGCGCGCGACGGGCCCGCCCCCCGGGCCGAGGAGGGTGCGGGGGCCGTCGGCGGGGATTGGCGCAGCGCGCGCCCCCTCCGCGGCCCCCGCGCGGTGGGAACCGGCAGCCCCGTCTAGCGCTGACGTCAGACCGTCTGCCTGCCTCCGACCGCGGGCGCGCGGCGCAACCCGATCTCCTTGGACTTGAATGAGGAGCGGGCGGCGGCGCTCAGCTGCGGATCGGCCGGCGCGCAGGCTGAGCCCGGCGGCCCCGCGCCCCGGCCGCCCCGCCCGTGCCCCGCACGCCGCCCGCGGCCACGGCCCGCCGCCCCGGGGCTCCCGCTCGGCGGCCGGGGGACCCAGCTCGCCCCGGGGAGCTCGGCGGCGCCCCGAGCCCGCGCCGCGCCGCTCGCTGTATGCGGGGCCCGAGCCCCGCGCGCCGGCCGGAGCCGCCCCCGCGCCCCGCGCCTCGCGCCCCGCGCCGCCCGTGACCGCTTGATGGGGGTCAACGGCACCGCCGCCGCCGCCGCCGCCGGGCAGCCCAATGTCTCCTGCGCGTGCAACTGCCAGCGCTCTTTGTTCCCCAGCATGGAGATCAGTGAGTGAGCCCTTTCCACCCCCACCCCGCGCCCCCGGGACAGCCCTGTGGGGTCCCCGGCCCGGGACATCGCGATCGCGTGGGGACTCGGGGGGCGCGCGCCTGCCTCGCCCAGGCTCCCCGGCTGCGCCCGCCGCGCCCGGGGCGCGCCCTCCCGGAGACTCGCGGCAGCTGGCGGCCGGCCCGGCTTTGTCCCGCGGCGCTGCGATCCTGGCACGGTCCCCGCCGCGCGCGCCCCGCCCGGCCCGACTCGGACCCGGGGCTCGGCGGGGACGTCGCCCCTCTCGGGAGGACCAGGCGGACCGGGCCCGGGAAGTTTCCATTCCGTTTTCCCCAGGGGCCGCGGCGATGGAGCAATTAGGCTCTTTATCAACTTTGGGCGGGGGAGCGGGCGGGGGCTGGGGGGGAGGGAGACACTGTCTGGCCCGGGAGGTGTCTGGGGCTCCTGGCGTGTGTCTGGAGTGGCCGTGGCGAGGCGTCCCGGGGTTTCCGTGCTACTGTAGAGTGCGCTGGTCGGTCTGTCTGAGTCTCGGCGCGTCTCTGGGTGTCTGTGGATCGGAGTCGCGCGGTCTGTGCTGGCCGAGTGCGTGGCCGAGTGCCCCTGCATCGCCCTGGGTGTCTGATTTGGTGTGTGTGCGCGTGGCGGGGGTGGAGGGTGTGATCTGAATCCAGCCAGACCCGAGGACCGTTGGTGTCCAGGTGTCTGGCTGAATCCAGGGCTCAGCGCTGGCGCGGCGAGCCCACCGCCGGTCCCCAGAGTGTGTCACTGTGAATGTCTGTCCCGGACTCCTATAAATAGCCTCTGTCTGGACTGCTTGGCTCTCTCCCGCTGGGACGGTGGTTACAAAGGAGTCAAAGTTTTGGGGCTGTTTGCGTTGGGACCTCCTCGGCGGTGGTAGACCCGGGGTGGTAAGTGCCGTGCTTGCTCCGCGGCTTGTTGGCATCCTGGGCCACCAGAAGTTGAGATCAGGGAACATCTACTTCCTTCTGTGGCCCACCCAGGTAGCTGTTGGGCTGGGTGGAGCAGGAAACCCCCGCTGCCTGCCTCTAATCTGCACCCTTCCCCTAAACCTTTTCTTTTTTTTTTTTGCGGGGGGAGGGGGGCGCCTTTTGCCTCTCCGTTTCACAATCTCTCCATCTTAGCCCAAAGAAGAAGGGCACCCAGCCTTCCCCTAACCGGGACAGCCCTCCTGTAGTGAGCCCAGGGCAACTGCCACAGAATAAGGCAGTCGCTGGGTGACTCACGAGCTGATGTCCGTGGCCAGCTGCCATAGTTTGCACCCCCCACCCCACCCCAACACCCCAGAATGTACGGTAAAGCACAAGGGGTTTTAAAAATAACCTATGACCGGCCCCACCTGGACAGGGGAGGCAAGGCTTGGGTCCTCAAGCCTACCTTGGTTCAACTGTATCCTGGTCTGGAACTGAAAGCTGCCTTGGGACAGCTGTATCCCGTTTCTTCCCAGCTGCCTTGGGCCACCCCAGGCTGGGAGGTGGTCAGGAAGGTCTGCCAAGAGCCGGTGTTTGTGGTCTTTCCTTGGTATCAAGCCCTATTGCTTCCCAGGAGCTCCCCACCCCCACCCCGTGTGATCTAGAAAGGTTCCTGAAATCCCCCGTGTGATCTAGAGAGGTTCCTGAAATCCACGGGGGTGTGATTAAAATAAGTCCTCACATGTCCCGGGAGAGGCTGACCAAAACTCCGTGGATTTGTCTTGTTTCTCTCCTCACACCACCCTAGGGGGCCTCCCACAGAAGTGAGAGACCCGCTTCATATGACACCACGTTCCAAAGTCTAGGTACAGCGGGACCCTTCTGGTCCTGTCTTCTCCCTGCTTTCTAGACTTTGAAAGGCAGCGAAACCCTTCGTTCTTAATTTTGTCCCTTTGTTGAATCACCTCTAGTGCCAGCAAGGTGCTGCCAAGGCTGACAGCCTAATTGGCCCTAATGATGTCTTGGTTGAGACCAAGATGGCTTGAAGGGGTTGGTGGTACCCAGTGTTCTGCCCCACCAACTTTGGAAGGAGAGGCTCACCTGGAAATACCCTGCCGCCCACCCCGGCAGTTCAGGATTGTTCCCAGAGTGTGTACGCACAGTCTACTTTCTAAAAGACAGAGAGGGAAACAGGGAGGGATCCGCTTAGTGTTCCCTAAGAGTCTGGTTGGAGAAAACCTTAGGCCTGGTGTTTCCTGCAGTTTCTTTGTTTCAAAAGGTAGGGAGGGGTGGGAGGAGAGAACCTGAAGCCGGTTTACCTGATGGAAGTTAGGTCCCTGCAAGGGTGTTCTACCTGGAGCTTCTCTTCTAGAAGGGACTTTCAAGCCTTCCTGGGCCTCAGTTTCCTCACTGGGAGAGTGCCATTGGCACGTAAGCAGCAGTCTCTCCCATGCCATCTCTGTATTCCGGCGGAGGCTGCAGTGATGGCAGCTTCTCCCGGCCCCTGTGGACTCTTCAGACGTCCTACATTTCAGACCCGGGAGGGACCGAGTGAGCTTGGAACTCCTGTGCGTCTGTAGATGTGGGAAGCTTGGCTTAAGGCCCCCACACCATTCTAGCCCCTGATTGGAGTTGTTTCTCCGGGACCTTGCGTGCTGCTCCTCGAATTTGGAACCTGGGTGGCAGAGTAAGCTTAGAGCCTGAAAGAATTCTTGGGGAACCAGCCTGAGTCCACAGCCCAGGGCTTGCACAGCTGTTTTAAAGAACCCACCCCTTGTCCTCATGTATACATTTTTCTTGGTCCTTTCCACCTCTTTCCAAATCTGTTATATCTCGAAGTTGAACCCCTGGCTTTCTACTCCTGCTGTACCTGTGGTTTGCAAAGCAGCTGCGGGCAGATAGAGAGTGCTTTCTGGACTGATTAGGTGGCTCGGGTCACCCAGCCCTGGTTGGTTGGCTTTCGTTTTACCGGGGCCCTAGAAGGTGGCCCTCCCCTGGGCCCACCGTGGCGGCAGGATTGTGCAAGGGCAGTGCAGGGTGTCACCACCACAGTCAGCCAGGATCCTTGAGCCACTGGTTCCTTTCCAGCTCAGACTCAGCCATCCCCGGGGCCGGTGACACACAGTGTCTCAGTGCAGGAGAGGTGGAGACCCGAGGGTTTGCTGGCCTGACAGTGCAGGCCGAGAGTAAGACACACCCTGTCTCAAACAAATAAAGCAGGGGTCTGCAAAATGGCTCAGCAGGGAAGGGTGATTGCTGCCTACACTGGTGGGAGGAGAGAACCAGCTCCCCAAAGTTTTCTATGCATGCACACACCCACACACGTGTGCACAGGCATACTATGCATAAGTAACAGAGAAACAAACAAATAAACGTTCCAAAGCATTTTTCAGTGAGGGGGACAGCAGCACCTGGGGACCAACACTCTGGCTTCCGAAGGCCTAGGCATGTGTACCCATATGCACCGGCCCCCGGCCCCTACCCACACACCATTCCGAACCGTTAGCCACTCACAGGACATCCAGTTGTCCCTCCCTTGCTCTGTCTGCACACTGTTCTTTTTAACGCTGCTTGGATCCAGGGTGACTCAGCCTCCAGCCTGGGCCAGATAAACCTCTGTTGGGAGGGAGAAGCTGGCCCGTGAAGGTGGCCTCTATCCGCCACATGCCAGCACCTCTCTCCTAATTGTGACACAGACTATCTCCAGCCATCTGCAGACGCCCTGCTGGGAACCGCGGCTGGCTTCAGCAGAGATGCTTGGGTGCTAGAGAGGGACCGTTCGGAAATCAGCTGCTTGTCCTTGAGGTTCACACCTGCCACTCGTCCACTCAGCTTTTATTGAGTGCCCACTGTATACCACAGGGAAGGGAAGGCGCCTCTGGAGGTGGCTTCAGCCTGGATGTGTGGTGAAGGCTCTGGCTTTAGGGCAGGCGGGTGTTTCTGGGTCCAGGGTGAATGGAGCATACTGCCTCCCTTCTTCCGCCCTGGGACTTTTAACCCACAGGCCTCCTGCTGTCTGGGTTTTAGGTCATTAGGCAGCAAGGGAACCGCGTGTTGTGACTGTGGTCTTGGGCCAGACGGGCCAGTTTAGTGTCTGTCAAGGTGCAAAATAACTGTTTGTTCGTACACTCTCGGGGGTGATCTCACACATGCGGGCATGGGCTCGAATGCTCACTTACCGTCCCATGCTGCCTTCCATCTGAGGGGGAGAGGAGGGACGGTCCCCGGATCCTCCAAGTTGGACTTTTTTTTTCTGTCCTTGTAAAGAGGAGAGCAAGATGGTGTCATGGGGATGGCAGATCCCAAAAGCAGCAGGGGCTTTGGGAGACGGAGGGGCTGAGGCTGGCAAACCCAGAGCTCTGGCTTTGGTGGACCAGACAGCCAGTTGTTTAAAAGTAAGAAAACGTCCTGGAGGCAGATGCTGTGTGGGGTGTCCTTCTCTCTGGGGGTGTCACCATCCACAGGCAGGCCTGGGAGTCTTACAGTGGAACTCCGGGAGGCTGAACACCACCCCCCTCCGGCTCTCCAGGATCAGCTTCTTTGAGATGACCAAACTGAGGGCAAGAGCCCCAAACCGGGCGTCCAGTTTGCTTTCTGAAAGTCATATGACACAGGTGGGGCCCAGACACGTGGAGCTGGGTGTCTGCTGTCTATGTGTGTCCTAGGGAACCCTGAAGAAGGAGCCAGGCTGCCCCCCAGGGAGAGGGGCTATGAGAGGTTAGTGTGGCAGGGTTGAGGGCCATTACATTGGCCCTGTGGTGCACTCAGGGAGCTTGGGGGCTGGGAAGCATCTCCCTCAGGCCACCATGTGTTGCAAGCGCTACTCAGCCGGAGAGGGACACCGGCCTGCTGTGGGAGGCTGTGGGTTCCATCTCCAGCACTGTAAAATAAATGCATAATTAATTAATAGGGAGGCTTCCCCCTTCCACTCAGACCATGTAGTGTGGACCAGACCTTTCAATTACAGAGGGCCCGGGTGGTAAAATGGTGGTGTCAAACTCTGAGATTGATTAATGGGTTGATTTTTCTGGGCTGAGGGTGGAACCCACAGCCTTGCGAGGCAAGGGCCCTACCACCAAACCACAGCCTCTGCTGAATCTAGGTTCTAAGTGTCTTCATTTTTCTTTTCCTTTCACCAAGAAAACCTACAAAACTCGCCCACAGACACAGTCTGCCTTTGAGTGACCTGTCCTGAAGATCACCAAGGGTCAGAGGGATGGAGAAGCCCCAAGTTGTTGCCACGTTGCCTTCTGTCATCTGAATGTTGTCACAGCACTTCTCTACTGAAATGGGACAAGGCCATTGCCTGGCACGGTGGTCTCTTCTGGGCTTGGGGGATGGGAGTGGGCTCAGATTAGATGTGACAGTTTTGCCCTATCTGCTGCCCGTCACAACCTGGCACCCTGCCGTATTAGAAAGCTTTTTGCCAAGGGCAGGTTTCCCCATCCTCAGACTGGCTGGGAACATTGGAATCCACAGGCCCACCTGGGATGCTGACCTTGAATGTGGGTAATTGAATATTGGTGCCATAATCCTTGCCTTTGCCAGGCCCACCGCAGACAGAGCTGGCGGAAACCCCAGCATGCCTGCCCTGGCACAGGAGACCCAGACAGTGTCTCAGGGCCTGCCAGCAGGGTCTTTTAATCCCAGCAGCTTTGGGGTACAGATGCTGGGGCAGAGGCAGTGAGGAGGCAGTAACTTGAGCCTCCCTGTCAAGTCCAGATACTCTGGGTCCAGTTCATAAGACTGGTGCCCTAGGGGCAGATAAGAGGCCCACAGGTTGGGAAGTCAGGTCCCAAGCTTAGCTTTCAGTACAAAAGGCCCAGTCTTCACTGCCATTCCCCAGTTTGAGTGGGCTATGCCCCTCCGTGAAGCCATGGCAACCTGAAGCACTGGCAGCCTGGTGTTCCCATCCAGTGACATTAGAAAGCCAAACCCTGACACCTTAGGTGGGGGTGGGGCGGTCTCACCAGGGTCTAGTAGGTCACTGCCAGAAGCAACCATCATCAGGCTGGGGAAAATGCCCAGGCTGGCTTGCTCAGAGCATGGCTTCGGCACCATGGGCGGGGTGGGGAGGGACCTGCAGAAGTTTGGGGTGTCAGCTTTCTGGGAGCTGCAGAATGATGGCTTCCCTCTCCTGTTCCCAGGGTGACTGGTAGATGTTTGCTTCCTTTCCTTTTGCTGGTTGGATCTGGAGGAGATTTTTGTGTGTCGGGTACTAGTGATGCATCCCCTCCACCCCACCCCCAGTCTTAAAAACAAGCTGGTGAGAGAGCTGTTGTTACTATCAACCTGCAGATAGAAAACTATCAATCTGCAGATAGAAAAATAGGGTCTGAGAGGGGAAGACATCTGCCTGGGGTTACACAGCCTGGATCTGATGCCCAGCTGAAACGCCAACCCAAGCCCCTGACGTTCACTCACACTTGCGTGCTTTCTACCTCCTCCACCAGGCCGTGTTTTCAGGGGCTCTTTAGCCCTAAGATTCTGTTGTATTATTTGTTGGGTGAGCATGCCAGCCAGTCGGCTGCCACGGTAAGCTGCTGGGGGTGCCATTCCACTAAGCTGGGCCTGACATCCCCTGGAAATGTGTTTGCCCCCTTGGGGTATGTGGGGAGCCAGTCTCTGCTAGGACCCCAGCACCAGCATGTGTTATGGCTGAGTTTGACACCAGACTGACAAATGTCCCCAGAGGGACCAAATCCAGACATTATTGGGGACATCACAGGACACAGAATGCCTTCCGGCATTTAATAGCATTTGTCCCACGATCTTGCCTGTGTCATTCAGGTGAAGTGACAACTGGGAACAGTACAAAAGCTGCTGAATGTTCCACTGAAGAGCCCAATGGGAAGCCTTTTCCCAGGGCTGATGCTAGCTAGGGTCTGCCCTGCTGCTGTTGCCGGCCGTTTGTCACTGCGTCCTAGTCATCAGGGATGATCGAGGCTGTGTTGGCCCCTGAAGTTTCTAGGAGCTGGAGTGTTTATTCCTGCCTATTTGAGTATTCCAGGCAGATCAGGACGTGGTCAACGCACAGGCTTTGAAGACCTTCAGTTTCGAGCAAGCTGGGCTCCCTCCTGATTATCCCTCACCTACCCCTCCGTAAGATAGAGGGAGACATCACATCCACCTTGTGGGGCTGCAAAGACAGCTGCTGAGCTGAGCAAGTTCCCCTGGTACAAGTTATTTCTAGTGCTCAGAAGTTCTTCATCTTTAGAGCAGAAGCTGTGCCATGGCCTCCTACCCCCCGGGCTCAGAGATTTCAAAGTGAGTCAAGATGCAGGAGTTGAAACTGGTACCCACGCCTTCCTGCCACAGCCCAGATGTCTCTCGGCTTGGGGTTAGCCAGCCATGGTTGCAGCCCTACTAAGAGTGTCAGAATGACAAAAATACAATGTGTCTCCTGCCTGAAGACCCTGAGAGGACATGGAGAGCCACTGACGTGTGGGGCAGTGGGATGGAGTTGGGCCTGGAACTCACGCCTTTAATCCCAGCACTCGAGAGGCAGAGGCAGGCAGGTCCCTATGAGTTTGAGGAAACTTTTGGGCTGCTGTGACTTACTCCAGCTGTTAAATGGTGATCACGAATGCTACCACTGGGCTAACATTCCCGAGCCCACTTGTTTTTGAGACAGGTTCCCACTGTGTTGTCCAGGGTGGCCTCATAACCTAGACTCGCTTTGAATTTGTAGCTTTTCTGCCTTGGCCTTCTGAGTAGCTGGGATGGTAGTCCTGTGCCATCAGCCTCCCCCCTTTGTTTTTTAACAAATAGGTATTTGTTTTTTACAGAGGCAAGAACAAGAGAATCTTACAGTTCCTCATCCACTGGAGACATCTGCCTTCCCCATTCCCCCTTGGTAGCACTGTCCTCCTCCAGGAATGGACAGTGAGATCCAGAGAGTCACATGGCCCAGTTTGAAGAAACCACCACATCTTGCCCATCCCCAGTGCCCGTATTTGGGGTGGCAGTAGGTTGTGCTAACCCCTGCTGAACAGGTAGAAGCCGTGATTGATACTGGTACAGGGATGAGCAACAGACAGATAACCGGTTGGAGAGTGGGTTTGTGCTGGTCACCAGTTTTCCCACGGCTGCCGGGAGGATGGGGCAATGTTCTGCAAAGGGACATGCTAGGGGCTGCCTATGGCAGCTGTCACCTCTCCTGCTACCAACAGTCTCTCATGTATCAGGGCTGTAAAGCCTTCTCTTGGTACCGTAGGGATCCAGGAGGCAGGGTGCACCCTTGGCTTAGAGTGTGTACAGTAGTAGCGATGGATTAAGATAGGGGTTTGTGTGCATTTCCAGGTTCAAGACTGTAAAAATACACAGCTTAAAACAGGTTTAAAAAAAAATCTTTGTAAGTATGAGTGTGCCTGTCACCGCACCTGTGTGGAAATGCAAGGGCAACTTGAGGAAATCTGTTCCCACCTTATCCTCCATACTCCCAAGGAATCAAACTCAGGGTATGAAGGCTTGAAGGCAAGTAGCACCTTTACCTGCTGAGCCATGTGACTAGCCCTCACAGTGACATATCTTCCTGTCACTAAATAATTCGAACAGCCTTATAGTATATACATACAAACATGTGCCTATCTTGCCTGTTTAAAACTGTATGAATTTCCCCATGAGGGGGTTTTCTGTGAGATCAAATCCCTTGGTTGGTTCCTACCGGGCCCAGGCCTTCCTTCTCGAATTGCCTTAAGCTTTGGGCAGGTAAAGTCAGCTTTGAGGCTGTCCTAGGGAGGAGGGCAGTGGGAAGCCAAGTCCATTTTTTTAGAAAATATGGGCAAAAGTATCTGTGTCCTTCTCCTGAGAGGTCTTCAGTCCCAGTGGTTGTGGCTACCTGGTCACCCACTGCCCACCAAGACTGGATTCCAAGAGAAGAACTGTATATCCACATCGAGGCCAGGATGTCCCACAAAACAGAGCTCTCCATCAGTCTACAACCACAGGTTTTTTTGGGGGCTGTGGGGGAAGTTGCCGTCCGACCTTGCTTTAGGTGTCCCACTGTTGTGAGAGCCTCCTTGTCCCTATGCTGAGAAGTTGTCCCTATTAGAGAAGTTATCCGATAAGTCCTCCAGCAAGAAGTAAGCACCCAGTGAATGGCACGAGGGTGTCAGCACAGTGCCAAATAGGACTCTGCCTGGGCGCAGAGACGGGTGGAAGATTCAATTAATTCTCCTGAATCAGGCCCCTCACCAGGGTGGATTCGAATACACAGACTGCAAAAGTTTTCTCCTGAGATTCCAACCTCAGCCCCTGGGGTGACTCATTGGAGACCCCCTTTAGATGGACAGGATCTGCAGCAGATATGATGCTTTGATCTAAACCGCCCCCTGTGGGTTTGGTATCCTAGCCTTCCAACCAAAGAAGGGCTGAGTTCTACCTGTAGGTCTTGGACTTGCTAAGACTGTATGGAAGTTCTGACTTCCTCTACACTCCAGGTGGTTGCTCACCTGCAGAACTTAAGATTTGGGGAGGGGGCTTCCGAAACCTGGAAGCCTCCAGCAATGTGCACATGCACCCCCGTTTTTCAAGTTCCCAGCTCCCTGGCTGGTGAGCTTCATCTGGTCATGGCTCTAATTGCCTTTCCACAAACAATTTAGTCGGTAATAATTCTGTGAACCTATGAATCAACTTTGCGCAAACACCCTGAGTAATTTCTTTGTTCTTTCCTTTCTACTCTGTAATTGGTGTCTGCAAAAGCCAAAGGTTTGGTCTTGCGGAAGGCGTGATTCATTTATTGGTGTCTGTGCCGCCTCCTTATCGTTCAGTCACTTGGGAATGCAGTCATGGTGAGCCACCGGTGATTCACGCAGGGCCAAGCTCAGTGGCCCTGGGGTCATGGCCATAGGAGGGAGCTGTTTCTCTAATCTATTTATGGGGTTGGAGAAAGAGGTGGGAGTAGGAAATGAGGGGTCCAGCCACCACAACAGTGCAGTCGTCTTAGCTAGAATGGTGAAGATCCATTAAATGTGTTCTTGAGTGTGGATCAGGAGCTCAGTGTGGCTCCTGTGAAAGGACTCACTCCTCTGCCTGTCCCATTTCTCTGACGGTAATCATTAGATGATGCTGTCAGGCATGTGAACCTGCGTGCGGTGCTATTGCTGTCTAATTTTACTAGTTGCTTTGGGCACTAGATTAAAATGGTCACTTTGGTCCCCTCTAGGAGGTAATTAGAACTGCTTGCCACGTGGCCCAGAGGTGTAATTAGACAGCCAGCTTCCGATGGCCGTGAATCAAGGCTTCCAGTGTGAGTTCGGATCCGAGAGTTGATTATTACCTGATTTTTACCTGATTATGATTTTTTTTTCCTGGCTGACCTTCTCGCATGTTTCCTCATCAGCACGGCTTCCTGCTGGGTTGCCCACTCTGTGCACTCTCTATTCCTGGCTTGGATATTCTCGTGTCTCCAGCTCCCAAGCCAGGCCTGGAGCACATAAGCAGTGTCTGTCCAGTTACTGACCTGGTAGCACTCCAAAGTTCACTGGAGACTTTCTGGTGACTATATTGACCTGCTTTGTGACTTTCAAAGTATAGATTGGGGCTGTCTAATGCCTGTCATTCGATTAAGTACGCTGCTTGCTGCTCATGGCAGACATTGCTAATCAATTGCAGCATCATCTTGCTGAGCTTAGATCCTTATTCAAGTGGTAGTCCTGGTGTGCTCTGAGTGGTTTTGAGCCAGAGTGGTACAGAGAGGCAGAGGCTGCGGAGTCCTGGCAGGGTGAGGGATTGCTCCCACCAGAAGCCCCAGGCCCTCTGATTGGCTTCTCCTCGTCAATGTAGAGTTTCCTGGGCTGCTGAAACAAGTCACAGGCTTTCCTTTGCGGAGTCCCCAACCTGCAGGTGACACAGCCCTAATCTCAGCCCTCAGGTCTTCCAGACCGTCAATATGTATTAGAGGCCTGTTCCAAGGTTACATTTGGAGTAAGTCACCAAGTGAGACAGTCCCCTGAAAACACTTTACCTTTCTTTAAAACCAGGGTCCCCAACCCCAGTCCATGTAGAAGCTTCTGTTTTATCTTCTGGCTGGCTTCTCTCACAGATGTCTTGAGTTCCACCCTAAGCACCTTTACACTCTAGAGAGAAGTGTGGGGGCTTTTCTCTGGAATAGACTCAGAGATGGTGCTGGGCCTCCAGAAACCAGAGCAAGAATGGGGAGACCCTAGAAACTTTGTCAGGATTCACGGAACGAACCTGCCGCCCTCACAGCTCTGTCTGCTTGGAGTTTTGTTCTAGGCACTCCCCCCACAGCAAGTGGTGGCCTTTTAAACCCTAGCAGTGGCAGATGCACGCAGCACTTGGCACGCCCCATCTCATTAATCCTCATGGCAACCTCAGTGCACACGAGGAGGCGGGGCCAAGCCACTTGCCAGAGATCACTCAGCGCAGAGTTGCAGGGCAGATTTGAACCTGGGCTGAGGGTTTCAGAAGCCTGGGCTTAGCTTGTGCAGGCAGAGCCAAGCTTCAGAGCCACCTGTCATGGTGTCAGGGGTGTGGCTGGTTTGAGGCCTCTCCCTCCCATTGCCCTCTCATTCTTCTGCAGCTGGGTCTGTGTGTGTCCCTTTTGGCTGGCTGGGACCCTTCTTGGAAGGGTCACTGGGCCATCCGGCAGTGATCCCCGTGGCTTGGAGCAAGAGAGAACAGGAGCTGTCTCATATTGGGTTGCAGCTGGAGGAAAAGGGGTCACTTGTGACCAACAGAGTGCTAATACAAAGCAGAGAGGGGAGGCACCTTGCAGGCAGGGTGCTGGCAAGCACATCCAAAAAGTTTGGAGCTATGGGAGAAGCAGGGGGTGGGTCCAGGCTTCCCCCACCCCCTGTTCCATCTTCTCCTTCTCCTTCTTAGTTTCTTTCTCTGTCATAGGACTTGAACGGCTTCAGCCTCACTCTGCAGACTAAACTCTGAGAGGTTGAGGGAGACATGGGGGGAGCGGGGCACACAATGACTTCAGCCTGAGCCCCTGCTGTGGACTTATCCTGGTAGGAGGTACAGATACCAGAATACTCAATTCTCTGGGGTCTTGTCTCTCTCAAGGGCCCTATCCCCATCTCCCTCTACACCTCTCCCCTCCCTACCCCCCAGGATACTATGCTGTGGGTTCCATGGTCTTACACTCACTGGCCTCATCAGCTCTTTGACATGGGCTCGTGACTTTGAGACCATATTGGAGTGTGGGTAACCCAGGGAACAGCCACTTTGGACATGGCAGAAGGGCGGCCTGGGCCAGGCTGCGCCCCAGGGAATAGACTCAGTAGAATCCCAGATGATACACATTTTGCAGCCTGCATCTGAGCCCCGTGTCTGAGGCCAGGGCCTCCATCGCGGTCTCAGCCTGGAAGGTTCACAGGGCAGAGCCTTTTTCATCATGGTAGGTTTGGCACTCCTGGCACTGTATGGCTCCAGAAGCCGCTGCTGGCAGCCCAGAGCACCCCTGCCTGTACCCGCCTCACCTGGCCCTCGTGCCTCTGCAGGGAATGAGGATGTGGGTGACTCCAGACAGGTGTGAGTCATGTCTTGAGGAAGCGGTTACTCAGAGGAGGTGAACTCAGAAACTGCTGTGCTCCCAGACAGCCTAGACCACAGGACGGAGCTGAGTATCTTGTGGGGGTTGGGCTGCCGTACGGCTGTCTAAGTGGATAGCTAGATAGTCCAAGGAACTCAGGCGTGAGTGAGGCTGACAGGCTAAGGTCTCCTTCCCTCGACTCCAGTGTTCTCTGAGGAGGAAATGACAGTAGCACAGTGGCCTCAGAGTCAGGGCACGTGGCTTTCAGACGTGTGGCTCTCAGATTTCAGCTCGTTATCTGTGAAATGGACATGTTGGTCCTTTGTACCGTCACCCATAGGGCTGTGTAGACAGCATACTGCCTGCTTCCTTGACGTACTCAGTGCCTGCTGTATACAAGGCATCGTGTTACATGCTACCCGGGCACTGAAGCCTAAATCCATTTTATAGATGGGGAGACGGGTTCAGGGGAGAAGGGCAGGTGGCTAGTGATTGCCTGGGCTGGATGTAGAAGCTTTCAGGTATCCACCCTACCAGAAAAGTCCCTGGGGGGCCTTCGGAGACGTGGCAGCCTGGTCCCCCAGAGAAACTTCCATGAGGTACAACGGGGATTGTCTTAATGTTTAACAGACCCAGACTGGGGCCATGCTTGTCAGTGTGTGCAGGTTAAGCAAGGCCCACACAGTATACTGACTTCGTGAGGCGCGATGTTTAAGGGAAGTCTAAAGGGTAAAAATGAGCCGGAGAGCTGGGCAAGTCGCTCAGTTAGTGGAGCACTTGCCTAGTATTCGGTCCTGAGTTCTGTTCCCAGCACTGAAAAAGTAATGTAGTTAAGGGCAGGGGCTGTAGCTCAGTAAACACGGCTTGCCTCGCATGCGTGAAGCCCTGGGTTCCATCCCCACCCCCTCGCAAACTGAGCATGGTGCAGTGGTGTGGGCCTCATATCCTAGCACACGAGAGGCGGGAGATGGGGAGTTCAAGGTCATCCTCCCCTACATAGTACGATTGAGGCCAGCTTGGGCTGCATGAGACCCTGTCTCAAAACAAAAGAAGAAAACAGACAAGTAAGTGTGAATTTCTTTTTCCAGTTGGGAAATATTAAGCAATTTTGATTCCTTTATAGCGTATTTGGAAGTGGCAAAAATCGGGAAGAGTGTGAGTGACATCCAGGAGCCACGTCCAGGATGCTAGGCCCCTCCTGGTTCTTAAGAAGCACCTACCTTAAGCCCAGCGTGTGGGAGGCAGAGGCAGGCAGATCTCTGTGGTTCAAGGCCAGTTGGGGTTACACAGATAGACCCTATCTCAAAGCAGTACTCATAGAACCAAGGCTCCACTTAAAGGCTCCCCATAAAAAAAAAAAAAAAAAAGGCTTTGCTATTTGGCCTCCTAGGGTCACTTAGTCATGTGAAGGTTAAAGACCACCAGGTCAGATTGTGGGGGGCAGGGGAGGTGGGATCGTGTTTGGGAGGGTCTCTGTGATTTGTGCCTGGGAGCAGTGAAGGAGGGAAGTGGCCCAGGCCGAGGCTCTACATGGGACAAGGGGCTGGAGAGCCGGGCAGATGTGGATGTCCCGCGCCCGCAGAGGGACAGCAAAAGCATTTCCTACAGGGTTACGTCAATCTCAGGATGCCACCACACCCCACCATTGTGGGCTTGTCATAGCCCCCATAATGGGGCTGTGTAAGGTCCCTAGCGTTCCTCTCCCTGGAATGGAAAAGTTATGTCCACTGTGCTAGGGGCTGAATGGCTTCATAGTCGGGCAAGTGTGGCTTGCTGGCTAGCCTCCTTGAGCAACAGAGGCCCATTAGGAAGAAGAGAAGTCGAGGCCTGTATGGCCCTGGGCTCTTCAGTCCTCCTCTTCCTCTCCCCTTTTTGTGGAGATGGAATGTCAGGTACAGCCTAGACTCTGCACGCGTTTCCCCAGCCAGACCTCAGATCCTGCACTCCAGTCTAGAACCAGAGGAGCACCCAGGCAGGCAACAGACACCCCAGCTCTTCTGGGGTGAGGAGGGAGTTCCACACCTCCCCCTCCCTGCTCATCCTGCTCTGGCCTCCCGACCTGACTACCTGTCTAGGAATTTTTATTGCAGCCCACGGGGGCACTGAAGCTGGCTGACTGGAATGCCAGCACTCCTGGATCTGGCAGGCGTGGAGCCGACTTTGGGTAGGCAGGTTCTGGCGCTGCGCCGGAGTAGAGGGTAAAGGCCCCTGGCCTGCTCCCAGGCCCCGTGTGGGCATTCTAGGTGTGCCGCTCTTGACTGGGGATTGTGATGCCGCTTTGTGCTTTGATTTTGTCTGAAGAATTCTGATTTCATTTTGGTTTAACCACTTAACCAGAAAGGCAGTGCGTAATCTTGGAGAGCTGTGCTGAACAGCCGGCCACGACAAGCTTCCAAGTCCTGAGGCAGCCCTTGGGACCGTGAGGCACAGCTGAGCACTGTGCATCCGGGGGCACGTGACTCCAGTCATTTCCGGTGGTTCTCAGTGTCAGGGGTCCCCTCCTACCGCTATGGACATTGACACTTGAGAGGTGCTTGTGTGAGGCCTGGTAGGTGTGCAGAGTCCCCCACAGTTTAGCCCCAGCACCCTCCCTCTCATCTTTGCAGGAGTGGGCTACACGCTCCGTCAGTGGACGGTCCCAGGTGAAGTGCCCGTAACAGCCAGTGTTGGTCTGGATAGAGGTGGTGGCTCCTCCTTGGAGGAGACCACGTTGGGTTTTCTTCTTCACTTTAGCCAGGAATGCTGTGGCAGGGCAGGTTGGAGGGACACAGGCTAGACTGAATCCCTCCTAGAACCCGCTGCGGGCCACAGGTGCTGAGCCTGTTATTTTTCTTCTCCCCCTAAGAATCCATCCCCCTGCCTCAGGCCTTGTGTGGTCTGGTACCTTCGAAGGAACTCCTGTGCTGCCTGTACAAAGCCAGGCTGCAAGGGTTCCGGGCACCAGTGAGCTCCACAGCGCCATGATTCTAACGGTGTGCCGCCTTCTCTAAATACCCAGGCACCGCCTGCCGAAGTGAGGGCATGCCCACTGAGCTGCTGAGGAATAAGGCAGAGGTGCTATAGAGCCGTTGTTGGAGCTAGAGGGCTCGAGTCTGTCCCTACCCAAGGAGAACGTCCACAGCTACATTTCCCTTCAGAGGCAGCTTCAGAGTGGGGTGATTCTCGTCAGAGCCTGTGAGGATTCGGTGAAGGGAATGTGTGGCTTGCCTCTGGGCACCTGTGCAGCTCAAGAGATGGATCTGATTTTATTAAACTGTGGATTAGACTGAAGGAGAAATGGAGGATGTTTGAGGAACCTCTAAAACTTCAGAGGGAAAAGTTAGGAGGCTCCTAAGGAGATGCTGAAAGGGGTTCAAAAGTGTGAGTAGGAGTTCTTCCTGGGGAGAAGCAGGCTCTTGTAAGTTTGCAGGCCCACACCCCTCCCAGTCATGCCGGGATTCCTTTGTCCCCATTTGCTCAAGACTGTCTGGTGGGGTAATGCTGGCACCTAGGCTGTGGGGTTAGAAGGTGTCTCTGAGCCTCCATGGCATTGAGCTCCAAGGGGACCAAATGCTCAGCTGGAGGTGGCATGGCTGGCTCCTGCCAGCATGATGGTGGGCCGTTTTGTTTTTTCCTCCACTCTGGGGCCATGAGGGGAGGGGAGACTAGCTGGAGACACCTGTTCAGTTTTTCACAAAGGGTAGAGACCACCTTTGAGTAAAAGCCCCAACCCACTCCCTCCCCGACCCCAGGGGAGGAGCTTGTATCAGCAGGGGAGGGGCACAGGAGGCAGCTAACAGCTCCTCCCACCTTGGCCCTGGGGCTGTGGAAGGAACTGTCTGGATGTGCTGAAGAGGGGTCTGAAGAGAGGGAGTGCTTCCTACCCGATGATAAGGGACCCTGGAAGGTGAGGGATTGTGCCAGCTGTGACCTCATTCACGCCTCTTCCTCCCGTCCTGTGCCACCTTGTACCTGAATTGCGTTTTACTTGCTTAAACACCTACTGTGTGCTAGACGTCAAGTTCTGAAGTACACACGGTGTGACAGTCAGGAAGCCAACAAGGAGCCCAGTGAGGACCTACCTCAGCTTTCAGAATCCTGCAGGGAGGAAGGCCAGGGCTCTAGGCTCGCCTTTGGGGAGCACAGTGGTTCTAAGCTATGCATGCAGTTGTGCACTTGAAACTGGATGCCTTCTCTTTAACAACGCTTCTCTTAGGTTACTGGTTCTAGGGAGGAGCTGCAGGGCTGCAGGCCCACTTCACACACTTAGCTGCTATAGCCAGAGCTGCACCCCTTCCCTCAGGGGCCAGAGCGGTGGGCTCCCCAGCTGTGCAGACACCTGCTGCTCGGTGGGCCCCTGGTGTCCATGCAGATGGAAAATTTGCATTGGAAACCACGTACAGATGCCCCCTTGACATCGTTCCCTGAACGGTAGGTCCGAGTTACACACAGCACTCACTGTATTGGGTTATATCAGTGCTGGGGATGAAACGTGGGCTCCCTGTATCTTAGGGTGTGCTCTACCCCTGACTGCCTCAAGCCCTTCTCCTTACTGAGTGTGTGTTACATGTCACCTAGAGGGGACTGAAAAAAAGAACCCAAAGCATTATGCTGTGGATATGGGCACAGTGTGTCCAAGTGACCATTTAAAGTGCAGACTCCAGACAGAGCTAGCTAGTGTGTTTCTCAGTCTATAGTGACAATAGCCTGATTCTTAAGGCAACAGAGAGCTCCTTATTTGACTCCACATTCAAAGAACTTGATGAACAATAAGGACAAAACTCAAAGTGCCCCTGTCCTGGGGCTGTTCTACACATAACATTCTCAGGTGTGGCTGCCCAGTGGTTTGAGGAGGATGGACGTGGGGATGGGGAGCCACAATAGTTGCCATGAGAGTGAGGGACCCTGGGGTTGTGCCCTGAACTTGAGTTGCCACAGGAGTGAGTAACCTTGGGGGGGGTGCGGGGGGGTGGCTGGGGGGTGGCCGTGGGGAAACAGTCGCCACTTGAGCATGATTGGGAGCAGGCAGCCACATGAGCCACGATGGAGCATGGTTAGCCATGGGGAAATGGGCTTCCATCTGAGCCGCCATGGAGAGTGAGTGACCGTAGCCACATGGGACGCCATAGTGAAATAGGCTGCCCCTTGAATTGCCTTTGGGGACGAATGTGCTGCCATGGGCTTTACATGACCATGGGAAGTTAGGGAGTAAACACAGGCCTACCTCTCTTTGTGGGCAGTTGCTTAAAGGGGTAAAGACATGTCCCCCACCGAGCTGTCACCGCTGTTCCCTTGGAGTGTGTGGTTGGAGGGTCTCCAGGGACTTAATGATCCACTGCCTTCTGGGTTGGATGGGGTGGAGGGTCTGGTGTGGGGCCCCCCTGACCTTGAAAGCAGGATGAAGTGAAGCTTTGGCAGCCCCAGAAGGCTGGCCTGGGCCTCAGCCTTTCTTCCCTGGTCTGTGAGTAATACGAGTGTCCAGACTTGGGCTGCTGAGGAAGGGGGTATGCATCAAGTTTAAAGCAGTGGATGGGGAGGCCTCGGCTGGGGGAGACCTTGGTCGGTGCTGGGAGGTGTGGCCATCATTGCCAGGAGCCCCCAGCACCAGAGCCAAGCTGTCCAGGTAGGCCTTCATCCTAAACCAAAGGCTTGTAAAGCAAGTGAGAACACCACCTTAGCAACCCAGCCTGTCTCTACAGGTTGGCATCAGCAGGGGCCAAGCATCACAGTATGTGGCCCCCTTCCCTGACTCAAATCAGGCTCAGGAAGACCCTGGCCTGGCTGCACTTAACTGACTGGGATAAGAAAGGCCATTTGTGAAAGTATGGGTACTGTGCTGAGTCCTGAGTGGTGGCAGGCAGAGGATTACAGGCCTCAAGTTCACAGAGACCCAGGGCTGAGTCCTTACGCTGGGTTAGGGATGTGTCTGTGCCCTGGAAGGGACAGGCCGTGTGTGGTGTCCCAGAAGAGGTCTCATCTCCCATGACGCCAAGCTCCCTACCCAGCATTTCTCCCTGGGGAGAGCAGACCCCATCCCCACCACACAAAGTTTTGTCTCATGTTGAGACTGGCAGTCTAGACACCTTTGCTCCCTTGAGTTCTGAAGGGTCAGGGTTTGGGGGAAGGCCAAAGTGGCATTTGGGCTGAGACAAGAAAGGGATGGATAGTGGGCCAGGGAAGCTGGCTTCAAAGGAGGCAGCCCAGCATGTGACCAGCCCACCACTGAAACCCAGGCTGCTCCCCACAGAGACGACCCCCGCGGCCCAGTCCATCTGACACCCACTGGGTTTGTGTGCCCAGCACTGCTGACACGGGCTAAATAAAACCCCAGGGCCTGTGCCAATAAGTCTGGGGCAGGCTGCCAGTGGAGACAAAGGCCCAGAGGCAGTGTCGGGCAGGACTGTGCCAGAGGAACTCCAGGCACTCCGTGCCTGCCTCTGCCCAGTCAGGGAGGCCAGGATGTCTGAGGTCTTGGCAAGAGAGGGACAAATGGAAAAAGTCCCCAGTGAGACAGGAACCTCAGCAGCCTTGCCGACTCACCATGCCCATTGGTGGCAAGGAGGTCTAGCATGTACCATGTGAGAGCCTCATCTGGCCAGGGAGAGGCAGCCTCCCCCAGTTCTAGATTTTCATCGGCAGGGTCCTCACTCCCTTGAGCCTCAGTTGCCTTTGGGTTCTGGCGATGCCTGCAGACTTCTTTGTCAAAAGTAGGAGTGTGTGGATGGTGTTAGGGGCACCCACCCAGGGCACAACTGAACTTCCCACAGTGTACGTAAAATCCCTCCCCCTACCAGACCCACCCAGCCCCCCCCCCCGCTGCCGCCATTGCCACCGCCACATAGACAGTGTGTCTTTCTAAGGACAATCATCCCAGGAATTGGAGTTTAATACAGTCCAGGCCCAGAGACCTCATCCCCAGTGTGATGCCGTCATAATTAAAAGAGAAGAGGGCAGATGGGAAACTGATTAGTTTGAGCTGGACTGAAAAGTGGAGAAGCTACTGGGTGAGGAAGAAATCATCAGCCCTCAAACGGGTTCTGAGGCTACAGGTTCATGGCCAGCCATGGCCAGCTGCCCTTAGAGCAGCTCCTTTTGAACACCTGTCCTTTTGAATCTCCCTGTGCCCAGGAGAAGCCCCCAGGGCTGGGAGTCACAGGGGCTTGTCACCAGCTTAAGCCGGTGTTTTAGGAGCCATTAATCTTGGGGTAGAGCTTTATCTGACCTTGGGGGACAGGGAGGAACAGGACTTTGAGGATGGGCCTGACCCTACAGTGTCTCAGTAGGCCTTGGGGTGCCTTAGGCACTGGGGAATTTTGTGAGGTTCAGAGCAGAAGAGGGGAGCGGGCCAACTGGCACAATCTTGAACAGCTGCTGTTTGAATAGCAGGAGGCAGGGAGGGGCGAAGAGGGGTCGCCCACCCAGCTCCAAGAAACTGGCGATGGGTGGCTGGGCCAGCTGAAGGGAAAGTTTGAGGTTATGGTGAAGGTAGAGGCCACAGAGAGACAGACCTGGCTTCCCAGGGTAGCATGCCTAGAGATCATGGATGAGACCTAGGGCCTGGGTGCGTATGAGGTGAGAGGCTGGTCCCTGGACAGAGCCCAAAGTGGAGGGAGATGGCCCACAAGGTCCTTCTTGCCAAGGGTGCTGTGGGGATCGTGGGTGGCTCCTGGAACCCACTGCTTCATTTGCTCTGAACATGTGAGCCCTGAATACGTGTCAGTTTTTCCTATTTCTCCTGAATAATTCATCATCCCCTTCAGGCCAGAGACCCTGTGTTGAGAACAGCCCTGCCAGACAGGTTTTATTTACCTGATTGGCCGAGAGCTTTTCAGGACATTGGGGAGGGTAAGCTTCTGAGGCCAGGGCTGGGCTGTTTGAGAAAGGTGTGGTAATTGATTAGTTTTGTCTGCTCTGGTGACTAGACAAGTGGGTGTATGTAGAGGGGACTCCCAGATGCAAAAGGTAAGTGAGTTCTTTCTCATCCTGCCTAGGGCACCCTGGGCAAGTCCCTATTGCTCTGGTTTTGGGGTCCAGGTGCTAAATGGCAGGCTGTGGTAGCTAGTTCCTCTATCTCTGGAGAGCCCCGGGCAAGTCCAGCCTGGATAAAAAGGAAGTCACTCCTACTCAGTACCTGAACAAAAGGACATGCTGTTCCAGGGTCGGCCTGTGCCCTTCCCTGTTGGATGCTCTGGGGACTGGCATATCTGCCTAGATAAACCTGAGTGGTTCCTCAGACAGCAGAGCCACGGTTGTCGCTGCAGGAGGAACATATGAGGAGCAGCCATTTAAAAATGAGAGTGTGGAAACCCAGACAAAGCCCAGGAAAGTGCTCAGGGCTCAGTCCTAGAACGCTGAGGCTGTGGCTCTCCAGAATCGATTCCCGATTCCCTGAGGGTCCTTAGGACTGGCAAGGCTTCCCTCACTAGTGACCTGGTGTAATCAACCTCTCCTGGGGAGCCTGTGCCTATGGCTGGCAAGTTCTTGAAGCATTCACTATGTCTGGCACCACACTCACTGTGTCTGGCACTGTGCTCAGCTCCTCTCCTACTATGCCCACCCCACTGACTTGCCCTGGTCCCTGCATACCCCGCCTTGCATGTGACCCTAAGCCAGATGGCTGTGTGCCTGGTTCTAGAAGGAGGCAAATGGCTTGCTACCTGGGGGGGGGCTTGACTGTATGAGGGCAATAGCTGTAACAGCAGTCTGGTTGGTCTGACCAGCCTCACAGCTCACAGTTGGGGAAGTCGAAGCTTGGAGGTGACTGAACTTGAACCACAGCCTGTGGAGTGGCGGAGTAGGGCCTTGATCTGTGTAGCTGGTCCCATGCCTGCATGCCAACATCTGGGAGTGAGGGAGGAGAGGAAGGATGGACAGGAAAGGCCCACAGGCCATTTCTTGTAGACTACCATGTGGCTGGCACGTGGCAAAAGAGATAGAAGAGGCTGCAGGAGAGAATGACGCCCTTCGGGCACCTGCCAGGCACTAGTCTTGCTCAGAAGGCCATAACCCCAAGGGGAAGAAATTAGAGGCCCCCTGTCCCCCCAATCCCTGGTGGCTGTCTGGTTGTAACATAGGAGGTGCTGGTGGTACATGGAGCCCAGCTTCTCTACGGTTCCAGCTCCTTTTGAACCTAGTATGAGTAAGTACAAGGGCTTAGGGTTACCCTAAGTCTGTCCCTGGGGACATGCCAGAGCCAAGGACTTCATCTGCAAAATGCAAAGTGGAAGATACACACCAGATTTCCCTCTCAGCTCTCTTAGGCACTCTAACAGAACCCTCTGCCTGATACCCACTTCTGACTGAGCACCGCCACCTCCAACATTGTGGCTTCTCGGTGGGCGAGCCCTGACAGCACAGCTGGATTAGTTAGAGCCTTGCCAGAATAGTTCAGGAAACAGCCCAGTCAGGTGATTTTTTTTTCCTGTTTCTCTCCAGCCCCCTCCCCCTCCCTGCCCACCAGCAGACCCAAACCAGACCCATAACTTAGCATTTTCATTTAAGTCCATCTGACAAATTGTAGCCAGAGAAAGCAACCGGGGTCTGTAAATGGCTACTTTGTCAGCGCGTCTCTGGGAGCTGTAAAAAGTCTTTTGTTGTATGTCTAGACTGCACGCCAGCGGAATATTTGGTCTCTGTGCGGGGAGAGACCTGGTTGGGTTCATTTACCGGCTTATTTCAAGTGGGATTTCAAAACACTGGCTCATAAAGCACGGTGGGTCCTGCCTACGCCAGCCCACACCAGCCTTTCTTGTTTCTGTCGGTTTCTTTCTTTTTTTTTCGACTGCTCGGGCAGTTAGCAAGGGGTGCAGCGGTGCCCTGGCAAAGGCCAAGGGACCGCGCTGTACAACGTCTTTCTTGTGTAATTGTCCTCTTTATGACTGTCTAGACGTCCCACAGATGCGTGTTCTCGGGGGAAATGGCTTTTCCCTCTGCCCGTGCTAAGAGGGAAGGTTACAGACATCATGCTTCCCAGTGGACCGCCTGCCCCTCCCCTGAATGTTCTCTCCTTACCCCCTTAAATTAAAGCACTTTGCCTCCTGGCAGGGTCTTTGTGTTTATAACACATTTACTTGACTGCACTAATTTTATACCAGGGGTGGGGGGTGGGGCATGCTAGGACATTCTAAGAGGTCTCCTTCCTTGAGGGTGAGCAGGGCTCACATTCCCTTCTGCAATTTGTTTCACCAATTCTTTTTGCCCTTCTTCTGTTCCCTCCCTCTCTTCCCCTCCCTCTACTCTCTTTCCTCCCCCTCTCTCTCTCCCTCCCTCTCCTCCCTCTCTTCCCTTCCCTCCATAAAGATACCAGAAAGTGGCTTCTTAAGGAAGTAAATATTGGGGCTACTTAAATGAGCCTTAGGCTTTGTGCTGCCAAATAAAGTCATATTAGTTAGCCTCATTGCCATAGCTACCAGGTCAGTGTTGCCAGGGGTAAAAAGAGGGGTGAGTGCTTTGGCAGAGAGACTCTGGGTGCCCCCATCCACCCATTCCCACAGGAACCGAGGCACCAGTCAAGCCCTTCGGTGCCACAACAGCCAGAGTTGCACCTCCCTCGCAGCCTTCTCCCCAGCTCTCTGTGAAGAAGCCAGTATGCCAACCACTCCCCTCCCTGTGAGGCGGCCATAGCCTGTGGACTTGGGAACCCAGTGGGAACCTAGTTGGGCCTAGTGCCCAGCTCTCTGTCTAGGCCGAGGACTGGTGCTGTAGGGGGCTCTCTGGGCCTCTTCCAGAGTGAAGGCTAAGGATAGAGACCTGCCTTGTCCTGGACAGATCCAGCCAGACCGTCACTCCCCTTCCCAAACTGTCCTCACTGCAGTGAAAATAAATTTCCACCCCATTCCTGCAGCTTGAGTATCTCCTGTGTTTTACACAGTTGGGGGCACAAAGGGAAGGGAGGGGTAAGGGGCTTTGACCCACCGGTGTCTCCAGGGAACCCTGGGCAGAATCTTCTTTCTAACACGTGAAGGAGGTGGTCCCCTCTGGGCCTGAGCCCTACATGTGTACCCCAACACTCAGGCATCTACTCACTGTCCAGCTGTGAGTGTAACTTGGGAGGGGGCAGGCTGCTCATGTGCCAGCGTCCTCCCAGGCTGAGGCTTTTCATCCTCCTCCTCCTGCTCCTCCTCCTCCTCCTCTTCCCTCTTCCTCCTCCTCTTCTCTTCTTCCTCTTCTTTCTCCTCCTCTCTTCTTCATTCCCCCCAGCCCAAAGACCGGCAACCTCCTGAGCAGCAGCTGTAACTAAGCTGGGACGTCACTAAGTTTTTTTTCTCCTGGTCCCCCAAATTGTAATATCCTTCAGGCAAAAACCCCAAAAGGAGACATTTGAGGGAAGAGGCTTAAGGAACGACTCAGGACAGACAGGCAGTACCTGCTAGTCTATAAGGTATGTGTGTGTCCTTGCTGCTGTCCCTGCTTCCCAGGATTCCCATCCCACGTGTCTTAAGAGGCTGGGCCATGCACAGAGTTCTGGCTCCTCCACTGGCAGCCATTGCTGTGCCATAACTGGGTCTTTCCTGAAGTGATTAGTGGAGCAGGATGACAGTGACCAGTCCCTGAGCCAACATGGGACCGTGTTCCTGATCTCTCCCTAAACTGGCCTTGCTCGCCACATCAAAAACTCACACCCTCAGGCAGGCAAGATGGTTCAATGGGTAAAGACACCTACTGCCAAGCTTGACAGCCCAAGTTTGCATCTGGGCACACACATGGTGAAAGGAGAGAACTGATTCTCAGTTGTCCTTTGACCTCCACCTGAATTCGTACCACGGCAACTCACCACTCCCCCCCGCCCCAGTAAAATGAATAGAATGTTAAAACAACAACAACAAAAATGTGCCCTCAGCTGGAGGTGGGGGGTTGGAGGAACTCTTTTATTATTTTTTTTCTTTTTCTTTTTTTTTTTTTTGCACTTTTTAATAATGATTATGTCTAGTGACCTCTTTCTCAGTGTCAAGGGACCCTGCTCGTTCTAACTTGCAGTCTCGCCTTGCTCAAGGAGAGCTGAAGGCCACTCACAGCACAGGCACCCAGGAGAGGAGTTGGGCAAAAGTCTGGGATGACTGGGCTTCCCCCCCTTCCCTCCCCTCTTTTTTCCTCTGTAGTTGAGAAGCCGAGCTGGCTCTGGGCACTGCTGTATTTAGGAGGCGAATTGCTGCTCATGTGTCAGGCAAAACAGATGTGGCGGGGAGACAACATCTATTTTCATAATTCGGAACAAATCTGGCGAGCCGCCTCCCTTTCCAGCGGGGCCTGCTCATGCAGAAAGCCTGGCTCCCCAGCAGCTTTAGCAGAAGTATTTATAGCTCCATTGAGCTTGCCTCCCTCTGGGATGGGATGCTTTGTGTTGCTATAAGGACCTGGACTCTGGGTGGGGGTGGGGGCTGCATCAGGCACATCTCAGAAATCAGAACACAGGGCAGCACACCCATTAGTCCTTTCATTTTCCAGCTTGCGGGGTGTCCGCTGCAAGCTGACCTTGGGGTGAACAACTTAGGAAGTGTCATGCCCCCCATCATCCAGAAGGGTGGAGGTCTGAACCAGCCCAGTACACAGAGACTTTGTGCTGAGGTTGGGAAGGGAATACAGCTGGCAAGAACAGCCAGGGTGGTATGCCTGAGGTCCCACGGTGGTCTGATGGCCACGCTGGCCTCCTACCTCTGAGTGTTTGGATTCCATGCCAAGCATCATTCTTGTAACACGGGAGCCTCTGCTTCAGCCTGGCCTGCATGCCAGGGAGAGGAAAGACGGTGGGCTTGTCAAATAAATGAGCCCCTGGGTGCTGCTGAAGGGGCTGGAGATGGGCTGGCGGTGAAGGAGCCTTGTTCCTAGGCAGCTGAGAAAGTCTCAGGTGCCCTCCTGTTGGAGGTCATAGGATCACGTGAGGCAGTTGTGGGTAGGGGTGGGAAGGCAGTGTGAGGGTAGCAGCTGGAGTGGGAAGATCAAGGGGAGAGTCCCTTGTGGTGACCGTACCAAAGGCTCAGCTGGCTGTGTCAGCCTAGAGAGGACCTCCTGTATAAAACTGAGTGTCTTGAAAGCGCAGGTGTTTGGGGTTTGTCTGGGGCAGTCCCTACATGCAGGCGGGGTGTATAACACCTGCCCAGCTGAGCCCCGTCTGTCTAACACAGGTCCTAAGGAGGAGTTGCCTAGAGACTGGTGGATGAAGCCTCTTGCACTGTCAGGGATGACGCTGGGCTCCCTGGTGCAAGCCGGGTTCTGTGCTGTGTGCGAGTGTGGATAGCAGCTCGGACATCCGGTAGCCAGGAACTGGTTCTGTCTGCTGAGCCCTTCCCTCCTCTGTCCTCTCCTGATTCCTCTGACCCCAGAGACCCCTGGTCATTGAGGAATCTGTGTTTTTACCTGGGATCATGTGAAAGACTTTAGAGCTGCCTAATGCCGGCTGTAACCAGGAGGGGGAGGAGCCTGATAGGGCCCAGCCAGGCTGTGCCAGTCACGGGAAAGGGGTGTTTGGCTTTGGATGTGTGACTTCTGATCTGTAAGCAAGCTCACACGGCAGAGTCCTACTCGAATCATTCCCCAGCTCCACTGTCTGTGCTTGATTCCACACAGGACCACAACTCCTGGCTGGGAAGCCCAGATGCTGTCTGCCAGGGCCCCTCAGCAGCTGTCTCCTTGTCCCATGTACAGGAGCAAAGGCTTTCAATTCCTTGAATGAGTCCAGCATTCCTGCCCCAGAACATTTGCACTTCCAGTCTGTTCTCCTCTCCTTTCGGCCTCATCTTTCAGGAGTTTACAGCATAGACCCTGGACTCATCATGAAGTTGCTTTGTATGGCTGATACACTGATGCTCAGCTTTGGCTCCGAGTACTCGGTTGCATCCAGGGTGCAGTGGTTTAGGGAAGCCCTCTCTCTTATCCCTCCCCAGCTCTCGTTCACATTTAATGAGTCTGAAGGGTCTTTTCTCATGGGAGAGCTAACAGGAGCCACCACCTCCGGGGGGACTTGGAATTTTCTCTCTTCGCTTCTAAATTTTAAATATTGTGTTTAGAATTAAATCTTCAAACCTGGGAGCCAGACTTCAACTTGAAGGGTGCCAGCCGAGGGCTGGTTCCATGTGGTTGCCTGCAGCAGCCAGATGGCAGGTGCTGGGAGGAGAGCAGGGGAGGCTGGGGTGGGAAGAGAAAGGGAGGCTGGGAAGAAAAAGGGGGTTGCTGGGGTACAGAGGAGGAAGAAACTGAAGATGGGAGGCTCTGAGAGGGGTAGAGGCTGGGACAGAAGGGGTTGAGAATGGAAAAGGGGGAAGAGGGAGAGGCTGGGATGGAAGGAAGGGGTTTCCCCTTGCCATTGTTCTCCTCCTGTAGCACGCTGCCATCCTGGGGTTGTCTGGGTTATGCCCCACAGATGGTAGCTGGGGTTACCCTCTGCAGGGTGAGCCTAATGACATGGAGGCACTGTGCCTTCCCAGACCATTCACTTAGGGTCAAAACCCCCAAATCACTATGAGATGGCAATGGCCATAGCACCTAGCTTTCAGCACTTCCTGTAGCTACAATGCTGAGGCCAGGGTTCTGCCATCCCAGCTTTCCACTGAGCAGCTTTCCTTTGAAGTTTGATGTTCGTTCCGTGCCCTTTGATCTCACGTAGATTTGTGTAACCTCCACAGTTGAGCCCCACAACAGTCCCAAGCCTGAGACTCTGCGTCCTTCCCTTTATAGCCATGCACGCCGCCTCCTCCTCTCCTGACAACGTCTAATCTGCTCCCATCTCTATAATTTTGTCATTTCAAGGATGTTATATAAATGGGATCATACGGTGTATAGCTTTCTGAGATTGCTTTTTTCACTCTGCGTAATTCCCTGAAGATGTACCCAGGTTGCCAGGCAGAGCTGCAGCTGGTTCCTTTTAATTGCTGAGTAGTATTCCAGGGTGTGGCTAGAGGACGTTTACTGACCCGTCATTGTTGAAGAGTACTTAGCCTGAGTCCCAGTGGTGGCTTTGGATAAAGCTTCTGTGAATACTTGGCCCACAGTTTGGGGTGAATGGAAGCAGCTGTTTTCAGGGATCAGCGCCTAGGGGTGTGAGTTTAAACTTGTGCATTTGGAAAGACCCTTAGCTTTTTGTTAACTCCCCCCTCCCCACCCCTGCCCTTCTGGGCTTCTGGGGCACAGACTTCGGAGGTGGGAACCCTTCAAATGTCAAGTGGCACTCTGGGTGGCCTCTGGCGCTTGGCACCGTGGGCATAGTGTGTGTGAAACAGATAGGGGCCCTCCCAAGTGCCTCCCGGCAGGTGATCCACAAACACCAGTAGCCAGGCAGGCAGGTGGATAAAGATAGTTTTTCTGGCTGTCTCCTGGTGAGCTGTTGCCTGAAGTTCCCTCTGGGCTAGCTACTCTCTGGAGGTGCGGTCCTCCAGCAAGCCAAGATATTCAGCTGCCATTTTGACCAGGAAGCAGGGGGAGGTCAGATAGAGAGAGAGCCCAGAAAAGACAATGCCAAGTCCTTCCTAACCAGAACAGACCTCCCACTGACTCAGGGGTGAGAGGTAGCTGTGATGAGAGAACTAAGGAGGATGGTCCTAGCAGGCAAAACCACATACAAAGGTCCCGGGGGTGGGGTAACAACCTGGCCAGCAGGCCTGGAAGGTATGAGCAGGAAAGTTGCCGAGAGGTGCAGCGATGAGGCAGGAGAGGGAAGTCTTCCCGGAGTCATCAAAAATCCCACGGTTATTGAAAATCCTTGTAGTGCTGGGGTCAGAAGAGTGGGGGAGGGAGCAGGAAGTGGGAGGTGCAGCAGAGAGAGTAGGAGGACAAAGACTTGTAGATAAACCCTGTGCTCTTGAGGGCTGATGGTAAGGTTTCCATGGCCTCAGCCCTGTTGGTCCCTAAGCCACGACTAGGGTACAGGGCGGAATCTGCTTGTGACTGGACACACAGCTCTGAGTCTTGAGCTCAAGAAGGACCATCTCAGCATCGGTGGCCATCGCTGAGCTCCAGTGGGTCTGTCCTGAGATGGAATGCTTCAGTTCTTGGTCTCTGTCACTGTTTCTCACTCACTCTCCGTATCAGACATTATCCTGTAAGCTGGATTTGCCTCATTAATGAACATGTGGCCGACATCCTTGTCACACATGTCCCCTCTGGGTCAGTCCAGCTGCTGGCCTTGTAATCTTATGCTGACCTCCATTTATTATGCGCCTACTGTGTTTCAGCTGGTGTTGGGATGGCCGAGACAGGAGTCCCAGATTTGGTAAGCCACAAAGCCACTCATGATTTTGATACAGTGGCCTTAAGACAGTGGGTCAGAGTGGCTGCCCACAGTCCCCGGGGAGGGCGCCACCTGTTTGTGCATTCCGACCTAGACCTGGGCCACCTGCCAGCACCGCTCACTGCGGTGGCCCCCGCCCCCATCTCAGAACAAAGGCTTCTCTGCAGCTTCCCCCACTTTCTTTGGAGACACTATCAGAGCCTTGCCCTTCCTGGGCTGGGGACTTTCTGCTTAGGGAGTTACCTGGAAAGGAAGCAGCAGCTGGGGCGAGAGGGGACTGCTTTAGGAGGCTCAGTTTCCGGCAGCTGGGAGACTGCACTTCCTTCTTGGGGTTGGCTTTGCAAGGTGAATGGAAAGGAACGGGAAGCGACGGTTGGGGGTGTTGGGGGAGGGCCCTGTGGGTTTACATTCCAGACAGACCTAAGGGGGACAGAGCAGCCTCTGGGAGGGAGGAACCCACAGACTCCCGAAGCCCTCCCATGTGCTCTGTGGCTGTTATCAGAGGCCACCAGCCTGGCCACACCCCTTCCTGTAGGTGGCACCCGTCTCCCGGGTGGTTAGCCATAATATAGCCAACACTTTTTCCCCCTTACAAAACTGTCAAATAGCCAGAAAGGGCTAATCATGCCCCAGGCTCTTCCTCACATTCTAAGTCCTACATAAGTGGGTCAGACAGCCTGGGTCAGCAGGTTATCCTGAGGACAGGTGTCACCATGACCTGGCCACTTCCCTCTTGCTGCTGCTTCTAGAGGCTGAAGGTGGGAAGGCCAGGGAAGTGGCTGTCCTGGGAGTGACCACTGTAAGGCCGCTTCTGCCTTGTTTTACCCACTTATAGAGTGTGTGGCTGCATCACCAGGTCCCTGTGTCCACTGTGGAAGAGAATGTTCATCCCTACCCTTTAAACTGTGTGACCCGGGACAAATCATTATAGCTCTCCAAGTTTCAGACTCTCACAAGACAAAGGCCCATCCTGGAGAGCTGCAGGGATAATCATGAACCGAGAGTGACCCCTGCCCCTGCCTGTTACACTCCTCCTGTTGTCAGCAGCTGTAAGAAGATTCTCGATCACTCTGTCCAAATGAGTCTAACCGGAAGTGGGATGCTGGGGGCCTGAAACTTTGAGGCACTGGGCTCTGGGACCTGGGCCTGGCAGTAGGTCAGCGTTACTCAGATGAGCCTGTGGCACAGCCAGGGGCCGGAGGACAGACTCGTAAGCAGGAAAAAGTCTTTCGAGTGAGAGAGTTCTCTGCATCCATGCATGCAGGAAGCGGTGTCAACAACCCCCGTCCCCAAGAGGGGCCACTGGCTTGTGTCAGTCCACTTCCCCGTGCAGAGGCTCCTACACCCACAGCTCAGCCAACGGCTGTGTTCCTGCCTGTACAGTCACCTCGGGCCACTAGAGCAACACCCCAGGGACTACAGACGAGTGTCTTCTTGAGGTATTGGGAACAGAGACGCCTACTAACAGGGCACTGGCATATCAGGTCCAGGCAAGGACTGCTTTCTGGCCTGTCCCAGGGCTGTACCCTCATCTTTCTGTGGTGTGCACAGGTGAGGAGAGGCAGAGAGAGAAGAGCTGAGTTCCATGGCATCTCTATGAAGGCGCTGAGCCTGTGAGAAAAGGGCCCCACCCTCAGGAACATTGGTAGCCCCATCTCCAAATACAGTTGCACCCTGGTGGAGGGGAAGATGGACACCAGTGCACAAAGGTTGGAAAGAGACAGGGTCACATGATGATCCAAGGTCTCCTTTTCCAACAATCAGCTGTGTCTTGTAGGCTTCTTGGGAACCAGGCAGCATGCAGTCCGTCTTTCTGTGGGATTCTCACGCCTACCGAATGAGGGCAGCGCCATTTGGTCACGGGGTCTAGAGGTGGGGCATCCCCAGCTTTGTAAACTGTGGGTCGTCCCCCCATCTGGGGCTTCATAAAACTGGATTTGGGCGTTGTGAAAAATCTGGCACCCGGAGCAGGTTTCTGAAAGCACCAAAACCAAAAGTTAACTCAAGGGTCAAGTTGTGATAAATCTCAGGTGTCGCTCACAGTGCTGGCCCATGTTGCCTATCTCAATCTGACTGCAGCCGTGACCCTGAGCACCGAACACGTGCCCTTAGCACTGGGCATGCCATCACACTGGGCGTAGCCAGTGGACGGACGCTGCCTGAAAATGCCTCAGCTCAGATCGAAGACTGCCGTATGTCAGGGATTGCAATGTTTTGCAGCAGATACTGTCTTCTGCTCTGATTGAAAGAGGATAGCTTAATTACGGGAAACAAAGACTTTTAATATTTTCTCACCATCATATCTCAGTACATATCAAATTAGTATATCGTGGGACTGTTATTGTGTTAAATTTTAAACCATTTGTCTTTACTTTCTATGTGTATTTTGCCCACGCGTATGGACTGTTTTATATGTGTTCAGGGCTGTGGGAACCAGCAGAGCATGTCACATCCTTTGGGATGGAGTTATGGGCAGTTTTGAGTTGTCTTGTACCAGTGCTGGAAACTGAGCCCACACCCTCTAGAAGAGGAGCAGTGGGCTCAACTGTAGAGTCTGTTTTCTAGCCCCCAACTTTCTCTAAAAAGAAAAAAAAAAACCATTAAATGAATTCTGGTTTGGGGCTAGTAATTTCAGAAATGGCCCCAAATACCTGCCTACTATTTTGTAGTACGTATTCGTGAAAAATCTGCCTTCCTGGTGTCACTATTACAGCATCAAAGTTTTTTTCAGTCAGCCCTAGAAAGTGTTGAAGGTGTTCTGTCTCCAGGACCAGATATTTAACCAAGATTTAATTCTTTATGTTAAGTAAGCAAGCATGCCCATCTCATTAGCATACAGATTGCTTTCACACTTGATAGTGAAATTATGCACATGCCAAAGATTTTAAAATAAATTTCTTTGTGATTTATTATCAATAAATGTTTAATTTGCTACTTGTTTTATATACCTGCCTAGAGATACATGATGTTTTCTGATGCACAAAGGAAGCTGCCAGGGTTGATGAAGTGGCTCTGCAGGTTACCC
Organism: Meriones unguiculatus; assembly: GCF_030254825.1. Taxonomy (NCBI): domain Eukaryota; kingdom Metazoa; phylum Chordata; class Mammalia; order Rodentia; family Muridae; genus Meriones; species Meriones unguiculatus. Next base: position 106,520,279 of record NC_083352.1, read on the forward strand.
AGCCCAATGGGAGCTGAATTGAATCCCCGAGATCTAGGTGGCAGAAGGAGAAAACTTAACTGCTTCGGACGCCCCCCCCCATGGCATGCCACGCCCACTAAATAAATGAAATGTAATAAAAGTTTCTCTTATGAAGGGGTCAAGGGTGGGAAGTGTTTATACTGGGGAAAACAAGCCCTTGAAGGTGAGGCAGTCATCAGGCTCACACAGAACAGCGGCATCGAGTTAGGGCACGGGTGTCATCCGTGAGGACCTGCTCTGCTCTGAGGTGGCCATTCCTTGCTGCTTGACTGACCATGTGTGGATGGACTGCTGCTGTCCTTGCTGTTGGCGCACCAGTATAGCTGCCAACACAGAGGAGAGACTGCCAAGGGGGCTCTGAGAGTCTTTTTGCGATGCTCTGGTTTTGCAGCACAGTGGTGATTCCTGGGCAGACAGGGCTGGGCTTTGAGGAGTGATGAGAAGTCAGTCAGTTAGCGTGTTTCTGGCTTGCCAGGCTCATGCCAATTGTGGGTGCCTGCTGGGCCGGATTCCATCGGACAGAGTGGCACCAATAACAGGCCACCAGACAGGCCAAGAGGCTGTCAGTCCTGACTCAAACATCTTCTTAGAAGGCCTAGCAGATGGAACAGGTGGTGTTTGCAAAATTAAGGCCTTCACAGAAGAGTTTGAAGTTGCCAGGAAAATGAAACACAACGGGGAAATGGCAACCGGTACAGGATGAGGCGGTCAGTGGGGAGAGGGTGGCCAGGCTGCAGGAGAGGGGCAGAGCCATCATCAGGAGGCCACAGGTAGTAAATGGAGGGACACAAAGGCCTGCACTCACTGGACAGATACTGTCATCCAGGCATGCTAGGCCTGCCTTCCTGGTGGCCCTCACGGAGGGCTGTTGATTTTATGTGTTCCGTTTCCTGTGCTTAAAAAAGGTTTATTTCTCCCTCTGTGTGCGTATGCTTGATCAAAAGAGGCTGTCAGGTCCCCTGGAGCCGGAGGTTCAGGTGCCTGTGAGCTGTCCAGAGTGGATTGCTGGGGACCGAACTTGGGTCTGCTGCAAGAGATGCAGCATCCGTAACCTTAGCTGCGGCACTGTCCTTCGGCCTCACATTGCACTTTACACACGGCTCTTGCCTCCATCAGCACCACAGTCTTAAGGAGAAGGTACTTGAGGATCTCTGCTTTTCCCAAAGTAGAAACTGAGGCACAGAGAAGCTGCCAGCGTGTTGCACTATCATGCATTTGACCGCAGGGAGAGATCTGGACTTGGGACATAGGCAGGTCCTCATCACCCCCCTCTAGCCTCCCGCCTCTGTTCCAGGCAAGACTAGCCACCCCTCCCTGGTCCTGAAAGGCAGGGCCACCCCCGGGTGAGCACAGAGGCTGCTCCCAGCTGACCCTTGGCTCCTCAGCACGCGGCAGGCGTCAGTAAGGCCCCTAGGACTGAATGAAGAGCCATTGAGAAGGGGCTCAATAGCCAGTGCATTGTGCGGGTACTTCAGAGCTGAGTCTTTTGTCCCAAAGCCTTGGAAACAGAGCCCTGGTTCACGTCCCTTCTCCTGGGTGCTCAAGTCCCGACTCCTGTCGGGAAATACCAGGCCCTTGAAGATCAGCAATTGAGCAAAGTACATGCTGGTTTCCAGGGAACGCAGGCACCTCCTGGGGCACAAGGGCATCGTGGGCCTCGTTGTTGGCCAACGCTCAGAAACTCACATGCACAAACAGACATGGGGTTTGTACAAGGGGTCTTTTGAGTATGTCATTAAGATTTCTTAAAGCGATGAATGTAGACGGGCATGGTGGCCCAGGCCTTGAACCCCAGCACTTAGGAATCTCTGTAAGCTTGAGGCCAGCCTGATCTGTATAGTGAAACCTTGTCTCAAAAGATTAAATAAATAAATTTTGAATGCTGCTTCTCTTAAGAAAAAGGCAAACAGTGGACCTTAAGACATGGCTCAGGGGGCAAGTATGAGGCTTGAGAGATGGCTCAGTGGTTAAAATGAGTGTTCTGGTCTTTCAAAAGACCCAAGTTTGATTCCCAGTACCTGTGGAAACCTAAAAGATAAACATTCAGTCTTGTTCTTTCAGAAGTCACCATTCTTTTTTTTTTTTTTTTTTTTTTTTGCAGTTTTCTGTAAAATGGGTCTCTGATGTATGTCCTTTATGGGTGTCCGTCCTAGTGTGTCCTTTTCTTTCTGTCCCACTATAACGGCCTCCTTCTCTTGGCAGACCTGTGAGCCAGTAGAGTGACTTGTACCCAGGGCAAATCTGGAAACATCTGGAACCACATACAGATGTCACAAAGGAAGTGATAGGACAAAACCCAGGAATCCTGCTGTGCACCCTTAAATATACAGAGCAGCCCCACAGTGGGGACTGTCCAGCCCCAGACATTTCCCACAGGGAGGCTGAGTGCTCCTCAGACAGAGACCATCTTTTGACTAGGGCTGTGGAATCGTGTAGTAATGGGTGCCAGGTTTGTTGGGTGACACTGAGATTTCCATTTCAGAAATGCTCCACGAAGTGTGACCTCCGCACACACGCACACCCACCCGTGTGTACTGTCATCAGGGAGGCTAATGTTAACTCCATCACGTGCCACACTGGAAGTTAGAATTGCAGGGTTGAGAGGTTACAAGCGTGCTCGATTTTAACAGTCTCTACCAGAGTGCCTTCCAAAGCAGTGGCCATCCACGCTGCCAGCCGCAGACAGGCTCCCGTCCTGGGCCCTCCCACCACCTTTGCTCAATAAAACTGGGTCCACCTGACTTATTTTAAACATCTTTTGGGTACAAGCGCAGGCAGTCACATGGATGGAAGCACTCTCTCACTGTGAATTCTCCCTGCCCTGCCAGTAACTCACGAACAGGATTGACGCTGTGCTGACAGCGGGTGTTTAAAGATGTTCGATGCCAGTGACAATAGAAAAAAAAAGCCCATTAGTTCTTTCCATTTGGGTAATAGCGAGAAAGATAAAAGGTGCGGCTTCGCCCTCCCTTATTGAAGCAGCATTTAATCACGAGGCTCTCAAGTGATTAGACAGGCCTGTCACCTTTCCGGGACTCCTTATTTCACAGGCCTGCTCCCTGCATGCACATGAGGTCTCCGTGCTTGGGGCTCAATGCTGGCCACCTGCGTGGCCACTTCCCCCAACCTAGCCTCAGCAGCTTAGCAAGGAGGTGGAGATGTGGTCTGTGCTTCTTTGCAATGAGTAGGGACCTGGACTCCACCCTCTGCCACTGAGGGAGAAGCCAGCCTACCTCTACCTGACAGTCTTTTGCAAGCCAGAAGAGAAGCACTCACTCCCAAGCTGGTAGTGAGCTGACCCCGCCTTCACTCTCTAGCTCTTAAGTGCCTGTACCTCCTTCACCGGGCAGAGCCCTGTGGAGCCTTTGCTGTCTACTTCCTGCTGGGCCCCGGGCTGGAGTTAAGGTATGCCCGACCCCGTTAAGATTCCTGCCCAGGGAAAGAATGGTCAGTCTGGGAGCTTGAGGATCGAACTGAGCCTCACAAGGAGGTACAGGGATGTGTAGGTATCATGATTGGAGAATAGAGCTTCTGGGGGCCCAAAGTGTCAGGCTTGATTCCAGCAAGGAAAAGAAGGTAGATGGTGAATGGATGAGAACCTAGGTGGATGGATAGTTGGATGATAAACAGACATACGTAAACATGGATGAGTGGATGAGTAGGTGAATGAGGATGGACAGGTTGGACAGGTGTGTGTATATATATGGAGGAAACAGTACTGAGGTGTGGGGAGGCCAGCTGGGTCCCAACCATGTGAAACATGATGGGGAAGGTGTGTGCTCAGAGCCTACTCACCCTCATTGCTATTCACCATGGGCCATTGGCTAGCACGGGGTGATGATGTGGTTGTGGCCACATGTCTCCACCCTCTTCTGGGTAAAGAGGAAAGGCCTAAGAGACTGTCTCATGCACCCTTGGGAACCGGGGGAATACGCAGGTTATTGCTCCCTCCCTGCCTTGTGGAGGCTATCCACAGTGCAGCAGCTAACCTGTGTTCTCACCTTCAATCCCAGACGCTGCCCCCAGCAATTCTTGTCACACAGATAGTCCCAGCAGAGAGACTACCTCAGTGTCTTGTTACAAGTTAGGTTGCTTTGAAAATGCAATTGTATATGCTTGTAACTGCCATACACAGAAATGTTTTCATGGAGGGGACGTCTTCTTTGCTGGGTGGGGCAAGGTGTGCTCTGGGTCCCAATAATTGTCATTTTGTATGTACCTGCTGATCCCCATGTTTCCCTCAAAGTAGGGCCTGTGTAGGCAAATTCTACCTTTATTTACAAAGGAATACATTTGCGTATGCAGGCTCAGGCACAGAAGCTAAAGGTCAGCTGCTGGTATTGTTTCTCAGGAGTTTTTTTGAGGCAGGATCTCTCGCTGAGACCTTCAGCTCTTCAGTTAGCAAGTTGATGAGCCTCTGTATTATATGCACTCTACCGAATATTGGGAACACCACAGAGAGTAAGTAAGGGGATCCTAGGTTTGGGTGCAAAGGACTGTTTTAGACAGTGTGCCCTGGGGACACATCCCTAAGGTGTCCCTGATGTTGGGACAAAGACCAGAAAGTACTTATGGGGACAAGCATGTGGATGAAACAAACAAACAAACAAAAAACAAACAAACAAAAAAACTCACAACATCATCCCTAGAAGCAACAACGGTTTCGATTGGGGCATGGGGTCTGCCATGTAAGAACAAAAAAACAGGGCTGGAGAGATGGCTCAGAGGTTGCTCTTCCAGAGGTCCTGAGTTCAAGTCCCGGCAACCACATGGTGGCTCACAACCATCTACAATGAGATTTGGTACCCTCTTCTGGCTCATACGCATATATTCAGGCAGAATACTGTATACATAATAAATAAATAAATCTTTAAAAAAAAACAACAAAAAACAAAAAACAGTCATCAGAGGAAAAGGCCCTGGACCGGGGTATTAGAAGTGGACACGAGAAGTGGCTAGCAGAGAGCAAGCTTGAATGTCATCCATCGAGATAGCTATTTTCCCCTTCTCCATAGTAAGTGACAGGGCGAGGATTAGGACCCAGGACCTTGAGGTATAGATTTCATTCTCCATACCTGGCTTGGTTTCTGTAATCTCTGGGAGGTAGAGGCAGGCTATCAAAAATTTAAAACCATCCTTGGCTATAGATCAAGTTTGAGGCTAGCCTTGGCTACATAAGAACCCATCTCAAATCAAAACAAGCTGAGTATAGCATAGCCTTTAGCCCCAGCACTTGGAAGCAGAAGCAGGTGGATTTCTGTGAATTTGGAGGCTTTCCTGGTCTACATAGTGAGTTCCAGGACAGCCTGAGCTACAATAGTGAGACTTGGAAGGAAGAAACAAAACAGAACCCCCCAAAACAAACAAGGCTACCAGGAATGGAAGGGCCCTTCCTAGCCCTCATGAGACAGGTCTTTCTCTTCCTCTTGCTTTCAGGGTAGCAGTGACTAGAGGTGCAGGCAGGGTGAATGGGGTGTGTCACCTGGTTCTTCAAGGTCACCTGGCCAGAACCAAGTACCTTAGCAGAACCTGGTGGCTCTCTGAGAGCCTGTCTGTCTGTCCTAAAAACCAGAAATGCCTCACAACCTGCCGCCCGCTCCCCAATCCTTCAGAGGAAAAGCAATTAAAAAAAAATCATATAAGTTCTTACGCTAAGAAATAAATGCTCCTTCGGGGGTGTTTGAAAATGGCACCCGAGAGATGACAAAGTTATTCCTTTGACGTCTGGTCTAATTTTACTTGAATTCAAGGGTATGGGGGAGCCAGTTCACTTTCAAATACAAGAGGCAGTGGGGGAGGGATGTTGATGGAGTGGCCAGAACCCCAGCGGCTGGGGCTCCTCGGAATGACAATGAGGCCGCCCGCCGGGTCTCCACCAGGCAAGCCTAACGAGATTAGATTTTCATAAATTTCAGACAGTGCCAATTCCTAATTCCTCCGTGTGCGGCCAGGAGGCCAGACAGGGCCTGGTGCAGGCTGCTTGTTAACCAGGAAGGACGAGACCGCCCTCCCCTGAGGCAGACCCAGGGGTAGGCTTGGGGAAATGATCTGGCCTAGGAAAACCCCCACCATGGCTGCCTGAGCCAGGTGGAACTGCTCTCCAGCCCCCACTGTGCTCCTCTCTTCACTGGAAGTGTGGGGGCAGGGCAGCAGGTCCATCCAGATACCAGGTGGTTGGAGCCCATTTGCACACACACCCCAGTCTGCAGTGGGAAGAAGTGGCAGGCTGGGATTCAAACCCAGTACTCGTGTGCCAAAGACATGTCACCTTCTCCTTAACAGCCCGAACTGGCACCTCCTTGGCACAGATGCAAGCCCTGGCCCATGCTGGGATTTAAGTTGTGTGCCACTACCGCTGTTTGAGACAGGCCCCCATCACTAGGGACCAGCTGTGGAGGTCTCCCATCTTACCACACAGAATGTCTCCTGGCTGAAAGTCTGGTAACTGTGCCAGGATGTCCCTGGCTTCCTTGTTTATTGACAAGGTCTCACCTCATGGAGCAGACTGGCCTGGAACTCATTGTGTAGATCAGGCTGCCCTTGACCTGGTATTAGCCCTCCTGCCTCACCCTCCCAAGGACTGTCAGATGACAGGCATGAACTATGAGCCTGGCTTCGCTTCGCTTTTAACCTGGAGCCTTAGTCCAGTGAATGCAATCTCAGCTCTGCCTCGGGCTACGTGGTCTGGATTCTGTGGCGTGGTTTTGCTTGTCTGCCCAGCTTTGCCAGGGATGGGTCCAGCTGTGCCTAGCCTGTGTGAAATACTGAGGAAGCTGTCCTCACACCAGGTGTGTCTGTGTGTCTGCCTTGGTGGTACCCGGATTCTTGTAACCTCTTCCTAACCCAGCACCCTACTTTTCACAGGTGGGTGTTGGGCACCCTGCAGTCCTCATGAGCACAATGCTGTGGACACTTCCTGTCCTGCTTGATGGCCAGCCACATTCAACACAAAGCCTTTGCTGGACAACTCTGTGGACTCGGTTTCTCGTTTTGAGCCTGAGTTCCCTTTTCCTGGCTTGTGAATTTTCTGGATCTCTACCTTGTAGAAATTGGTAGCTGTGGCACCCAGTGGCCAAATTTGTGCCACGTACAGAGCCCTCTCCACACTGTGGGGAGCAATTCTCCCACTTTCTGGACTCAGGAACCCAGACTTGTCAACCCCATTTGGGCCTGCAGGCATCTTGTCCATTGACCCCCACGTCCTGTCAGCTGCTACTGCCCTGCGGTCTCAGCTCCTGTCTCGCCAGTCTTCCCAGGGCCCTAGACCACCCCAGGAGGAGTGTGGCACCCTATCCAGTCCCTCGGGCTGCCAGAGGCCAGGAACAAAGGCCGCCTACATCTCCTTCTCCCTTTAGGCCTGATGTGGGCAGAAGCCCCAGAGAAAGCCGGAGGGGGTGTCTCGGACCAGGGTGAGGGGCACAGAGAGTTGAGCGGGAGGAGCTTCAGGCCCTTTGGAGGAATGTGGGTGTCACACAAAGCAGGCCCTGTGTCCCTTGAATGCTCGGCTTTATCTTGGGTCCCAACAGCCAGACCTGAGTGCCTGGCACATTCAGGCCAAGCTGTCCAGCCCTGGACCCACCTCTCCTCTCCTGGGGAGACAGGGGGTGGCTGCAGTGACCTAGTCTTGGGCCTCACCATCACCCCACTCAGGCTGTATACATATGGGTGCCTGAGTGTCCACTTAGAAGGGTCCCTGTTTGAGGCATGGGTGAATTTCATGAGAGCCCTGTAGCTCACCACCTCTACCCTATCCCCGTCTGGCTTCTCCAGGGTGAGGTGGGCCTGGTTCAGAAGCTCCCGCTGCAGCCCACGCTTGGGTTGGAGTCTCAGCTGTGGGCACTTAGGTGTTGTGATCTTTTCCTTCACAGTTCTGTGTTTCATCTCGAGGTCCTGCCCTTCAGTGGGGCCCAAGAAAGCACTTAAATGTCAAGGGAAGGATGATGTAAGCTTCACAGGACTTGAAGGGTCATTCTGTCACGGGGTGGGGGTGGGGAAGGGTCCCGCATGCTGACATTTTCAGTAGTACAGTGGGCCCTGCCTAACTGTGGCCATAGCACACGCAGTAGCCCAGTGGTGTAAGGGACCTGTGGGCAGCAGAAAGAGAGAATGGTATTCTAGAGACTGGCTGGGGCTGAGGGATAGCGTGGGGCGGTGGGGTGGGGATGAGAGGTTAACCATTCCATTCATGCACCGTAAAGCTCCCCTCGTGGCTGTGTTGTTGTCCTGCTCAAAGCAATGAGGACAACGTGGTGACAGGAGAGGTTTGGGTTTGAGATTTGGGCTTATGATGGCTTTCAGCCCCCCCCCAGTTCCTGTCACTGGAAGCACAGAGCTGAGTCAGCCACCTTGCAGCTGAACTTGTGGCCTTGGGGTTCCTTTTCTTCTTTTCAGCCGGGAGAGTTCTCCCCCAAGGTTTTTCCTCCGGGGCTGGGGATGCTCCTCACTGCGCCCCAACCTCTAGCAGCGCCTTTGGGGGTGGCTGCGGTCCCTGTGCCGAATCCAGTGCCCCACACGGCTCCTGGCATCCTGCCTGTTGCCGGGGGTCTGTACTGGCACCAGCTGCAGCCAGCTGCTGAGCCTCGGCCTACCCAGGGTTAGCAGAACCGCCCGCTTAAGCAGCATCAAAATAGCTTCTTCCCTTCCAAGCACTCGAAGGCTTTTCCTGCTTCTAGGGGAGAAATAAACCAAAACCGAAAACAAGGATTGGGGGTGGGGTAGGGGTGGATGGTGTAGACTAAAATAAATGAGAAAGCATGCAGCACCTGGGAGGGGCCTCATCATGACCCTGTGTGGGGAGTCTAAGTTTTTGTGGCAGTGTGGTGTGTGTTCTAAAATGTTGTCTGTGTGCCTGTGTGGTGTGTGTACTTGTGTGTGTGAGAGAGAGAGAGTTGCCTTGTGTTTCTTGGTGTGTAGTAGGTTTGGCTTGTTGCTTGCTGAGGTATTTGGGGGGTGTCAGAGTATCGAGGTTTGGTTTTGGGGGTACATGTGGGAGTGCTGAGGTATGTAGGAGTGGTGAATTGTTTTGAGGGGTGTAGAAGGGTTTTGGACTGTTTGAGATTTAAGAGTGTTGATCCCAATGTGAAAGTGTTGGGGTGCACAGGACGTATGTATTTCAAGCTGTTGTTTTGGAAAGTGTAGGAGGATTGGAACGTTATATGAAGGAGGACATTGGGGTAGAGGACTGTTATTTTGGGGTGTTGAGAGTTTGGGTGTTAGTATGTGAGAGTGTTGACATGGGAACACTGGGCTGTTTGTCGAAAGAAGAAGGGTTGGAGTGTTGGAATATCGGGCTGTTTTGGGGGTGTGTAGGAGGGTTGGTATGTTGGTGGGGAGTTGGGGTGTGTAGGAGTACTGGGATGTTCTTTTGGGGATATACAGGTGGGTTGGAATGTTGGGGGCAGGGGCAGGGTTGACTATTGCTGGTGTGGGGAGGGCTGGGGGCTGTTGCTTTGGGGGTGGGAAGGTTGAAACATGTCTTGCTGGGGTGTGTGAGTGTTAGGATGCTGGAGAGCCAGCCCTCGCTGGGCAAGTCTTAGGTATATGCATGCCTGTGTGTTGCCTCTGCTTCTGTCCACATCCCACTCCAGACCACATGAGCCCCCTCTTCCACCCATTGTCCTTCTCCAGGACCCGTAAGTGGAAGAAACCTCCTCACCACAGGGATCCAAAACGCGAGCTCCGTCCCGAGAGCCAGGCCATGTGTGGCATCTCTGAGGGCAGAGACTGAGTCTTCATGCATGTCCACGGTTGGGGCTGGGCCACATTCTGGACGGGGTCTCTGAGCTGGCTTCTCCCCTGTGCCTTATGTATGTGGGAGCCTTCAGAGGCTGGCCCTAAAGTCTCTTACATGTCCCTCTGCCCCACAGCGGAGCTGGAGTTCGTGCAGATAGTGGTCATCGTGGTAGTGATGATGGTGATGGTGGTGATGATCACATGCCTGCTGAGCCACTACAAGCTGTCAGCCCGCTCCTTCATCAGCCGACACAGCCAGGCCAGGAGGAGGGACGATGGGCTGTCCTCGGTAAGTGACCCTTGGGGCTGCAGCCTAGGTTTCCAGCTGCCTGGAACATTTTGGCCAGACACCCACGTTATCCCCATCTGGGGGCCCACAGGAACCGGGATGTGGGCCCAGAAGCCTGCAGCTTCCTCCAGTCAGCAGAACAGAAACCACATTATCTGAGGTGTGGAGCTTTGGGCTGGAGGGAAGCTGGGAACTTGCACCTTCAGGGCAGAAGTGAGGGTGGATGTGCCTGGCCCTGGGTGCCCAGTGCTACCCCGGGAACAAAGGCAGCAGAGAGGTTCCTGCTGTCTCCCCAGAGGGAGCAGGAGGTGTCAGGGATGATTTTGAGGGCTCCCCAGAGCCTCTCCAAAGAGCCTCGCTGCACAAGTCAGGGCCAGGACCTGTCTTAATCTCCAACCCTGAGTGGGCACAATGTTGGGGGAACAGGGTTCAGGGGAGACAGCTAGGCCATGTGGAGGGAGGTCAGGCCTCCTAAGGCCATTGAGAAGCTAGATGAGACAGCAGAGAAACAGCAGCCGCTGCTTGACTGGGTGCCTACCAGGACAGAGGTGTGGGAAAGATGCCCCCAGTCTTGGGGCTGTGACCTAGATAGAAGGAGGTGGCAGTCCTACCCTCTCGCCAGCATGCCACCAGCACTTGGGCCGTGTAGTCCATGTGTCTTGGGAGGCCGTGGAAGCAACGGGACACCCACGAGTCCTCTCCCAGGGCTTGAGTCTCAGCTGGCTCCTCAGGTGTATGAGCCAGCAAGGGTACCTCCTGGGTAATTCAGACTTGGCATAGCAAGCTGGCCATCTCTGGCTAGAAGGCAACCTCATCCACATGATGCCTTACCCGCCAGCTCTCTGCTGAATGCTCCCTGTGTGCCCAAGCTCCCGGGCAGAGGAAGACAACAGGCAGGACCATCCTAGGACTGTGGGTGGCAGGAAGTTAGACACAGGCAAGGGCTCCACACACAGGGGTTTGGGGCCTTGGGGGAAGCTGTGGATGAGAGGCTCAGGTGCACATCTCTGAGGTCCAGCCTTACAGTGGGAGACATGACACCCTTAAGAGGGAGGGAAGACCAAATACAGGAGTTCAGTGGGGATCAGAGTTCAGTGTCCTGGGCCTCAGGCATCCTCAGAGCCCAAGAGGCATGCATTCTCACATGTGCTGGGCCCCTCGTTAGCCTAAGTGAGACTGTGTAACTAGTCCCACGTCATTTACATACTGCCAAGGGCAGTCACCTAGAGTAACTCCCTGAGTACTGCCTGGTCTCTATGCATGCATGCAAGTATGCAAACGAAGGACATGAGCAAAGCTGGTCATGGTACCCTAGGGATCCTAAAAACTGCCCTGTGTGTGTTACTGAGGGTTCCCTGGCTGACCGTCCAAGCTTGCGTTTTGACGTGTTAGCACTGTGAATATCAGGGGCTTCCTGGCACCCAGCAGGGTCCTCTCCAGACTCCAGAGTCAGGGTAGCTATCTCCTGCAGGTGAGGGTGGGACTTGCCCCTCCTGACTGCATATCAGGCCCCTTTGGGAGCTCTATCCTGCCCTTAGGTGTTCCCCATCAGCAATAGTGGGGTGAAGGGAGGCTTAGTCTCTCTTTGACTCACAGTGCAGGATAGGAAGCCACCCTCCTGACAGGCAGGCAGTGGCAACCCCAGGAAACAGCCATCTCCAGCATGGCTCGGCAGGTGCAGGGAGGATGGGCTGAGATGGGTCATGCTGGGCACAGGGCCTCCGTTTTGGGGCTTGTCCCGGGCTGGCAGAGGCACCTAAGGTATAAGGGCCAAGCCAAGACAGAACTGGCCGTCGTCCGAGAAGCAGGGCTGTTTCTGGCAGGTCTGGGCATCTCTGCTTGCGTCAGGCCCAGTTTCAGTGCGTCACCAGTTCATCAGGGCGAGAGCTGTGGGAGAGACAGGGGCAGTCCTGACTGAAGCCCAGGACACATCCTGAGGGCAAAGCCGGCACCTGTTTTATGGGAACCCTGCTTGCCATGCCCCGGCTCACCTGGCTCATTTTGTTATCTGTTACCTAGCAATAGGCACTGCCAGCTACATGGCAAGTGTTCCTCACAGAGCACCAGCCACAGGTGACATAAGGGGTTCACTCCTTCCCTGAGGAGAAACTAGGGCTCAGAGAGGTGGAGCACTTGCCTGAGGCCAAACAGCTTTCACAGGCCAGGCCATTGTGGGGTGTGGATAGCCAAGAGTGTGGGATAAGAAGGCAGAGGTTCTGTACTAATGTGTACTAATGTCGGAGGGAGAGGAGCTCATTCTACATGGGCACCTGAGCTCAGCTGCTGAGACAGACAAGATTCTCGCCCTCCTCCCCAGACACTGCACCGCAAGAGAGCGTCTCCTTCACTGTCTCCCCAGTGCCACCTGGCCGGATAAACAGGGAGCCCAGGGAAGCCTGGAGCAGAAGGTGACGGTTCCCCTAGGATGTCCTCTCTTTTTGACATAGTGCATCTGAGGCCTCTCCAATCCTCGTGACCTCTCAGAGAGACCTAGACACAGCTGTTGTCTGCCTGGTCTCAGTGTGTCACACTAGGCTCACCTACCCATCCAGGGTGCCCCTTGGATGTCTCTGGAAACGGGGGTGGGGGCTCCTCTCCTACCTGTGTGAGTAAGCCACAGTTCTATCTCAGCACACCCGCCTTAGAGGAAAATCGCCCTCCCTAAACCCAGAACAGGGGGAGCAGGAGAGAGCCTGGCTGTTGAAGCCTGGGCTCAGCTTCACTGTCCCCTTGCTGTGTCACGCTGGCCACAGTAAGCAAAATGATGGACATGAGGGTCAGGCACAGGGAGGACCCACATGCCCACCCCAAGGCATGCACTGATTTCAAGTGCTCATTGGGACAGTTGGTTCTTGCCTTGACTTCCTGTCCACTCCTCACAGCCTGTGCCTCTTGCCGTTGGACTGGTTGTATCGCCTCCTCAGTGGCTCCCCTGGGGAGTGTGGTTTGTCAGCGAGGTCACCTCAGACCAGGAGCTTAGCTAGGGCCAGGGATGGAGCCATGCTTTATCTTCTGATCGTTTGGCCTACGTCTCTGCTCCCCATGGAAGCACAGCCTGCCAAAAGTCCATGTTCTGAGGCCAGAGGCAAAGCTATAGTAAAACCAGATGCAAAGGTCAGTCAGGGTGGGAGCCCAGGCCTGGATCCATACCCAGCTTCTAGGAGATGCAGACCTTTTTCAGCCTGGGGCAGGATGAGTCTCAGCTTTCCAGCCACAGAGGTTTGCCTTGCAGAATTGGGGGGTGACTACTTGCCCAAGAAAAGAGAATGATCGTCACTTCAGAGAACAGTCAGAGCCCTACCTGGGAGCAGCCTGAAGGGTTCCAAGCAGGTAGTAGCTCTGAATCTGGAGTTGAAGCCAGGTGGGCATCATCAGGCCTCAACAAATTGGCCTGGCCTGAGGGCTGTGTGGCTGCGTTTGTAAATAAAGTATTATTGGCACACAACCATGGCTGTTAGTGTTTGTGAACTATTAGGGCTTAACAAAACAGAAACTTTTTGGAGTTCTGGTTTTTTGTTTTGTTTTGTTTTTAAGGTAATAATGTTTTTAGTTATTCTTTGAGAGTTCATGCATACAGAAACTTTTACTCCGACCCTTTGAGGAAATGGCTGGCAGAATCCTTCCTTGGGGAAATCCAGAGGGAGAGGCTGTGGAGAAGCCATGGTGAACTTGGACATCCCAATTGAGAAGTGATCACATGACAGGAGCCAGCACCTCAGGCAGTGAGCAGGAAGGAACCCCAAAGTTCTAGAAGAAGGGAGGGCGGGGCTGTCCTCACTGCTGGTTATGGCTTGGCTGCACGATTGAACTCTGTCCCCCACCTCCCCACAGTGGCTGCCTGAAGCTCCAGTGATGGCTCAGTAACGGTGCTGTGAACCACACCAGACACTAGGCACAGGGGGGATGGTGGTTCCTCCTGGCACAGCTGCAGCTTTGCAGGGAGAATGAGGCTACTGTGAACAGAGCTGAGGCCGTGCATAGGAAGAGAAAGGGCTAGTGTTCTAGCCTGCTTGTCCGTGGATGGGATAAAACATTGTGACCAAAGGCAGCTTAGGTAACACTTCCAGGTCACAGTTCGTCACTGAGGGTAGTTAGGGCGGGAGCCTGAAGCAGAAACCGTGGCAGAGCATCGCTTACTGTCTTACTCGCTGGCTCGTGCTCAGCCAGCTTTCTTAGAGCCCCAGACAGCCTGCCCACAGACAACCTGCCCAAGGATGGTGCCACCCACCGTGGGCTGGGCGCTCCTTATCAATCATCAACCGAAACAGTATCTCCCCAGCTGGCAGCAGGCCAATCTGATTCAGGCAATTCTTCAGCTGAGATTCCCTCTTCTAGTACATGACTTTAGGTCATGTCCAACTGACAATAAAAATTAACCAGGATAGCTGGAATCGGGGGTAGGGACACGTGCATGCGTTGTACATGCGTTGTGCATGCATTGTACATGCTTTAGGCAAGGAACACGCGTGAGGGCTTCAAGGTTTGCTGGGGTGGGGTAGGGGGGCCGGCTGCACAAGAATCTAAGCAGACTTGGGGGTGGGTAGGAAGGAGTGGGCCCCATGGGAGGGGCAGAGGGGGATCCTGGGGGAGCAGCAGATGAGGCTTGTTGGAGCCTCCTTGCCTGCCCCGCTGGGTCTCCTCTGGAAGCCATGTGTCTCTAAATGTATGCCTGACTTACCTGTAAGGCAGGGCTGGAGGCCAGCTCAGGCCTTCACCGTCCAGCAGGCACAGGTGCCCAGGCAAGGTAGACTGGGTGTCTGTGTATGGAAGGAAGAACTGAGGGAGGCTCCAGGTCGTGGGAGAGGACAGCAGGGAGAGCTGACAGGAGACACCTGTGGGTCTGGCTTGTACAATTTAAAGGCAGCCGTGGCCATTCTCTGTATAGCAAGACAACCTCCACCTGCAGGTGCAGCCCCAGAACCGCCTAGTGGCCACTGGGTAAACTGCAACTCCAGGAGGGGCTTCCCCAACTCACGGAAGTGGCAGCCCAGAACAGTTTTAGAGTGGTGGAAGGATGTGTCTTTGCCTGGATTGTGGTGACGGGATGTCAGTATT
Organism: Meriones unguiculatus; assembly: GCF_030254825.1. Classification (NCBI taxonomy): domain Eukaryota; kingdom Metazoa; phylum Chordata; class Mammalia; order Rodentia; family Muridae; genus Meriones; species Meriones unguiculatus. The sequence continues at coordinate 106,535,376 of NC_083352.1, forward strand.
TGACCAAATCGTAGGCTTTGAATGTTCGAGTGTATTACTTCTGTCGGTCCATCTCAAGCCAAGATCAGCGCAGCTTTTTGGCAGGCCTGCAGTCATCCTAGAGCCATTCAGGGCAACTCAGAGCTACTAGCCCCTTTCCTGAGAGGGGTTCCTCCCCTCCTGGGACCCCACAGTTGAGGACATGAGCCTCCTGAGTGGCAGCCATCACACAAATGATCCTGTGTCTGTTTACTGATAAAGATGTTAGAGTCTCTAAACTCTAAAGTCTGTAGGGACCTGGGCACTGAATATCACCAGGGAACTGGCCCCATAGTGGACTGGCCAATCCAAAGGCCCTGTGGCACATGCTTATCATGCTGAAACATGTCAGACCTGGTTTCTGTGGGAGGGGATGGCAGCGGTGGCACTCTGATGTCCCCTGAGGGTCAGCTGATTGTGACAACTCAACATTCAATCCACCAACTTCTCTAGCCAAGTGTGCATGTCCACACGTTCAGATGCTGAGCCTGTGAGGTCGAAAAATCTTTTGGGCATGATCATAAAGGGAGTGAGGGAGTGAACAGATCAGGTAGAGCAGGGAGGCAGGCCAAACTGGGCTTCCAGATAAGCCAATTAGAGATTTGCTCTAATGCCCAAGGAAGCTGCCTGCAGGCTTTGAGAGATCAGATGTGTGCTTTGGAAAGCCTTACAGGACAGCATGAGGAGCTGAGGGAGGAGCCAAAATGATCAATGTGGTCTTGTCTCTGACCACACGGATATCATGGAAAAAGACAGAGGATGAGAAATGGGATGGGCCCAAGACTTCACTCCAGGATCCGTGGAACTTTGTGTCACTCCCCTGCCTACTGCTGACCACGTATCTCTCTCCACCTTACAGGAAGGATGCCTCTGGCCCTCAGAGAGTACGGTGTCCGGTGGAATGCCGGAGGTAAGACCAAGCCCCGCCTTTCCTTTCCTCCTCCAGTACCTCCTGCTCTCGGTGGCTGGGCCTTGTCCCTGATCACACACACACACACTCTCTGACTCCAGCCTCCCCGCCCCCAACACACGCACAGTGGCATCCGAAGCCAGCTCTGTTTCCAGAGGCTTCCAGAGTTCACCTGGGGCAATCCCGCCCCGAGCCCACACAGCTCCATCTCTGAATCTGGGGGGCCAGGTCTGAGTCTGCCTCCCTCCCTGAACCCTACTCTGTCCCCTCCAGCCACAGGTCTATGCCCCACCTCGGCCCACTGACCGTCTGGCTGTGCCTACCTTCGTCCAGCGGAGCCGTTTCCAGCCCACCTACCCCTACCTGCAGCACGAGATTGCCCTGCCACCTACCATCTCACTGTCTGACGGGGAAGAGCCCCCACCCTACCAGGGCCCCTGCACCCTCCAGCTACGGGACCCTGAGCAGCAGCTGGAGCTGAACCGAGAGTCTGTGCGTGCCCCCCCCAATCGGACCATCTTCGACAGCGACCTTATGGACAGCTCCATGCTGGGAGGCCCCTGCCCCCCCAGCAGTAACTCGGGCATCAGTGCCACCTGCTACAGCAGTGGCGGGCGCATGGAGGGACCGCCTCCCACCTACAGTGAGGTCATCGGTCACTACCCAGGGTCCTCCTTCCAGCACCAGCAGAGTAACGGGCCGTCCTCACTGCTAGAGGGGACCCGGCTCCACCACCCTCACATTGCCCCCCTTGAGAACAAGGAAAAGGAGAAGCAGAAAGGTCACCCCCTCTAGGAGTGGGGCCTGAGGCACCTGTAGGCAAAACTGCAAAAAAAAAAAAAAAAAAAACACTCCGCACTTCTTAAGAGAGAAGAGAGAGGAAGGTAGGGGACACACAGGCCATGTGGCATGTGCCAGCTCTCCTCTCTGTGTATAAATATTTACATGTTCTGTGTGGTCTGAATGCAAAAGCTCAGAAAGCTTGCAAAAAAAAAAAAAATACCACGTTTCTTTGTTGAGCCGTGTCTTGAAGGCAAAAGAGAACCCTCCTCCAGTCTTTTTTCCATTGTTCTTAGTTGAGCTCTGTGCGTGAATGCTACATTTCTTTTGTTTATGATGGTTTCACTTAACTTTAAAGACATATTTGCACAAAACCTTTGTTTAAGATCTGCAATATTATATATATAAATATATATAAAATAAGAGACACTGTATGTGGGAGAGCAGGAGTATTTTTGTATTAGAAGAGGCCTATTAAAAAAAAAAGTTGTTTTCTGAACTAGAAGAGAAAAAAATGGCAATTTTTTGAGTGCCAACTCCGAAAGTGTGTATTACCTTGTAAAGAAAAAACAAAAAAACCTACAAAGCAGGGGTTTAGAGCTATTTATATAAATGTTGAGATTTTGCACTATTTTTTAATATAATATATCAGTGCTTGTTTGATGGAAACTTCTAGAGAGTGTGTTGAGACTTGAAGGAGCAATGTTGAGTTTCAGTCTGAACAGAGCAGCAGGGGTGTCCCCATAGCTCTCGGAGGGCCCTCGCCCCGGGCAGGGCCACGCGCCTGCGAGTCGGTAGATGCTTCTGTCCAGACAGCCTGTGAACAGTTACACATTCCCTGCCGAAGGGGACCCGTGTGGCCTCGCTGGGCTACAGCTGAGTCAGGACTGCCCCCATAGAGGCACCAGTTCCAGATGCCTTTCCCAATATGAAAATAAACTGTTACCGAAGGAATCTTAGTTTTTCTTTTCTTCTTCTTCTTCCTCTTTAAAACAATAACTATGAAGGTTCCGTGGAAGGGGCAAGGTGTGCCCCAAAGCCAAAGCTACTCCGTGCATTTGGTGCCGGGGGGTTACGGTGGCTCGCTTCTTGCAGAAGAGGCTTGGACTGCAGCGTTCCAAGGCTGGGGTATCTTCAGGGCTACACTGGCATGTGGGAAAGGCCTGGAGTGTTAGCCGCTTGACCTCAGACCATCTATTTCCCCTCAATATTGATTTTCACTTCAAGAATCCAATTAACAGTCAACCCAAGATTGAGAGGGTCACATCCAAGTGTTCCCCAAGGAAGCCCTAAAGGGTTAGAAAAGGCTATCACCGACAGCAGCCCGTACCTCGGGCTCTAGAACAACTTCCTTCCTTTCTTCCTGGCATCATTCCCTTCTACCCGGAAACAGTTTTTGTTGTGAGAACCTGTCAGTTTTTGTCATATCTTTGGCTTTTCTTTGCAGGGTTGGGGGTCTCATTTCCCAGAGTATGAGGGGACCCCTAAGGGCCGTTCTGGTCTGTCTTACGTGGATGCAAGAGAAAGGGGGATACATGTGCTGAGATCCCTAGGGTTTAGCAGGGGTGGAGGCAGAGGCACCCCTCTCCAGGTGGGCCTGCAGGAATTCATGAAGTGACCCCACCACCCCTTCCCATCCCAGAGGTATTCCTATTTTCTGCAGAAAGCCAACAAGTAAACAAGAGGCAATAACAGGTATACAGCACTTTTTTAAATCACTTGAAAAATCTTTTGGAGTTCAGGCTACCACGCCTGTTTATACACATATGTTTTCTTAAATATGGGGCACCCCCCCCCAGCATCCTACTGGGCCCGAGCCTGAACCTCTGCAGACCTGCCCTGCCAGAACATTCTCAGGAGACCTACTTCCCCAGGAGGGGTTGACTGGAATTGGCTCCTCTCTCAAAGTAGATTCTTTAAGAGATCACATAGCGGTATCTTTGTTGTCACTAAGATGTCCCGTGTTTGCCTGTGTGCGTAATATCCGATGCCTTACTGAGGAAGAGATCTCCCTCTGGGCTCAGAGTGGGGGCGCTGCTGAACTGTGTCTCACTCATGGGGCCAGTCCACCAAGGGCTACTACCTGAGCATAACTGTCCTCATCGTTCCCTTCCCCACCGTGCGTGAGTGCTGCTTGGTGAGGTCCCCTACCTTCCCGGTAGCCTTCTTGTGGAACACTGCATGTGGCTGGCTCTCCTAGGAGATCTAGACAAGTAAACCTCATTTGTGGATGTGCCTTCAGCTGAAAAGAAGGCCGAAGTATGCCCACCGTCCTCCGGAGCCAAACTGACTGTCCTTGCTTTTTTTGTATGGGTTGCTGTGGGAGTTTGCCGGGCTTATTTGGCTTAGCACCAGACCTACCCCCTCTGGCAAGAACCCTGAGATGGAGAGTGGGGTCCCTTGGATGTGGCTTGTAGGAGCTTGAAGGGAGGAGCTTGTCAAAGGCAGGGTGCCTCGTGTCCTGAGCAAGCCAACCAATGGTGCCAGGCCTGCACGCCGCTGTCTTCGGGACCCTGAGCTCTTGCCATAACCTAGATGCTGATCCACACTTTATCTCTTCCGTGGCAAGTTAGGCAGGGTCCTGGGCAGCAGCTGGTTGAAGAGGGGCCGGCCTGGTTGGCTTGGGGGAAGGGGTCTGCTGCTCCATGAGGTTCTGAGAAGTGGTGGTTCTTGCCTCCCTCTGCCCCGTATCCCCTATCTCAGGTGCTTGCTCCAGAGAGATCATTTCTGCTGCAGAGCTGAAGGCTGTTTAAAAGCATAAGGGCTTTGCAGCACCCAGGGCTGGGAGACAGCTTTGTAGAGCTGGGGTCTGCAGGACTTTGCCTACTGCCAAAGAACCTTCTTTGCAGAAGTCTGTTGTTTTAGCAAAAAAAGTTAAGATGCGACCCCATATCCCATGTAACAGGAAATCAGGACCAGGCAGAAACCAGATCCCTCCTCTGTTCTTGGCCATCCTTACAGCCTGCGTGACTGACTTCCATGCCCTCAGCTTCCAGAACCGTAGAATACTGTAATGAGAAATGTTCTGATCTGTGCTCTAGACTTCAGAGCCGGACCCTAACCCCGAGACGCCACTGCGCCGCAGAGTTTAGTGGGCCACACCTCCTGTGTCACCTGTCACCCCTCCCCCAACACACCGCTGCACTGCTGCTTGGCTTCAGGATGCCCCCCTTGCAGCTGTCCCCGCACCTTCTGTTCCTAGGCAACACCTGGGATCTCTCCTCCGTTCCAGGAGCCCGCCACAGTGGGAGATTATGCCCGGGCCTGAAGAAGCTGGTCTTTGTGTATCTATAATATCTGGTGCCAACGATGGCGTACTGAAAAAGCCGCAATACACAATAAATTTTACAGTTCTTTGGAGAGTGAATTTTCTCCCTTTTTTTTGGCTGTGTAGCTCTCCTTCCCTGCCCACTTCCATCCTCTGCAAAAACACAGGACACATGGAGTAAAGATAGAAGCTGTGATAGCTGCTGGGGACCCTAGGAAGTTTTTCCACCTCTCTGTTTCAGTTCATGTGTTACGGGGGGGGGGTGTCAGAGGGTACCCTTGCTCCCATAAGTAGCCCCCGTAAAGGAGGGGTGGTGTTAAAGGAGTTGCCCAAACAGGAATGACTTTTCTTCTCTCTTGGGAAATAAATAGTTGCTCATCATTGGCTGAGGAAAGTCGGGTAAGGTCTGTGGAAAGACGCTCTTAGATAGATGAAGGTCTTCAGAAGTCCATCCTGAGACTCCGGCTGTGTGCAACAGGTTTAGTGTTGGCCCCTCACCCCAGGGGAGGGAGAAAGCAAGCTGCTTGCAGGTGAAGCCCAACCACGGGGTTTACTCCAGTGAGGCCCACGGGGTACACTATACCCAGGAGTGCCGGGCACCAAGCCCTCCTGGTCCTCTACCTAAAAGTGAAGCAGAGAGGGGTCCTGTCAACACATGGGTGCCCACCCCTGGGTGCTAGGCCTCAACACAAGGCTCTTGGAAGTTGGGGGTGGGGCACCCCCCCAACACACACACATAGTACCCAGTACAGAAACCGTTTACTTAATATAGAGTTTTTAAAACCTTCATTCAATAGGTGGATGCCGCAGGAGTGGCTGCCATTTGGCCTCAGCTCGGGGTTACCTAAGCTCATGGGAATGTCTCTGTTCTTTCAGAACTGTTGCAGCTGCCAGCTGGACCAGGGACACTTGGCTGCCCACCTTCAATGCAAGCTTCCTGGTGGCAGACCCTGAGCATTATAGAGGATTTAAGAGGAGCCTAAAGAGCTTGCCCCCCCCACACCACTCATGGGGAGTGTGGGGGACCACCTGCACCCCCCAGCTTGCCCCTGGGCCACACCTTCTCCAGGGTCACTCCCACAAACCATCTGTGAAAGTGGCTGATGACAGGTCGCTGGGGCCTGGTGCTCCCACACACAGTAGCCACTCTTATTAGCACCCTATGTTTCTGAGGTTCCTTGTAACCAGGTGCCCTTTGGGCTTCTGGCTCATTCTTAGCGAGCCACAAGTTCATAAGGCAGAGCCAGAATCTAGCCCAGACAAGAACAGCAGTGCTGGCTGTGTGCCTACTCGATGCCCAGCCTCAGACTGAGTGCCCGCAGTACCCGCAGGTGAGGGTCTGACAGTGTGAAAGAAAGGGAAGTGTTTGGGCCTCAAACTATGGAGAAGGAAAAAAAATAACCTTAAATGTTTAATTAACTGTCTGGAAACCCGAGAATCATGTCAGATTCATTAATCGTTCCGTTTAGTTGTCATGAAAATTTCACGACACTTTGCTATAGTCGGAGAGAATTTATATCGGAATGCTCTCACCCACTACGCATTCCCAAGTGTGACGCTTGGCGAGGAGACCATGGCTGGTTCTGACTAAGTGAATTTCCTGTGTTTTTAAAATCTAGGGAGATGGTTCAGTGGTAAAGTGTCTGTCCTATAAGCACCGGGACCCAAGTTCAAATCCCCAGCATCCACATGAAATTCGACTGTGGCGGCTCATATCTGCAGCTCCCATACTCTAGTGCTGGTGCTGGCAGAACCAGGAGATCTTGGGGCAAGCTGACAAGGCGGTCTGCCAAATCACTGAGCTCCTTGGTCCATGACTAAAAATAAGGTGGAGAGGTATGGAAAAAGGCACCTGACACTCCATCTACACATGTGCCCACCACAGACACAGTAACGTCCACCCAGGAATGCCTGTCATTCCAGCACTCTGGAGGCTGGGGCAGGAGATTTGCTGCCTATCTGAGGCCAGCCTGGAAAAGAGTGAGACCCCGGCTCAAAACAAAACAAAACAAAAACAATAAATTAGTAAAACACAATGCCGAGACTATAAAATTCAAAGTAAGGTGTGGCTTGAGCCCAGGGCGGTTGTCTGGATGTGGGAAAGATGGAAGAGAAATTCTGAAACAGGTTGATCAGTGGGGAGGAAGGGGATAAAAACCTCTCCTAGACGCTACAGCTGACCAGTGACTGTCCCCTGGCCCACTTCCTGATGACAGCTAGCCCTAAGTCAAGATAGGCCACCTTTCCCGAACCCCAGCTGGAAAGGCACATGCCTTCTCAGCCCCTTGTATGACTTCCTGAGACATTGTTTCTCTGAGGGTCTGGGTGGGTACCTAGCCTTCCAACCCAACCCAACCCTGGGCTGGACTCACACACCACTTAGACAAACCAAGTGTCTAAACTGTTTAGCGGATGACTAAGTAGACAAATGAGATGGCTTTGTTACACAGAGGGACAGCTGGGGACAGTGATAAGCAGCCTGTAGCACACGCTCAGCTCTCTGAAGGAACCTCTAGTGCAGCCAGACTTGGGCTAAGAACTGTGAGATCCCACTGTCAAAGGGAAGCTGAGACCATAAAGAGCAGGACTTTTTCAAGGCCCAGGGCCAATAAGTGGACATGCCTGAGTGTATCCGACTGCAGTGGACAGAGGGGGACACTGAGGCCGGCAGTGCTCCGCCTTAAAGGATCCACACCTCCAGGGACTTGAGGAAGCTTGTCTGCCCAGCACACCTGCCATAAGCCATCTTTTTGCTTTGCTCTAGATAGGGAACCATAGACACCTGGTTCCGGTCTCCGTCCAAAGCTAGCTTACACCTCCCCCCTCCCCAGAGTCTTACATCACAATCCTGGCTGTGGGGAAGAAAGGAGATGGGTTTTGCCAACACGATGTGTGGTAAAAATATATCTCTTTTCAAAGAGAGATCACAAAACCTGAAGACTGGAGATCAGTAACATGTAATTATCCCCTGCTTTGGGTGGAGAGTTCTAATAGTTTCCAGAAAAACACAGAGTGTGCTCTCCAGGATAAAAAGAGACGAGCTTGGCGTGCCATCTTGTATCTCTTGGCCCTTCCAAGCCTGGAGGAGAAAGTCTTCCTTCCTTCCTTCCTTCCTTCCTTCCTTCCTTCCTTCCTTCCTTCCTTCCTCCCCTTCCTTCCTTCCCTCCCTCTTCCCTTCTTCCCTCTTCCCTTCCTTCCTTCTTTCCCTCCTTCCTTCCCTCCTTTCCTCTTCCCTTCCTTCCTTGGCCTTGAACATCCTCTGAGGCTCTGAGGATGCAAGGCTGCAGACACAGCTTCATCAGACCCAGTAGAGCATCTGCTAGAAAAAGAGGCTGGGAGGTGCCGGGTGAACTGGCAAGGATGCCTAGGTCTCTGCCAGGATCTGTTGTGATTAGATATTGTTGTGATCTGAAGTAATGCAACCCCAATTTTGTCTGGGTACACAGTGATCCAGAATACAGGCCACCTTTCCCAGCATTCCATGGAGGTCAGAACCATAAAACGAAGTTCTGTCTGGTAGGTTATTTGGTGGGAAGTGTGTGCAGTCTACGAGATGTCTTCTTCAAAGTGGGATGTCTGCTGTGTTTGCTTAGGTTTGCGGCTGCGTTATAACATTCGGGGAAAAAAAAACCACATAAAACAAACAAAAATAGCTACTTCATCTTCTACTTCACAGTGCATCACAGAGAGAGTGATGTTAGAACCTGAAGCAGGAACTGTGGAAGAATGCTGCTCACTGGCTCAAGCTCAACCAGCTTCCTCACACACAGCCCAGGACAACCAGCCCAGGAGTGCCGCTGCACACAGTGGTCAGGGTCCGCTCACATCAATCATTAACCATGACGGTCTCTCACAGACGTGTCCACGGCCAATCAGACCCGGGTAATCCCCCAACTGAGACTCCTTCGGGTAGTTCCGTATGCACTTGACAGCTGAAGCTATCTGGGACACTCACCCTTCCTGTGAGAAGGAACGAGCAACCGTTCTGAAACTTAGGGCAAGCCCCAAACCAGAGGCTATAAATGGCAGAGCAGCAGGGTAAGAACCTGGGTGACTACACGGAAGCTAAGGTGCCCGCCGACTGGCGCAACACAAACAGCAGCAGGCACATCCGCGCAGCCCGTCTGCCACGGAGGCTAAAGGTAATCCCAGGGTTGAAAATTAGCTTGGGATTTTTTTAAGCTCTCTTTTTGCCGTTTATCTTAAACAAAGATGAAGAGTACAAGATGATCCAAACTTTTAGAAGAACTCCAGTAGGCATTATGATATAGTCTTGACACTCAAGATGATAGGAGGCTCAAGAATCTGAAGACAGGCTTGGCTACAGAGTGGGACCCTGTCTCTGACATTAAAAAAAAAAAGAAAAAAGAAAAAAAAAATAGTGACTAGTGAGATGTCCATGGCAGAGTCACAGCATTAAGCTTCTGGCATGGTGGATGCCAGGAAAGCCGGGGCTCGCCTCAACCTAGCTTCCTCTCCTGTTTCCTTGTGGGAGAGACACCAAACATGTTTTCTGTTTATGCAAATTGTGTGAGCGCATGTGGGGCGTGGGATAGAAATGCCTTTTCTTGCTTGTTATCTCTGTTTTTTCTACTTAAGGAAAGTGAGGCTTAGATGCCCACAGCAGCAGAGGAGCAGGTCCCAGCCCCAGCCTGCTTTGGAAGGAGGCTGACACCACTCCCAGCCCAGCCTGCTTCCTGAGCTTCCCCACCCCACCCCATGCCACTGCGGGCCCCGCTGCTGTGGTTCCCAGGAACATCCCAGAGAAGCACAATGAGGCATGGTGTGGCTTCATGGTGGGGGCCTCAGAGATAGGAAGGGGGTCCCCTCATACTGTCTGCGTGAATGAATCCTGGATGAACACACACACACACACACACACACACACACACACACACACACGTAGCCTAAGTCCCCGCTGGGCTGGGCCTGTGCATACCAGGGTTATCAGCATAGGAAGGCCATTATCAAACAAGGGCAGAGCTGAGGGAAGGAGACCTGATGGGACCAAAGCCCAGTGGAGAGCTGACTCCTAAGGTTGGCCAGAAAACCACTTTAGCCAGTGGGTCACAACCTCTACAGGGATCAAATGACCCTTTCACAGGAGTCGCCTAACGCCATTAGAAAACACATATATTTGCATTACGATTCCTAACAATAGCAAAAGTACAGCTATGAAGTATTAACGAAAATAATTTCATGGTTGGGGGAGTGAGTCACCACAACAGGAAGAACCGGGAACAGAATTGGGAAGGTTGAGAACCACTGACCTAGGCTCTGCCTCCTCTCAAGACAGCTAATGTAAGGAAGAGAAGGAAGCAGAAATAAAAGAGGCTGAAGAAAGAGGTGAGGAAGACAGACAGGCATGTTCTGAAGCCCGGCTCTCTAAGTCTGGAGCCACCTTGGCTAGGGTCTTCTTGCCAAGGAAGACCCCCTGGGCAAGAGGCAGTTGATGAGTGAGCACCACCTGGTGGTCAGTCTCCAAATGGTGCCTCTAGGGAACCCGAGTGATGCCCCCTCCATCCTCCCTGCTGAAGAGTGTGTTTAAAAGGTGACCTTATTTATTCTGGACAGCAACAGGCAATACAATTTGCTGTTTTCCTTCGCTGGTTTTGCAGGCTCTGGGTCCTCCACCCCCACCCCACCCCCCTGGGAAGTCATAAAAGTCACTTGGAAATTTTAAAGTTTCCCGTGCACAGGCTTTATCCCAAACTGTATGGACCTGGCCTGGTCATGGCCTGTGCAAAGACCCTTTCAAGCTCTGTAAGGTGAAGCTGGCCAGGGAATCTGCCACCTGATGCTTGTTTTGCAGTCATCTTTCAAGCACATCACCTCCTTCTGGTCACCGTTTCCTGCCCCTGTCCTGACCTGTGCAGCAATACAGGGGTCCCAAGGTCCTACCCTCTACTCCTCACCCACACCCAGATTCAGGGACGTTTTAGGCTGAGCTGTGGGCACAGGGCCATCTCTGTGAGCCTCGATTCCCCGCTTCTGCAATTCAGAACAGAGTTGACATCAGAACTGTTGGGGGATCACTGACCTGTGAGAATTTACGAAAGTGAGGGGCTCTTTTTCTAGAAGGAGGAATGTAGGTAGGCATACTAGCCCTGCCCTGTGGGCAAGTAAGGGAGACACAGTGGGTGCCTTTTCCTAGGTCACCATCTTCATCCCCACAGGGACTCTCAGAGGGTCCTCTTCAAGGTCTTGCCTCTCCAAGTGGGGGTCCAGATGGGCAGTGCCACCCCAGTGCCAAGCCTCCTCTCTTCTTCATCACATAGGGCAACTCCAGCTTGCTCACCCACCCTGATTTTGACATGATTTCTTTCGAGAACCACACCAAAGTTTCATTTTCTCTTTCTCCAGAAAGCCGGCGGGCGGGGTGGGGGAATGGAGCCATTTCAGTACAGTATTTGTTTCCGGGGTGGAAACAGCTGGTGTCTGTAAGTCCAAGAAGCCACCCCTTTCCTGTGGACTCAGAGCCTCAGGCTCGGCCACCTTGCCGGAACTTGCCACCCCAGCCCTAAAGGTGCCCTGAGGCTGTTGTGAGCATGGCAGAAGCTCCTGCTGACCCGAGCACAGGAGGTAAGCGGTGGCCCCGGGTGAGGTTTCTATGGCTCCTTGTAGCTCTTTCCTTGGCCAAGACAGCAGCAGTACTGTGAGGACATCACAGTGCAGGAAGAGAACACCACAGGTGAGCCAGCATGCTTCAGGGGTCCTGCGCCCCAGATCCCTCAGGGGCTTGACCCGGTTCATAATACCTCTTAAGCAGAAGTGGTGGCTCACACCTCATAGAGGGGGTCACCGAGGCCTGGGGCAGGTCTCAGGCTCTGAACTGTCATTGCCAGAGAGGACTTTGCTTGGTTGAGGTGTGGCTTTGCTTCTCTATTTATGTTCTTTTCCTGCCCTGGTTGAATCCTTGCTGCATCCGCCCCACCCCTTGCTCTGCCTAGGGGCCTCTGGCTTCTGGCTTTGGGGTGTGGGGCTGTGTGAGGATGTGCGGCTGTGGACAGGATTTAGATAACTGCTTTTCTTCATTTTTTGAAAATCGCTTATTTCAATCCTCAAAACCATACTAGAGATTGTTACTCAAAAGCTACCAGGGAGGGGCCAGGCCAGGTGGCAGGTTCAGGGCCAGGTAGAGAAGACTAAGGCTGGCCTGGCTCTCATGATTGCCCAACCCTAATCTCTCCAGCCCTTCACCTCCAGCCCTGTTTCCTAAACTCCCACTTTCAGATGCTGCAGCTGGTTCTGCAAGCTCACCCTATGGAGAAGGCTCTGTGTGCCCTTAGGTGCCAGTGGGGCAAGGGAGCACAGGAGAGCCTGCTACAGGGCACAATCCCAGACAAGAATTTTTTTTGCAAGACAAGGCAAAGCCATGCCAGGAATAGATGCTCAGTCCTAAAATCCAGGCACTGGGGTGGGGGTGGGGCTGAAGCAGGATTGCTGTGAGTTCCAGGCTAGCCTGAACTATGTGGTAAGTCCTTGTCTCAAGAGGAAGAAAGAAAGAAAGAAAGAAAGAGAGAAAGAAAGAGAGAGAGAGAGAGAGAGGGAGGGAGGGAGGGAGGGAGGGAGGGAGGGAGGGAGGAAGGAAGGAGGTAGAAAGAAAGAAAGAAAGAAAGAGAGAGAGAGAGAGGGAGGGAGGGAGGGAGGGAGGGAGGGAGGGAGGGAGGGAGGAAGGAAGGAAGGAAGGAAGGAAGGAAGGAAGGAAGGAAGGAAGGAAGGAAGGTGAAAGCAGGCACACGAATAAGCAGGTGCAACTTGAGTAGCCCTCAGGATCAAACATGGAGGAGTGTCGGTAGCTAGCTGAGGACCATCTGACCTCCAGATGGAGGGTTCTGGAGCAAGGGGGCAGGGGACCCTGCTGGAGCTGGTAGCCATCTGGGAGACTAATAGAGCATTGAGGCTGGGGACATGGGGAATATCTGAGCTGGGCCTTCAGGCATGGGAGGTGAAACCGTGTCTCGTCCCGTGTCTATTGGGCCCCTGACCTGGGAATACCCATGCCATTCATGTGGGTGCTGAGTGGAAGAGAAAGGGACTCCCTGGGCAGGCTGGGAGAGGCACTAGGGACACCATAGAGGGCCAGACTTGGTTTCATGCCTCTCTCTCTTGCTCCAGCACCTGAGAGTGAGAGTTCCTATCTGTTTGGTGTTCCACATCACTACACAGGACAGCCTCCTCTACCATTTGGCCATCCAGACATCCAGCTGTAGAAGCACAGTCCGCCCTGACTGACACACTTGCCTCTGAGTGGTGTCCTCGCTGCTGTCTGCTTGGCCCAGGTCACGGGTACCTTCTCTGCTCTGGGCTCTCTCGGGCCATCTCTCTAGCCCCTGGAGCTTGGATGCTAGCAGCCCATGGGGACTAGGCTTGACTCATCTCTTCTCTCTGTTCCTCCCTGAGACGATTTGGAGCAAAAGATCCTGCAGGTGTTGAGTGATGCTGACAGCCCTGTGAAGATTGCCCAGCTGGTGAAGAAGTGCCAAGTGCCCAAGAAAACACTCAATCAAGTCCTTTACCGCCTGAAGAAGGAGGCCAAAGTGTCCTCTGTAGCCCCTGCAACATGGTGCTTAGGCGGGGATGCTTCTGCAGAAGAGCCTCCTGCAGCCCCTGAGGACCCCACTGCCCAGCCTAGTCTCGGTACATTGTAGGGCAGAGCAGACCTCTCCCCCACCCCATCTTAAGAGGTGTCTTGGCAATGGGCAAGCCCAGACTCAGGTTTGGTTTCAAATCTCTGTCTCTTGACTTCTTCTGGACAGTGAGGTATTGTAGAGCCTAGGGCTTGTATATAGTAGGTGTGCAGTTAAAGACAGATTCCAGGCAGTAGTTATACTGACAGTGAGTGCTGGTTGTAAGGATTTCTTCCAGAACTTTATAGCTATGGAGCAGAAAGGACCCACAGTTCCAAGTGCTGACACTGTACCCAGAGTTACCCAACCCCAGAAGGAGACAGGAAAGGAAGCAGCCTCAGGACTCCAACTTTCAGCAGCTAGCAGCTATGACCCAAGCAGATGGGAAGCCCTGGAACCCCAGACCACTGTCCTGTCCCCTAAGGGAAATAGGGTCACATCTACCGCTGAGGCTCCACAGGAGTCTCAGAGGCCAGACTCACTATTAAAAGACAAAGCTCTAATTGGCCAAGACGTGGGCACTGCTGTGCTAGCCTGAGCCAGCCTCTAGGGTGAGAGCCTCAGTTCCATATCTGGTACAGATGACCACTGTACACAGTATGACCGTGTGCTTCTGACAAGCCAGGCTCCTGGGCTTTATTAAGTGTCTCAGGCCACATCCAGTGGACAATGGGCAGATTGCAAGCCCAGGACCCTCTTCCCATGAAGCGCCTGCCTCTCACCTTGCAGATGAAAGAATCTTCAGATTCCTGGAGGCCAACGGCCCCTGCAAGGCCCTGCATATCGCCAAGGCTCTGGGAATGAGGACTGCCAAAGATGTGAACCCACACCTGTACGCCATGAGGAATAGCCACCGTCTGAGCTATGATGGCCAGATGTGGACAATCTATGGCTCAAGTTGGGAAGGCCCAGAGCTAGGTATGAGAAGTCAAAGTCAGTTTGGGGAGGCCAGAGCTCAAGGGTGGATGGTCTAGGGTCAGGTCGGTCAGGGAAGGTCAAAGTTCAGGTCAGGAAGGTCAAGGCTCAGGACTGGGTCATCCAGGGTCAGGTTGAAAAAGTCAAGGTGAAGGATTGGATGGTCTACGGTCAGATCTTTTTGTTAGTTTTTGTTTTGTTGTTTATGAATATCATTTTATGCATGAGTGTTTTGCCTGCATGCATGAATATGAATTACATGCATACAGTGTCTGCAGAGGCTAGAAGAGGGAATCTCCTGGCTGGGATTGGAGTTACAGATGGCTGTGAGCCGCCTTGTGGGTGCTGAGTGCTGGGTCTTCTGGAAGAGCAGCCAATGCTCTAACCACTTAGCCACCTCTCCAGCCTTAGGTACAGATTTTACATACTCTTTTGGGAGGGATTCCAAGGGAGAGGCAGGATTAAAGAGGCTATCTAGCTCCTGGCTAGACCTCATTCACAGTGCCCATAGGCTTTCCGGCTATTGGGGGAAGGGTTATGTCCTTGAGACAGGAACTCAATGGAATATTATTCAGTAGCTCATTCTGGAGTCCGAGAACGGTCCACTGCGATCATTTACCAGCAGAATCCAGTCAACATGATCTGCCAACAAGGAGCCAACAGCCACATCTCCATTGCCAACTCAGAAGCCATCCAGATTGGGCACAGGAATGTCATGCAAATGCAGATAGCCTGTGATGAGCTCGGTAAGAGAAGGGTCCTGGCAGAGACACCTGCTGGGCCTGAGTGGGGAAAGAAACTGAAAGGTGGACTTGGTCCTCGTGGAGAAGGCAACTCGCTTATCTCCACAGCCTTCAGCATGGCCTTTCTCAGAATAAGAAGCAGAGATTACACCTCAAGGAGATCCAGTCCAGCTGTAGGAGAATGATTCAGCAAATTCTATCTTAGCCGGACACAGTGGGAGGGCAACCACCTTTCTCTGCTCTGCACACATAGCTAGCCATAAAATAAAATTAAAAAAAAAAATGGGGGTCATCTTACACTCAGTGGCTCCTTATATCTATCTATGGATCTCTCTGTGTGTGTGCATGTGTGTGTATGTGTGTATTTGTGTGTGTGTGTGTGTGGTCCTGTCAGGTATCCTGTTCTGTTA
The DNA here is from genome assembly GCF_030254825.1 of Meriones unguiculatus. Taxonomy (NCBI): domain Eukaryota; kingdom Metazoa; phylum Chordata; class Mammalia; order Rodentia; family Muridae; genus Meriones; species Meriones unguiculatus. The sequence goes on from NC_083352.1 coordinate 106,551,050, forward strand.
TACCCCATCCAGACAGGGTGACTGAACTGAACTGGAGCAAGACTTGCAGCCAGTAATCCCCGGCAATCCTCCTATCTCAGTGCCACCCAGCACTAGGGTACAGGTGCGGGAGGCCATGCCTGGCTCTTTCTATGGATGCTGGGATCCAAACTCAGGTCCTCAAGCTTGCACAGCAATGCTCTTACTGGGATAGCCCATTCCCAGCTATCCCCCGGCCTCAGGATCCTAGTTTTGATGAAAGTTGGTGCTGTTCAGTGAGTGTTTCTTCTGTAATAGGCATGTAAGGGTGTGGGGCCACCTCTCACTCTGGCCTTGTCACTCATGCACGAGAGCACCAGTCCCAAACCCAGATTTTCCCCATGCCCTTGGGAGACATTTGTTCTACTGCAGGCCTGTTTCCCCAACCGTGGCTCTCATGGTTTTGATGGCTCTCCTGTCTGGCTATTTTACTTACAGATGTTTAATGGCTCACCATTTTTTTTCAGACTTAAATGTGTTTGAAAGTTTTTGTATTCCCTTAATCTGAAAAATTATAAAAGTGAGCCTAAAAGTGAGCACTGGGGAAATAAAACCAGGGCAAAGACCGGAGTTCTCTTTGTCAAGAGGCATGGAGGACTTGCCTTGGGGGGAGGGGAAGGGGCTTGCTTTCTTTTGGTGGGGTCAAAGGTTGAGGAGACCCAGGAGACAGGTGTCCCAACTGTACCCTGAGCCCAGCCGAGAATGCTGCAGACTGCAGCCTGACCCCAGCTGTCTCTGGTGCCCTGAGCCTTAGGACAGAGCCATGTGGACTCTCTAGCAAATCCTTAATACTCTCCCCGTCCCAGGTCCCAGGCCCCCCCACCATCTCCCTCTACCTGTGTCAGAGGACTCCTCTGCTCCGGGCATCACGCCTGGTGCCTTTGGGTCTCAGCACATCCACATGGAGAGGTCCCTTCTCCGGCGAGTGCAGCTGGGCCACGGCAATGAAATGAGCCTCCAGAGGGATCCGGCGGAACACACCACTTACAGCTTTACTGGCAGCCCCCCAGGTACTGTGGCCTCCACCACCCAGTCATCACCTGCAAAGTGGATGCTGAGAGGGAGGAAGCCAGGTCACTGGAGCAGGCAGAGGCCTGGATGGTGGTCTAAGGAAATGGAGAGGGAGGCCAGCAGTGAGCTGGAATAACAGTGCCCCCGGTGGTGGCACAGTGACTCCAGAACCTAGCTGGAGGCCAGCCAGGCACTGTAGATTCTTCAATGGCCAGAGGTCTCAGGGGGACTAACACAGGCAGGGAGGAGTTTCCCCAGAGAGACATTGGTCATGGAGTAGGGTACAGCAGTGGGATCAGCAAACAGGGCACAGTGGTGGCCTTCTGTGACAGTTTCTGGGAGTGAAGGGAACCCACCACTAGGGGTGGATGTTTCCTGACCTTTGAGTGTGAAAATGAAGAGGGGTCCCTACGATTCTAGAAGCCAGAGTCCAGGGATTCTGGGGTGAGGCCAGGCTGGGAGAGGAGAGGTATGAACCATAGCAGGATAGCATGTCCTTGATCTGCCACCTGGGCACTGGCCACAGAGAAGAGGGAGGGAGGGAGAGCTCCAGAGGCTCTGAAGAAGAGGCTGAGGCCAGAATGGTTTTGCTGAGCTTGGAAGCAGGCGTTGGTTTCCAGGCTAATGAGAACATGTGCCGGGACATGGAGATGGGGTGCCTAGGCAGAGGGTATGGGCCAGACCTGCAAGGTCACTGGTGAGAGTCAGCCATGGGATGGGACAGCCAGGCTGGATGTAGATGCCAGGTCCCTGGGCAACTGCTCACTTCTCCCGGCCTCTCTCGTCGGCGTACCCAAAGTCTCAGCCACCACTGCTGACCCAGGAACTTCGTTCAACATGGAAACACCTGAGCCAGGCCCTCACGCTGAGGGGGATGCAGCCCAGAGAGTCCATATCAAATCCAGCTTGATGGAGGACGCCATCATCGGCAACTGCAACAAGATGACTGTCCACTCTGGGTCAAAGGGTGGAGTCACGGGGTCTGGAGACAGCGACAGCGAGGAGCCGGAGCCGAAAGAAGACACAGGTGAGCCCGGGCACAGGTGTCTGTGTGTGGCCCCACCTCATACACCCGCCAGTGCAAGGACACAAGGGTCTGGAACTCAGCCAGCATGTAGCTCCAGGCTGCACGGAGGAGGGAGGGATTTACACCAAGGTGATGGGGAGCTGCAGAAGGGCTTTGAGCAGGGCAGAAGCAGAAACTTCTTGGATTTGGAATAAGAATCACACATAAATAGTTCTACAGATGTATATTTTGAATCGGCATGGAGAGACCAAGATGTCTGAGTGTCAAGCGGACCTCTACACACACACACACACACACACACACACACTAAACAAACAAATGTGAGAGAAAAAGAGTTTAACGGTTTGGGAACAAGCCATGGAGCACATGGGAAGTAGAAACCCACCGTGGGACACCTAGAGAACTAAACAGCAGTGACCTGAGACCTCCCTTGCTCTTTCTCTGTCCTTTTCTCCCCCCTCCCTCCCCGCCCCCGCCGCCAGATACAAGTTCTAAAGCCACGCCAAACGGAAACTCCTCCCACACTTCCAGCAACTCCATACTGCTCACCTCTGAGCTGAGAGCGGTGACTCTGGAAGACAGTGACCCCCAGACCACAAAACCTGTGCTTAGAGAGGAGGTAGTCCCGGACACGGGGAGCGGCCAGACTCAGGAGTGAGGTGAGAGGGGAGAGGTGGAGAGCGCATGCGCAGGCGGCCTGCAGGGCTTCCTGTGGCTGCACACTGGACTCAGACTAGGTAGGGGTGTGTGTGTGTGTGTGTGTGTGTGTGTGTCTGTGTGTCTGTGTGTCTGTGTGTCTGTGAGAGAGAGAGAGAGAGAGAAGAGAGAGAGAGAGAGAGAGAGAGAGAGAGAGAGAGAGAGAGAGAGAGAGAGAGAGAGAGAGAGAGAGAGAGATTTGGATGTGATACACTCCCTGGGTAGGCACAGGTATTGAGAGCTTTAGTCCTGGGCTGGGACTGATCATGATGAAGTGACAGGATCCTGAGGGCTCCAAGATCATCCACACACCAGTCTCTAGATGGAGTTACTTTCTAATGACAGCACTGGGTGGGGTAGAGACCTTTAGAAGGGCGCACGAAACACATCACTAGAGACATCAGGGTCTCATGTGGTCCAGAATGGCTTTGGTTCGCTGTATACCCAAGGATGACATTGAATTTCTGATCTTGTGGCCTCCTGAGGGCTGGGATTATAGGCATGTACTACCAAATCCAGTTCATGAGGTGCCAAGGATGGAACTTCATGCATTCTACACAAGGGCTCTACCAATGCAGCCACAGTCCTGGCCTGGGCCATGCCCTTCCATCTCTCCAGCCATCTCTTCTTCCCGCCTACCCAGAGGCTAGTGTCCCTTTTCTGCTGTGTCCTTCTGTCTTGCCACAGGCCAGAAAACAATGGAGCAATAGGACCCATAGGCTGCCACCTCTGCCACCATGAGCCAAGCCAACCTTTCCTGCCTCAAGGTCAATCAATCAGTCTATCAATCAATCAATGATATGAGCCAGCTCTGCTACACCTGGGTGTTCTCCAGAAGGGGAAAGTCAGCACAGCACAGAGATACCTGCCCATCCATGTAGATCTGGAACTGACCTTTGCTGTCTAACAGTAAAAGATGAATAAAACAATGATGCTGTGTCATTTGTTGGGAAGGGGCTGCAGAGACCACCATGAGACCACCACCAAGTCAGTGAAAGCCATCTCAGAAAGACGGTGTCGTGCTTTCTCTTATTTGTGGCTCCTAGACTTTGCAAAGATTCATATAAGCACATACATAGCTGTGACATGGAAGTAGAAGTGAACCCAGCCAGGGGAATGAAAGGGATCAACAGGAGGACAGAGGAAACACAAGGGGGTCATGGTTGATTGTGCTCTACATTTGTATGAAGGTGTACCTCTGAAACCCAGTGCCATGTACAGGGAATCATTACCCAGATAAAAAGAAAACGTGAACACAAAGTCGGCACTTCACACAGCTAGGGCTTCACTGGGCTAAAGAGCATCAAGTCCCTCAGAAAACTGATTTAGAGAATTAAGCCAGGGGCTGGTGAGATGGCTCGGTGGTAAGGGGGTTGCCTCTAAGCCCCATGTCCCAGGACAGCCTTGGTTAATTCCCTACCCAAACCTCTTCTCCCACTATGTGGCTATGAGGCATTGTTTTGAGGACAGTGCCTCCCCAGACCCTGAACCTGCCAGTGTGACCTTAGCCCTCCAGAACTCACACACTGAACAACTTTCCTGCCATTATAACCCACCCAGGCCAGGAGTGGGCAGGGCTGCTGGACCACTCTCTTCTCTCTCAAGGTCTACCAAGTCCATCCTACCTCTCTAGAGTCTTTCCCTCCTGTCCTTGATCTCACAGGATTCTTGAGCTGAACTTCCAGAGAACAAATCATTCCCCCTTCTCAATCCTTGGCCCTGTGAGAGTGACTAGCTAGCCCATGTGTCAATCAACTGGCTTTGGCCAGTCAACAAGCAGGGATTACTTACTATATGCCAGATATGCCCTTGGTGAGGTGATGTCATCACATGCAGGGGGCATGGTCACTGTAACATTTCCAGCACCTTGGATTCTGAGTGTTTGGGGAAGGTCAGTGGAGCTGTTCCAGCTTCCAGACACTCCTGAACCAGCGACTATCCTGCACCTGTCTGTTAGAAAACCCAATGGTCACCTGAGTGCTGAAGCTGAGACATCCAGCTCAGTGTCTGCTCATCTCTCCCACATACCCATGACCTCTACCATCCACCAGAAGCTTCTGAGCTCAGGCAGGCCCTATGCCCTTGAAGCCTGCAGTAGAAGTTTCTGGTTTCTCTGAAGACTCAGTTTTGTCATGTGATGTTTTGCTGCAAGCTGAGCATGTGCTGTTTTGCTGGAGGCTGGCTTGTGAGAGGGCACATGATGTTTTGCTGTGAGGTCCCTCGAATAAGGGGTGTGACTTTGGCCAACTGAGAACATCTGTGGGTGGACTCGGAGAAGAGAAGATACAGAGAGGCCACCACACAGTGAGGCTTCTCTCTTTGTACCAACATCGGTCCATTAATCTTTGTGCGTCATCACTTGACTTCGAAGAAACCTTCCAGAGAACTTTTCAGAGCAATCCAACTTAGTCCTGTGGCTTTCCCTGACTTGCCGTGATGATTTGTGTTGCTGCTTGGTGTTGGCCTTTGGACTGGACTGCTGGTGTCTTGATGACTGAGTTTGGTAATCCCCTAAAGATCCATAGACCCTAATCAGCAGGAATCAGACAAGAGGTCTACAGCCCTTTCCCTACTAATCTCCTATCCAAGATCAGGGAGGAGATAAAGGTGTTTAAGAACCCTAAGTAAAGTAGGTTTGGTGAAAAATCTACAGAAGCCTTTGAGGCACCTCCTTCCATCCTGTGCACTATTCTACTTCCATCAACCCTGCATGCTCTCTCCCAGCCTCCACACTCTCTCCATCCTTGTTGTCCACCCTCCTCAGCTAGGCTTGCCACTCACCTCTATCGATAACCAGACTGGCCTGCTTGTTGATGACAGACTGCTGTGATACATGTGTCTGTACAACAAGGGACAAGCTGTTGCTTGTAAGTAGGGTTCCAGACTTAGAGCCTGCTTCAGGAATACATGCATCCAGGGGTCCTGGCTGACCCAGCACCTCCCCTTCCTTCTCTTTTTATTCTGCTTCTCTCTGTACTGGTAAAGATGGTTCTTGGCCATCCATCCCCTGGGCCCTAATATGGCTGCCAGTGCAAGGAGACCTCCTTCCTGATAATGAATGACACATGTGACAGCTTTGAGTAATGTACCATCCCTAACCAGTCATGGGCCAGAGCAATAGGATGCTCTCCTTATTGGCCACTAATGTTAAAAGGCTACCCCCCGGAACCAGAGAACCACTACAGTCACAAAGCTAAGGATGTGGGAAGATAGAGGGCAGAGATGGGCCAAAGGTAGATGGGCAGATCTCTGAAGCATTCAGGAAAGAGTTTCTGGGGAGGCAAGTACCTCAGGAGCCACTTGAGTGGGGAATCTATGACTCATAGCCTGGTTTTCTCTGGGGATTTTGCATTTAACCCTGGGTCCTGGGGCTACAGAGAGGGAGCATGGCAGTGGGGAGTTGGACACCAATGGCACACCTCAGCAGGAATGGTTGTGATGGGTAATGGGAGTGTGAAACCCAGGTGGGCAGCTCCTGGGCCCCAGAGCCATGCTGGGGAACCGAGGACCCTAAGTTCTAGTCTCTGAGATCAGGTGAGGGAGGAAGTCTGGGATCTGAACCATACAACCTTAGCAGAGCATGAAACCCAGAGTAAGGCAACAGAGATGAGGGGGCATTTTGGAAGCCAAGGGCAAAGGAAATGGAGATGGAAAGTTGGTGGGAGAAGGAATCAAGGCCGGAGGTTGTTTGCACAAGTCTTAGCCACAAGCCAGCCGACCCACAGATGTGTTTCCTGGGAGCCAGGTAGTAGGCCTTGCTGTGGGCTGGGATCCTATGCCGTGGCAGTCTTCTTGGTCACAGTGGTGTGCTGCAGTCTCAAGTGTTTTGCTTTGGGACTCATTGTCAGTGCAAGCTAAGTGCGGGAGAGGCTGGCTCTCCCAGTCATCTTCCTCCTCCACCCAGCTGAAAGCCAGAGGCAGATCTCAGAGCTGGCTTGAGGTCCATAGTTAGCAGGCCCAGTGTGTATGGGGAGCGAGCTGCAGCTCCTGAGCTTGCCCAAGCAGAGTCCTTGCTGCCCGGCGCGGTTTCCCCCTCTGCAATTAATTTGTCATAAATGTGCTGACAAAGCGCTGCATGGCTAATGGAGGCTGGAGGTGAAGGGCGAAGCCATCTCTCAGGGGAGGAAATTAACGAGGTGCCATTAAAAGCAAGAAGTGATTGAGTCAGCTCAACCTCCCCCCTCAGCTCAGGAGTCCTCCTGCCCCCTCCCTCAGGGTGAGGAGTAAAATTGGCTTTTGGATGGGGATGTGCCGTCCACTCTACCTGAAATGGCTTCTCATTCCAGTTGCTCAATGGGCCCTTGAAACCTGTGCTTTCAGCAGACAACATGTAGCTCTGTAGGCTGACAGGAAGAAAGGCAACCAGGGAGCTCATCCAGGGTCATGTTGGTTTTATGTGTCAGAAGTTTCACCTACTTAGGGTCAACCAAGGGGGAATGGCCCCAGAGCTCATAGGATACTGGGGTTCAGGAATGGCTGTATCCAGGTACTCAAGCCTTTGCTCAGCCTTTGTCCCCACCAGCTTGCTTCCCCTGTGACTGCCATCTACCTACTGCCAAGCCCCTCCCATTAGTTATCGGAGACTTTAAGTAGAAAAAAATGTCCCACAGAAGGTTCTGATTGATTGGAAACTGGTCACATCCTGATCCTGAATCAATCAGAGTTCAGAACAATAAATGGTTGCTTCGGGGCCAAAATCACTCCCTGGTGGTAGGAAGAGGTGAGGTTTCTTTGTGAGGTGTGTCTCAGGAAGAAGGAAAGACAGAAATTTTAGGTGGACAGAAACCAGGGCCCATTCCAGCCATGACTGTGAAAGTTTCTAGAAACCCTCAGAATACAGCAAAACTTTCTTAAAAGGACAGAAAAACATCCGTGGGGAGGTAAGGATCTCTGAGTAGTGGCACAGATTCAGGCTCAGCAGAGGCCTCCCTGTGGATCCAGGGCTGCAGAGGCCTTATGCGGAGAAGACAGAGTAGCTCAGAGAACAGCTTACTGTGACGGTGGCCCTCCCTCGGTCTCTCACACTTCTTGCCCCACACCAGAACCTCCTCTTCTGTGTCCTCTGCAGAACTCTGAGGATTGTGATGACAGACCAGGCATTTCAGGGAGGGTTTGCTTTCCACGCTGGTGTTTATGGCTGCTAGGCACACACTCTGGCACTCAGCTGCAATTTTACGCTGGGCACAGTGTGTGACACCTTGGAACCACAATCAGCCTGGCGCAGGATGCCCAGGGGACGAGGATGGGAGCCTGTGTGTCACAAGTGGAAAAGGATGCATTTTCTGTGTGGCACAAGAGCTAGAAATGATGATTTACAAAAGGTTTGTCAGATGGTATCCTGGGTCCTTTAACTGTCAACACGATTCACCTGGAAATCACCTGGGAGGAGAATCTCAGTGGGCAATTACCGACCTGGGAGCACATCTCTAGGGGATCGTCTTGCTTGAGTTAATAGAAAACCCAGCCCACCGTGGGCAGCACCATCCCCTAAATATGGCACAGTGAGCTGTGTAAGAGTAGAGAAATCTAACCGAGCACAAGCAAACACGCATGCATGCGTTTCTCTCTGCTCTTGGCTGCAGATGTGATGTCACTGAATTGCTTCCATGTCCTGCCTGGACTTCCCCACAATAGTGGACTGTATTGTGGACTCGTAAGATGAACAAATCCCCTTTCCTCCTAAATTGTTTTCAGAAATGGAATTAGGACAGCCGGAAAAGTTTTACTTATAAGATGGATAACAATGGGTGGAGGCAGGAGCATGTGTGCGTGTGAAAGAGAAAGAGAGATAGAGAGAGACAGAGAGAGAGAAGTGTCTAGGGGATCAGGTTTCTAGGGTCTCTTAAGCACAACATGTAGAAAAGTAGAAATTGTGAATTACATTTCAATCACTAAGCCAGCTCTCCAGCCCAGTGAATTCTATTTTTAAAGTTATTTTATTTCCCCAAATGAGGAGCTATCAATTTCTAGAGGAGAATACGCTGTCCTCTTAGTGGCACAAAGATCCGCATGTGGCCCACGACTGACCAAGCAGAACCCTCTGTGGGACGTTGTCCAAGAGTGTTCCACTTGGAGAAGTCTTACTGTTCTTGAGCTGGTGGATACAAGTTGGGTAAACCCCCAAACCAGAGCTGAGGAAGAGTTGGGGGCCGGTAACTAAGACCACTTGTTCCTGTAAAGAACCAGGCTCTAGCACCCAGCACCCACAGCTCTTCTAAGAGCCAGCCATAACACCAGCTCCAGGGGATCCCATGACTTCTGACCTCTGCAGGCGCCAGGCACACGACGCACAGAAATACGAGCAGGCAAAACACTCACACACATAAAAGAAAACAAATCATCTTGGGAAAAAAAAAGAAAACTTTAGAGGAACAAAAAAGGCCACGCACGAGAAAGTTCTGGAGTTAAAATGGTATAGGATGGTTCCACAAACACATGGTGTCACTCGCTTCCCTGCGCTGAACCCCTGCAGAGCGCTGGGGCCTGGGGTGGAAGGGAGAGCCACATGCTTTAGGAGCACTAGCCTGTGCTCCTGTCCTGGGAAGAGTCCGGAGCAGAAGGAAGGTGACCTGTGGGAAGACAGATGCTGCACAGAGAATCAGAAAAGCAGTTGGAGTGGTGACAGGGTGAATGTGGGAAGAGAGGTGTGCTGGTGTTTTTTGTTCGTTTGGTTGGCTTGGTTTGCTTTTATTTTGTTTGTTTGGTTTTCTTGGGTCAACTTGATATAAACTAGAATCACCTGGGAAGAGGGATCCTCAGCTGAGGAACTGCCACCATCAGACTGGCCTGTGGTGATTGATGTGGGAGGCCTGAGCCTGGGCAGGCTGAGTAAGCCAAGGGGAACAAGCCAGGAAGCATTTCTTTGAGCACCTGGGATTATACTACACCAGGAAAGCTTTATTTTTCTTTAAATTTTACTGGGCTTAAAGGCACTGAGAATAAACCACCTGTTATAGACTCCCCAAAGTCTGATCTAGGTTGATGAAGTCAATCTGCACTGGGTTTTCATTTTTATCTTCCCATTGTTCCCTTCCCTGAATGATACTGCAGAAACCCCCTCAGTAATCCACCACATAAACAAACCGAAAGAAAAAAGCACACATGATCATCTCATTATATGCAGAAAAGGCCTTGGACAAAATTCAGCATCCCTTCCTGAGAAAAGTGTTGGAGACACCAGAGATACAAGGAGCACACCTAAGCATAATAAAGGTGATTTACAGCAAGTCCATAGACAACCTCAACTTAAATGGAGAGAGACTCAAAGCAATTCCACTAAAACAACAAAGAAGACAAGGTTGTCCATTCTCTCCATATCTATTCAATACAGTATTTGAAATTCTAGCTAAAACAATAGGACAACTAAAGGAGATCAAGGGATACAAATTGGAAAGAAAGAAGTCAAAGTATCACTATTTGCAGGTGATATGATAGTATACATAAGTGGCCCCAAAATTTCCACTGGAGAACTCCTACAGCTAATAAACAATTCCAGAAAAGTAGCTGGATACAAAACTAACTCACAAAAATCAGTACCCCCCCCCCCATATACAAATGACCAAGAAATCAGGGAAATAGTACTTTTTACAACAGCTTCAAATTATATAAAATATCTTGGGGTAACCCTAACCAAGCAACTGAAAGACTTGTATGATAAAAATTTCAAGTCTTTGAAGAAATTGAAGAAGATATCAGTTGTAAAGCTCTCCCATGCTCATGGACTGGTAGGATTAACATGGTAAAATGGCCACCCAACCAAAAACAAGCTACAGGTTCAGTGCAATCCCCTTCACAATTTCAACACAATTCTTCACAGAGCTTGAAGGAACAGTCTTCGTTTCATATGGAAAAAAAAAAAAAACAAGATAGTTAAAACAGTCCTGAATAATAAAATAACTGATGGAGGTCTCCCTGATCCTGATTTCAAGTTATATTACAGAGATAGAATAATACAGACCACATAGTATTGGCATAAAAGCATACACATTGATCAATGGAATTGAATTAAAGATCCGGATATAAATCCACACACCTATGAATACCTGATCTTTGATAAAAAGCCAGAAATATACACTGAAAAAAAAAAAAAAAAAAAAAAAAGAAGACAGCATCTTCAATAAAAGGTGCTGGTCAAACTGGTTATCTGCATGTAGAAGAATTCAAATACATCCATATCTGTCACCCTGCCTGTCAAAACTCAACTCCAAATCGATCAAAGACATCAACACAAAAATCAAATATACTGAACTTGAGAGAAGAAAAAGTGGGGAAGAGCCTTGAACACATTGGCACAGGAACAAACTTTCTGAACAGAACACCTATATATCATGCACCAAAATCAACACTTAATAAATGGGACTTCATGAAACTGAAAAACTTCTGTAAGGCAAAGGACATATCATTTGAACAAAGCAGCAGCCTACACACTTGGAAATATATATATATTTTAATTTTTTATTTAACTTTTATTAATTACACTTTATTCATTTTATAACCCCCATAAGCCCCTCCCACCTCCCCTCCTGGTCCCACCCTCCTCCCTCACTTTCTGCATGCATGCCCCTCCCCAAGTCCACTGATAGGGGAGGTCCTCCTCTCCTTTCTGATCTTAGTCTATCAGTTCTCATCAGAAGTGGCTGCATTGTCAGGGTTCTAGGTTATCTCCATGAATAGTCCTTGGTTGGAGTATGAGTCTCTGGGAAGTTCCCTGTGTTCAATTTTTCTTGTTCTGTTGCTCTCCTTGTGGAGTTCCTGTCCTCTCCAGCTCTTACTATTTCCCACTTCTTACCTAAAATTCCATTCACTCTGCCCAGCAGTTGGCCATCAGGCTCAGCATCTGCTTTGACAGTCTGCACGGCAGAGGCTTTCAGAGACCCTGTGTGGCAGGTTCCGAGGTTGTTTCCTGTTTTCTTTTTCTTCTGATGTCCATCCTCTTCACCTTTCAGGATGGGGATTGAACATTTTAGTTAGGGTCCTCTCTTTTGCTTAGTTTGTTTAGATGTACAGATTTTTGTGGGTTTATTCTGTCGTATGTTTATATGAGTGAGTATATACCGTGTGTGTCTTTTTGCTTCTGGGACAACTCACTCAGGATGATCCTTTCCAGGTCCCACCATTTACCTGCAAATTTTATGATTTCCTTTATTTTTCATTGCTGAGTAATATTCCATTGTATAGATGTACCACAGTTTCTGCATCCATTCTTCAGTTGGGGGGCATCTGGGCTGTTTCCAGCTTCTGGCTATTACAAATAAAGCTGCTACAAATGTGGTTGAGCAAATGTCCTTTTTGTGTACCTGAGCCTCTTTTGGATATATGCCTAGGAGCGGTATGGCTGGATCTTGAGGAAGCACTATTCCTAGTTGTCTGAGAAAGCGCCAGATTGATTTCCAGAGTGGTTGACAAGTTTACATTCCCACCAGCAGTGGAGAAGGATTCCCCTTTCTCCACAAGCTCTCTAGCATGTGTTATCACTTGAGTTTTTGATCTTGGCCATTCTGATGAGTGTAAGGTGAAATCTCAGGGTTGTTTTGATTTGCATTTCCCTAATGGCTAATGAGCTTGAGCATTTCTTTAAATGCTTCTCTGTCATTCGATATTCCTCTGCAGAGAATTCTCTGTTTAGCTCTGTTTCCCGTTTTTTAACTGGATTACTTGGTTTGCTGCTTTTCAGCTTCTTTAGTTCTTTATATATACTGGATATGAGTCCTCTGTCAGATAAAGGGTTGATGATGATTCTTTCCCAATCTGTAGGCAGTCACTTTGTTTTGAGGATGGTGTCCTTTGCTTTACAGAAGCTTTTCAATTTCATGAGGTCCCATTTATTGATTGTTGCTCTTAGAGCCTGTGCTGTTGGTGTTCTGTTCAGGAAGTTGTCTCCTGTACCAATGAGTTCTAGGGTATTCCCCACTTTTTTTCTAGGTGATTTAATGTGTCTGGTTTTATGTTGAGGTCTTTGATCCACTTGGACTTCAGTCTTGTGCAGGGTGATAAGTATGGATCTATTTTCATTTTTCTACATGTAGACATCCAGTTGGACCAGCACCATTTGTTGAAGGTGCTATCTTTTTTCCATTGTATGGTTTTGGCATCTTTGTCAAAGATCAGGTGTCCATAAGTGTGTGGGTTTATTTCTGGGTCTTCTGTTCGGTTCCATTGATCCACCATTCTGTTTCTATGCCAGTACCATGCAGTTTTTAAAACTGTTGCTCTATAGTACAGCTTAAGATCAGGGATGGAGATACCTCCAGAAGATCTTTTATTGTAGAGGATTGTTTTAGCAATTCTGGGTTTCTTGTTATTCCATATGAAGTTGAGAATTTTTCTTTCCAGGTCTGTAAAGAATTGTGTTGGTAATCTGATGGGTATTGCATTGAATCTGTAGATTGCTTTTGGTAAGATGGCCATTTTTACTATGTTAATCCTGCCAAGCCATGAGCATGGGAGATCTTTCCATCTTCTCATATCTTCTTCTAGTTCTTTCTTCAGAGATTTGAAATTTTTTTCATACAAGTCTTTGACTTGCTTGGTTAGGGTTACACCAAGGTACTTTATGTCATTTGTGGCTATTGTGAAGGGTGTTGTTTCTCTAATTTCTTTCTCATCCCTTTTGTCTTTTGTATACAGGAGCGCTACTGATTTTTTTGAGTTAATTTTGTATCCAGCCACTTTGCTGAAGGTGTTTATCAGCTATAGGAGTTCCCTGCTAGAGTTTTTGGGGTCACTCATGTATACTATCATATCATCTGCAAATAGTGATAATTTGACTTCTTCCTTTCCAATCTGTATCCCCTTGATCTCCTTCAACTGTCTTATTGCTCTAGCAAGGACTTCCAGAACTATGTTGAAGAGATATGGAGAGAGTGGGCAGCCTTGTCTTGTCCCTGATTTCAGTGGGATTGCTTTAAGTTTCTCTCCGTTCAGTTCGATGTTGGCGATAGGTTTGCTGTATATCACCTTTACTATGTTTAGATATGTGCCTTGTATCCCTGATCTCTCCAATACTTTAAACATGAATGGATGTTGGATCTTGTCAAATGCTTTTTCAGCATCTAGGGAGATTATCATGTGGTTTTTTTTCTTTCAGTTTGTTAATATGGTGGATCACATTGATGGATTTCTATATATTGAACCACCCCTGCATACCTGGGATGAAGCCTACTTGGTCATAGTGGATAATATCTTTGATGTGTTCTTGTATTCGGTTTGCAAGTATTTTGTTAAGTATTTTTGCATCAATGTTCATACGGGAGATTGGCCTGAAATTCTCTTTCTTTGCTGAGTCTTTGTGAGGTTTAGGTACCAAGGTGACTGTGGCTTCATAGAATGAGTTTGGTAATGTTCCTTCTGTTTCTATTTTGTGGAATAGTTTGAAGAGAATTGGAGTTAGCTCTTCCTTGAAGGTCTGGTAGAATTCTGCGCTGAAGCCATCTGGTCCTGGGCTTTTTTTGGATGGGAGACTTTTGATGACCGCTTCTATTTCTTTGGGGGATATAGGACTATTTAATTGATTTACCTGGTCCTGATTCAGCTTTGATAAGTCAAATCGATCAAGAAAATTGTCCATTTCATTTAGATTTTCAAATTTTGTGGCATATAGACTTTTGAAGTAAGTCCTAATGATTGTTTGGATTTCCTCAGTGTCTATAGTTATGTCCCCCTTTTCATTTCTGATTTTGTTGATTTGTTGATTTGCCTTTTAGTTAGCTTGGCTAAGGGTTTGTCGATCTTGTTAATTTTCTCAAAGAACCAGCTCTTGGTTTCATTGATTCTTTGAATTGTTTTATTTGTTTCTAATTGATTGATTTTAGCCCTGAGTTTGATTATTTCCAGCCATCTGCTCCTTCTTTTTCTAGGGTTTTTAAGTGGGCCATTAAGTTGCTTGAATGAGCTGTCTCGACTTCCTTCTTGAAGGCACTTAGTGCTATGAACTTTCCTCTTAGCACTGCTTTCATTGTGTCCCACAAGTTTGGGTATGTTGTGTCTTCATTTTCATTGAGTTCTAGGAAGTCTTTAATTTCTTTATTTTTTCCCTGACCCAACTGTCATTTAGTAACAAGTTGTTCAGTTTCCATGTGTGTGTAGGCTTTTTGCTATTTCTGTTGTTGTTGAGGTCCAGCTTTATTCCATGGTGATCAGACAAGATACAAGGGATTATTTCAATCTTCTTGTATCTGTTGAAGCTTGCTTTGTGACCAACAATATATGGTCTATTTTAGAGAAGGTTCCATGAGGTGCTGAGAAGAAGGTAAATTCTTTTGTGTTTGGGTGTAAAGTTCTGTAAATATCTGTGAGGTCCATTTGATTCACGACCTCTGTCAGAGATATTGTTTCTTTGTTTAATTTCTGTTTTGTTGACCTGTCCTTTGTTGAGAGTGGGGTGTTGAAGTCTCCCACTACTAATGTGTGGGGATCTATATGTGGTTTTACATTTTATCAATGTTTCTTTTACAAATGTGGGTTCTCTTGTATTTGGGGCACAGATGTTCAGGATTGTGATGTCTTCCTGGTGGAATTTTCCCTTGATGAATATGAAGTGTTCTTCCCCATCTCTTTTTATTAATTTTGGTTGAAAGTCTATTTTATCAGATATTAGAATGGCTACTCCTGCTTGTTTCTTGGGTCCTTTGCTTGGAAAGTCGTCTTTCAACATTTTACCCTCAGGTAATGTCTATCTTTGTGCCTTAGGTGTGTTTCTTGTATGCAACAGATTGCTGGGTTTTGTTTACGTATCCATTCTGTTAATCTGTGTCTTTTTACTGGAGAGTTGAGTCCATTGATGTTGAGAGAGATTAATGACCAGTGGCTGTTAGATCCTTTGAATTTGATGTTGGCTGTGGTCATAAGGTTGTGTGCTTGGTTGCTTTTTGTTTTACTGTAGTAAGGTTAATTATTTCCTGTATTTTCTTGACAGAAGCTAATTTTCTTGAGTTGTATTTTCCCTTCCAGTGTCTTCTGTAATGCTGGATGTGTGTAGGTATTGTTGAAATTTGTTTTTGTCATTGAATATCTTGTTTTCTCCATCTATGAGGACTGAGAGTTTTGCAGGGTATAGTAGCTTGGGCTGACATCTGTGTTCTCTTAGGGGTCTGCATGATATCTGTCCAGGCCCTTCTGGCTTTCATAGTCTCTGTTGAAAAGTCAGGTGTGATTCTAATGGGTTTGGCCTTTTTCCCTTGCAGCTTTTAGTATTTTTTCTTTGTTCTGTATACTTACTGTTTTGATTATTACGTGGCGGGAGGATTTTCTTTTTTGGTCAAATTTTTTGGGTGTTCTGTAGGCCTCATGTATTCTTATTGGCTTCTCCTTTAACTTGGGGAAATTTTCTTCAATGATTTTGTTGAAAATATTTTCTGGGCCTTGGAGAAGGGAGTCTTCTTTTTCCTCTATACCTATTATTCTTAGGTTTTGTCTTTTCTTGGACAGTCTGTGTCAGGAATTTTTTGGATTTAACATTTTCTTTGACAGATACATTGATTTCTTCCATTGTATCTTCTACTCCTGCGATTCTTTCTTCCATCTCTTGTAGTCTGTTGGTTATGCTTACCTCTGTAGTTCCTGTTTTCTTCCCTAAATTCTTCCTCTCCATTATTTCATCCATTTGTGTTTTCTTTAATTTTTCCAGTTCTATCTTCAGGTCTTGAGTTGTTTTGTTTACTTCCTTCACCTGTCTGATTGTATTTTCCTCTTTTTCTTTTAGTTCCTTCAACTCTGTTTCTTTTATTTCTTTCAGTGATTTAATTATTTCTTCTCTGAAGGCTGCAAACTGTTTGGCTGCATCTTCCCGTATTTCTTCACGGATGGCCATAATCTGCTTGTCTTTAACTTCCTCCATTTCTTTATGGATAGCCATGATCTGTTTGGTTTTATCTTCCTCTAATTCTTTACATATTTTATTTGTTTCCTCTATTATCCTCTTCATCAGTATAGATGTAAGGTCATCTTCTTGATTTTCTATTATGCTGTGTTGTCCAGGGCTGTTAGCCCCTGGATGGCTGGGTTCTGGAGATGCCATATTGCTCTGTCTTTTGTTGATTGAGCTTTTACACTGACCTCTACCCATTGGGCTGTTTTAGGTGTTGGCTGTTAGTTTCTGTGCTTCCTGGAGTCCTGAGGTAGGAAGAATCCCCTTGGCCGGAAGATGATTTTTCCTGAAGGAGTCCTCCTCTGCTTTTTGGTTATCGTCACTGTATGGCCAGTGTTTCTCAGGAATTGCCACTGCTCACCTTAGGTGTATAGCCCTGAGTAGCAGCTGTGATCTTTGTTAGGCGGGGGGGGGGGCTCTCCTCTTACCCATAGAAGTTCTCAAGACAGCTGCCCACTGCTGGGTTTCTCATTATAAATTTAGTGAGCTGCTGCTGTTGTTACAGTTTTCCAGGTACAGTCCTCTTGAAGAACCTGCTGATTCCCTAGTTGGGGTTTTCTCCCAACAGGGAAACTCAGTCTGTTATCCTGGGGCACACAGTTCTGTCTGGGAAAGTGAAAGGAGTGCCCAGCAAGTCTCTGGGCCAGAGGCTGAGTGCTCCGCTCTGGGCCTGGAGAATGTGCACCTAGGTTGAGTTGGCGCCTGGGGGTGCCGCTCTGGTCTGGAGGCTGGTAACTGAGGGCTCCACTCTGGTCTAAAGGCTGGATCCCTCAGTGACCCTGTCTGGGATGTCGGCTGCGGGCACTGCTCTGGTCCAGAGGCTGTGGGTGCAGCCCTCTTGAAGGACCAGGGATTCCCACAGTTTTGTCAGTCTAGCTAGGGATAACTGGTTGATCCTTGGCACAGTATCTGAGGGCTGCTGTAGTGGCTCTCTGGCTTTTGTAGGTCTGATGATGCAGCTGTGTGCCCCAGTGCCCTAGGGGTACTCAATAATGGTGGCTGAGCACAGTGCTCCTGCGTGCATTAGAAAGCTAGAGCCTAGAGTCTGCGTGAATCCAGAAAGTCTTTTGGTGCTGGGTGTCCTGAGCGTTAGAACTGATGATCCCCCCCACTGTGGGGTTTCCTCCTGCCAGGGACACCCAGTCTTTGCTTTGGGGACCACCATTCTGTCTGGGGTGGCGAGTAGAACCCACAGGCACAGAAGCCCGCCCATGGCTCCGCCTTTCTGGCCTTTGGGAGCCTGGGCATCTGCCTAAGCTGGGAAATTTTCCGGAGACCTTTTCGGGGTGGTGGTATCAGCTGGTGCTCTGAGATCAGACCAGCCGTTTCCCTCCTTGTGGGTTTGCACCCGACAGTGAAACTCAATCTCTGGTGCCCTGGGGCCCACAGTTCTATCTGGAGCAGTGAATCAGGCACGCAGGCAGGGCTCTGTGTAGGTGCCTGGGTCCCCGGCTCTGGCTCCGGGCTAGTTCCTGGGGCGCCCTCAGAACCCTAGTCTTTTCCAGGGGATGTCTGGGTGACCTAAGGTTGGTCCTAATTGTTTCCTGCTCCGTGGGGTTATCTCTCGACTGGAAAATCCAGTCTGTGATGTTGTGGGCCCACAGTTCAGTCTGGGACAGTGACCAGATCAAGCTGGTGTGTAGCTCTGGGCTGGCGACCAAGCACCTGGCAGAACCGGGATCTCTTCCGTGGTTTAGCCGGGTGAGTTAAAGCTGATAGAATCCCCCACCGTGGGGTATCCTCTCACCTGGGAAACACAATCACTTGTATTTTATGGCCGCGAGTTCTGATTGCTGGTCACTGTGCCAATCCTGCTGTGCTGCTGCTCAGAATGAGAGTCCTCCTGGCGCCGCCATCTTGCCTGGAAATATTTTTTTACCAAGTCCATAGTAGAGGACTAATATCTTAAATATATAAATAACTCAGGAAACTAAATATAATAAAAACAAATAATCCAATTATAAATGGAGTACAGATCTAGAGAGAATTCTCAATAGAGGAAACTCAGATGACTGAGAAACACTTGAAGAAATGTTCAACATCCTTAGCCATCAGGGAAACACAAATCAAAACTACTTTGAGATTCCATCTTACACCTTCAGAATGGCTAAGATCAATAACACAAATGCAGCTCATGCTGATAGTGATGTGGAAGGAAGGGATACTCTTCTCCATTGCTGGTGGGATTGCAAACTTGAATAACCACCATGGAAATCAGTATGGAAGTTTCTCAGAAAGACAGGAATCAATCTACCTCAAGACCCAGCTATACCACTCTTGGGCATATACCCAAAGAACACTCCATCCTACCACAAGGGCACTTGCTCGAACATGTTAATTGCTGCTGTATTCATAATAGGCAGAAAATGGAAACAATGTAGATGCCCCTCAACAGAAGAATAGATGAAGAAAATCTGGTATTTGAACAGAAGCAAGCCTTACTAACAGAATATGAAAGATAGAGGAGAGAATTTCAGGTCTTGAAACCCATACATTGTTTAAAGAAAAACTCATGACACAAAACACCCAGGAAATTGAGGACACTATGAAAAGTCCAGATCTAAAAATAATGAGAGTAGAGGAAGGAAGAAAAACCCAGATCAAAGGCCCAGAAAATATTTCTAACAAATTATAGAAGAAAATTTCCTTAAAGAAGGAGGCACCTATCAAGGTACAAGAAGCTTACAGAACACCAGGTAGATTAGGCCAGAAAAGAAAGTCCCCTTAGCACATAATAATCAAAACATTAAACCTACAGAACAAAGAAAGAATATTAAGAGCTGCAAGGAAAAAAGATCAAGTAATGTATAAAGGTGGACCTATCAGAGTTACATTTGACTTTTGATGCAGACTATAGAAGTCAGAAGGGCCTGGGCAGATATGTCGCAGACTCTAAGAGACCACCAATGCCAGCCCAGAGTGCTGAACCCAGCAAAACTTTCAGTCATCATAGATGGAGAAAATAAGATATTGCAAGATAAAAACCACAATTAAGCAATATTTATTTATAAATCCAGCCCTCTAGAAGGTGCTAGAAGGAAAAATTCCAACCTAAGAAGGTTAACTACAATGGAGTTTTACTCAACTGTTAAAAAAGATGACATCATGAAATTTGCAGTCAGATGGATGGAACTAGAAAAAAGTCATCCTGAGTGAAATATTCACTTATACATGGATATCAGCCATTATATAAATTATAAGAAAGTGTGGTGATTTGAGTGAAAATGGCCTCCATAGGCACATAGAGAGTGTTCTTGGTAGAGTCAGCATGGCCTTGTTATAGGAAGTGTGTCACTGGGGGGTGGGCTTCGAGGTCTCAGAAGTTCAAGCCAGTCCCTATGGCTCAGTCTATCTTCCTGCTGCCTGATCCAGATGTAGAACTCTTAGCTATCTCCTCAGCACCATGTTTGCCTGCACTCTGGCATGCTTCCTGCCATGATGGAATAAACCTCTGAACTGTAAGCCAGTCCCCAGTTAAACGTTTTCCTTTGTAAGAGTTGTCATGGTCATAGTGTCTCTTCACAGCAATAGAAATCCCAAGACACTAATCTACAATCCATAGACCCAGAGGGGTTAGGTATAGAGGAAGGGACTATGAGAGACACATGGGACTATGAGAGACACATGGATCTCCCTAGGAGGGGGAAATAGAGTGGATTTTATGTGTGGACTTGGAGCAGGAAGGAGAGGACCAGGTGGGAAGGGGAAGAGGAAATGGGTTTGATGGAAAGACAGCTAGAGTTGAAGGGCATTTGAGGGGTGATATGGAAACCTAGTGAAGTGGAAGCTTTCTAAAATATATGAAAAGGATCCTAGTGAAGTCTTCAAATAATGAGGGAGAAGTCCCAATTGGCCGTCTCTTGTCATTAAATGAAGCTTCCAGTTCCAGGACTGGGTTACATCCAATTGAGTTGTTGGCCAAAGGTGTCCCATAAAAATACCCCAAACAACCCAGGGCACATGCCATTTCTTCCAAGAAGATGGGTTCTTAGGCTACCTCTACTAGCTTAAGGGCCTAACCATCTGGTCTGGTCTCAGTCATACAGATAGCGTAGAGGTCATTTGGCCTATTAGTCACCTCTGGTCCTGGGTTGTGGGAGCTTAAGAGACCCTCTGGCTCTAAGAGTCATTTAGATTACTACCCACCCACCCCTGGTCCTGGTTGTAGGAGCGTGATATGGCCTGACCCAACAGATAATGAAGATCACTTCTAACTCTCAGCTCTCTGGATGGAAGAAATTTTTTTTTAAATCTTTTTTCATTAGCAAGACAATCCTGTGTTCTCTGGAGATCTGTGAGCACAAGGACCTCCATGCTGTGCTCCAAATAGATTACATCTACTCATTTTCATACACTGAACCATCCCTGCATTTCTGGGATGAAGCCTACTTGATGATCTTTTTGATGTGTTTTTGGAGTCTGTATTTTATTTAGTATTTTTGCATCTATGTTCATAAGGGAAATTGCTCTGTAATTCTGTTTCTTTGTTGGGTTTTTATGTGGTTTTAGTATTAGGGTAACTGTGGCCTCGTAAAATGAATTGGGCAATGCTCCTTCTGTTTCTATTTTGTGGAATAATTTGAGAAGTATTGGCATTAACTCTTCTTTGAAAATCTGGTAGAATTCTGCACTAAAATCATCTGGCCCTGGGAGACTTTCATTGACTGCTTCTATTTCATTAGGGTTTATAGGAGTGTTTAAATTGTTTATCTTGTCTGAATTTGATTTTGGTAAGTGATATCTATTGAGAAAATTACCATTTCTTTTAGATTTTCCAATTTGTTGGAGTATAGAGTTTTTAAAACGTATTCTTGTGATTCTCAGAATTTCCTTAGTGTCTGTTGTTATATCACTTTTTCATTTCTGATTTTGTTAATTTGGATATTCCCCTCTCTGTCTTTTAGTTAATTTGGATAAGGGTTTGCCAATCTTACAGATTTTTCTTGAAGAACCAACTCTTTGTTTGCTGATTCTTTTTATTGATCTCTTTGTTTCTGTTTTGATTATTGCTTGCCATCTACTCTTTTTTGGATGTTAGTTCTTTTTGTTCTAGATCTTTCAGGAGTGCTGCTAGCTTACTAATATGAGAGCTTTCCCTTTTTTTGGGGGGGGGTATGCTGTGTATTCATTGTCGTTGAATTCTAGGAAGTCTTTAATTTCTTTATTTTTCTGTTAACCCATTTTTTTTCATTCAGTAGAGAGTTGTTCAGTTCCTGTGAACTTATAAGCTTTCTATTGTTTCTGTTGTTCTTGTTGATATCCAGGCTTTAATCTGTGCTGGTCTGATAAGATACAGGAGGTCATTTCAATTTTCTTGTATCTGTTGAGACTTGATTTGTGTCCAATTATGTGGTCAATTTTGGAGAAAGTTTCATGAGGCACAAAGAATGTATATTCTTTTGTGTTGGGTGAAATGTTCTGTAAATATCTGTTCTCATATTTGGTTTGTAACATCGTCTAGCTCCAGCATTTCTCTGTTTAGTTTCTGTCTGGATGACCTGTCTATTGGTGAAAGTGGGCTATTTGAAATCTCCCTTTATCAGTGTGTGAATTAGTATGTTATTTAAGCTGTGGTGATGCTTCTTTTCCAAACTTGGGTGTCCTTGTGTTTAGGGCATAGATGTTAAGAACTGAAGTATCATCTTTGTGGAATTTTTTTTTTCCTCTGGTGAGTATGTGGTGTCTTTCCCCATCTCTTTTCATTTGGTTTTTGTGTGAAGTCTGTTTCGCTGGATATTAAAATGGCTACACCAGCTTGCTTCCTAGGTCCATTTGCTTGAAAGATCTTTGTCCAACCTTCTACTCTGAGGTAATATCCATCCTTGATGTTGAGTTGTTATTTCTTAGATGCAGCAGGAGAATGGATCCTGTTTCCCATCAATTTGTCAGCCTATGTCTTTTTATTGAATTGAGAGATATCAATGACCAATGATTTTTTTTTAACTACTTAAACAGTCTTTAGTGAGAGTTGTGCATGAGAGGCCTCTAGTCCTGCATCTTCTTGATAGTATTTTCCTTGTATTTGCCCTTCTCCTTTCCTACTTGTTGAGACTTGACGTTCCTTTCCAGGATCTTCTTGCAATCATTGTCCACCTTGATTGGGTGGATGCCCACATGGACAATTGTGCCATTAGCCTTTTCTCGATGCACTCACTCAATGTAGATGACACATTTCATCCTGTACACCTGGACCACTTTGCCAATCGGCTGGCCTTTGTAGTGTCCTTGGACAGCCTGAGATTCATTGTCCTTTCGAATGGGCACGGAGCGAACATTACACTTCTGTCTCATGTCTTTGGAAAGAGGGGAGACATGCTCTTCCTCGGAATGTGAGAAGGTGCATTGAAATTCCATTTTCATTTCTCATTTCATTCAAAAGTCACGAAGGGATTGAACTTCATTTTGGCAGCTGTGATCCAGCGATGTCTGTAAAAGGAAAAAGGTCCACATGCAACTTCCGGTTCTGTCGACCAATGATTGTTGATTCCTGCTATTTTGTTGTTGTTGTTGCTGCTGCTGCTGCTGCTGCTGCTGCTGCTGCTGCTGCTGCTGCTGCTGGTGGTGGTGGTGGTTAGTGTGTGTGTGTGTGTGTGTGTGTGTGTGTGTGTGTGTGTGTGTATGCTTCCCTTCTTTTGATTTTTCTGGCCTGAGATATTTATTCCCTGTGTATTCATGGTTATAGTTAACCTTCTTAGGTTGGAGTTTTTCCTTCTAGCACCTTCTGGAGGGCTGGATTTGTAAATTAATAGTGCTTAAATGTGGTTTTTATCTTGCAATATCTTATTTTCTCCATCTATGATGACTGAAATTTTTGCTGGGTTCAGTACTCTGGGCTGGCATCGGTGGTCTCTTAGAGTCTGCACATATCTGCCCAGGCCCTTCTGACTTCTGCATCAAGAAGTCAGATGGAACTCTGATAGGTCTGCCTTTATATGTTACTTGACCTTTTTTTTCTTTGCAGCGCTTAATATTCTTTTATTGTTCTGTAGGTTTAATGTTTTGATTATTATGTGCTGAGGGGATTTTCTTTTCTGGCCTAATCTACTTGGTGTTCTGTAAGCTTCTTGTACCTTGATATATGTGCCTCCTTCTTTAGGGAAATTTTCCTCTATAATTCTGTTAAAAATATTTTCTGGGCCTTTGATCTGGGTTTCTTTTCCTTCCTCTACTCCCATTATTTTTAGATCTGAAGTTTTTATAGTGTCCTCAATTTCCTGGATGTTTTATGTCATTGAGTTTTTCTTTAAACAATATACGCGTTTCAAGACCTGAAATGCTCTTTCATATTCTGTTAGTAAGGCTTGCCTCTGTTTGAATTCCTAAATTTTTCGTTTCCAGATTTATTTTTTCAGTTTGAATTTTCTTGATTGATTTTATTTCCATTTGCAGGTCTTGAACAGTTTCATTCACTTCCTCACGCTGTTTGTGTTTTCCTTATTTCTTTAAGGGATTTATTCATTTCCTCTTTAAGGACATCTATTATCTTAATTTAAATATAATTTTTTATTTATTATAATTTATTCACTTTGTATCCCAGCTGTAGCCCCACCCTTGTCCCCTTCCAATCCTCTTCTCCCCCCCATCTCCTCCCATGCCCCTTATCCAGTCCACTGATAGTGAAGAACCTCCTCCCCTTTTATCTGACTCTAGCCCATCAGGTCTCTTCAGGACTGGCTGCAATGTCCTCCTCTGTGGCCTGGAAGAAGGCTGCTCCCCCAACAGGGGGAGGTGATCAAAGAACCAGCCACTGAGTTCATGTCAGAGATAGACCCTATTCCCTTTACTAGGGAGCTCATTTGGAGACTGAGCTGCCATGGTCTACCTCTGTGCAGGGGTTCTATGTTATCTCTATAAATGTTCCTTGGTTGGAGTATCAGTCTCAGAAAAGAACCGTAGGCCCAGATTTTTGGGTTCTGTTGTTCTGTGGAACTCCAGACCCTTCCAGGTCTTTCTTTCTCCCCTTCTTTCATAAGATTCCCTGCACTCTGCCCAAAGTTTGGCTATGAGTCTCAACATCTGCTTTAATACCCTACTGGTTAGAGTCTTTCACAGTCCCTCTGTGATTGGCTCCTGTCTTGCTCCCTGTTTTCACCTTTTTTCTAAGTCTGTCCCATTTGCCTTTCTGAATGAAGATTGAGTATCTTACCCAGGGCCTTCCTTCTTGCTTAGCTTCTTTAGGTGTACAGACTTTAGTATGATTATCCTATATGTCTAATATCTACTTATAAGTGAGTATATACCATGTGTGTCTTTCTGCTTCTGGGATAGCTCAGTCAGGATGATCTTGTCTAGTTCCCACTATTTGCCTGCAAATTTCATTATTTCCTTGTTTTTAATTGCTGGATAGTATTCTATTGTGTAAATGTACCACAATTTCTGTATCCATTCCTCAACTGAGGCATATCTGGGTTGTTTCCAGATTCTGGCTATTACAAATAAAGCTGCTACGAACATAGTTGAGCAAATGTCCTTGTTGTATACTTGAGCATCTTTTGGATACATGCCTAGGAGTGCTATAGCTGGATCTTGAGGAAGCACTATTCCTAATTGTCTGATAAAGCTCCAGATTGATTTCCAAAGTGGGTGTACAAGTTTACATTCCCACCAGCAATGGAGGAGGGTTCCCCTTTCTCCATATCCTCTCCAGCATGTGTGTCACTTGAGTTTTTGATCTTAGCCACTCTGATGGGTGTAAGATGAAATCTCAGGGTCATTTTGATTTGCAGTTCCCTGATGACTAAGGATGTTGAGCATTTCTTTAAGTGTTTCTCTGCCATTCAATATTCCTCTGTTTAGCTCAGTACCCCATTTTTTAATTGGATTACTTGATTTGTTGCTGTTTAACTTCTTGAGTTCTTTATATATTCTGGATATTAGCCCTCTGTCAGATATAGGATTAGTGAAGATCCTTTCCCAATCTGTAGGCTGTAATTTTGTTCTGATGACAGTGTCTTTTGCTTTACAGAAACTTTTCAGTTTCATGAGGTCCCATTTATTGATTGTTGCTCTTAGAGCCTGTCCTGTTGGTGTTCTGTTCAGGAAGTTGTCTCATGTGTCAATGAGCTCAAGGTTCATCCCCACGTTTTCTTCTAACAGGTTTAGTGTGTCTGGTTTTATGTTGATGTCTTTGATCCACTTGGACTCTAGTTTTGTGCAGGGTGATAAGTATGGATCTATTTGCATTTTTCTACATGTAGATATCCAGTTAGACCAGCACCATTTGTTGAAGGTGCTATCTTTTTTCCATTGTATTGTTTTGGCATCTTTGTCAAAAAACAGGAATCCATAAGTGTGTGGGTTTATTTTGGGGTCTTCTATCTGATTCCATGGATCCACCAGTCTGTTTCTATGCCAGTATCATGCAGTTTTTATTACTGTTGCTTTATAGTACCGCTTGAGATCAGGGATGGAGATACCTCCAAAAGATCTTTTATTGTGAAGGGTTGTTTTAGCGATTCTGTGACATCTATCATCTTTTTTTTTTTTTTTAGGAGTGAAGACATTGTTGTATGGCAAGACTTTCCCCAGGGAGACACAACACTCATGTCAACTGACCACAGATGGGAGGCCCAAAGAACCAAAGTACAGATACCACCAAAGTCCAAGTTTGTCAATTACAGGCTTATTGAGGTTACTTATAGGAATACAGACGAAGGGGTCACTTACAGGAGCAGAAATGACTCAAAGACAGCTGCATCACCAAAGCCAACCCTAGCACATGGAACATCTCACAGAATCTGAGAACCCAGAGCACATGTCACAGCTTGCTCAACAGGTTGGAAAGTGTCCTTTCCAAGTACCTCACTTGGTCTAAACATCTTCCAGGTGCTCAGCAGGTTTCTGGCTAAACTTAAAATGTAAACTTAAAAAGATTAGCTTCAGTATTGACTGGTTCTTAGTTGCTTTGATGTAAACATTTGAAATTTGAGAAGGGGGAGCAGATCTTGAAGTCCATTTATTTTGGGAAAGAAAAGGGGGTTAGGAGACCAACGGAGACATGTTATTGGTGCTTGAATGACCTATCCCATGAAGCCTTTTAGAGATAAATCGATAAAGAAGGTAGTTTCCTGGCTTGAGAAAATGGATTAGAGGCTGTATGCAACAAGCACCCACTTTCAAAATGGAAAGTGATCCCAGGAGTTTTCATGAGGAAAAAGGATTTAAAAAAAAAATTTCATGTTTATACAAGATCCTCATGCTTCAGTTGAAGTTTTTTTTTTTTTTTTTTGGGTAAAAGATATTTCTTTTTTTGTTTTTTTTTTTCAATGCAGTTTATTCAGGAACCTTGAACAATCATCTGACCCTGGGGAAAGCCAGCCCACAGCTTAAATAGCCTCTGGGTAGCCAACCCCAGCATGCCACGTGGGCAATGCAGATAGGTCCACATACATGGAAGCAAGCAAGATCCTCAGCCTTAGCCAAAATATGGAGTTGTTCTTGACAGAGAGCACTCACCATCAGGAAGGTGGAAGGCGGAAACCGGCTCCATCTTTAAGGTGTGGCATTACGCAGCTCTCTACAGTTCCCCCTTTTTGTTTTAGATGCATCAGGCAAGAGTAGAGGTCTGATCTCTGATATTAGAAATAAATTGGGACTTTGTACTGATGTTCATTTAGGTGTCATCCACCCAAAGAGCATCAGACACGTCCAATACCTTTTTCTCAGAGGCGGGACCTGGGGCATCAACCCACATGCAATCAGAAATGCTCTTCTCTGGGTCCAAAGCGGCTGACCCTGAGTACAGTGCTTAGCCTCGCAGCCTGAGTGTGACATTTTAGCTTTTTATGGTAGCCAACCATGCTTGGGGAGACTGTCCTGCTTCAATGGCTGTAAAGGCCTGAATGGTCATGGCTGCATTATGCTGTTGTGAGACTCTAATCTTGCATATATACCACAGGCAAACCAAGGAGACCAACACCAGAAGGCCTGCTAACGCTCCCATGCCCGCTCATTCCTTCAGATGATTCATGGCTGCAGCAATCCATGGTGATAATCCTGTGGCTAGTCCTGCATCCACTCTGGTAGAATTTACCGTGACAATGGCCACTCTCAGCTGCTCCATCGTAGTATCGAATTCTCCAGTCCAATTACCTAAAATATAGCCAGACAATTGTTTAGACAGATTTGCAGCACAGGGAAAATTCTCGTGTTGTATGCTAGTGACTCAAAGTCCAGCATACTTTCATTGACAGCCAAGTTGAGCGATTTGCCATAGGGTATCAATTTGCTCCTGCACGAGGTCAATCCTCTGATTGAACACCAGCAAGCCTCCTTTTAGTTGAGCATTAATTCCTTGTTGTGCATCTAAGGCATGAGCTACATTGGCTAAAAGATTATTCAGGGTCTGAGCAGTCTGCACAGTATGACTCATGGCTAATGCCCCAGTGGTAGCTCCAACAGCTGCCAATGCGATGGCAGTAACAATGGCGGCTGTAATTCCAAGATCCCTTTTCTGTCTGAAGAGAGTCATAGCGTGAGGGGCATCAACGGGCACAGGCACCCAGCGAGGCATGCGAGTAACCACCTAGTAAATTTACTAGTATTCCAGCATTGGGCAAAAAAGCAAGTATCATTACCACAATTACTTGGCTCTATCTGGCTAATAATGAATAGAAATGGGGAATAAAAACAAACAGGTGTGGGCTTATAGGAAATATTATGAGAAGCCTTAACCCCCTCGTTGGAACATCCTGCATCAGTTCTAGAACTAGCAGTGGTGGTCTCTGAGGTCTGAGTAGGTTCAGGAGACCATTGCCCCCAGGGGCGAGACGTGCTCCATGTAAAATGACTAACTCCATGTTTTCCTCCACTTCTGAAAGTCATTTAAGGTTCTTAAATTATTTTTTTCCTTTTTTTAAAATTTTTCATCAATTACACTCTATTCATTCTGCATCCCCCCATAAGCCCCTCCCTCCTCCCCTCCCGATCCCACCCTCCCTCTCCTTTCTGCAATGCATGCCACTCCCCAAGTCCACTGATAGGGGAGGTTCTCCTCTCCTTTCTGATCTTAGTCCATCAGTTCACATCAAAAGTGGCTGCATTGTCCTCTACTATGGCCTGGTAAGGCTGCTCCCCCTCAGGAGGAGGTGACTAAAGAGCAGGCCAATCAGATTATGTCAGAGGCAGTCCCTCTTCACATTACTATGTAACCCAATTGGACTCTGAACTGCCCTGGGCTACATCTGTGCAGGGGTTCTGGGTTATCTCTATGAATAGTCCTTGGTTGGAGTATGGGTCTCTGGGAAGTTCCCTGTGTTCAAATTTTCTTGTTCTGTTGCTCTCCTTGTGGAGACCCTGTCCTCTCCAGCTCTTACTATTTCCCAGTTCTTACCTAAAATTCCATTCACTCTGCCCAACAGTTGCCCATCAGGCTCAGCATCTGCTTTGATAGTCTGTAGGGCAGAGGCTTTCAGAGGCCCTCTGTGGTAGGTTCCTAGGTTGTTTCCTGTTTTCTTCTTCTTCTGATGTCCATCCTCTTTGCCTTTCAGGATGGGGATTGACCATTTTAGGTAGGGTCCTCTCTCTTGCTTAGTTTCTTTAGATGCACAGGTTTTAGTGGGTTTGTCCTATGTTGTATGTCTATATGAGTGAGTATATACCGTGTGTGTCTTTTTGCTTCTGGGACAACTCACTCAGGATGATCCTTTCCAGATCCCACCATTTACCTACAAATTTCATGACTTCCTTATTTTTCATTGCTGAGTAATATTCCATTGTGTAGATGTACCACATTTTCTGCATCCATTCTTCAGTTGAGGGGCATCTGGGTTGTTTCCAGCTTCTGGCTATTACAAATAAAGCTGCTACAAACATGGTTGAGCAAATGTCCTTTTTGTGTGCTTGAGCCTCTTTTGGATATATGCCCAGGAGTGGTATGGCTGGATCTTGAGGAAGCGCTATTCCTAGTTGTCTGAGAAAGCGCCAGATTGATTTCCAGAGTGGTTGTACAAGTTTACATTCCCACCAGCAGTGGAGGAGGGTTCCCCTTTCTCCACAACCTCTCCAGCATGTGTTGTCACTTGAGTTTTTGATCTTGGCCAGTCTCATGGGTGTAAGGTGAAATCTCAGGGTTGTTTTGATTTGCATTTCCCTAATGGCTAACGAGGTTGAGCATTTCTTTAAGTGTTTCTCTGCCCTTCGGTATTCCTCTACAGAGAATTCTCTGTTTAGCTCTGTTCCCCATTTTTCAAGTGGGTTACTTGGTTTGCTGCTTTTCAGCTTCTTTATTTCTTTATATATACTTGATATGAGTCCTCTGTCAGATAAAGGGTTGGTGAAGATTCTTTCCAAATCTGTAGGTGGTCGCTTTGTTTTGATGACGGTGTCCTTTGCTTTGCAGAAGCTTTTCAGTTTCATGAGGTCCCATTTATTGATTGTTGCTCTTAGAGCCTGTGCTGTTGGTGTTCTGTTCAGGGAGTTGTCTCCTGTACCAATGAGTTCTAGGGTATTCCCCACTTTTTTTTCAAGCCGATTTAATGTGTCTGGTTTTATGTTGAGGTCTTTGATCCACTTGGACTTCAGTTTTGTGCAGGGTGATAAGTATGGATCTATTTTCATTTTTCTACATGTAGACATCCAGTTGGACCAGCACCATTTGTTGAAGATGCTATCTTTTTTCCATTGTATGGTTTTGGCATCTTTGTCAAATATCAGGTGTCCATAAGTGTGTGGGTTTATTTCTGGGTCTTCTGTTCGGTTCCATTGATCCACCAATCTGTTTCTATGCCAGTACCATGCAGTTTTTAAAACTGTTGCTCTATAGTACAGCTTAAGATCAGGGATGGAGATACCTCCAGAAGATCTTTTATTGTAGAGGATTGTTTTAGCAATTCTGGGTTTCTTGTTATTCCATATGAAGTTGAGAATTTTTCTTTCCAGGTCTGTAAAGAATTGTGTTGGTAATCTGATGGGTATTGCATTGAATCTGTAGATTGCTTTTGGTAAGATGGCCATTTTTACTATGTTAATCCTGCCAAGCCATGAGCATGGGAGATCTTTCCATCTTCTCATATCTTCTTCTAGTTCTTTCTTCAGAGATTTGAAATTTTTTTCATACAAGTCTTTGACTTGCTTGGTTAGGGTTACTCCGAGGTACCTTATGTCATTTGTGGCTATTGTGAAGGGTGTTGTTTCCCTAATTTCTTTCTCAGTCCTTTTGTCTTTTGTATACAGGAGGGCTACTGATTTTTTTGAGTTAATTTTGTATCTGGCCACTTTGCTGAAGGTGTTTATCAGCTGTAGGAGTTCCCTGCTAGAGTTTTGGGGGTCACTCACGTATACTACCATATCATCTGCAAATAGTGATAATTTGACTTCTTCCTTTCCAATCTGTATCCCCTTGATCTCCTTCAACTGTCTTATTGCTCTAGCAAGGACTTCCAGAACTATGTTGAAGAGATATGGAGAGAGTGGGCAGCCTTGTCTTGTCCCTGATTTCAGTGGGATTGCTTTAAGTTTCTCTCTGTTCAGTTCGATGTTGGCGATAGGTTTGCTGTATATTGCCTTTACTATGTTTAGATATGTGCCTTGTATCTCTGATCTCTCCAGTACTTTAAACATGAATGGATGTTGGATTTTGTCAAAGGCTTTTTCAGCATCTAGGGAGATTAACATGTGGTTTTTTTCTTTCAATTTGTTAATATGGTGGATCACATTGATGGATTTCTGTATATTGAACCACCCCTGCATACCTGGGATGAAGCCTATTTGGTCATGGTGGATGATATCTTTGATGTGTTCTTGTATTCGGTTTGCAAGTATTTTGTTGAGTATTTTTGCATCAATGTTCATAAGGGAGATTGGCCTGAAGTTCTCTTTTTTGGTTGGGTCTTTGTGAGGTTTAGGTACCAAGGTGACTGTGGCTTCATAGAATGAGTTTGGTAATGTTGCTTCTGTTTCGATTTTGTGGAATAGCTTGAAGAGAATTGGAGTTAACTCTTTTTTGAATGTCTGGTAGAATTCTGCGCTGAAACCATCAGGTCCTGGGCTTTTTTTGGATGGGAGACTTTCGATGACTGCTTCTATTTCCTTGGGGGATATAGGACTATTTAATTGATTTACCTGGTCCTGATTTAGCTTTGGTAAGTGGAATCGATCAAAAAAATTGTCCATTTCATTTAAATTTTCAAATTTTGTTGCGTATAGACTTTTGAAGTAAGTCCTAATGATTGCTTGGATTTCCTCAGTGTCTGTAGTTATGTCCCCCTTTTCATTTCTGATTTTGTTGATTTGGATGGTGTCTTGCTGCCTTTGAGTTAGCTTGGCTAAGGGTTTGTCTATCTTGTTGATTTTCTCAAAGAACCAGCTCTTGGTTTCATTGATTCTTTGAATTGTTTTATTTGTTTCTAATTGATTGATTTCAGCCCTGAGTTTGATTATTTCCAGCCATCTGCTCCTTCTTTTTCTAGGGTTTTTAAGTGAGCCATTAAGTTGCTTGAATGCGCTGTCTCAAATTTCTTCTTGAAGGCACTTAGTGCTATGAACTTTCCTCTTAGCACTGCTTTCATTGTGTCCCACAAGTTTGGGTATGTTGTGTCTTCATTTTCATTGAGTTCTAGGAAGATTTTAATTTCTTTTTTATTTCTTTCCTGACCAAGCTGTCTTTTAGTAGCAAGTTGTTCAGTTTCCATGTATGTGTAGGCTTTTTGCTATTTCTGTTGTTACTGAGGTCCAACTTTATTCCATGGTGATCAGACAGGATACAAGGGATTATTTCAATCTTCCTGTATTTGTTGAGGCTTGCTTTGTGACCAACTATATGCTCTATTTTGGAGAAGGTTCCATGAGGTGCTGAGAAGAAGGTAAATTCTTTTGTGTTTGGGTGTAAGGTTCTGTAAATGTCTGTTAGGTCCATTTGATTCATGACCTCTGAAATTGTTTCTTTGTTTAATTTCTATTTTGTTGACCTGTCCTTTGTTGAGAGTGGGGTGTTGAAGTCTCCCACTATTAGTGTGTGGGGATCTATATGTGGTTTAAGTTTTATCAATGTTTCTTTCACAAATGTGGGTGCCCTTGTATTTCTTGTAGCCTCTTGGTTATGCTAACCTCTGTAGTTCCTGCTTTCTTCCCTAAGTTCTTTCTCTCCACAATTTCTTCCATTTGTGTTCTTTTTAATTTTTCCAATTCTATCTTCAGGTCTTGAGCTATTTTGTTGGTTTCCTTCCCCTGTCTGACTGTATTTTCATGTTTTTCCCTCAATTCCTTCAGCTGTTTGTTTGAACAATCCACTGTTTCTTTTATTTCATCCAGTGATTTAAGCATTTCCTCTTTAAAAGCCACATACTGTTTGGCTTCAGCTTCTTCTATTTCTTTTCGTATTTTATTTGTTTCCTCTGTTATCATCTTCTTGAGCATCATTTATGCTGGGGTGTCTAGGGTTATTTGCCCCTGGATAACTGGGTTCTGGAGATGCCATAATGCTCTGGCTTTTGTTGGTTGAACTTTTACGCTGTCCTCTACCCATTGGGCTATCTTAGTTGTTTGAATTTGGTTTCTGGTTGTTCCTGGACTGTTGTAGTGGAGAGAATCCCTTTGGCAAGAAGATGGTTTTTCCTCAAGGAAACCTTCCCAGCTTTTTGGGTATAGTCCCTGGATGTCTGGTGTTTTTCAGGAGTTGCTACAGCTCACCTCAGGCATAGAGACCTGGGTGGTAACTGTGGTCCTGATTAGTCAAGAGGGTTCTCCTCTCACTGGGAGAAGTCCTGGAGACAGCTGCCCTCCTTCTGGGTTTCTTGCTGTAAATTTAGTGATCAGCTGTAGTAATCTGTGGCGGGTGAGTACTGCTCTGGTGTCTTGGGGCACTCAGTTCTGTCTGTTTGCAATCTGCAGTCTGCTAGACTTTCCCTAGGTGACCCCAGCAGCACGGTTTCTTCCTTCTCTGTGGGGTCCTCTCCGGACAGGGGTTCCCAGTCCCTGTTGTACTGGGGCGCACAGCTTGTCTGTACCGCTGAGCTGAGCGCAAAGCTCTCTGCGTGCGGCAGGAGCTCGGCTGTGATGGCGGCAGAGACCTTCCGGGGAGAGACTGGGTGACCTGCGATCAGACCCACAACCCTGCTTCCCCGTGGGGTCCCCCCGCGACTGGGACTCCCAGTCTCAGGCACCCTTGTGCCCACGGATCAGCCTGGGAAAGTGGCTGGGACACGCCTGCTTGCGGCTCCAGCCCGGAGACCCAAAGCCTGCGTTACCCGGGATTTCTTCCGGGTTCTGGCTGGGTAGCCGTGAGTGGACCCGACCGATTCCCACGCCGTGGGAGCCTCCCCTCACCTGGGAAACACGATTGATGTAGTTTCAGGGCCCAGAGTTCAGTCTCCTGGTCTCTGCACAGAAAGTGCTGTCCTGCTTCTCAGACGCGCTGTTTTCCCGGCGCCGCCATCTTGGCTCCCCCGACATCTATCATCTTTATAGGTGGTTTTAAGGTCTTTTTCATGAGCTTCAGGTATGTTGGAATATTTAGGACCTGCTTTGGTAGGGTTCCTGGGCATAATGGAGACATATTGTTCTGGCTGTTATTAATTGTGTTTTTATGCTGGCATCTAGTATTGGGATGATTATAGATCTAGGTACTTCTGTCTGGTTTTATCTTTGTTGTATGAATGTTTTGTTCCTTGGTTTTGGTTTTATCTGTGGATTTCAGGAGAGTAGAGTGTGTTGCCTGGTAGGAAATTTTTCGTGGACCTGTTTCCCTGGCCTGCCCAGTGTCCCCAAGGAATGCCTTCTGGGGTTGGAGGCTGGGTTAATGGGATGAGTTGGAGGGAGGAAGGTTGGAGAAGATATTTGTGGTCCACTGGGGATGAGGTGAGAGAGGAAAGGGAGACCACAGCAGATTTTTTTCTGCTGCAGAGCTGAGGATAAGAGTTGGGGACTGAATCGCAAGTTGTAGGAGAGGTGAAGACCTTCAGTCAGCCTGTTTGCTTCGCCAGCAGGGGGTGTCAGCTGGAGTAGGGGCTGGGACAAGGTAGGGGCTGGGAATGAGGGGGTATGGAAGTTAAAAGGAGAAGATCTGTGTTCTGAACAGGAGATGGCGACACAGTCACAGGGACTGCTGACACAGGTGTTCTGCCGCAGAGCCAGGGATGAGACGGGGATTGGACCTACCCTGAAAGCCCGGGAGCCACCCTGGTGGGGGCTCAGCTCTGTGAATCATGCCTGTCTCTCCTCTCCTCCATTGCAATTTCTCTGTCTTCGCCCTCATCTCAGTAACAATATTCTTAGCAAACCTCCTCCCACTTCAACTGCATTCTCTGGAGATGTTCTCCTGTTTCAGACCCAAGGTCCCCTAGCCCTTTCGTCACCTCCTTTCCAAACAATGCATTGCCTTACCAGCAGGAGCCCATCTTCCCACCACACCTCCAACTCCCTGGGGACCCACCTCTAGGTGTAAAAAGGATCCCCTTTGCTCTTCCTGAAGCCCCTCTTGGCTTTAGCCCACCTCTATTCCTCTCTGCCACCACCAGCCTACAGAAGTACCTCTACCAGGCAACCCACAACCATCACACTTTCCAAAGATTTAGAGGACACATCTGAAACCAAAAACTGAAACACCTATCCAGCAACAACAAGACCAGACATAAACACCTAAAATGACCTCAATCACCCCAACCCCAGATGCCTAGACACCAGCATAAAAACACTATAACAGCCAGGACAATATTCTCCAGTAGAGCGCAGAAGGCCTACGGTAAGTCCTGAGAAATTCAATGAAGCAGAACCACGGTACAAGGTCTTCAAAGTAATTATTATGAAATGATCAAGGACCTTAAAGAGGATATGAATAATTCCTAATGAAGTCTGTGAAAACACAAATGAATGAAATTATGAAAACAATTCAACACAGAAATGTAATCACTAAAGAAAATTCAAACCTAGGTAAAACTGGAAATGAAAAACTTAGGAAGTCAAAAACTTCAGAGGTAAGCCTCACCAATAGAATACAAGACACAGAAGAAAGGGTCTCAGGTATTGAAGACACCTATAAAGATATAAGATACATGTAGAAGACTACATAAACTGAACTGGAAAAAAATTCTCCAGGGACCATAATAAAACACTGAATATATAGAACAAAGAATATTAAAAGCTGCAACAAGAAAAGACAAATAACATACAAAGGCAGACTTATTAGAATAACACCTACTTTCTCAGTGGAGACTCTGAAGCCAGAATGATCCAGACAGATGTTCTACAAACTCTAAGAGATCATAGATACTAGCCCAGACTACTATACCCAACAAAACTATCAATCAAAATAGAGAAAGAAAAACATTCTACCATGAAAGCAAATAAGCAGTATCTGTCTACCAATTCAGCTCTACAGAGGGCACTAGAAGAAAAACTTCAGGCTGAACAGGTTAACCAACCCCAAAAAACAAAAAAATAAGCCAGACCATCAAATCAAAGGAGGGCACACACTATAAACAACTACTCATTGAAAGCTCTTAATATTAATGGTCTCAACTCCCCAATAAAAAGACACAAACAGGGGGGGAGCCAAGATGGCAGCGCCGGGAGAGCACCGTGTCTGAGAAGCAGGACAGCACTCTCCGTGCAGCGACCAGGAGACTGAACTCTGGGCCCTGAAACTACATCGATCATGTTTTCCAGGTGAGGGGAGGCTCCCACAGCATGGGAATCGGTCGGGTCCACTCTCGGCTGCCCAGCCAGAACCCAGAAAAAAATCCCGGGTAACACGGGCTTTGGGTCTCCAGGCTGGAGCCGCAAGCGTGCGTGTCCCAATCACTTTCCCAGGCTGATCCATGGGCACAAGGGTGCCTGAGACTGGGAGTCCCAGTAACAAGAAAACCCCACGGGGAAGCAAAGTTGCCAGTCTGATCATGGGTCACCCAGTCTTTCCCCGGAAGGTCTCTGGGACGGCCGGTACCGCCATAACAACTGAGCTCCTGCCTCGCGGAGAGCTGCGCGGTCAGCTCAGCGGTACAGACAAGCTGTGCTCCCCAGTACAACGGGGACTGGGAACCCCTGTCCAGAGAGGACCCCACAGGGAAGGAAGAAACCGTGCTGCTGGTGTGACCTAGGGAAAGTCTAGCAGACTACAGATCACAAACAGGTGAGTACACCCAGCCATCACAGATCTGGGCCCAAACAGGGAGCACAGAGTGATTGGAAACTCAGCTCCCGCAGACTAGCAGTAGCAATTCCTGAGAAACACTGACCATACAGTGACCATAACCAAAAAGCAGAGGAGGACTCCTTCAGGAAAAATTATCTTCCGGCCAAGGGGATTCTCCCTACCTCAGGACTCCAGAAAGCACAGAAACTAACATCTAACACCTAAAACAGCCCAATGGGTAGAGGTCAGTGTAAAAGCTCAACCAACAAAAGACAGAGCAATATGGCATCTCCAGAACCCAGCCATCCAGGGGCGAACAGCCCTGGACAACACAGCATAATAGAAAAGCAAGAAGATGACCTAACATCCATGCTGATGAAGAGGATAATACAGGAAACTAAAATATGTAAAGAATTAGAGGAAGATAAAAACAAACAGATCATGGCTATCCGTAAAGAAATGGAGGAAATTAAAGACAAGCAGATTATAGCCATCCGTGAAGAAATACGGGAAGATGTAGCCAAACAGTTTGCAGCCTTCAGAGAAGAAATAATTAAATCACTGAAAGAAGGAAAAGAAACAGAGTTGAAGGAACTAAAAGAAAAAGAGGAAAATACAATCAGACAGGTGAAGGAAGTAAACAAAACAACTCAAGACCTGAAGATAGAACTGGAAAAATTAAAGAAAACACAAATGGATGAAATAATGGAGAGGAAGAATTTAGGGAAGAAAACAGGAACTACAGAGGTAAGCATAACCAACAGACTACAAGAGATGGAAGAAAGAATCTCAGGTGTAGAAGATACAATGGAAGAAATCGATGTATCTGTCAAAGAAAATGTTAAATCCAAAAAATTCCTGACACAGACTGTCCAAGAAATCCAAGACAATACGAAAAGACAAAACCTAAGAATAATAGGTGTAGAGGAAAAAGAAGACTCCCTTCTCCAAGGCCCAGAAAATATTTTCAACAAAATCATTGAAGAAAATTTCCCCAAGTTAAAGGAGAGGCCAATAAGAATACATGAGGACTATAGAACACCCAATAAATTAGACCAGAAAAGAAAATCTTCCCGCCACATAATAATCAAAACAGTAAGTATACAGAACAAAGAAAAATACTAAAAGCTGCAAGGGAAAAAGGCCAAGTAACATATAATGGCAAACCCATTAGAATCACACCTGACTTTTCAACAGAGACTATGAAAGCCAGAAGGGCCTGGACGGATATCATGCAGACCCTAAGAGAACACAGATGTCAGCCCAGGCTACTATACCCTGCAAAACTCTCAGTCCTCATAGATGGAGAAAACAAGATATTCAATGACAAAAACAAATTTCAACAATACCTACATATAAATCCAGCATTACAGAAGACACTGGAAGGGAAAATACAACCCAAGAAAGCTAGCTGCATTCAAGAAAACACAGGAAATAAATAACCCCAATACAGTAAAACAAAAAGCAACCAAGCACACAACTGTATGACCACAGCCAACATCAAATTCAAAGGATCTAACAGCCACTGGTCATTAATCTCTCTCAATATCAATGAACTTAATTCTCCAATAAAAAGACACAGACTAACAGAATGGATGCGTAAACAAAACCCAGCAATCTGTTGTATACAAGAAACACACCTAAGTCACAAAGATAGACATTACCTGAGGGTAAAGGGATGGAAGACAGCTTTTCAAGCAAATGGATGCAAGAAGCAAGCCGGAGTAGCCATTCTAATATCTGATAAAATAGACTTTCAACCAAAATTAATCAAAAGAGATGGGGAAGGATACTTCATACCCATCAAGGGAAAATTCCACCAAGAAGACATCACAATCCTGAACATCTATGCCCTAAATACAAGGGCACCCACATTTGTGAAAGAAACATTGATAAAACTTAAACCACACATAGATCCCCACACACTAATAGTGGGAGACTTCAACACCCCACTCTCAACAAAGGACAGATCAACAAAATAGAAATTAAACAAAGAAACAATATCTCTAACAGAGGTCATGAATCAAATAGACCTCACAGACATTTACAGAACCTTATACCCAAAATCAAAAGAATTTACCTTCTTCTCAGCACCTCATGGAACCTTCTCCAAAATAGAGCATATAGTTGGTCACAAAGCAAGCCTCAACAGATACAAAAAGATTGGAATAATCCCTTGTATCCTGTCTGATCACCATGGAATAAAGCTGGACCTCAGTAACAACAGAAATAGCAAAAAGCCTACACATACATGGAAACTGAACAACTTACTACTAAAAGACAGCTGGGTCAGGAAAGAAATAAAGAAAGAAATTAAAATCTTCCTAGAACTCAATGAAAATGAAGACACAACATACCCAAACTTGTGGGACACAATGAAGGCAGTGCTAAGAGGAAAGTTCATAGCACTAAGTGCCTTCAAGAAGAAATTTGAGACAGCGCATTCAAGCAACTTAATGGCTCACTTAAAAACCCTAGAAAAAGAAGGAGCAGATAGCTGGAAATAATCAAACTCAGGGCTGAAATCAATCAATTAGAAACAAATAAAACAATTCAAAGAATCAGTGAAACCAAGAGCTGGTTCTTTGAGAAAATCAACAAGATAGACAAACCCTTAGCCAAGCTAACTCAAAGGCAGCAAGACACCATCCAAATCAACAAAATCAGAAATGAAAAGGGGGACATAACTACAGACACTGAGGAAATCCAAGCAATCATTAGGACTTACTTCAAAAGTCTATACGCAACAAAATTTGAAAATTTAAATGAAATGGACAATTTTTTTGATCGATTCCACTTACCAAAGCTGAATCAGGACCAGGTAAATCAATTAAATAGTCCTATATCCCCCAAGGAAATAGAAGCAGTCATCGAAAGTCTCCCATCCAAAAAAAGCCCAGGACCTGATGGTTTCAGCGCAGAATTCTACCAGACATTCAAAAAAGAGTTAACTCCAATTCTCTTCAAACTATTCCACAAAATCGAAACAGAAGCAACATTACCAAACTCATTCTATGAAGCCACAGTCACCTTGGTACCTAAACCTCACAAAGACCCAACCAAAAAAGAGAACTTCAGGCCAATCTCCCTTATGAACATTGATGCAAAAATACTCAACAAAATACTTGCAAACCGAATACAAGAACACATCAAAGATATCATCCACCATGACCAAATAGGCTTCATCCCAGGTATGCAGGGGTGGTTCAATATACGGAAATCCATCAATGTGATCCACCATATTAACAAATTGAAAGAAAAAACCACATGTTAAGCTCCCTAGATGCTGAAAAAGCCTTTGACAAAATCCAACATCCATTCATGTTTAAAGTACTGGAGAGATCAGAGATAAAAGGCACATATCTAAACATAGTAAAGGCGATATACAGCAAACCTATCGCCAACATCAAACTGAACGGAGAGAAACTTAAAGCAATCCCACTGAAATCAGGGACAAGACAAGGCTGCCCACTCTCTCCATATCTCTTCAACATAGTTCTGGAAGTCCTTGCTAGAGCAATAAGACAGTTGAAGGAGATCAAGGGGATACAAATTGGAAAGGAAGAAGTCAAATTATCACTATTTGCAGATGATATGGTAGTATACGTGAGTGACCCCCAAAACTCTAGCAGGGAACTCCTATAGCTGATAAACACTTTCAGCAAAGTGGCCGGATACAAAATTAACTCAAAAAAATCAGTAGCCCTCCTGTATACAAAAGAAAAAAGGGCTGAGAAAGAAATTAGAGAAACAACACCCTTCACAATAGCCACAAATGACATAAGGTACCTCGGAGTAACCCTAACCAAGCAAGTCAAAGACTTGTATGAAAAAAATTTCAAATCTCTGAAGAAAGAACTAGAAGAAGATATGAGAAGATGGAAAGATCTCCCATGCTCATGGCTTGGCAGGATTAACATAGTAAAAATGGCCATCTTACCAAAAGCAATCTACAGATTCAATGCAATTCCCATCAAATTACCAACACAATTCTTTACAGACCTGGAAAGAAAAATTCTCAACTTCATATGGAAAAACAAGAAACCCAGAATTGCTAAAACAATCCTCTACAATAAAAGATCTTCTGGAGGTATCTCCATCCCTGATCTTAAGCTGTACTATAGAGCAACAGTTTTAAAAACTGCATGGTACTGGCATAGAAACAGATTGGTGGATCAATGGAACTGAACAGAGGACCCAGAAATAAACCCACACACTTATGGACACCTGATATTTGACAAAGATGCCAAAACCATACAATGGAAAAAAGATAGCACCTTCAACAAATGGTGCTGGTCCAACTGGATGTCTACATGTAGAAAAATGAAAATAGATCCATACTTATCACCCTGCACAAAACTGAAGTCCAAGTGGATCAAAGACCTCAACATAAAACCAGACACATTAAATCGGCTTGAAAAAAAAGTGGGGAATACCCTAGAACTCATTGGTACAGGAGAAAACTTCCTGAACAGAACACCAACAGCACAGGCTCTAAGAGCAACAATCAATAAATGGGACCTCATGAAACTGAAAAGCTTCTGCAAAGCAAAGGACACCGTCATCAAAACAAAGCGACCACCTACAGATTTGGAAAGAATCTTCACCAACCCTTTATCTGACAGAGGACTCATATCAAGTATATATAAAGAAATAAAGAAGCTGAAAAGCAGCAAACCAAGTAATCCACTTAAAAAATGGGGAACAGAGCTAAACAGAGAATTCTCTGTAGAGGAATACCGAATGGCAGAGAAGCACTTAAAGAAATGCTCAACCTCACTAGCCATTAGGGAAATACAAATCAAAACAACCCTGAGATTTCACCTTACACCCATGAGAATGGCCAAGATCAAAAACTCAAGTGACAACACATGCTGGAGAGGTTGTGGAGAAAGGGGAACCCTTCTCCACTGCTGGTGGGAATGTAAACTTGTACAGCCACTCTGGAAATCAATCTGGCGCTTTCTCAGACAACTAGGAATAGTGCTTTCCCAAGATCCAGCCATACCACTCCTGGGCATATATCCAAAAGAGGCTCAAGTACACAAAAAGGACATTTGCTCAACCATGTTTGTAGCAGCTTTATTTGTAATAGCCAGAAGCTGGAAACAACCTAGATGCCCCTCAACTGAAGAATGGATGCAGAAATTGTGGTACATCTATACAATGGAGTATTACTCAGCAATGAAAAATAAGGAAATCATGAAACTTGCAGGTAAATGGTGGGACCTGGAAAGGATCATCCTGAGTGAGTTGTCCCAGAAGCAAAAAGACACACACGGTATATACTCACTCATATAGACATACAACATAGGACAAACCCACTAAAATCTGTGAATCTAAAGAAACTAAGCAAGAGAGAGGACCCTACCTAAAATGGTCAATCCCCATCCTGAAAGGCAAAGAGGATGGACATCAGAAGAAGAAGAAAACAGGAAACAACCTAGGAACCTACCACAGAGGGCCTCTGAAAGCCTCTGCCCTACAGACTATCAAAGCAGATGCTGAGCCTGATGGGCAACTGCTGGGCAGAGTGAATGGAATTTTAGGTAAGAACTGGGAAATAGTAAGAGCTGGAGAGGACAGGGTCTCCACAAAGAGAGCAACAGAACAAGAAAATTTGAACACAGGGAACTTCCCAGAGTCTCATACTCCAATCAAGGACTATTCATGGAGATAACCCAGAACCCCTGCACAGATGTAGCCCAGGGCAGTTCAGAGTCCAATTGGGTTACATAGTAATGTGAAGAGGGACTGCCTCTGACATAATCTGATTGGCCTGCTCTTTGATCACCTCCCCCTGGGGGTGAGCAGCCTTACCAGGCCATAGTAGAGGACAATGCAGCCACTTTTGATGTGAACTGATAGACTAAGATCGGAAAGGAGAGGAGAACCTCCCCTATCAGTGGACTTGGGGAGTGGCATGCAAGCAGAGGGAGGAGGGAGGGTGGGATTGGGAGGGGAGGAGGGAGGGGCTTATGGGGGGATGCAGAATGAATAGAGTGTAATTGATGAAAAATTTTTTTAAGAAAAAGGGGAAAAAAAGATAATTTAAGAACCTTAAATGACTTTCAAAAGTGGAGGAAAACATGGAGTTAGTCAATTTACATGGAGCACGTCTCGCCCCTGGGGGCAATGGTCTCCTGAACCTACTCAGACCTCAGAGACCACCACTGCTAGTTCTAGAACTGATGCAGGATGTTCCAACGAGGGGGTTAAGGCTTCTCATAATATTTCCTATAAGCCC
This sequence comes from Meriones unguiculatus, assembly GCF_030254825.1. NCBI lineage: Eukaryota > Metazoa > Chordata > Mammalia > Rodentia > Muridae > Meriones > Meriones unguiculatus. The sequence goes on from NC_083352.1 coordinate 106,593,978, forward strand.
ACACCTGTTTGTTTATATCCCCCATTTCTATTCATTATTAGCCAGATAGAGCCAAGTAATTGTGGTAATGATACTTGATTTTTGGCCCAATGCTGGAATGCTAGTAAATTTACTAGGTGGTTACTCGCATGCCTTGCTGGGTGCCCGTGCCCGTTGATGCCCCTCACGCTATGATTCTCTTCAGACAGAAAAGGGATCTTGGAATTACAGCCGCCATTGTTACTGCCATCGCATTGGCAGCTGTTGGAGCTACCACTGGGGCATTAGCCATGAGTCATACTGTGCAGACTGCTCAGACCCTGAATAATCTTTTAGCCAATGTAGCTCATGCCTTAGATGCACAAAAAGGAATTAATGCTCAACTAAAAGGAGGCTTGCTGGTGTTCAATCAGAGGATTGACCTCGTGCAGGAGCAAATTGATACCCTATGGCAAATCGCTCAACTTGGCTGTCAATGAAAGTATGCTGGACTTTGAGTCACTAGCATACAACATGAGAATTTTCCCTGTGCTGCAAATCTGTCTAAATAATTGTCTAGCTATATTTTAGGTAATTGGACTGGAGAATTCGATACTACGATGGAGCAGCTGAGAGTGGCCATTGTCACGGTAAATTCTACCAGAGTGGACGCAGGACTAGCCACAGGATTATCACCATGGATTGCTGCAGCCATGAATCATCTGAAGGAATGGGTGGGCATGGGAGCGTTAGCAGGCCTTCTGGTGTTCGTCTCCTTGGTTTGCCTGTGGTGTATATGCAAGATTAGAGTCTCACAACAGCATAATGCAGCCATGACCATTCAGGCCTTTACAGCCATTGAAGCAGGACAGTCTCCCCAAGCATGGGAGCTAAAATGTTACGCTCAGGATGTGAGGCTAAGCACTGTACTCAGGGTCAGCCGCTTTCAACCCAGAGAAGTGCAGGTCTGATTGCATGCAGGTTGATGCCCCAGGTCCCGCCTCTGAGAAAAAGGTATCGGACGTGTCTGATGCTCTTTGGGTGGATGACACCTAAATGAACATCAGTACAAAGTCCCAGTTTATTTCTAATATCAGAGATCAGACCTCTACTCTTGCCTGATGCGTCTAAAACAAAAAGGGGGAACTGTAGAGAGCTGCGTAAAGCCGTGTCTTAAAGATGGAGCTGGTTTCTGCCTTCTACCTTCCCGATGGTGAGTGCTCTCTGTCACAAACAACTCCATATTTGGCTAAGGCTGAGGATCTGGCTTGCTTCCGTGTATGTGGACCTATCTGCATTGCCCACGTGGCACGCTGGGGTTGGCTACCCAGAGGCTATTTAAGCTGTGGGCTGGCTTTCCCCAGCGTCAGAAGATTGTTCAAGGTTCCTGAATAAACTGCATTGAATAAAAAAAAAAAAAAAGACACAAACAGATTGGGTCAGAAAACAAGATCCATCTTTCTGCTGCATCTAAGAAACACACCTTTCCAGAAATGATATAGATTACCTCAGAGTAAAAGGATGAAAGAATATATTCCAAGAAAATGTATCCAAGAAGCAAGCAGGTGTACCTACATTATAATAGCTGACAAACTAGACGCCGAACCAGAATTAATCAGAAAAGAATGGGAAGAACACTACATATGCAGCAAAAGGAAAATCCACGAAGAAAATTTCTCAGTTCCAACAGTTTATAAAGAAAACACTACTACAGTGAAAAATCACATATGGACCCTTACCCAGTAATAGTGAGTGACTTCAATACCCCACTCTCATTAATAACTCCCAATGAGTAATAGATAGGTCATCCATATAAAAACTTAACAGGGTTGCTGGAGCTAACGGATGTCATAAACCAAATGGACCTAACAGATGTTGACAGAACATTTCACTCAACAGAAATGAGTATACTTCTTAGCAGCTCGTGGACCTGTCTCCAAAACTGGCCATGTACTTGGACACAAAGCAAGTCTCAACAGATAGAACCAAATGTAGATAACGTCCTGCATTCTGTCTGACCGCCATGGATTAAAGCTGGATATCAATGATAACAGAAAATATACACATTCATGGAAACTGAACAGCTCACTACTGAATGAAAAATGAGTCAAGATAAAAATTAAGAAGAAAAATAAAAACATTTTAGAGTTGAATTAAAACGAAATCACAGCAAAACTTACGGAGCACAATGAAGGCAGTTTATAGCACCAAGTGCTTACATTAAAAAAAAAAAAGAGGGCTCTTACACTAGCAGCAAGTAGCAAGGACACCAATGTTTACCAAAGAAACACTACAACTAAACTCACATGTGGACCCTCACACAGTGATTGTGAGTGACTTCAACACCCACTCTCACTGCCGAGAGGGACTGACACACAAAATGAGTGGATGGCAAGAAAGAGACAGCGTGAAATAATCAACCACAGGGTTGTAATCAATAAAATAGAAACAACATCGGAAATATAAAGAATCAATGAAACAGACGTGGTAGTTTGAGGAAATCAGTAAGACCAATAAACTCTTAGCCAATTTAACTAAAAGGTAGAGAATGATACAAATTAATAAAATTAGAAATGAAAAGGAAGATATAATAACCGACACTGAGGAAATCCTAAGAATCATAGGACTTACTTTACAAACGTGTCCTCCACCAAACCTAAAAGAAATGGATAAGTTTTTGTTTTATACGTACAACCTATCAAAGTTAAATCAAGATCCGATAAGTCTTTAAACAGGTCCATAAACCTTAGCAAAACAGAAGCACTAATCAAAAGTCTACCAACAACAGAAAAAGAAGATGGAGGAGGAAGTGGAGAAGGAAAAGGATGGAAAGAAAGAAAAGAAAAGAAAAGGAGAAAAAAGGAAAGAAAAGAAAAAAAGGTTAGAACCAAATTCAGAGCACAGAATTCTATCATATCTTCAGGAAATAATTAATGCCAGTACTCCTCAAATTATTCTGCAAAATAGAAACAGAAGGAACATTGCCCAGTTTGTTTTAAGAGGCATAATTACTCCATACCTAAATCACACAAAGGCCCAAACAAAGAAAGAAAATTACAGACTAATTTCCTTTTCAACATAAATGCAAAATTTTATAACAAAATACCTTTAAACAGAATCTAAGAACACATAAAAAAGATTATCCTTCATAATCAAGTAGGCTTCATCCCAGAGATACAGGGAAGGTTCAATAAACATTAGCTAATAAATGTAATCCACCACATAAACAGACTGAAAGATAAAAACTACATGAGCATTTTATTAGATACAGAAAAGCTTTTGACAAAATTCAACACCCCTTCATGATAAAAAAAAAAAGTACTGGAGAGATTAGAGATACAAGGAAGATACCTCAATATAATAAAGATGCTTAACAACAAGCCCGTAGACAATTTAAATGAAGAGAAACTCAAAGCAATTTCACTAAAATAGGTTAAAAGACAAGGTTGTCCACTCTCTCTATATCTATTCAATATACTTGAAATCTTATCTTTAGCAATACTACAAGTGAAGAAGATCAGTTAAGAAAGGGAGAAGTCAAAGCATCTTTATTTGCAGATGATACGATTTATGAATAAAATACCCTAAGAACACCACCAGAAAATTTCTACAGCTGAAAAACACTTTCAGCAAAAAAGCAGGATACAAAACCAACACAAAAATCAGTAGCCTTCCTATATTATACAAATGACAAATGGACTGAGAAAGAAATCAGCCCGTCCTTTCACATACGTCCTTTCACAGTAGCCTCAGAAAATATCTTAGGGGAACTCTAACCAAGCAAATGAAAGAAGTGAAAGACTTGTATAATAAAAACTTTAAGACACTGAAGAAAGAAACTGAGGAAGACGTCAGAAGATGAAATGATTACCGATGCTTATGGATCGGTAAGATTAACATAATAAAAACAGCTATCCTGCCAACACTTTACAGATTCAAAGAAATCATCAAAATTCCAATACAGTTCCTCTCAGAATTTGAAAGGACAATACCCGGTGTTATATGGAAACACACACACACACACACACACACACACACACACAAACCCAAGGTATCGAAAATAATTATGAATAATAAAAGAGCTGATAGAGGTAACATCATCCTTGACCTCAAATTCTACTACAGAACTATAGTAATAAAAAGCACGTGGTATTGGCATAAAAACAGACACATTGATCAATGGAATTGAACTGAAGACCCAGACATAAGCCCACACACCTATGAACATCAAACTTTTGACAAAGAAACAGAAAGTACACACTGGGAAAAGGACAGCGTTAAACAAACAGCGCAGTCAGACTGGATGGCTGCATGGGAAGAGCACAATGAATACGTATTTATTGCCATGCACAAAACTCAATTCCAAACGGATCAAAGGCCTCAACACAAAACCAGATACACTGAACCTGTTAGGAGAGAAAGTAGGAAATAGTCCTGAACTCATTAGCACAGGGAAAGACTTTCTGAACAGAACACAGCACAGGCACGAAGACCAACAGTTAATACATGGAACCTCATAGAAATGAAAAGGTTCTGAAGGCAAGGACACCATCATTTGGACAAAGCAACCGTCTACAGAATAGGAAAAGATTGTTGCCAACCGCACATCCGATACTATCCAAAAATATGAAGAACTCAAAAAACTGGACATCAAGGAAACAAATAACTCGGTTGTTTGTTTTTGTTTTTTTTTTAAATCTAAACAGAGTACAAATCTAGACAGAGACTTTCAAAAGACTAAACACAAGCGGCTGACAATTTTTTTAAATGTTCAACATCTTTGCCATCAGGAAAATGCAAATCAAACCTATGGATGGTTTAATCTTTCACCAGTCAGAATGGCCAAGATCAATAAGCCAGATGACAGCTCATGATGATGAGGATGCCTGGGTAAGGGGAACACTCACCCTTTTCTAGCATGGGTGCCTACTCCGTGCAGCCACTGGGGAAATCCATAGGGACCTGTCCTCAGGAAGCTGGGAATAGATCTACCTCGAGATCCAGCTACACCACTTCTGCACACATACCCGATAGACTCTACAGACTACTGTGGAAATGCTTGCTCATCCATGTTCACCGATGCTCTATTCATAATAGCCGGAAATTGGCTAACCCAGATGCCCATCAGCAGATGAATGGATTAGGAAAATGTGGGACATTCACACGATGGAATATTATTCAGCTCTTTAATAAAATCTTGAAATTTACAGGTAAATGATGGAGCTAGAAAGAAAATTACCCTAAATGAGGTAACCCAGGCCCCAAAAGGCAAATACGGTATGTATTCTTTTATGTGTGGAAGCTAGCTTTCTAAGTACTTCAGATAGTGGCGCTGCTATCTAGATAACCACAGAGGTTAGTATTAGGAAGTAGGTATTAGTGAGGAATTAGGGGCGGTAGTAAGTATAGAGTAAGGAACAAGAGGAGAATCTATTTCCAAGGAAGGAGAAATAGGATATACAGTTAGTGAGAAACAGGGAAGAGGCTGGAATGAGAGGGGCGCAGGGAAGGGGAGGGAAGATCACGGTAAGGAAGGGAGTATGGGGAAGGAGAACTAAAGCTAAGGGCCACGTAAAGAATCATGGGAGCCTACTGTAGTAGCTGCACTATAGAAACCTAACTGAGATCACTACATAAAGGGGAAGACAAAGCCCCAGCTAGACGTCTCTTGCCACCAAGTGAAATCCAGAGCAAGGAACGGATTATGTATAACTGAGAGGTTGGTCCCATGGGAACCCTCAAACAACCCAAGCTGTTGCCAGGGCTATCGGTTGCTTTCCACGCTACGATGGCAAGGCCCTGTTGCTGCAGACAATGCCTGCATAGTTCACCGAGCGAGGAGAAGTCAAGCTGGTGCCTAACTAAAGCCTTGACCACTACTGGCCAGTGCTCGCAGTCCTGGAAGGTGCTCTGCACACTGCCAGAGGAGAAATGTAAATATGATCCCCGCACAAAACCTTTGATCTACAGCATTGACCTGCCTACATGATACACCGGTCCGACAGTGGCAGAGTTGGTGGAAGCCACTCCATGCGATGGAACCCATGCCTAACACTGCTGGAATAGTCAAGGAATCTGGGACTAGGTAAGCCATGGGCCTAGGCAATATATATATATAAAGCATTCTGCTGTACCTAGGTCAGCGTTTCTCTCAGCCACCATCAGAGATGCTGCCTCTTGCAGGAGATGGGAACAAACACAAAATGCAGATAGGAAGAGCTCTTGTAACACTTAGTCTTAAATGGGACATCTCCATCAATTCCCTCCCTTCAGGGCTCAGGGAATTCTGTGGAACAGGAAGCAGAAAGGTGGATAATGCCGTAGAAACAGAATCTTCCAGACACCGACTGACGCACATGTGAGCTTACAGAGACTTAAGGGTCCACACAGGTTCAAGCCATATGAGGTCCCGGTGCTGCCATGGGGCAGTGGACATGACCTCCCACCCCTAACCAAGGAGCTCCCTCCCATGGACGGCCTATCACAAAGGAAACAGTGGTCTCTCCAAGGAGGGTCTCACTCGATAGACAAACCACATTTAACTGCAGGCCCCGCCATGACCACAGTTAGACGGTCAACACAAAGTTAATCCAAAGATGTCTTGGGGAATTTTTTTTTTAAATCTCATGTTATTTTTTATTTGGACTTTTCTTTTTAACCTTGCTGGTGTTTTGTTTCTATATCATGGTTTCCGATTTTGTGTTTTCATGGAGTGTGTGTGTGTGTGTGTGTGTGTGTGTGTGTGTGGTTGTGCATTTCTCCTGTTCTTTTATTTCATTTGTTACTTTGTTCATTTTGTTTCATCCTTCCTTGTTTGCCCTCTTTATTTGCCTGTCTGTTTCCTTAAGAGCAAGATAAAGAAGAGATGGAGTTGGAAGGGTGGGAAGAATGTGGGAGGTGATGGGGGAGGGGAAACTGATCAGAATATGCCATGTAAAATTACCTTTATTTTAAATAAAGAATAAAATTTTAATACAAAGAAAGGTTAAGTGCTGGTAGGTGGGGCTACACCCGACCTCTCCCTCAGGCCGGATTTTCCTGTCCCATTGGCTAACCCACCCCCTAAGCCTGAACCCTCCCCTCCACCAGACCTTACTGAGGAGAGTGGAAGGCCCCAACTGTGCTGTGTCCAGTAGAGGAGGGAAGGAACTAGTGTCTTGTACTCCCTGGAAAAATCCTCCTCCCACCTGAGATAAGAGGTTCCCGGATATCTGCTTGCGGTCCACAGTCCAGTGGACTCTCATGCCCGGGGAGGTAAAAGGAGGCTCAGAGAGTTGCTGAAGGGACAGGCTGAATGGTCCCTAGAATTGTCACCTCCAATCCACTTCTATGGTCACCTCCCTCCCCAGAGTGCCTTGGTGGGTCACTTGCTGTCTCCTTTGACCAGGGCCGCTGTCACTAGATGGGGAGGAGGGAGGGCAGGAGTGTCAGGGCCTGGCTTGGCTACTTCTAGCTCCAGCTCTAATGTGCTCTGGGGCTGCAGGCTATGGGCTGCATCCACAGGTGGTTCCGAGGGTGCAGCCCGCCTGGGAGTCAGGAGGAAGCCTGTGAGACCCCAGAGAGAAGGCTCACATAGCTGCAGCCTGCTTCACAGCTCCAGCCCTCCTGTCCCCTGCCTCAGAGTCCCCAGCTTTTATCACTCCTGGAAAATACGTGTCTACACCTAAGGTAACACAGCTGTGGCTTCTGGGAATCCCAACACCTCCAGAGGGCAACCCTCTACACTGCAGAGCGTCCCCCAGACACAGGCCAGGCCCTGCACGTGCTTCCCTAGCCCAGAACGTCAGCAACGCCTCGTGGGAAGCAATGGCAGACAGTAAGATGAGCCACATCTGTCTGTCAACCTGGTTGATACCATGCAAATGGAAGAAAGGGATGCCCCAGCCCAGGTACATGCGGCCAGAGTGGGACTTGAGTGGGAGCCTGCCCATCTCCTCTGACCCTTCGGTAAAATAGGACAAAGGTGAGGACGATGCCTTCCACACAGAGCCCGATCAAGGGTGAGGGCAGACACCAGAGCAAATACCTGGTCACTCCAGAACCAGTGCAGGGACATGGTAGGGGGACACACGACACAGGCTCGGTTGTATGGGCGGAAAGTGTTGCAACAGGGCCCCAGAGCTGAGCTGTCTCAACTGGCCCCCAGCCGAGTGCACCAAAGGCATCAGAGGACCCTCATCCTCCCTGCTACACAACCAGTTTCCAGAGCCAGCCTCTGGGCATTCTTGATGTCTAGAGGCACTGGTCAGGGAAGTGGCCACCTCACAGGTGTCCCAGCTCTTGCAGATTCACAGCCTTGAGCCGAGCGCCCTCTGGTGGTCATGTACTGTCTGACCACCGCCCCATATACTCAGTTTGGCCAGTGAACTTTAGGGTCACAGGTGGGCCAGGCAGAGGATTCCGGGGCCCTCCACCTTTTGGATAGACATTCAGTATCTTCCTGGAGTTCTGAACCACACCACCAGAACTGTTAACAGAACTCCAAGAGAAGTTTATCCTTCCACGGGCTCTCTCCAGCGGACACCAGTGTTCAAAGTTGAAGGAAGGGACCAAACGCCTTGCACTCTCATGGGGACAGCCCTGGAACATGCTGTCTGTGAAGAGCTTCCACAAACCCAAGACTCTTTTGCTTGCTCACTCCCATAGCCCGCAGCTTGTCTGGCAGTTGCTGACACCATCAAGCTCCGGCAAGCACATTTAGTTAGCCGCCATGCCTACGTGTGAAGAAATGCCCATTTCAAGATGCACAGAGACGCTGAACTCTCTGCCAGAGGTGACACCGCCTGTAAAGAGCCCACTGACATTAAACTCAGGAGCAAGGATCCACAACCCCTGTGGGAAGGTAAAAGCCCCTTGTGTTGTGGAAATACCCGCAGGCTGGGTGGAGCAAAGATGAGGTTGGGGCCCCAGCTGAGGGTAGTGATTTGCCTATGGGGTCCCAGGGCAGGCAACCACCCCACAACCCCTCAAGCTATCCAAACATAGGCATGGGTAATGGCCCAGGTTCACAGAGGACAGGCAGTGGGTCACCCCAGCCTCAGAATTTAGCCCCACTGTTCTCCAGCTATGTGACCTTGGAAGGCTCCTAGTCTCTGTACCTCAGTTTCCATGTCTATTAGAGGGGTCATCACCTTCTTCCCTCTGGGGGTTGTTTTTAGGACTGGGTGATGTGACTGGCCACATTTGTCCTTTGAATGATCTGCCATCACCAGCAAATGTGCGACTCAATTTGTAGTTCCCTTCCCCCAGGTCTCAGTTTCCCCATTTGGTAAATGGAAGTTTAAATGAATGTCACAGGTCCTTGGAAGTGGCTGCCGGTGGCTGGGGTGGCGTGGCCCTGTGTCATCGGTTCCCTCACAGTTAGTCTCATGGAAGCAAAGGGTAGATATATTTGGTGAGACGATAGCTATCTGCCAAGAGGGCCTCACCAAGTCTCTTCCACAAGAGACAAGAGCAAGACTGGTGACTGTGAGGTTGCTCCCGCCCCCCATCCCCAGTCAACAACACGGGTGTGGCCTCTGGCCTCTGACATCCTCTGAGCGGGAGAACAGGATGGCTGGCCAGAATGCTCTCCCACTGGCCCATGGAAGCACAGCAGACTCTTGCTGACAGTTCCTGGGGCCGAGATGCCCCATGGGTGAATCTGCTCTGTCCTAGCTCCCATGTGCCCACCTCTAGCAGGCAGAACCACAGGTCAGGGAGGCCCTGGGACAATCAAAGGCCAGTGAATGTCCTGAGATGCCACCTTTGGGGATGGAAGGAGGCTGGTGGGCTCCTTCTCCAGAACTGGGACATCTGTCCTCAGCCCCACTCCCTGTCCCCTTGCTGAGGACCTAGGCCATCCAGTCTTCCTCAGTTAAGGCAGAACAAAGGGAGGGCACTCTGGGAGCTCACCTGGTTCCTGAGAACGTCCCCACCCACCCCAGCCCCCACCTCGCCTGGTGGCACGGCACAGTCACTCTCTGCCAGACAGGAGGAATCTCTGCTGTCGAAGAGGGAGAACCCCCATCTCAAGGTGCGTGGGAGCCCAGAAGCTTCCTGGCTCTGTGGGCTGTGAATCACTTTTTACATTAGAAAGTACCTGGGCGTGTGGAGAAAAGTCTGGAAGGAAGTCAGAGCATGTGGGAAGAGGGGCTGGCACCGGGTGCGAAACTCCAGCCCGTGGATTCCTTTGGGGCCCCTCCGCTTTCGGCGTGGCCTGCAGAGCACTGGTGCTAACTGGAAAGTGTTCATGACTCTCTTTTGAGCCCACCTGGGACACTGACACACCTGGACAGAGGTCTGGGCTGAGGCGGCCACTGCCGGGACTTCGGCCACCAGGGGGCACCCTTGATCTATTTTTAAGCTGATCTATTTTAAGTTAGGACTTGGCTAACAGGTGGGCAAGGGTCGGGAGGGTTCCCAGGGTCCTCCCGAGACTGTCTGTGGAGCGAGGGTGGCTCTACTGTGAGTCCCTCTGATGCGTGGCCTTGAAGTGAGCTTTGCCTCAAGTCCCAGCCCCTGCAAAGGTTACCAGGGGTCTCTGTTCCGCGAGACCCCGATTCCCCATAGGGCTAGTGCTCTGGAGGACTTTCTTCCCTCTTCCGCTGACTCTAGGTCAGCACTACAGCTCAGGTCCACCCTACTGTGTGTGTGTGTGTGTGTAACTCAGGTTGTCAATCCCTGCCCACGTCCCCCAAGGCTTTCTCTGTGTAGCCCTGGCTGTCCTCCTGGGACTCACTCTGTAGACCAGGCTGCCCTCAAACTCAGAAATCCTCTTGCCTCTGCTTGCTGAGTGCCGAGATTAAAGGCTTGTGCCACCCTCAGATTGTCGAACCTCGCAGGAGGTGCCTCTACCCAAGTAGCCACCTTACAACCTTCGACCTTGCTCTCTCATGGAACGCTCTCTGTTTCTGGCTGACCAGACCCTGCCGGCCTGAGTATCTCCCTGGCATCTTTCCACCTCCAGCCCCGGCACCAGGCTCCCTCAAGCTCTCCCAAATGCTCCCACCAAAGGACCTTTGCAGGGACATAACCCATCCTTCTTTGTCCGGCTGGCTCTTCTCTCAGGTATGTGCTGTGCTGGTGGGTGTGTCCTTCTGAATGTCACCCTTTCCCCTGCATCTTTAGTTACCCTGTGAGCATCAATCTAACAGTTTATCATGTCCCAGTGCTAAGAGCATTGCTTCCACCCCTCGTGACCACTTCATGGTCATTGAAAGAATGAAGTTCACAGGGCACCATGCTGCCCTGTGAATCCGGAAGCCTGGCTGACTTCACCTGTGGCCTGGGCTCTCTTCCACCTGTTCCTTGTGCTCTCTCAGGAGCTGAGGCTTCATCCAGAAAGTCCTGGGTGGCATCTTCGCCCATGCTGGGGCAGTGACCTCCTCCCTGGACACCCTTTCTTTTCTTTTCTGCCGCCAACCTCCCACCTGACCTGGCCTCCACTGCCCTTTCTCCATTAACATGTCCTTGTTCCTCCCAGAGTCGGCATAGGCCTTCCCCCTGAATACCACCCACAAGTTCAGCCCGAGGCTCCAGCTGTCCACCATGGTCAGCATTCTGCTGGCCTGGGCAGGCACCACACTCCTCAGATTCTCTGGCATCAACATCAGCATCTGCCAGAGGACAGGAGGGATACCCCTCAGCCCACCCCACGGCGCTGCCCGGCTGTGAGGCATGTCCTAGTATTACACCAGCGTTCCTAATGCAAGTACCATCTGACCTACCTGAGGCTGGGGTGAGTTGAGGGACAAAGGAGGGGCAGTTCTGCCCTTGGCCTTTGCAGGGAGGTGGGTGTTCAATAGTGAGCCCCCCACTCCCCGGCCCACCGTGCACCAATCCTCCTTCTAGGCTGTGTGGACCTAAGCAAGTGCCCACGCTCTGTGCCTGGCTTCCTGTTGGGACTGACATGCAGGGAGGTATGGGACTCTAGGGCCTGACCCAGATGCCAAACAGTATCTGCGGGGCAGGAAGTTAGTGCGCAGAATGCTGAACTGGGTCTGCCCTACCCGTGGAGGTGGTAAGCCTGCAGTACTGGCTTACCTGTCCACACCCTACCCTGCCACCAGCTTGCCAGGAGCCCCTATGAGCCTCCGCTTCTCTCTCTCTCTCTCTCTCTCTCTCTCTCTCTCTCTCTCTCTCTCTCTCTTGGGGTTCCCATCCTCCTCAGGCCTCCGGAGAAGGACCGGGTTCTCCTAAGGGCTCCTAAGCCGCCCTTCCTCTGCAGAGCAGAGCCCATTCCCTTAGCTCTGGGTCTTCATCTTGGGGAAGCAAGTCCCTCCTTTCCTTCCCGCTCTTGTCCCATCTCCACCCCCAGCACCCTCTGTGATCTCTGGGGAGGAGATTTCAGCCAGGACCCTGGGCCATTGTTGGGCCTGTTAATAACACAGCACAGTGTAAACCTATGGTCTCTAAACTCACTCTCTCCCTGCCAAATACCCACACGGGGACTCCGGACTTTGAGCCAGACAGAGCCAGGTGTCTACAAGGACCCGAGCTCCCTCGGAATGCTGACGTCCTGACCAGTGCCCCTCTCAGAACTGGTTAAGCATTGATTTTTTTCTGGCCCATTCTGGCTCAGGACAGCCCTGATAGCTAAAGCCAGATGCCACAGGTGGCTGAGACACTCCCCCCCCCCCCAACACACACACACACACACTCCAGGCTTTTTACATGAAATGAAAGGACATGGGATGGGAGGGGGTGGGATGACGTCCCTAACTCCATCTTCCCTTCTGACAGTCAAGGTCCGGGCAAACTTTCTCTCACCTCTGTCTCCTAACCCCCATCCTAGCCTGAGTCCTTCCTGGCCCGCAGCTTGCCTGTCTTGGGGAAACTGGTTGCTGACCCCCTCTCCATCCCTTTCCTGTAGCTCTGGGAACCCTGCCTCTTCCCTGGGAAGACAGGAAGAACCTCAGGCTGTCCTTGGATCACGTGGTCTGAATGTCCATGTCTCCCCCACACACACCCCCAATTTTCAGCAGAGCACTGACCAGGCCACCACCGTCTCCCTGAGGAAGTCTCCATTGCCTGCATCATCCCTCTTTACATCTCTCTTCATTCTCTACCCAGCAACGAGGGACCTCGGGGAAGACAAATCTAGTCAGTCTCTCTCTGTCTCTCTTTAACCACCCATGGCTCCTGTTGCCCCTAGGATGAAGACCCAACCCCTCAACGGGGCCTCGAGCCAAGCAGATGCAGCCACCACCCCTCTGCTTGCTTCCATCTAGCCCTGAATGGGCCGGCCACACTGCGTCAGCCAGCTCCAGACACACCTGGCCAGGCCCCTGCCTGTGAGCCTCTTGTGAGATTTTTACTTCCCAGAAAGCCCTTCTTATTTCTCAGGGCCACAGGCCTCTCAGGGTCTAGGTCCCACCTTCTCTGAGTAGCCTCCCGGGGGACCCGTAAGGGACTCCCTTAGAACATTGTCCTGCTCCACCACCCCCTCCACAGTGTCCAGAGAGAGCAGGCCACTGGCCCTGGTCACAGCAAGAAAGCATTCCCTCTCAAAGGAGAGCCAGGCACTGTAGCTGCGGCTCTCCACACTTCTCATCGGCAGCCGCCAGCCCCCAGCAGCCCACTCCTGGTGATATGGACTAACTCAGGGACACTTTCGGGCATGTCAGTAGAGGGAGTACCCTTGAAAGCCTGCCTGGGTGGATGGCTGATGTCTGCCATGGAGAGGAACCAGCATGGATGGTACTCTGTGATTATGGAGTACTTATGTGCTGCCCTGAGAACTGAATTCAATTCCTGCCTCCTTCCCGGGCCCCAGGCAGTATCCAGTCTCCCAAGTCAAGCTGACCCTGTGCACACCAAGAAGACAATACTCGTTTTCCTCATGCGTAGGAAGAGGCACCGAGGAGTCAGTCCTAGATACCTCTGTAGGTGTGGGGCCTCATTTAACCACCACTGCTGGCTTGCAAGGGGGCTGGGGTAGCATACAGGCCCCTACCTGGGACTCAGTCCCAGGGAGCCCTGCACCAGATTCAGAAACCTCACCACAAACCTCAACTTCAACTCTCAATTCTCTTGGGCCTCAGTTTCCCCATCTGTTGAGCCTGTCACAGCCTACCAGGTATGAGGCTCTTTCCTGAGCCTGTCACACCTATTATGGCTTGGATTCTCGGATCGGACCTCCAAGCCCAGCTGCAGGAGTATCAGAAACTTGGGGGCTGAGAGGAGCACCTCGGCACAGAGGGAGCACTGTGTACACATGCTTTCATCACTGCCCCAGCGGTGTTGGAAACTGAGCTTGTCGGCTGTGTCCAGAATGTGCCAGGGTCCATAGGGCCTGCCTGGAGGTCCAAGCCTACCAAGGTGGACATCCCTCCTACCTCTTCCTTACACCCTGGCCATACCAGCAGGTTCTAAACAAGCACTGGAATGTCTGAGGGTCCTGTCAGCTTCTGTGTCGTATGGTTTGGAATGCTGCTCAAGATGGACAACAGGTAGGAAGGCTTGGGCTCCCAGCAGAGAGCGACCAAGAAGCCTGGCCATTTCTAGAACCCAGCTTCTCCGATGCCTGAGCTTCCTTCAGTGTGATGGGAAATCCTCTGCCATGGAGCCCCTCCCTAGAAAGGGTGCCTCTAGGGAGCAGGTGCTGGTGCATGGTGGGTCCTTCTCCCACTGCCTTCCATATGTGGCAGGGCTGTGCGTCACCCTCCTATTGCACCAGCTATAGCCCCGACAGAATTGCCCCGACTCCAACCCCTTCCTCATTCCTGGCTTCATCCACGCCTTCTGTGAGCACAGCACGCATGCTGGGGGACCAGTGAGGCCCCTTCTCCCCCCCCCAATACTCTGCCCCACATTAAGAAGCGGTTTCAGTGGAAGATGAAAGAGAGGGGTTCTTCGAAACTGGAGCTCTCCCTGCAGCTAGAATATGTCTTTTCTAGAAGACTCCACGGAGAAGGCGGGCTACCCTTCTCTGCTTAAGAGCAGATCCCCTCTGCCTGGGAAAGCGTCAGGAGGCCCTGCGTCCAGCAGTGGGTCCCGAGAAGTTCCCCTGCTGGGGACACTGCAGGGCAGGCAGGTGGAGGTTTGCCAATTTCAACCTTGGCAGATCCCTCCGTGGACCTAAAGGCCTTCTAGAAGGGTCTGTAAGGCACAGGCATGTGCTCTGTGAGCAGGGTTCATGCCCTGTCATGGGGTATCAATGCGCCTATATGCAGAACGGCTCCACAAAGTTTGATCTGATTAACACAAACACAGCCGCTCCCCGGGGTACCTCACCGCAGCCTCACTGCCAGCTGCCCCAGGACTCACATGCCTGTATACCCCAGCATGGACACATCTCTCCACGCTGGCCACACATGGACACCTGCCCCGTGCTCAGACAATGTGAAACCCGTCCCTTCTGACCCTGGTTGCCCATCTTCCCAGTCTCCAGCCTGTAGCCTCTCTTTACTCCTTCCTGGCTCTTACTTCATTCCATCTCTCTCTCCTCTGCCTGCCCTGGCCAGGACATAGGGTGGTTGGGTGGCTTGTGTGGGTGTCTGAAGAGTACCCACTATCAACAAAATAACTGTCCCACACTTCTTTTAAAAATAGGTTTTATTTCCTATGTGTTGTTTTTACCTAAATGTAAGTGCACCACATATGTGCCTGATGCTTGCAGAAGCCAGAAGAGGGCACCAGATCCCCAGGGATTGGAGTTATAGAGGCCTGTGAGCTGCCATGTTCGTGCTGGGAATCAGTCCTGGGTCCTTGAGAAAGATGGTCAGTGTTCTTAACTGCTCAGCTGTCTCGCCAGCCACCTGTAGCATGGTTTAAAAATATGATCCGATCACTTGAAGCCAGGTGTGGTGGTACGTGCTTCTGATTCTGACATTCAGGAGGATTACTATGAGCTGAAAGTCAGCCTGGGCTGCAGAGTGAGTACCAGCCAGGCCAGGGCTAGATAGCAAAACTTGTCAATGGTTATGATAATAATAATAACAACAACAACTCCTGTATTTTAATCAAAACCCAAAGATAAGCCCACTCACCACCGTGGATGTCCACAGCTGCTTCGGCCCCTGTGAACCCAGGACAGCCAGCAGGTGGCTCTCCCAGGAGGTGCTGCGATGGGGGCAGCTTGCTGCAAAGCTGAAATGTGGCTTCAGAGTTCAGCCCTAGGTCTTCAGGCTACTCAAGGAATTTGTTATTCCCTGAGCACAGGCTGTTACCCAGTTAGGACAACACAGCAGGTGGAATGGACTGGCCCCATCCAGACTAGCCCTGCTGGGGCCAGAGGTCCTGGCAGAACAGAATTCCACTCTTTCACGGGCCAAGGGCTGGATGCTGGACTCTGGCATTGACACCACCTCTCTGAGATCTCCAGGACAGGCTTTGTGCTCCATGGCAGATGGCCCTCCAGAGAGATCCCTGTTTCGGAAGATTCCAGGCACCCAGGGGAGCAGAACTGCTAGAATGGAGGTCCTGTGTGCACCCCAAAGATCTTCTACTGGAACCTCGGCCTACTGATGGCAAAGGCCAAGAACTCCGTGGGCTTCCCAGCCTCTCCTCCTTACCCAGCTTCCTGCCTGTCTCCAGGCCAGTAGGTGGGACCTCTAGCATGTGTCTGAGTTGACCCTGTCTCCCTAAAGCCCTTTCCTGAAGCACAGCCACCCTGGCTGTCTCCTCCAAGGCTTACAAAGGACAAGTCTGTCACGTGCAGGTCCTGGCCTGGAGGAGGTCCTGGGCCCAGCCCTGGGTTTCCTTCCCAGGTTTTCAAGGTTCCCCAAGTTGCTCTATCCAGGGTCCCCACCTCACCCTCCGCAGTTGTAATGCTTCTGCTGCTCTGTGCACATTGAGCCCTACCTTCATCTCCAGTCATCAGCAGCTGCAGCATGGACTAGGGAGACAGACTGTTTGGGGTCAAATCCTGATTCTCCCACTTCCTATGTGTCCTTGAGCCCTGGCTTAACCTCTCTGTCCCTGCAAATTAGGGGTAGACAGTTCTTCCATCTCAGGGTCTTCAAGAGGCTTCAACGGGCAAATTCGCCATCTTTGTTCTGAATACAAGAGAGGCTCCTAGGAAGGCCCAGCAAAGGTGGGGAGCAGAAGGAAAGGGGAGGTGGTAGGCCCTGGCTTCTTGCTCCTCGGGGCCCTGGGAACAGTGCAGAACGCAGCATGGTCATTTGGAAGTGAAGGTTGCTCTAGTAGAGCTGACAGTTGGCCACTGCCCTTGGCAGCTATGAGGAGTGTCAGAAGCCACCCATCTTTGCAGAACAGCTGTAGCAGGCTCAGTGCCCCAGGACCAGGTGACAGGTGTTGCTATGGACACCACCCAGGGAGGCTAAGAGCCATAGGGACAAACAGCATTTACAGGTGGTTGTGAAGGCAGCACTCACACCTGGTGCCTGACACACCTGGGGAGCAAAGGTTTATACCAATGGTCCCCTCTGCCCAGGGTGCCATTCCAGTACCACATAGCCATCCCCTAGGTCCAGGCTCAGCACCATGTCCCCTGCTCAAGAGCACCGGCAGTGCCAACCTGTAATTCCAGCACTCATAAGCTGACTGGGCGAATTGTGCATGGGTAGATGCATGCATGCATGGCTACGTGTGGAGACGGCTGCGTGGGTGGATGGGTGGTTGCACAGAGGCTGACTGGACCCTATCGTCCAGATGAAAAACCTGAGCTCTCACCTCACTGTTGCTGATCTCTCTGACAATCACAGCTGATTTTTCAGCCCCAGCTGATCAGCACACACAGATTCTTGGCATCACACACCACACAAATGGCCTCTAGTCTTGCTCCCCTCTGAATCCTCATGAGCTGGTCTTCTACTGTCCTCATTACTCTCAGCACTTCTCTCTGCCAAGGCCCTGCATAACAGGCTATTAAAGTCCTTGCCCATAGAATCCACAGGATTCACCGCCCCCCAAAAAATAGGTGTGTGGTGCTGGAGAGATGGTTAAGAGCGCTTGCACAGGACCTGAGTTCAGTTCCCAGCACCTACATGAAGGTTTACAAACATTTTTAGCTCCAGCTCTAAGAGGATCTTGTACCCTTTTCCAGTTGCCCCAAGGCATTGTACACACATGGTGCATCAACACATATGTAGATAAAGCCCCACATACATACAAATAAATAAATAAAGCTTTTTAAAAAATCAGATTAATTACAGCAACAAGCCCACTTCCTCAGTACCAACTTCTACCTGGTTTCCTTTCCATTGGTGCGGAAAAACACTCTGACAAAAAGCAACTTAGAGGATTAAGAGGTTTACTTCAGCTTACAAATCCAGGTTGCAGTTCATCACTGTGGGGACGTCAAGGCAGGAACTTAAAGCAGCTGGTCACATCACACCCATCGTCAGGAGTGGGAGACATGAACTTACACTTGCTCACTTGCTTGCTCTCAGCTAGATTTCTCCATTGTCATGCAGCTCAGGACACCAGCCTAGGGAATGGTGCCTCCCACAGTAGGCTGGGTGTTCCTGCATCAGTTAGCAATCAAGGCAACCCCCTACCCACACCCCCAACTTGGTCTAGATCATTCATTATGAAGACTCTCTTCCCAGGTTGTGTCAAGTTGATAGTTAAAACTAACCAGCACAGGTAGTTTAAACCAAATGAGTTATTTCACCTTCAGGTAACAAAATTCCAGAGGAAGGAAGCTCAAAATCCACAAGGCACCTTCTAGAAATCACTAAACACCAGAACCCCTCTTTCTTAAGCTCCTCTATACTTAATACAATTCTTCAACTTCACAACCCAAAGTGGCTGCTGGTGCTCCAGCCATCAAGTCCCCTTCCTAGCTGCCAAGAAAGAGAAGTTCATGTAGAAGGAATTCTCTAGAAAGTAACACACATGACTCCTTCATTTATGTCTTGCTTGTCAGCACTTGGGCACAAGTCCATGTGCTGACAAGCTGAAAAGTAAGGACTCCCAAAACATATGCGGTTGAGGGGTAGTGCGTGCAGCTAGCAGCTCTGCCTGGTGACTGAACAGGAGATGGTTTGGAGGTCTTTGATTCATCAATGCAGAGCCAAAGGCTGAGGGCACACAAGGACTGAACCTGGGGAAGCCCCCTGGGCAGGTCCTTGTTCTTCAACAGACAAGAACCCAGTCTGGGTACAGGCATTGTGACCCATGGGACCAAGGCCTGTGGAGAACCTTGTAGGATGGAAGGGTTATGGATTAGGAAGTAACTGGGCCAGACCAAGGGGAAGGGGGCTCACAGGAAGGGACCCTTGAGAGAACAGGGGGTGCAGATCCTCCTGAGGACCAGGGAGGAGGCAGCTCGCCGTCCCCAGCTCAGCCAGGTGCCCCGTGCCTCCGTCTCCCTGCCTGTGGTGTACGAATGGTGACTGCACTGTCCAGTGCAGACTGCAGATCTGGCTCACAGCTGGGGTCTCCCGAAGACATAAAACAGCCTGGAGACCCTCCCCTTCCTCACACAACCCAGAGAGCCTAGGTCTCGGTGCATTTGGGATTATCACATCTGGGAGGAAGCCGCTGTGTCTGTCATCTCAGAACAAACCATCCCATTTACCCATAGAGCCAGAATCCCCAGACCCTGCCCACAGAGCTCCTCCCACTGTGTCCAGGACCCTCCTCTTCCCTCCCACTGAGTCTCAGGACCCTCCTCTGCCCTCCCACTGAGTCTCAGGACCCTCCTCTGCCCTCCCACTGTATCCCAGGACCCTCCTCTTCCCTCCCACTGTATCCCAGGGCCCTCTTTGTCCTCTTCCACTGTGTCTCAAGACCCTCCTCTCCCCGCCCACTGTATCCCAGGACCCTCCTCTCCCCGCCCCACTGTGTCTCAAGACCCTCTTTATTCCCTCCCACTGTATCTCAGGGCCCTCCTCTTCCCTCCCACTGTGTCCTCTTCCTTTTGTATCTTAGGACCCTCCTGGTCCCCAACAAGACCCTGGACCCATTCCTGGGCATTGGTGCCTGAATCCAGCTATCATCTACTTTACAAACACCCACAATGACTCAGGTTTTTTGTGAAGTTCGGCAAACTAAACTTCTGTGTCCTTATTCAGTGCCAAGCACGTAGCGGCCATCCTCCCCCAAATCCATTACCAGTTAAAGCACAGCTATTATTTTTACAACAGTGCTCAGAAATGGCTTGCAATCTCTAATTTGCTAAATTGATGTGTATATTGACTAAATAAATATTCGGCACGAAGCCCGCGTCCCCTCCACACTTATTAATCCTGGGGAAATGGAAACACAAGACACGAAATGAGCTTCTGCTCGGAGCTGCAGACAGGAATACATTATGTTGTTTTCCTGAGTGTTCAGGGACTCGCATCACTGCAGCAGAAATCAGCCAATCAGCAAACTCCAAGTTTTCCATGACGCACTTGTCTGCCCAGGACGTGCCTGGGTTGCTAAGGCTCTTCAGAAGTTTAGAACAAGAAACTTTTATCTCTGTAGGGGGGAGAATCAAAAGGAACAGCATTAGAGGGCGTATTTAAGGGGCTTATGGCTTCAGTATTTGCAAGAAAATCAGAATTACTGGTAGGATCCACAAGAGACTCCCCAGGAGCAGTCCCCGCCTTCAACGAAGGAAGATATTAACATCCTTAGCTTGGGGGAGAGAAGGCAGCTGCCTGGGGAAGGGGCCCTGTCCTTGGTTGACAGCGCAGTTGCCATGGCGATGCTCATTTGACTCTTTCTTCACTGGGGCTATGCCCACTGTGTGCTATCCTGCTAGGCTGGCTTGTGCCATGGAAGCAAAGAGCCCAGTCCTGGGAAATGGGGAAGTGGGCCCAGCAGAAGGAAAGGACAGCATTTTCCTTTACCCAACTGGAAGGATGTGACTCCCCAGGTGCAAGCATTGCATCTCACATCCCCTCCACCCAGACCAGAAGCCTCCTCACTGGGCAGACACTGGTCCACTCCAAGTGGGACGTGAGTCCACAGTCTCAAGCTGAGTCAGGCCTCTTCCCTATTCCCAGTGTGCCCTGGAGCAAGTTGCATGCTCTTGTTGATGCTGTTTCTTGATGTGCACAGTTGAGAGTCATAATGGGATCACCATGGCAATGTTCCCAGCACCTGACTCATGTAGGCTGGCTGCTGCCAAAGTCAGGGAATGTACCTCTGCATTCATATGGAGTCCAAGCAACAGAAAAAGCCTATGCAAAGGTCCTGGGGTGGAACATGACTTCTGGCCTGTGATCAAAAAATGACTAAGCAGACAGGAAGGAGGCCTAAGATAACAATAAGGAAGACAGCCAATGCTGGATAACAATAAGGAAGACAGTCCTTTGCCAGTGAGAAGAGGATTGTACCTTGTGCAGTGACAGGCACAGGAGGCTCTTTAGGGGGTCTGAGCCTCAGTTTCCATAGCTCCAGGGCCAGGTGCAACCCCATGAAGCTCTTTCTGGTCAGCTTGAGGGCCCAGGAAGCTTTGTGAGTTCTGCAAGGTATGAAGTTCTCTTTCAAGAAACCACGTGATCACAGGCCATTAGAACAGCCAGGAACTGCAGTTGATGAGGATATAAACAGAGGCCCCTCGGCTTCTAGAGACCACCTTGGGAGGGCCTTGGACCCTAGGATCTGCCCAGAAGTACCTCATAACCTGCATCCTGGCATCTCATTTAGATTTCTTGACTTGAGAGAATGTTCTAGAAAGATTAACTCAAGCTCCCTTTAGTCTTTCCCCAAACAGGCCCAGAGAGACATGGCTGAGTGGCCATGAAGAGGAGAAGAGGGCTTATTCAGGGTGACCACATGGAAGAAGCTGGGTAATGTGACAGGTGTGTGGGGACAGGGGGGAGCATGATAGAACTTGCTGTGAAGGTCCAGCCCCATGAGAATGCAGTGTCCAGAACAAGAAAGTCCAACTCTACTTGGTTTGGAGATGGGGGCCACTCTCTGGGGACATGATGGAATATTCTAGGTCTGGGTCTTCGAGGGGCTGCCCACTTTTGCCCACGCTCACCCCTCATCCTGCACAAGCCTTTGTGCTTTGTATATTGCATCATCCCAGGGGATCTGCCTTGGTCTGGGGTCTGCAGTTGGCTCTTCCCCCTCTGCAGATGCCTGAGTTTCTAGGCAGAAACCAAAGTTCTGGGTGTCCAGAGTACCTCACTCCGGTGTGGGGGCGGTGGGAGGGAGCCAAGGGCTTCTGAGGCCACCGCGCCACCTTCCTGCAGTGATCCATCTTGTCTCGGCGGGGCTGGGGAATTGCTTGGAGGCGAAGCCGCATCTTGAATATTCATCTGATTTATGGTCTCTGCCGACAGCTTTATGAGTCCACCCACCGCTCCCTCCAGCCGGCCATCAATCTTCCCGAGACGGGGCCTCTGCCAGCAGCTCATGAATTAAAGAGGCCCCTCCGGCCCTCAGCCCGCCGCCCTCCCCGCGGCGCATCGTGTCGGAGGAGGACCTGACCAGAAGCCACAACACTGTGGTGTCTTGCTGCAGTGGCGGCTCTGGCGACCTTGGATGACTCTCCCGGGTTGTTTGTTTCAAGTGAGAGCAAGTCAGGAGCCCCGAGGCCCACCTTGCTCAAACTCTCAGACTCAGTTTCCCTATCTGACAAGGGGGTCATGCACAGCCCAGTTCCCTCTCCTTAACCTAGGTAGGGTGTGAGGCAGGGGGACAGGGTTCTGTGCCAGAATGCAGGTTACTGCAGTCAGCCTTGCTGCTAACATGGTGGAGAGGCTTGGAGGAAGGAGCATGAGGTAGAAAGCAAATGCC
This sequence comes from Meriones unguiculatus, assembly GCF_030254825.1. NCBI lineage: Eukaryota > Metazoa > Chordata > Mammalia > Rodentia > Muridae > Meriones > Meriones unguiculatus. Next base: position 106,616,568 of record NC_083352.1, read on the forward strand.
CCCAGAGTGTGTGAGAAGGGGCTCTGTGAAAGCCTGGCCCTGGGGAGCCCTCTGTGGTTTGGGGTATTGTAGGGTTTATCCATGATATGACAGGTGAACTGGGTTAGTTCTTAGACTTGAGAAGCCACTCCAGAACATTTCTGGAATCTACCCCTTGGACAGGGACCCCCAAAAGAAACCTATCTGTCAAATCCTGGGCCTCCAGGATAGACTGGAATAGCTAATCTGTGCCCAGTCACCAACACTGGTCAGGCCTGAAAGTGAAGGGGCTACAACTGTGTGGAGGGGACAGGCGCCCACAGCTGTCAGCAGGACACTGAGATCCTGTGGCCTTCTAGGGATCAGGCTGTCTTAGGTGTCCTCAGTCCTGAACTCCCACACCTGTCTTAGGGGCCTGGACCCTGAGCTGGAGATCAGAAAGGGGTACAAAGGAGACACCCCCGGAGGGTCACTCAGCATTGCCCACTTGTCCCTTTGACCCACAAAAAGTCCTGAGCATTTGTACCCAGGTTTCACCTGTGAGGACGGTTCAGAAGACAAACTTAGGAGAACCTTCCCCCGCCCAACCTCACCACGGTGAGCCTCAGTTTCCTCCAGTACAAAATAAGATCCACAAGCCCTGTTCCAGCTGGAACGCTGATTTGGACTAGCTCTGAAGAGGTGCCCTGAGCTGGTGGGGTGCTGAACCCCACCCTCCCCATCCCTATATGAACCTAGAGACAAGACCCAAGTGTCTGCAAGCCACAAATTTGGTTCTGAGAGCAGGGGACCTTGGGCAGAGGTGAAGGATGGTGAAATCCAGTGAGCATTTCCTGAAAAAAGGGCTGAACAAGTAGGCCAAATGTCACAAGGGACAAAGTCCCAACTTCTGGAAGCAGAAGGAGGATCCTGACCCGGACTTTCACCACTGCTGACCACGCTGGCACTAGTGTTGTTCATCCCATGAAAGGGAGGGCCAACAGTGTGCAGGCAAGGGCTAGGGGCTGGGCGTGGGACGAGAAGCCAAAGCCTGGGCAGCCTGTGATGATGGCTTTCCATATCACCTTTGAGGAGTCCCTTGTAAGAGCTGAAGCACAGACAAGTAGAGAGCCATGAGCCTCACTGCTTCTCCCTTCCTGCTCTGCAGATGAGGGTGACAGTGCAACCTTTGCTCCTGCCTAGCTCTAAGAACTACTGTACAGCCTCATCTATTGAAAAAGGATAGAAATGGCACCCAAGTGCCAGAGTTGAGAAAAGAAAGTGATTGGAAAGTCTACAATAAACAGTGACTTCTGAGAAATCAAAGTTAGCCATTAGCTTTACCAATGCTCAGGAGTATCACTAGATGGTTAAATGTAGGTAAACATGTGCACTCATCCAGTACCATCTGTCCACCCAGCCATCACACCAGATAGCTAAATATCTACCCACCTATCCACCTACCTACCCATCTACCCATCCATGCAGCCATCTATCCTCTATTCATGCATCCATGCAATCATCCATCCTCCTGTCCATCCACGCATCCATCCATCCACTTGTCCATCCATGCATCCCTTCACCAATCTATTCACCCATTAGTCCATCTACCCATCCATTCATCTATCTATCCATATGCCCATCCATTCATTCATCTGTCTATCCACCTGCCTGTCCATTTATTCATTGTCTAGTCATTCGTCCTCTTATCCATTCATCCTTCCCCATGTCGATCCCAGTTTCACATCTGTGGGTAAGGTGGTGGCAGGTTCTTGGCCATGTAGACAGCTAGACAGATGAGTGAGGGAATGAGGAAGTGAGAAGATGGCTGGCTTAGTGTGCAGATAGATTGTGGGTAGATGGATGTTCCAATGGTCAATTAGATAGATGAACAGACAGAGAGATGGATGAACAGACAAGTAGACTGCTAGCTGCTTGGGACCACTCTCTCCATGCCAAATTGTCTTGTTCCCAAGGGCGGCAGATTTCAGTAGCTTTAGCCCTTTCCTGATGCTACAAGCATTATCCAGGCCACAAGGGGCCAAGCCACAGCTCTCACAGTGTCATTATTACTGACTCCTGGGCTTCAGGGCTGATGCCTTCCGGAACTCACCAACTTACAAGGTAACGTGACATTTCATGTTCCCTCTAGCGGTACCTGGCCTTTCACTGAATGTGGCACCCAGCTGTTTGCTAGTTTGCCTCCGCTTGGAGGGAACCTGAAGCCCCTGCAGATAAGGGCCTGGTTTCCAGGATGAGGGGACTCCTAAAAGCTCAGTCTCCTCCTGCAGCTGCCTTGCCCCAGCCTCTCCACAGCTCCACCAATCTCCTTAATTATCCTTCAGTTAGGGTTTAATTTATCACTTGGTGGCAAAGCAAGCACCAGAGAAAGAGTTTCCCTGGCAACCAAGTTTTTAAACACAAGATTCTCTATGTTTTCAAAGCCACTTCTCATCTAATTTCCTCTCTGGAAATTAACTTGGAACTTGCTGGGTGCTGGAAAGTTCTGCCTAACAGCAGGCCGGCACTTATGTGTGAAGCCATCAAAGGCCCCACTTTCTCCCTGGCAGAGGCCGCTGCTGAGAAGTGTCTGGTTCCCTCCATCTCTTTGTTCCAAAATGGCCATTATGAATTGACCGCGGAGATTTGGCTTGACCACCAAACCACCAGTCATGATGACAGCAGCTGGCTTCTAACTTCCGGCTACCCCAGTTCCCTGGAGGCTAGAGCTGGGGACATGAGCCTTGAAGCAATGTGAAGAAAGCCAGGTGTCTTGGGCCTGAATGTACAGGTACCGCTGGCCTTGGCTCACCAGCTTAAGAGGAGCAGTGGAGGAAGAGGGCTTCTTTGGGTACCCCACCACCACAAACCTAGCTCCCCAACAAACAGAATATAGCCTAAGTCAGCCTTGTGGCCGGCTTTTCAGAAACATCCCCACAGTAAGGTTGGCGAACACTACATTCCTCCTGTCCCTAAGGCCTCCATCTATTCAAAGTCTAGCCATTAATGCAGCCTCTCCCCTCTACCTCTCCTCCATTTAGTCTCCCTTGCACCCCAAGCCCTGAGGCTGTGTTCCATGCAGCAATGTCTTAGAACCCCGTGCTTTGCTCTTTAGATCCTCATTTTCCAAATTTCACATCAGCCCATGGACTCTACTCAAATGCTGCTCCTTGTGACCCCCCAGCTTTTTCAGGGGCTCCCTGTTTGCCCACTTGTCTCGGTGGTAATGGGTGTGCTGCTGGCACAGGGCAAGTCAGGATGGGTCGGTTGCTGTCTTAGTGATAAGATGTCAGGTGGGGCGAGTGCAGGGACAAGGGCTACAATTGGTCTCTGAAGGGAGATAATAGTAGTGACTGAATGGAGACTGAGGGCAAGAGGGTGAAGGCCCAGGTGATGCAGATCATCTAGAAGCGTAGATGGTTGGAGTTTATCAACACAGATAATTAAGTAGGAGGGAAAGGGGCCTGTCAATAGGCAGAAGGAAGACAAGGAAAGAGGGAAAAAAGGGAAAGAAGGAAAGTTGGCTGCCTAAATAAGTAGGTTGACAGATATGTAAGTAGATACATGAGTTGGTGGGTATATAGACAGGTGGGTAGATGAATGTGTGGGTGGGTGGCTGTGTGAATGGGTAGATGGTAGGATGGGCAGATGTGGTTAGGTTGATGGATGGATAGATGTGTGGATGGATGGAGAGATGGACGAGTAAATGGGTGGATGAGTGGATGTATGTATGTATGTATGTTTGCATGGATGGACATTGGATGGATGGAGGGATGGATGGATGGAGGGATGGATGGATGGATGGATGGATGGATGGATGAATGGATGTGTGAATAAGTGGGAGAATAGATGAATGGGTGGATGGGTGAGTGGATGGGTGGATGGGTTTGTTAATGAATATATGAATGGTTAAATGAATTGACAAGGCACATCCCAGTGACACCTTCTCTCAGCTGGACACGCTAAATTGCATGCCCTGGAGTGTGGCCCAGAGGTGATCAGACAGTTCTGACTACAACAGAAGTGAGAACCTGTGAATTTTATCCACAAGAAATAGTCACTCTTGAAATGTTAGGACTTGAAGAAGTTTGTCAATGACCCCCAGAGAAGGACAGGATCTTCCCGTGGGACCCATTCATTAGGGAAGCCAATCCTCATAAGCTCATTTAAGCATTTGGGCTGACTCTAAGTGCCAGGCAGTCAGAGGACATTCACTGACTATTCATTGGAAAGTGATGGATTGATCATGGCCACCTGCCACGGTGGAGAAGCATGGCTGACTAGGAACAGCACAGGCATCTCAGTTCTAATTACATATCCCATCCCCAGCAGCTCAGCGCTAGATGTTGGGTCTGTCATCATCGGCACTGTTCTCCACAGCTGTGCAATGACTATCCCCAAGGCACTAGAGGGTCCAGGTGCCATGCCTCTTCCGGAACCATACTCAGGAAACAGCAAGGTCCACCCACCTACAGCCCAGTTGGTATAGAAGGCACAAGGGATAACTTGGGTTACGACCCAGATCCTGGAAGGCCATTCATTCATAAAGCCAATAAAAAACACAGGAGAAGAGGTCCCAACCCTGTGGCACTGTTGAGAGATGGAGGGACACAGCGTGTGTGTTCTACAAAGCAGTTAGAAGTACACTGGATCACTATCCTTTCCAAGAAGAAAGCTCCTCCCCAGGAGTGGACCACAGATTTTAGCCGAGGCCAGAGGAAGGTGTAGCTCCCTTCTTAACCCTTTCTCTCTAGTCCAGATGAAGCTTTCAAGTTATCTTCAAGCTCAAGACGGTGGGGGGATGACAGCTGAGGTTGCCAGTGGGTTGGTACGCATAGATGCTTGTCCACAGGTTGTGAAACAGGCAGCCAGTCTCACTGTGTCGTGTTGCGACAGGGGCCATAGGTTCCTGAGTGCTGTGCCCTAAATGTGAGCAGAACTTCCAACATAACTCTGGTTCATAAAGCTCTCTGTCTACTTTTCCCATCACCCCCCCCCTCCCCAGCAGGAAGGGCAGAGCATCAGGAAGATATACTCACTTCTGCTTTATCTATAAAGTGCTCATCTAAGGGCTTGGCATACAGTAAGTGCTCAATAAATAACCATTATTAAGGGACGGTGCGACAGAGGAAATTGGACAGATCAGAATTTAATTCAGCCATGTAGATTTATTGTGTTTCTGCCCAAGGGAAAAAAAAGACAATGGCTATCTTTTCTTCCCATCTCTCTCCACAGCTGACTTTGCGGCAGCGTCCTCTCATCCCTTTTGCCTGCAGCCTGTTGGGGGGAAAAAGAGTAAGAAGAGAAAGCCAATCTGGCATGCTTGGCTGAGCCCCTGTCTCTCCTGTCCACAGCTCCCTCTGACTTGATGTTTAATTTCCTGGGGTCAGAAAGAAGCATGTTGATGATCCCACTTAATTCAAAATGTAAATTCCATCTTGTATCAGCTAAAGGCGCTGAGCTCCGCTTTACATCATGGGGTACAACTGCCCTATGAGTCATCAAGCCCCTGCCTCCCTCTTCCCTAACCCTCTCCAGCACCTCAGACAAACAGCCTTGGCCTCTGCCCACCATGGGGCTAGACCTGAGTTCACCCTGAGGAGTAGAGTGTTCTATTAACAAGGGGACATTGGGCAGGGGGTGCATGCCAACCCCAGGGGATAGGCTTAGCCCGAGAAACTCCAACTGGACCAAACCACTCTCCTGGGGTCAGTCCTGAGCACCTCAGGCTCACAGATCCATTTACCTGGAAGCAGAGCCTCAGCCTGGACAGGGAACTTGCCAAGAAGCAAAACTGGGTGCGAGGGCCTGACTGCCTCTGCCCAAGCCTGAAAAGCTCTCCCTGTAGTCTGGTCAATGGCGTCTGGCATGGTGGCCAAGGTCTTTCTATTATTAATGTCTTTGGCTGAGAAGATTCCAATGCTGTCTTCTTACTGGCCTCTGGGCCACCAAACAGGTTTCTTCCTACCTTCTTAATGGTCCTCCCAAAGCCAGCCCGATGTCTTATTGTCAGACCTCTGCAGTTCTGAAAGGCCCCCTGAAAGAGGAGGCTAAAGGCTTCTGCCTGTCATCTGTAGCCTGGACCTGAACCAGGCTTTGGCTTAGCACAAAAGGTGAAGGGCTCCCGGGGTGTGCCTATGACTCTGAGCTTCCTCTTCAGCACCAGTCCTTTTCTGATGCCAGCACCATGGCTAGCCCTGTGACATCTTCCTGCTGGCAGGACTGGTGAGGGTCCTGGTCTCCAGACTAGGGTCCCTCGCTTCTTAGTAGGATCATCTAGGCTCATGGTTGGTCAAGGTCTCCCTGTGCCTGTTCCTGGAACTTGAGGGTCCTGGTGGTTTCAGCTCTGCCACCTGCTGGTCAGGGGACTTTTTGTTGGACCTGACTTTTTTAGTCCTTGTTTCTCTTTTCTTTTTTCTTTTCTTTTTCTTTCCTTTTTTCTTTTCTCTTCTTCCTTCCTTTCCTTCTTCTCTCTCTCCTTCTCCTCCTCCTCCTCCTTCTTCTCCTTCTTTTTCTTGAGACAGGGCTTCTCTGTGTAGCTCTGGCTCTCCTAGACTCACTTTGTAGACCAGGCTCACCTCGAACCCACAGAGATCCTTCTGCTTCTGCCTCCCAAGTGCTGAAACTAAAGGCATGTGCCACCACACCCGACTGGCATTGTTTCTTATCCAGTCATTAATGAAATGAATTTCCTGTGGCTGTCCCATCTTCTCTGAAATTTTACCCTTTCTTCTAGTTAGAATCCCTGTGAGGAATGTATACCTCTTATCAGGTAACAAAGCACCAGCCTCTAGCTTTCTCTTTAGAAGGCAGCTGGATTCTGATATGGTTATTAAGTGAATCTTTGTTTATGCTGTATTTTTTCTTTTTTTAAACAAACTTTATGAAGCTGTAATTTAGATACCATAAAAGCCACCCATTAAAATGCATGATTTAATGGGTTTTAATATATTCACAGGGCTGTGCAAACTTTCCCAACATTCCGCCTTGAAATATTTCCCAAAGGAACTTTGTGCTCTCTGAGCACTCCCGAGCCTCCTGCTCCCTGGACGCCTGGTCACTACCAAGCCACTTCTATCCCTCAGACCAGCTTGCTCTGGTTCCCACAGAGATGGAGTCGCCCAGCTCCAGTGTTTTTGCTGACTGGCTTTTCCAGTTATGATAAAGAATGTGGTTGTGCCGGGGTGGTGGCACTTGCCTTTAATCCCAGAGCTCAGGAGGCAGAGGCAGGCAGATCTCTGGGCTTTCAAGAGAGTCTACAACGAAGTCCAGGACAGCCAAGGAACAGAGAAACCCTGACTCTAAAAACAAACAGAGAAACCCAGCCAGGACTGAGAAATCCTGTCCCTAAAAACAAACAAATGAGGGGGAAGGGATTTAAAAAAAAGAAAAGAATGTGATTGTTGGACTGAAACAGCAGCTCTGTTAAAAGTGCTTGCTTAGCATGCATGGAGCCCTGGTTGAATTCTCAGTGCCACATACACTGGTGTGCTGGCTCGTGCCTGTAATCTCAGCACTGAGGGAGAAGGATCAGGAGTTCAAGATCAACCTCTGCTACACAGAAAGTTTAAAGGCCAGGTTGAGCTACATGGACAGTGTCTAAGAAAGAAGGAGGAGGAAGGAGAGAAGGAGGAGGAGGAGAGAAAAGAAAAGAAAATGTGTTGATTTAGCAAGGAAGGATGGGTTTGACGCATAGCTGTAACACTGTCCTCTTCTTATCCCCATCTTTTTGGTTTTTGTTTGTTTGTTTGTTTGTTTGTTTTTCATCACTGGGAATTAAACACAAATGCTGATATATGTTGAGCAGGCACTCTACCACTGCGCTACCTCCCAGACCTTGTTTTTAATTTTGATTTTGAGACAAGGTCTCGCTAAGTTGCTTAGGTTCACCTTGGCTCACTCGGAGCCCAGACAGGCCTTGAACTCGTGCTCGCCCTGCCTCAACCTCCCAAGCATCCCGATGTCAGCCTGTGACATCCCAGCTTCTACCGGTACTTTTCCATTTAAGAGAACTGACCGTGGGCTCTAGTCACCGTGGTCCATCAACAGTGGAGCACACTGGAGCTATTTGGGCATTGGCATTAGGGCCTGCCTGAGGGTCTTCAGACCCCTTTCCAGAGCTGCTCTCATTTGGGGTCTGTTCTGCTCTCCATCTACCCATAGCCACCACTGTCCCCCACTACTTCCTTCACCCTCCCACATCGCTCCCCAGGCTTGGACCATGGGAAGAAAGGTCGGAACAAAGTATAGAACAAAGTATAGTGGCCGGTCCTCGCTGTCAACAAGTTCCAAGGGACAGCTGCAGGCTGCCTGCCTCTCCCCACCCTTTCATCTGGAAGTAGAGCCTACAAGTTTAATTATGCAATTAAAGTCATTTTCCTGAGCTGAACAAATATTTACAGCGTATTTTGCTGTAAATTGCTTCGCCTGGAGAGCAGGTCTGTCACTCAGGCTGGCAAACACTGGCTCATTTGCATATCCCATTACCAAGGGGCTCACAGCCTAGCTGGACCACAGGACCTGGGCTGTGTGGGCAAGGCTCTCAGGGGGAAGTGTCAGCCACGTGAATGTGTTCTTGGCTCTACTCCGAGGCTGCTGTGGACTGAATGACGTCCGCTGCTCCTCTGTGGCAGCCCCCAAGTCCCCACTCTACGCATTTCAGAGACCTCTAAGCTTTTGTCCCAATGCTGAGGAGACCCAGATGGCCAGGAGAACATGATTCAGGGATTCGGTTCTGTAATAATCAACTCCTCATTGATCATGCCCAGCTGCCCTCCTGTCACAGGAACAGGTCCTCTGAAGTGGGCTTCGCCTGCATCCTGAGCCTCTCCTGTGGGTCCCTCACTCTGCTGAGCTTCCTGTAGAAGCCAGCCAGGAAAACCTCAGGCCAAACTTCAGGGAAGGCCAGAAGGCCACTGGTTCCAACTTACCCCAACCAACAGCTGCCATTTGTCCCCTCAGAAGGAACTGTTCATCTTCCAACTTAGCGTTTTGCCAGTTGGGGTGGGGGCTCCCGGCTTGATATAAATACTTTGCTTGCAGCAAAGTCCTGGGGGCTTTTTTGGAATAGCTGGTTGTGGGCAGGGATGACAGAAACCATGCACAAATCATCTACTAGTTGAAACTGGTGGCCCCAAGACATGAGCCCAGTGCTGTGGGTAGATCACCTCTTTTTTTGTTCTAACGTGACCCAGTGGTCTATTCTGGAACAACAACAACAATAAAATATATAGCTTCTTTCATTAATTCTTTATGGTTGGGCCATGGCCATGACAGCTGGCAACGTGGCTGTCAGGTCCTGGGTGCTTTTGTTAGGGTAGGTGTGATTTTTTTTTTCTTAGGAAACAATTTTTACTTTTTTCCCCTTTCTTCCTTTCTTCTTTTCTTCCTCCCTCGGTCCCTCCCTCCCTCCTTCTCTTTCTCTCTTTCCCCTTCTTTTTGTGGCACTGTGGATAGAGCCCAGCGCCTCCTGCACGGTAGAGCTACAAACAAACGTACCTTGAGGTACACCTCAGAAAGGTAGAATTGCTGGCCTCAGGCTCAGACCCTTTTGTCCGGGTCTTGTGAAAGGTGGAGGTAACTATGGGAGTTGGGGTGCAGTGGTAAAATGCTGCTCCTGGTCCTCCTGACTGTCTTCCTTCTCCCTTCTCTCACCCTGACATCTATGAGGAGGGAGGATGGGGATGAGGGCCGCACAGAAGAACAAGGGCCACTCCTGAGCACAGTTGCTCTTCAGAGTTAATGAGGGAGGGGAAGGGCAGGTTCCCATCATGATATGGCTTCCACCCAGCCACATTGGGGATCCAGAGGAAAGCCGAAATCGCTGTCCCAGTTGGGCCCTTTTCTGTGTCACGCCCCTTCTCGAATCAGCTCATCTGATCTCTTCAGATGTCCTCAAGGAAATGCAAATCTACCCATTTTTTACAGCCGAGGAAGCTGAGGCTCAGAGTTCCATGTGATCACCAGAGATCACACTGAAGAGGTAGAGTCTTGACTTGTCAATTTGCACCCATCCTCTCTTACAGACCCCAAGGCCTGCACTGAGCTGGGCCATTCCATTTCATTCTCATATCTTAACAGGGCCAGTGCTGCCTGGGGGACGTAGAAGAGGTGCAGGAGTACCCTAATGTCACACGTCTGGGGCTCACAGCTAGGCAGGAGGGGGAAGGGAGGTGGTCAGCCCCACAGGTGAGCCCACCTGGGGCCGTTAGCGGGTCAGCTGTGTAGAACAAGCCCCCTCCTCACGTGATCCAGTGTTCCTGGAAGAAACAGATCTAGGGAGCCAGCCAAGCCCCAGCCGCTTTGTTCCTCTGAGAGGCCCAGGAGAAGCCCAGGGCTCTGGTTCAAGGATCCGATCCCGCTTCACTTAAAGGGGAAGGGAAGGCTACTGAGTGGGCCCTGGGGGACGTTCTGACTGCCCTGGGGAATTGCGGGTCTGTGTAGGTGAGTGGCTAAGGGAGTGGCCGGAGGTGTCTAATGAGTGTGGGAATGAGGCAGCATCTGGGGTGAGGTGAAGGAGGGTAAAGCCATCTGAGCCAGCTCCCTGAAAGTAAAACATGCTGGGAGGGAACAAGCACTCATCTGCAGGGCAAATGCGCCATATAACACTGCATAAAGTTTATGGTTTGTTTAGACTCTTCTGGAAGAGCCAATAAATGAAGGGAGCAGAAAAGACTCAGGAAGGGCCAAAGGCTGACCTTGGGCCAACCCCTGCAATACCCGTTCCCAGGCAGCATATGGCACAGCTGAGTACACACCAGGAGCACAATTAATGCTCTTCCTTCTGGTTCTCCCTCCACTCCCTAGGCTCATAGAGACTGAGAAAAGTGTTACTCGTGAAAGGGCTTGAAGGCAAAGGCCTGTGCCTGTCCACAGTGCACTTACGGAGAGGGCTGAGCCCCTGGGATCAAATTCTCATTCAGCTCACCTACCCTAAACCCTCTGGATCCAGCTGTGCAAACGCACAGGCCTGTCTGAAAAGCTGCTAAAGAGCGCCAACTAGTGGCACCAATGGCTTATCACAGGGGAAACCAAGCTTTCTCCCCTCCCAGCTCCAGCTCCCGCCCCCCTCCTGGCCCACCCCCAGCCCCTGACAAGTTCCCTCCTTTCAACCTCTCAGGTCTCAGAGGAGCAGGATTAAAGCCCAAGGTGGCTGCTAATCAGCCTGCTCTTCCTTCGCCCGGATCAAGTAAAAAGAAAAGCCAAAGCCAATGAAATCCACTTTTTCTATAAAAGTTTATTTTGTACGTTTTTTTCCCCAAGAAGTGGTCAGGACACCTATTTTAATTATGTCAAGAAAAGTAAGTAAGGGTAGTGTATAAAAATAATTTAAACATACATACTAGCAACAAAGCAACACGTCTGTTACAACTGCAGATAAACTTGCCCAAGATTTTCCAAAGGTATTAAATATCGTGTAGACAATGGGACGATGCGTGCACACACACACAGACACAAACACACACACACATGTATATACAGCTCAAGTATGTTTTCTGTGCATCTCAGCTAACTGCTACAGCTAAAGTGAGAAACTGGATTCCTGAGTGACCTTGAAGTGGAACCAAAGCCTGCAGCGTGGCCAGGTGCAAACTTTGGAGCTCGTGCCTTGATTTCCCCTCCCAATCGTATTTGTCCCTAGCCTGTTCTCTGTGGTACTCTTCGGTACTGACTACTAAAAGATGCCTTTCTGATCTACTCAGCATTGTGGCTGTTATCTCAAAGCTGGGGCCGGCTCCCTGCGCATGTTCTGGGTGGGAAGGGGTGACTCTTGAGACGTCCCCCCCAGTTAGGATTACATCTGGCTGATTCTCTGTTTCAGGGCTTGGAGTTCCCTCTCAATCTCATAGGGGAGGTCGGCATTGACTTGCTCTTCCAAGTACCTCTCGATCTCCTCCACCTCCTTCTCCCAGAATTCCTTGGAGATTCCGAATAGCTCCTCCATGTTGACGTCCCGCAGGCCTTTCAGGTTCAGGGCGTTTTCCTTAGGGATGTAGCCGATGGGCGTGAGCTTGGCGCTGTCTTCCCCTTCGATCCTGTTGAACATCCACTCCAGCACCCGGGAGTTCTCGCCGAAGCCCGGCCACAGGAACTTGCCATCTTTGTCCTTCCGGAACCAGTTGACGTGGAAGATCTTGGGCAACTTGGCCGCTGGGCGGTGGGCCATGCTCAGCCAGTGGGCCAGGTACTTGCCAAAGTTGTAGCCAAAGAAAGGCCGCATGGCAAAGGGGTCGTGCATGATGACCTTGCCTGTCACACAGAGACCACCCATTGACCTCTAACCTGATCACACCCAATTCTCTCTCCCTCTCCCTCCATGACAGACACCAAGAAGAGGGCTTGGACTGCCTTTCCCGAGGCTTGGGGCCCAGACTTTGACTCACCCTTGTGCTCTGCAGCAGCCGTGGCCTCTGATCTCATGGCTGCTCCTACAAACACTCCATGCTGCCAGCTGAGAGCTTCGTAGACAAGGGGGACACCTTGAGTGGGGAGAAAAAGGTCATAAGACTCAGACATCCGAACTCTCTAAGACTAATGGTGCTATGTCATTGTTCAACTGAGTACTAGTATCTTTTTTTATTTTTATGTTAAGAAAGTTTCACTCCGTAGCCCAGAATAGCCTGGAGCTTACTCAGTAGCCCAGGCTAGCCGTGAACTTGCAAGCAATCCTCCTGCCCCATCCATCCCAGTGCTAGGATTACAGGTGTGAGCCACCACATCTGACAAACAGAATTTTCTATTGAGTTAATATTACATCTGCAGAGACAATAAACAGGAAACCGCTAGGGCCAGTCACACCAGAGAGGTCACTCAGTGGAACAGAGCACTAACCTAAGCTATCTCGGATCGCAGATCCAAAAAGGCCATTGGGGATCAGAAGGCTGGCCCTACATTTGAACTGGCCCGGTTAGTTTGGATATAGAGGGAGGAAGATCTTTGGAAATAGCTCGAGGAAAAGATTTCTAAGATTTCTTTGTATCACCACACCCCGGGTTCCGAGCCTGAACCAAGATGTCTCACCTGCAGGTCTACGGCCGCCAAAAATGATGCCCTCAATGGGCACACCTTCTGGAGACTCCCAGGCGGGATCAATGATGGGGCACTGGCTGGCAGGGGTGCAGAATCTTGAGTTGGGATGGGCGCATGGTTCCTCTACAAAAGAGAGATAGCCCTTAGCTTGTGGCCCAGATGGGTGGCACCCACACGACACAGCACATGGCTTCTGGAGGCCACTCACCATCCTGTGGTCTCCACTCCTTGTTCTTCCAGGAGGTGATGGTGACGCCCGGGGCCAGCGGCTCATCGATGCCTTCCCAGTAAACACCCCCATCACTAGTCTCGGCCACGTTGGTGAAGATGGTGTTCCTCTGGATGGTCTTAATGGCATTAGGATTTGTCTTCACCGAGGTGCCAGGAGCAACTCCAAAGAAACCGTTTTCTGGGTTGATAGCCCGTAAGTTGCCTGGAAAGTTGCAAGCCAGAGAAAGAGGTAAGAATGTGATCAAGTACAGCAGAGCTCTTAACGCCTTGCCAGGCTAGCTCACGTGTTAAATCTTCATTTCCGTTCCCCCTCCCTAAACATCACAGCCATCCATTTCGATCCACACACCATGGCCAACTCAGATTTCTGCAACCTTCTCCTTCTTCACTCCCTCTGCAATGCATCCTCTTATTTTAAAAATATTGTTATTTATTCAGTGTGTGTGTGTGTGTGTGTGTGTGTGTGTGTGTGTGTGGAGGTGGGGTGTGAGTGGTCCAGGGCACACATATGGAGGTCAGAAGTTAACTTGGAGGAGTCAGTTCTCTCTTTTCACCATATAGACCCTGGGAATCAGACTCAAGTCATCAGGCTTGGTGGCAAGTGCCTTTACCCATAGAATCAGCTCACCAACTGCAGCAATCCCAGGAAAACAGAGGTATGAGTATAAGCAAACAGCTGCCCATGGCCCTTTCTGTCCAGCTGGTCTTCACAAAAGGCCTGCAGGACAACACTGCTAAGGCCTGGCTGACTCTGAACTCTAACTCTCAATGCCCAGTGCTGGCAACTTAAGAGACAGTGGTGTCTGAAGCCAGCCACACACCAGGGGTCATGACTTGTCATCAGCCAGACCTGAAAACTCACCTTGGGCATCAAACTTCATCCAGGCAATGTCATCACCTACACACTCAACTTTCCACCCAGGAAGGGTGGGGTTCATCATGGCCAAGTTGGTCTTCCCGCAGGCACTAGGGAAGGCCGCTGCCAGGTACTTCTTCTTGCCTTCAGGGTTGGTTATTCCCAGGATCTGCAGGGACACGGATCAACACCATAACCTCTGATCCTTGACAGATAAAACTGTCACAAAACCCCCAGTACTCTGTATCATTGATTAAAAAAAAGAGAGAGAGATGAAAGGTACGTGTTTTTAACAAAAACACAGGCCCTATCTTTGGGAGAGGGTTGAGCCCCTTTCAGAGAGATGAACACTAAGATGCTTAGAGTCCATTTGCTCTTCTCCCACTCTGCCCTCAAGTCTTCGGAGGTTGAAGAATCTTGACATGGATCGCCTTTTCCCCCCTAGGCCCTCCCAACTTGTGCCCGGGGTTCCTGACTGCGTACCAGCATGTGCTCGGCCAGCCACCCTTCCTCCTTAGCCAGCCGGCTGGCGATGCGCAGGGCAAAGCACTTCTTCCCAAGCAGTGAGTTCCCGCCGTATCCGCTTCCAAAGGAGATGATCTCTCTGCGGTCCGGGAGGTGGGCAATCAGGGTCAGCTCCGGGTTGCAGGCCCAGTTGTTGACCAAGGGCTCTGAAAATGAGCACCGATATGAGCGTGTGGTGCACATTCCTGCCCGAGTCTCCAGGCGGGCCTTGAACCAGCTGTGGAGCTGAGAATGACCCGGAACTTCCGACCCTCCTGTCCCACCACCTTCAGTTTCTTCGGTGTCTGGGCTCAGACTCAGAGCCTCACCCACACTAGTAGGCAAGCTCTCCACCCGCTGAACCGCAGCCCCAGCCCCTCCCCTCCCTTTTGGGTTGGAAAGGGTGTACTTACTCTTTAAGGGAAGAGGGCACCCCACGGAGTGGAGGCACTTGATAAACTCCCCGCTGCCCAGGGCCTCCAGCACAGACACCCCCATCCGGGTCATGATCCGCATGCTGGCCACCACATAGGGTGAGTCAGTCAGCTCTATACCAATCTTGGCCAGGGGCGAGCCCAGAGGCCCCATGCTGAACGGGATGACATACATAGTGCGACCTACGGAGACAGACGGTGGGGGGGAGCCGGTAAGAAGCTATGGAGGCCCACGAAGCTTCCCCGCATCATGCTTCTAGCAGTAGCCATGGCCATGTCTCCCACGCCGTGTCCTCTTGGCCACCAGCCTCTGGTGTAGGTGGACACTGGGAACTACAAAATGCTGAAATTAAAGCTTTCATAACCCTCCTGTTTGGCCATGCTAAGCTGCTTTACACCCACGTGAGCAGGAAGCTTGTTATTTATTTATTGTCTATTTTATCTATTTGATACTAAGGATCAAACCCAGGGCCTTGCATATTCTAGGCCAGCACTCTATGACTGAGGCATTCCCACAACCCCCTCTTCAGTTTTTATTTTGAGACAACATGTAAGTTGCTCAGGCTGGCCTTAAGCTTTGAATGCTCCTGCCTCAGCTTCTCAGTGTCTGGGATGACAGGCCTGAGCCACCAGGACTATCAGAGGACATTTTAATATTCCTGTGCTACTATCCATCAAGCAGAACTGAGCGGTGCATTTTCACGTACGGACTACTCTTTGCAGCTCAGGCCACCATTAGGAGCATAAACTATGCACAGAGCACGCTGTCAGGCCGGGGTTTAGTCTCACTCACCTTTCATGCACCCTGGGAACCTGGCATTGAATGCTTTCTCAAAGTCCTCTTCAGACATCCAGCGGCCCAGCTGGCTAAGGCCAGTTTTGGGGATGGGCACTGTGTCCCTCTGCTCTTGGGTGATGATGACCGTCTTGCTTTCGATTCTGGCCACATCCCTGGGGTCAGTGAGGGCCAGCCAACTGAAAAAGTCACAGGGATCCCATCAGCAAGTCACCGTCATGGATGCACCCCTCCTTCCCATGTCAGGCTCTTCCCAGTCTTGCAGGACACAAGGACACTAGCCATGTCCCTTAAGTATGGAGGCTGAACCAACAGGGCCTTGACCAGGAGGACAGATGCTAGGCCATGAATTGGCCCTGGGGAGAGGCCTTTCCCAGTTATCTGGAATCTAGCGACTGGCTATGCTAACCTCACAGGGTGTCCGGATTCTGATCATTCTATTAAGTTTCTCTACCTCAAGGTTCCTCTTCATTCCCTCTTCTTCCAACCCCAAGAGGTGGAAGTGGGGAGCCTGTGGGCCAGAGAGTGTGGGCTGAGGGGACTCACCAGTTGTCATATTTCTTCAGCTTGCGGATGATACCCTCCTCCTGCATGTGGGCCAGCAGCTGCCCGTACTCCTCCTCGGAGCCATCACAGATATGGATATGCTCCGGCTGGCACAGCTGGGCATTGCCTTCCACGAACTCCCTCACTGCCTGGGGCAGGCTGTCAAGGCTGCCCTGGATGACCTTGGCAGAGAAGTCCAGACCATTATGCAGCTGAGGAGGCATGTTCGCAACTGTGTGGAGAGAGGCAGGGATGCTGGTGTCACCTGAAACAGAAAAGGGGGCTCCTGAGCACCCGCGCCCTTGGGCTCCTTCCAGCTCCATCTGTAGTCTTTGCATGGGTTGCATGGGACCAGGGAGCTGTGGTTGTAAAGAAAGCAAACTGTCCCATCACTGGTGTTTTCAGAGAGGTGAATGAAATGACTCTACCCACCTTTCTTCCTTTTGGAAGGGCTGGATCGGAGCTGGGAGAGCGCCTTGCCGGATCTTCCCTGTTGACCGAAGGCGTGTTCCCAGAGGGAAGGCCAACTGTGCTTGGTAGCCAGCCCTCCTTGCTTTAAATACTATACAGAGGGAGGTCAGCCCTGCCCCTCAGCTGTACCCGGAGGCTCGCCTCTGATGTAAGGGGCAGGCCTTTGGATCGTAGCCAGGGTCAGCAATGTTTGGAACTGACTTAAGACAATAAACTCCAAGGAGATAATGATTGAACTTGTAGTTGTTAATGAATGTTGGGAGGCCTCAGGCCCCTCCGTCGGCCATAGTGAATCCTTACACAACATTTGATTGACTAAACTTTGACCCCGCCTGTTGCTGATGCAAACTGCAGACTCTTTCCTTGATTGTCAGGTAGGGGTCAAGGACAGGGCTAGCTGGGACACCTCTTGGACTTCATATGTTTTTGGCAGCACATTTTGTGTGCCAGTGGCTGCTGGTTGTCAAAACACTGCAACTGTGAGGTGTCACTCCCATGGTCAAAGGTCATGAGAAGAAAACTCCAGCTCTGAGACATGCCCCTTCTAGATAAATTCTGCAACAGCTGATTTAGCTGGGGTGTGTTACCCCACTATGTGTCTGGTGGATTCGCTGGCCACTTCGAGATAAACACTCCAGAGGGTAGGGGTGGCCCTAAGCTTTGTTCTAAGGGGACAATGCCTAGCACACAACAGTCACTAATACATACTGACCCCTGCTCAGTAAGTGTTTTATATCAGCTCATTCATTGCTGCTGCCTGAAATGAAACGATGACAATCCTGGGTACAGACTAGGGAATTGAGGCAGAGAGATCGACTAACAGATCCCAGCAGCTAGTGAGAGGAGCCAGAAGAAGAAAATAATGTCAGGATGGGCTACAGAGTACCGGGGGATCCCTCGTAAATTACTATTGTCTTTTCTAGAACCCTCAGTGTGTTCTCCAAGAAGTTCTGGGTTAGACAGACTGACCCTTGGAGCTGCCTAAATGCTTCTTGCAAGTCTGAGAGTCTGGGTAGAGAAGGGGAGGGGTCTTGGCAGTTCTGCTGGGTCACACTTGAACAACCAGACCTTTACCACAGTCCTAAAGAATCTTTCCAATTAAACCAGATGCGATCTTGCTCTCCAGAGTTGAGAGAGAAATGAGTGAGAAGTCAAGGAAAAAGGGCCAATGGCCAGGCCTGGCTCCCCACAGCTGGCCTCAGAGGAGGTGACAGGGACTTGGCCCACTTCCCTGTGGGCAGGGGGATGATCCGACAGACAACTTTGTGACTCTGCTTACCAGTGTCAGATTTGAGGCTCCATGAAGGGCCATCCCAGGAGGCATGCTTTTGGCCTGAACTCTGGGACTTGGCTCACTCTGCAAAGCTATGTGATTACCTATCGCCTCCTGCACCCAAACAGCCTGCGCTCTGGGGGGTCATCCACTGGAACAAACTGCCATCGCTCTGGAGGTCATCCACTGGACTTTCAGTGTCAGTGCAGAAGAAGATGGTTCCTCCTCAGGTCACTGAGGCTGCTCACGATGGGGGGGGGGGGGGGCTTACCCTACGTACACTGTGCTGGGTCTCAACCCAGCCAGAATGTCTTGCTCAGTGCCTGATGGCTCCTTGCTCTGCATCAATCATGGGCTAAACCAGCCTTTCCAGTGGACACTTCCTCTGAGATTCACAGCCAAATCCCACTCTGCCGCTAAAACTGATATGGATTGGAGTCCATGGAAGGTTAAATTGAAGACAAAAATAAGAGACCAGAACTCAGCTAGTGTTTTAAAAGTTCCCTCCGTGTACCCAGGTACCTCTGCTATGAGTCTCCTGGGAGGGACATAATGATGGTGGGGAAGCAGGGGTTCCCCAATTAGTCAGTATCCCCACATGCCCTGTGCAGGAGTGCAGTAGCACCCATACCATGCCTTACGAAAATCGTACAAGGCAAATACTGTGCTACAAAATGACCTGCAGGTCCACGGTCCTCTGGAAGAACTGAGGTAGAAACAGAGAGCAGGACTCTAGGGACTTTCAGGCAAAGCTGGCTAAAGTGTCCTCACCCCATCTTGAGAACTCCCTGGGGTCTTCCCTTGTCTTTGGTGATTTCCTGGCTGCAGAGGCCTCACTGGGCAGCCCTCCTGCTCACTCCCCAGGGAGACACTGTGAGCCTTCCTACTTCTTCATCTTGAATAAGCCTCAAAAAGTCCTAGGTGTTGACTGCAAGTCGCCCTGCTTGGGGGTTCTCAAGGATGGGGACCTTGCATGGATGGTCAGGGCTTATAAAGGACAAGTGGGGGCTGGGAACTCCCATTGGGTGGGAGTTTCCCATGTGGTTTCTCACACAAACGTGGAGACCGCTAGACTCACAGGGGCTACTGAGGCCCACATTTCCCTAACTCCGGGCAGTTTTCTGTCAAGTCCATAAACAGTTGTTTCCATACGTAAAGCTGCTTCGGAGAGGAAGGGCAGACACCCCAGAAGCAGACTCAAAATTATATTGCTGTATTAGTCAGGGTTCTCTAGAGTAACAGAACACACACACACACACACATACATATACACATATATGTATATACATATGAAGGGAATTTATTGGAATGATTTCAAAGCTGCAGTCCAGCTAATCCAACAGTTAACAGCTGCCTGTGAAAATGAAGTCCAAGAATCCAGTAGTTGCTCAGTCCCATAAGACAGGATGTCTCAGCTAGTCTTCTGTGTATGCTGGACTCCCAAAGAAGTAGGATCTAATGGCAGTGAAGGAATGAATGAAGGTAAGGGCAAGCAGGCAAAGAGCAAAAGCTTCCTTCTTCCCTGTCCTTATAGAGGCTTCCAACAGAAGGTGTGGCCTGGATTACAGGTGTCTTCTCACCTCAAAATCGGGATCAAAGATGTGTGTCTCCCAGCACTTGGGAGGCAGAGGCAGGTGGGTTTCTGTGAGTTGGAGACCAGCCTGGTCTACAGAGTTAGTTCCAGCACAACCAGGGCTACACAAAGAAACCTGTCTTGAAAAACAGTAACAAAAACAACAACAAAAAGATGTGTCTTCCTACCTAAAAGGTCCCAACTAGAAAGGGATTCACCCACTTCAAACCAAGGAAAAAAAATCTCTCCCAGGTGTGCCCTCCATGTCTGGACAGTAGTTCATTCTAGACGTAGTCAAGCTGACAACCAATATCAACCATCGTCAGGATTGATACTGGATGTTAACTCGGCTATATCCGGAGCTATGGGTGGAGCATCTTGTTACTTGGGAGGATATAGCCTCTGTTCTTGGGGCTTTATGACCACCCTGCCCAGTGACCCACCACACTCTAAACCTGAGAAGGGCCTGGGCTTCAGCAGAGGGAGGTGGGTTGGGTCCAGGTGTCTTCAGGCATTTACTTGTGTCTGTGGGTAACCTGGTGCCTGAGGAAATGTGACATTTTAACTATCAAGTTGTGGGTACCATGGCAGGTGGAGAAGACAAAGAAAAAGGGAAGCATCGCTTCATTTTTCTTAGAACCAGGGACCCTGCATTTTTCTTTTGTACTTGGCCCCACAAATCACACAGCCATCTCATACATGTGATGCTTTAAGAGAACCCTTGAGCTCAAGGCAGTGGCACACTCCTTTAATCCCAGCACTCATGAGGCAGAGGCAGGTGGATCTCTGTGAGTCTAAGGCCAGCCTGGTCTATACAGTGAGTTCTAGAACAACCCAGGCTACACAGAGAAACCCTGTTTTAAAAAACTGAGAAAGAGGCAAAACCTCTGGTTCTGGTATGGTGTAACCTAGTACCCAGGAGGCAGAAGCAGGGGGAGAATGAGTTTGACTCATACAATGGTCCTGTTAAAAAAAAAAAAAGAGGCTATATACACCTGACCCATCCCCATGTCCACAGCTCACATCCTGTGGGGACAGGGACATCAGATTAGGATCAACAGACAGTGACTATGGGTTTTGAGTGCCTTCCCAGATATTCTTAAGCTTGTCCTCAGTGGTCACGAGACATGCAGACATGGCTGGCCCATACATTAAAGGAGCTGTTTAGACCCAAGTACCCTAATCCCTCAGACCAGGGACTGGCCCTCCTGGTGTACCCGACTTTCTGGACAGCTAGAAGTGAAGTGGTTGCTAGAAGAGTGCTGGGCAAAGTAGCCTCCCAATCATTTCTCCAGATAGGCTGTCTCAAGGGCTTTCTTAGAAAGCCCATACAGAACAGAGGAGTCAAGAAACAGTGTGAAGGCCATGGATATGGCTGTTGGTAGGGTGCTTGCCTAGATGCACAAGGCTCTGATTCTGATCCCCAGAGCCTCATAAATTAGACATGGTGATGCATCTCTGGAAAAAAAAAAAAAAAGGCAATCTAACCTTGGCCAGGCCCCACCAAGAGCTGTGATAGATACATGGGTAGTAGGCATGGGCAGTGGCTATGTGCCAGGTAAATCAGCAAAAGAAACACAGTGGAGTTCATGGGATCTCCTGGTGGAGAAATCTGTTGAGTGATGAGTGATTGGGACATGCCTTGGTGAGCTTTGGTGGCCTGGAGGCCAATAAAAGAGCATCCACCCTACAGCTGAGCCTCAGTCTCCGGAGAGAGCAGAAGCTGGGTGTGTGGGTTTGAGATGCTATCCCCAGTGCTGGCGTATCCCACCACACCTCCTCGAGACTAGAGTGAAGGCCCTGAGGGATGTACCCAGAGTCCCCCTCATCCACAGAGCCTGACTCCCCCAGCGTGAGCCTCGGGCTTTTCAATACTAGATCTTAGCGTGTGGGAAAAAAAAAAAAAAAAAGAATTCACATCCAGGAAACATACTCATCACCAGGGTTCAAGCCCCATCCTCCATCTCTCCAAGCTGCACCTCTCGCTGTCAGACCACAACCTCCCCAGGTCACCTCGGCCACGATGGAGGAGTTTCTCCCTATGGGGAGAGCAGGATAAGGCGACCGCCAAGAGGCCACTGTGTTCAGGAATCTGTACTCATGGAAACTCCGGCTGGCAACGCAGAAGGTGGCTGTGTCTTTCTAGAAGGAAGCAAGGAACAGTGTGGATCCCACAGGTTAAAGGCCAAAGGCATCTTTACAAGTCACCCCTGAATCTGTGCCATCGATGGGCTGCTAGAGGGCCACCTGGATGACGTTTGCCCGCAAGTTCCCGACAGCAGGACAACACTACAGCTGGGATCGTCATCAGGACAATTCGGGTCATCCACCCCGACTATGTTTGCCAGGGACAAATATTTACTTGTTCTCCCTATGGCCTCAGGGGGCGGCATTTGTAGTTGAAAGAATGGTGAATTGAAAGAGCCTTAACACATCTCCTTGGGCCTCTCTAGCTGTTTTTAAGCTACGAAGCCACAGAACTGTATGTCTTTAAATGGTTTGTCCATGCTGTGTGAAGTTCACTTTTTTCAAAAATAATTTTTTATGTGCATTGATGTTTTGCCTGCATGTTTTTTCTGTGTGAGGGTGTTGGATCCTGGAGTTAGAGACAGTTGTGAGCTGCCATGTAGGTGCTGGGAATTGAATGCTGGTCCTCTGGAAAAGTAGTCTTAAGCACAAAACCATCTCTCCAGCCCAGAATTTTCCCTCTAGGAAAAAAAAAAAAGACATAAGCCCAGTGGTGGTTCACACCTTTTATCCTAGCACTTGGGAGGCAGAGGCAGGTGGCTCTCTGTTAGTTTACAGCCGCCCTGGTCTACAGAGCAAGTTCCAGGATAGCCAGGTCTACACAGAGAAACCTTCTCTAGAAAAACCAACCAACCAAAGAACAACAAAAACCAAACAAAGACCTTTCCTTTTGGTCCAGCTCCTTTTTAGAAGATGCTGGAAAAGGTTGTGGAGGGCCTGACAAGAGGGATCCAAAGCCTACTTTGGGGTGCAGAAGGGTCTCCAGTATCTCCCCATCTTCAGCGCAGCCCTCAGTGCTCCTGGGACCCCTTGAGACTTTGGTCTCCAGCAGAGACCCTGACCAAAAAGGGACTTGTTGCATCACAGCTTTCCCCAAGAGTGCTCCTTTGTCTTTCTTCTTTTATTACATGGGCCAGTGGCTGAGCCTGTGGCTGAGCCTGTGTCTGTGCCTGAACCTTTGCCTGTGAAGGTCAGAGGATAAGCTTGAAGGAGTCTGCTTTCTTTCTCCCTGTGGAGCCTGGGATTAAACTCGGGTAGTCAGCTGGGGCCACAAAGGCCTTTGCTCTTCTTAGCCACCAGTTCTACTTGCATATATTCTAGAACAAAGAAATGAAAGATGAATCTACAATCAGCACCTCACTCGGAGCTCAGGAATAAGGTGTGAATTTTGCTGCAGAAATAGACCCAGAAGATACACAAGAGACAGGTAAATATCCAGCCATTAGAGCCTTCTGGGGATGAGTTCTTTCTATTGCGGGCATTGCTGACCCTCGTTTTGTTGGATTCTGTGGGTACTGAGGGGTCAAGCCCAGGCTTCTTACAGGCCAGAGAAGCACAGAACATATGACCCATACCTCCAGATACTGATTTTCTTCTTTTAGAGACAAGGACTCTCTATAGTCCAAGCTGGTCTAGAACACACAGTCCTCCTGCCTCCAACTCCTGAATGAAGGGATTATAGGGGTCTCTGTGCCTGGCCTTGTTAATGTCCTTGTGGTTTCTTCATCAGAGAGGATGGCAGGGTAGATGGCAGCACCCTGACATGTCACATGGTGATGCTGGGGAGCTCAGCCTCACATGTCATGGCAGCCAATGAACAAATTGGCCCTCCAGAGCTCCACGGCATCTCTTTACGGCTCTGACAATCAGCTAATATGGCCACTTGGGCTTCTTTTCAACTCAGGGACAAGCAAGAAAGACACAGGGTTTCATTTTGAAATCACCACACTCCTTGCCTTGAGCCTTTGACCCCAGCCTTTTAGTTTGCAGCTAAAGCAGCCCAGTGAAGATGAGTTCTGTCTGTGCAGGCTGTGGGAAGACTATTGTGGTTACCGCCCCCCCCAGCTCCTTAGCTCTTTCAGAAGCCTGGCTGTGCCCCATTCTGCTTCACAATAACATGTAGCATTGAGAGGAATGATAAATTCCAAGGACATTGTCATTGGTAAAGCCCTGTCACAGAACGCCATCCTAACTTCCAGTGTTCAGCTTCTCTCTAACCTGCTTAGGGCAGCTGGTTACCATGTTTGCTCTTCTTGTTGAGAAAGTATGTGCATGTCTTTATGTCCCCCCCGCTTTTTTTACAGGCCAGGCTAGCCTCAAATTCACAGCTATCCTCCTGCCTCAGTTTCCAAAGCAATGGGACTCCAGGTGTGAACCTTCATACCTGGGAGACTGTCTTTCATTTTTGGTGTGCAGTGACACCGCAGTACCCTTCTTGCCTGTTACCAGGCGCACAACTTCGATAACCACAAGAGTGAAAAAGAACAGAACGAAAAGTTCAAAGTTGTGCTTAATTAGCTCAGCCTCGCCTTGCTCTCTCCTTTTGTTCGCCTGTTCCACACAAAGGGAAGTAGATTTTTTACCCTAAAAGTTCCCCGTTCCCAATTATTCTGAGCCTTGGTTTCCACGTGGCTTCCCCTGCAGACTGTATAAGCCCTATATTGCTTGGGCTGCTTCTAGCCACACCAAGTCAGGACACTCAAAGTCAAGGACTTACATGAGGGCCCCGTGGTACAGCCTGATGAGATGCTTTAGGAGTCTGGACCATGAGACTGCAGACGGTCCCAACAGAAAGACCAGTGGCCCCTTTTGACTCCATCCTGCAACCAGATCGGGCAGCTCTCCTGTTCCTCTCGCTTTCCTAATCCAATAAGCTGCTTCTGATGGAAGTCTCTCTTGCCTTCAGAGATAGGAAGTAAGGGTCCGTTTTCTGAATGGTTATATCAAAGAATCGGTTGCCACTGAACATGTAGCAAACAACCCCCCGAGTGATAGACAGCGCACGGGTAAGAACTAATTGCATAGTTACCACACCAAAAAAAAAAAAAAAAAAAAATCCAACGCTTTTATTCTGCACTGAGAAAATGGATCGTTTTGGGGTGTGGTTAGCTCTGTCAGAGGATGATAATTGCTTGGGAACAAAATGCACCCCTGCCCTGAGCTCCCCCATAACCAGGCACTGTTCCCCGCCTTCCTGGGACCTGCTGCTCAGAACAAAAATGCCTGTTCTGATCCATGCTGGGAAAGACGTCTAAAACTCAAAAAATCGAATGCACCATCAGCTTCTTTGCACTTCCCAGGCTGGGGGACACACAGCCCATGCTAAGGAACACACACCCAGGAGGTCTGGCCACCAAGACTGGGCAGACAAAGGGGTTTGAAACTTAGAAATCAGAGATGTTTCCCAGTTGAATGCAAAGGAAATGAGACACCTAGGGACTGCTGTGTTCACAGCTGGGGACCAAAGCAGACTGTTCACACATACAAACTTCCTCCCTATTTGTCCGGAACACAACCAGAGTCTGATGGAAAACATGCCAACCCAGTGCTCCAAAGCAGCCACTTTGCCTCAAAGAGACAGTCACACAAGAGCAACAACAGAGAAAGAAAGAACCTTGCATTTCTCATGAAAAGCAGAAAAGCACCTGAAGCTTGCAGCACTGACCAGGGTGTCTGTCTCCTCAGTTATCAGGTGTTTTAAACGGCAAGGGGGGCTCGGGGCTCAGGGTACCCTAGCATTCTCAGCTACATCTGTTACCTACTGTTTCTCCTCCAAGTTACACTCTGTCCTACCATTTTCTACAGAAACTGGGCCACAGAAGAGGACATTGCAGCCAGTCCTGAGACTTGATAAGCTAGGGTCATATGGAGGGGGAGGAGGTCCTCCCCTGTTAGTGGACTTGGATAGGGGCAGGGAGAAGATGAGGGAGGGAGGGTGGGATTGGGAGGGAATGAAGGAGGGGGCCACAGCTGGGATACAAAGTAAATAACCTGTGATTAATAGAAAGAAAGAAAGAAAGAAAGAGAGAGAGAGAGAGAGAGAGAGAGAGAGAGAGAAAGAAAGAAAGAAAGAAAGAAAGAAAGAAAGAAAGAAAGAAAGAAAAAAAAAAAAAAGGAAGAAAAAAAGAAAGAAAGAAACTGGGTTTAGTCCAAAGAAGCCTTGAGGGCAAGAGGCCACTTCCTGAACCTTTTGCCCTGTCCATCACTCATGCCCCAGCTTCTGTTCTAGGAGCCCCAACCCCCCTCCCTGAGTCACAGACCTCTATGGCCCTCCTTCCAATCCATTGAGAGGTCCATCAGCAATGTGAGATTTCTTTTTAGATATGAGATGAAGGGATCGGGGAGATGGCTCAGTCAGTAAAATGTTTGTCTCACAAGCATGAGGACCTGGTTTCAATGCCCAGCCTTCAGAGAAAAGCAAGACACGGCAGCACATACCTGTAATCCTACCACAGGAGAAGGGGAGACTGGAGGATCCCTGGAGCTTGATGGCAAAGCCAGTCTAGCTCAATTCATACGTTCCAGGATTATCTAACAAACTAGTCTTAAAAAAAAAAAAAAGTGGAAAGCAATAGAGGAAGCCACCAGTGCTAGCCTCTGCACACACATGTACACACATGCACAACTGCCTATAGACATGTACACACAGGCCCCCATACAGGCAGCCACCAAGCAAGAGAGGCTAGATTTACTCCACAAGAGCAACTGAAAAGTTCAGGGATTTGGGTTTTAAAAACATGCTTTTAAAAGATGTATCTAGCCAGGCAATAGTGCCACGCACCTTTAATCCCAGGGCTCGGGAGGCAGAGGCAGGTGGTTCTCTGTGAGTTTGAGGCCAGCCTGGTCTACAGAGAGAGAGAGTTCCAGGACAGCCAAGGCTGCACAGACAAACCCTGTTTCGAAAAACAAGCAAACAAAAGGCTGTATCCGTCAAGTCATGCAGCCCTTTCTGCACCCATGTTGAATGTGAGAAGCAAGCTTCCAAAAAAGAACCTTTACTTTTTCATTGTATGCTGTGATTTGACAGGCAGGGGTGGGGAGTGTTGTTCATTTGTTTGTTTTTGACTTGGTTTGGTTTGGTTTGGTCTGGTCTGGCTAAGGCACAGTCTCACTGTGCAGCTTTGGCCGGCTTAGAGTTAATTATGTAGACCAGGCTGAACTCAAAGTCACAAAGTTCCACCTGTCTCTGCCACGTTCGCGCTGAAATTAAAGGCATACACCACCACACACAGCCTTAAAAAAAATATCTTTACTTTTTTTATTTTAATGTTCAACTTAATGTGTTTCTTAGGTCCATTTAGGATCTCATATTCCTGAGATTGATTTTTTTAAGTTTTTTTATTTTAGGTTTTGATTGACATATAATAATCCCATATACTTAGAGCTTTCTCCTCCCTTCCCCCTTGGGTGAAAGTCCCAGGGCATTCTTCTGTAAGGTCCTCACAGCCCCCACTTAGAAAGAGAGAGAAAGGGAGAGAGAGCACATGCGCAATTCCTTCATGGGAGACCACATCTAAGTTGCTCTCGTAAATTATTAATGATAAATTCTTTGTGGTGGGGGGAAACTTTTTGGACTTTCTTTGTTGTACTTTTAACAATTGGGAGCCATCTTCATCTGGCAGCTTTTCGGAGCTGTCACATTATTTAAATGAGAGCCTAGCTGACATTTGCCGATGAATGTGCTCAGTAGAAACTAAAAAGATACGTTCTGAGCGCAGCTTTGATGGGCGCCGTTCGGGCTTTAAAAATAAAGGTTTTGAGCACTTTAATTTGGGAGTGACTTGCCATGGTTCAGCACAGAGACTGAGAACACTCTCAACTACTTTGAAAGAGAACAGAGGAAGAAGTTTTGTGCTTCA
The DNA here is from genome assembly GCF_030254825.1 of Meriones unguiculatus. NCBI lineage: Eukaryota > Metazoa > Chordata > Mammalia > Rodentia > Muridae > Meriones > Meriones unguiculatus. The sequence goes on from NC_083352.1 coordinate 106,644,125, forward strand.
AGACAAACAGACGAATGTTCCACAAGTGACATTTGCAGGGAACGGGTGGTGGGGACGCCGTGCTCAAAATATACTTAGAATCGCTTCCCTCCTCATTGTTCGTTATGTATCTAATTATTCCAGTTACAGGCTTGTCAAAGAAAGTTTTAGGTGACACGTGTTGTTCCTTAAGGAAAAAAATGTAAGTTGGAGATGAAACCTGACTTTGTGCAGGGAGTTGAGGCCACCAGGGCATTGATGAACATGGGGACAGCCGTGTCCTGGTGTGGAACAGGCTGGCTACAGATGCTGCCATCACTCGACCCCACATCCTACAGAATCCTGGTTCCTGACTGGCTTGTTCTCAATACAGGCCATGAGACCAGGTACTAGGATACAGGCTCCTCAGGTTGAGGTAGCCATCGGAAAGCAAGAGACTGGCCAAATAAATCCTGGCCGTGTCTGTCAGTACAGCTTGGAGACACGCTCCATCTTTATCTGATACTGGCCATCCATTGCTCGGGAGCTGCAGAGAGCTCAGAACTTCAAAGCCAACTTCCCCTTTCTGAGTTGGCCACATGCTTGAGCCATTCAGGGCCTTTGCAACTGCATCCTTCTGCCTCCATCCTCCTTCCCGCTCTCCGCACAGAGGAGCACTGCCATTCTGGCACTCCTCACCCCTTCCACACACTGCACTCTGCTGTTTCCTGCCCTTTCCTTTCTGTTTGTTAGCTTCTTTCTATGCCTTTTTATCTTTGTTTTTAATCAGATGTGTACGCGTGTGAATATGGGTTTGTTTACATGAACGCAAGTGCCCTCAAAGGAACTAGAGTTATGGGCGGTTGTGAGCGATGCAGCTGCTGAGAACCGAACTCGGATCCTCTGCAATAGCAGTATGCCATCTCTCAGCCACTAGCTTCTGCTTAAAATTCTCACATTTGTTTTACTTGTGTGTGTATATGAGAGAGAGACACACAGAGACAGAGAAAGAGACAGACAGACAGACAGGCAGACAGACAGAGATACGTGTGGAGGTCAGGAGACCATTTGAGGAAATCATTTCTCTCCCATTACTTGGTGGGTCCCAGGGATCAGCCCCAGGTTGACAGGCTTGGCCACAAGTGCCTTTACCCACTGTGCCATCTCCCCAGCCCTGACAATAGCTTCTCCACTTACCTGGTTTATCAACAGCAGGAACTTAAATGATTGCTGCCCTTCCACCCCCACCACCACACACTCACCCCTTGTCCAGGATTCTGAACCTTTTGGGGGATGCTGGGAGTGCCACCAACAGGGTGGACATCCTGTGACAGTTTGGCACCCGGAGGGAGCACAAGGCCTCCACCAGCTACGTGAAGTCGCTGGGATGCAGTCCCCACCCCTGGTCACCTCCAGTGCCCAAGCGTGAGGCCAGCCTGCAGCTCATCTTAAGACTCATTTTTGTGTTTGAGATTAAGTAATAACTTCCCGCTTGTCCCACTCACTGGCAGACCATGCCAGAAGACTCAGGAAGGGGTGTGCTGGAGTGGGGCCTGTCTGAGTTCATCTTTCATAAAAGTGAAGCAGTCACCATTCACCAGGTGCTGACTGAACACCTTCTCTGGTCATTATTAATTAATTTATTCATTTATTCATTAAACCTCTCAGGGTAATTTACCATCTGAAAAGAGAGGTGATGGCAGGAACACAGGCTTGTGGCTGAACTCTACAATGGAAGCTCGAATGAGCCACTTTAGAAAAAGGTTTTCAATAATGAAAAACCAAAATGAAGGAAGAAAAAAAAGGAGCCCACCACAATGGTGGTGGTAAATTACAATATGCTAATATGTAAGAAAGGCAATTAGACATTCATCACTTGCTATAAAGTGGTTATTACAATATTGCGTTCTTATAAAATTGATATGGTTATTATAAAATAATAGGGAATTTATCTTACCTTTTTTGCATTAAGAGACAATAAAATTACTCTCTGAAAACAAATTATAGCTTCTTTTGTCTTCATGAAGCATTAGCTAGGCCTGGACAGTACTCTAGAAACTTCCTCTGTTTTGTCAGGTGTTCCTTTCATCAGGGACTTGCCCAGAGGCTTTCAGGCCTGCTTGCCCTCCAAGCCCTTGTTTCTGGCAGGTCAGAGAGACAAAAAGACCTCAAAAGTTGTTCCCTATCCAGGAAGCATAGTGGCCATCTTCCACTGTGCCAGCCCTTCTCCACTTGTTCATTTCAAAGGAAACAAATCTCCTTTTTTTCATTGTGTCAGAACCTCTGAGATGTGAACAGAACCTTCCAGAAGAAAAATGCCCTCACCACTGAGTACATTACTGTGGCCAAGAGGATCCATAGCAGGTCTGGGACAGGAAGACCTTCCTCCAGAGGTCTCTCTCTATGACCCTAGAGGTGAGCTGCCATGTGAACTTGACGTTGATCTGAACTGTGTCTTCGCCAGTGTCTGAGCTTGCTTCGTTCTTGGAATGCATGAAAACACAGGCTTTCCTGGGGCAGTAGGTGAGAGCCCAATGGAGCCCCTCCTAAAGGAGAAAAAAGAAAGCCACCGAATGCCGAAGACACATTGTCCCCTCTCAATGTGCAGCTGCCAGGAAGGCCCTCCCTGTAACTGGAGTGCGGAAATGTGCGTGTGGATCACCTCTGTGGCTTGGAAGGAGGCTGAGGAGGAAGATTGCAGACAGGTAAGAAGCAAGCATCCCATCATGTAAATGACACGGAGCAAGCAGCTTGCCTCAGTGTCTTCACGGGAAACAGAGGTCTAAGGACCCAGGCACTCTCGGTGGCATATCCTAACTCTATGTTCTCTTTCTGAACAAGGGCATCAAGGAGACCCAAGCATACCCTCCAAGCATCATCTCCGCCCTGAGCTCCGACAACACCTGCAAACTTTACCAAGTCCCCACTACTCCCAGGCCAAGTCCGTGCAAGCCACTCCCAGGACCCTCCATCGATGACCCCCTCCTCTCCCCAGAGCTCTGCTCCCAGACTGTCTGATCATGTTTCCCAAACAAAGTACACTGGCAATTTGTCTGGCTGCTTAATTCCTCCTAAGACAATGTGACAGGATCCTGAGCGCTCCCCCTCTGTGTTGGCTTTTATTCCCTCTTTCTTTATTTTTCCATCTCGCCTACTCTCTCCTGGTGCTCAGTCTCCCCTCTGCATTCAACTGTCACTCTGGTATTAGCCCACTGTCTGCTTGGCAGCCCACAATTACACACTTACTTTATTACTTAGTTTCCCACCCTGAGCTGTTGAGTCATCCCTAACCTTTCTCACTGTAACAAACTCCTCTTCTACTTTCCTTCCCCCTCGACAGCCTCCTCAGCCCGTAACTCTCAGAAGTCAATATCTGTTCAAACCCATGTCCCCGCAGCGAGACGGGACAGGCTTATCTGCGGCTCTGAACCCGTGGCCTTGTTTTCCACCTAAGCAATTGGGTTGGACAAATGAAGTGCTGCACGCTGTGTTTTCAGCTCTCTTGGGATCAAAACAGGAATGATAAACAGGCCTCAAGAAGGACAGGAGAGTGATACATTGGTCCCCTGGGCAGATCTTGGACCAAGACAAGCCAGGGCACTTCTCTGTATAACCTGGACTTCACCTCATGACAGCATTGCCAGATTACAGAAATGAGGCTAATGTCCAGCCCAGACAGCCAGGCGTGGGGCTCCCGGGTGTTTTCAAATAACAGTCCTAAGAAAGATCAAAGGCACCTCTTCCATTTTTTATTTTAAAATCATTTTAATCAATTTACTGGGGTGGGGGATGAGGCTATGTGGAAGCCAAACAGCAACTTATAAGGATTGCCCTCTCTTTCCATCACATGGGCCCTGGGGATTGAACTCGGATCTTTAGGATTGGCGGTGGAGCCTTTACCGCCCGAGTCACCTCGCTGGCCAGGGTGTGACTTTTTGAAAAGATCAAAACACCAAAAGTTACATAAGTTCTCTGTGGGGGAGCTGGCATGGTTTGTCACCGAAGATGCTAAGAAGGGAGGTGGAAAGGAGAATCTTGAGGAGGAGGGTCTGAGAGCTGCAGAAACCTCTGGGTCCTTTGCCAGATGTTAATATTTACAGAAGAAAACAGATTTGGCCAAGATCGAAGCATAGTCTTCAGGCTCGGGACCCCAAGTCCTTCCCAGCACCCATTAGCCTGCGGTTCAGAGAAAGGCTCTGAAGCATACATGTGTGGGGAATGAGACAGTCAACTGCAGGCCAGCTAGCCACCCTCACGGTCACTGCTCCTCTCCCTCACAATCAACAAGTTGTGGAAACAAACATGACATGGCCAACTAAGACCTGGACGCCCGGTAACCACAGTCTGTGCAGCAGAATCTTAGTGAGGAGAACTCTAGACGGTAAGGTGCTCTGCCCGGAGCTGCAGAGATGGCTCAGGGGTTAAAAGCATGCACTGCTCTTGCCGAGGACCCAGGTTCAGTTCCCGGCACCCATGTCAGGAAGCACACCAGTTGTCTGTAACTCCTGCTCCAGAGGAATCCCACACCCTCTCCTGAGAACACTTGTATGCACATGCACTTACCCACACACAAACACAAACATAATTTAAAAAGAAAAAGCATGAATCTAAAGGCATTCAGTTTCCCAGCTTGGGGTCAGAGCCTCTCGCCAGCACAGTCTCCTACTCTGTCTCCCACAGTGGGAGACATGGCTTCTCTCCCCATAGCCCATTAATTCGCCTTTTAAGATGTGCAATTCGGTGGCTTCTAGTGTAATCACAGACTTCTCCAGACACCCCCGGCTCCTTCAGAACACCTCATCACCCTTCCCCTCACCACACATGCCATACACAGCATGGCTGCAGGCCCTTGGCAAACACTGGCCCTCTCCACCCTCGTACTCTTGCCCTTTATGAGGCTCCACATGGGTAGAGTCATCCAGTCACTTCGTGGCCTTTTGTGACCGGCACCTTTCGTCTGGTTCGTCCACATCACAGCATGCCTCAGGAGCTTTTCATGGCTGAATGATATTCCGCCATGTGGCTATGCTATCCTTTCTCTGCTTGTTAGTTAATAAGTACTTGGGTTGTCTCCATTTGGGGGGTTGGTATCATAGTACCTTCCCTTTTAACAGTGATCACCTGGTAGCTCACCTTTATCCTAGTCCCTCTTGCCTGGGTATAAGCCCTGTAATGGACCAGTCAAGATCAAACTTGGCTGAGCAATCCATCTTCCTTAGGAGCCTGGTGCTCTGCCTGAGCCCTGACACCATCTAAATAGCAACCTGTCGTGCCAAATGTCCCTATGACATTTCCAATTTTCTCTCTGTCTCCTTTACGGTAGCCCCTCTTGAAGAGCCTTCAGATTTCTGATTAACCCATCCATCACTTTTCAGGCTCAGATCGGAGAGGCCCTGCTGCTCAGCTTCCACATGAAGCATGTCTGCAGTCTTTCTTTGGTCCCCTAAAGTCCCTGAATTCAGCCTTCACAATTCTGATATGTAGGAAATGGAGGATTACTGAGGAAAAGTGAAACCAAACACCAGAAAGATGTGCACATCTCACCAGAAGCAAAACCAGAAAGAGAATCCAGATCTGTCACTGTGTCATCTAGCAGTGACAGATTTTTTTGACTCTCTCACTGAACTCAGAGCTCACTAGTTTAGTCAGGCTGGCTGGCTAATGAGCCCCAGGGATCCTTCTTACCAACTGCAAGAACTCATGTAGGTGACAAAGACCAAAAGTTCCCTTAAAAATCATTGGTTGACCCCTGCACAGATGTAGCCCATGGCAGTTCAGTGTCCAAGTGGGTTCCATAGTAATGGGAAGAGGGACTGCCTCTGACATAATCTGATTGGCCTACTCTTCGATCACCTCCTCCTGAGGGGGGAGCAGCCTTACCAGGCCACAGAAGATGACAATGCAGCCACTCCTGATGAGGTCTGATAGACTAAGATCAGAAGGAAGGAGAGGGGGACCTCCCCTATCAGTGGACTTGAGGAGGGGCATGCGTGAAGAAGGGGTAGGCAAGGAGGGGAGGGGGAACTTATGGGGGAATACAAAGTGAATAAAACCTCATTGGTTGATCAGTAGAAAATCCACAGGCGAACAAGGCAATTCAAATCAGATGTTCTGCCAGAGAGATGGGCCACTGTGGACTGACATTCCCATGTCAACAGCATGTGCTGCTCTTCCTTTTTTTTTTTTTTTTTTTTGCTTTTGCATGTGTGTCTGCATTCGCTCATGTAGAGTCCAGAAGTTAGCATTAGGTATCTTCCTCAGTCACTCTTTACCTTTTTATTATATTTTGACTCATTCACTGAACTCAGAGCTCACTAGTTCAGCCTTAGAGAGCCTTCTGTCTCTGCCTCCTCACACCCTGGTTTTTATGTGGGTTCTGGGGTTCCTCCTGTCTGTACATCTTACTGAACCAGCTCCCCAGTTGTGTTATGTCTTTATTAACAAGACACAGTAGATGTGAGCCAAGTAACCTCATCAATTTGGAGGCCTCTAATTTATAGCCATCCTGATAGAGGCCAGGTTAAAGTTTATCCTCTCAGATCTTCAAGAAAGGCTTTGCTAAGCAAATTAACGTTGTCAACAAGATTTCTGGTGCCTGATGAAAGTGCGCTAAAAAGCACGGGATGTTTTCAAGTGCATCGAATGAAGCCGGGATCAGAGCACAAATTCTCAGTGGAGGCTGTACAGGCTGTGATCAATACTGACCTTGAAGAAAGAATTCTGAACTATACTGCCCCTTCAACTTCCATTGCCTGGAAGAGTTTTTCTAGCCCTATTCTTGTCAGCTCTGAAAGTAATCAGACATGCACCCTTTTTTTTTTAATTGGAAAGTCACTTAAACTTCTTACACAGTCAGCTAAGCCTTCTCAGATGTCAGACAAAATGATAATGAAATGAAATGAACGGTCCTGTCGTGATGGAGTGCTTTCCAGTCCACTGAACTCTGTTTGTAAAGGACTCAACATTTCAAATTGGACAGTAACACAGACAGATATAGCCACCAAGCTGCTGGAGTGAAACACTGAGTCTAGACATAAACGTGCAGGAAAGAGCTGTCCTTCAAAAGATCTTGGGTGGATTCTGAGAGGTGCCTCTGAGCTTAGGGTCAAGTTGTCACTGAGAGGAGAAAAAGGAACAAGAGCTCAGTCTTTGCTTTCCTAGCACCATCTCAAGTAATGTCACCACCCTCATTTGCACAGAAAGCTGAGGTTCAGAGGCACTCACTCACCCCCACCAAAGTTCTGGCTCCATTAGATGTCATATCACACTACGACCAAGCAGCGCCCTCCTACAGAACATGTATGGCCAGAATACTGTCTTTTGCTCTGGGAGTCAGTGAGATAGCCCATCAGGTAAAGGCACTTGCTGCCAAGCCTGGTAACCTTGTTCCATCCCAAGAATCTAGATAGTGAAAGGAGAGAATCAACTCTTCCAAGTTGTCTTCTCTGACCTACAGCCACAGCTGTTGTGCTATATGTGTACAGACACACAAATGTGTAAAAGAAGAGAGTGTAAGGTATACAGCAAAGATAGGGATGAAGAGAGGGCTAGATGGTGATATGTAGCAATATTCTCCACATTAAAAGATTTCCATCCTGGAGGCAGGCTCCTTAAGAAAATGAAGTAAACAACTCGTAAGTCTTAGGATGCCCTGAAGCCTAGAAGATCCACAAGACCTGTCACTCCTCAGAGTTATATAAGAGTAAGGACCGCAGGGGAGGGAACTGTCAGAAAGCTCCAGGGTTGCAACTTACCTGAATGTCTTGGAGTTATTCATGACCCTGGAAATCACTCCATGCCCACACTCCATAAGTAACCCTGATAAACTCATTGGTGCATTGAGCCAGACTTAACTTGGGTAGATTCTTTTAATTTTCTTTTCATTTTCACTTATCTACATCTTCTATCTGGAGTGAGGAGACATTTAAATGTTCACATCTTCCCAGAAAAGAGTCACACAAGTGGATAAAAGAATGTAGGTTGAGGAGCTGGAGAGATGGCTCAGAGGTTAAGAGAACTGGCTGCTCTTCCAGAGGTCCTGAGTTCAATTCCCAGCAATCACATGGTGGCTCCCAACCATCTGTAAGAAGATCTGGTATCCTCTTCTAGTGTGCAGGTGTACATGCAGGCAGAACATTGTATACATAATAAATAAATCTTAAGAAAAAATGTATTTTAAAAAAAGAATGTAGGTTGAGTCTTGAAAGTGATAACTGAAGGACAAGAAGCAGGAAGAGATTTACCTAGTTATAATCAATACTCTACACACCCCCAGAAGAGTCACCCACCTCAGAAATATTCCCAAAAACGTCTTTGCAATTCACAACTTAATAATTCTCTGCTTAATAACTGCTTAGTAACTCACTGGGTTGTTACCTGCCTTAAGGAAGCACACTCCAACTCTCTGTGTTTGTTTTGTTTGGTTTTATTATGTAAACTTCTGTTTAATCCATGTAGGTCTCCTGACTGAATTCTGTCCTTCAAGGGGACAAGTACCAAGAGATACAAACAGGGAGTAGCAGCACAGACCTTTAATTTCAGCACTTGGGAGGCAGAGACAGGTGCATCTCTGTGAGCTTGAGTCCAGCCTGATCTACAGAGCAAGTTCTAGGACAGCCAAGACTACACAGAGAAACCCTGTCTCAAAAAAACACACACACACAGAGAATTTCAAACAAACAAACAAAAGGCCATTAACATTAGCTGGGCACACATCTTTAATCTCAGAACTTGGGAGGCCAAGGCAAACAGATCTCTGAGTTTGAAGCCAACCTGGTTTACAGAGCAAGTTCCAGAACAGCCAGGAATACACAATGAAGTCCCAAGAGATACTCTCAGACTCAAGGTATGGAGTTGGGGCAAGCCTTCAAGACTAGACCTCACCACCCAGCCATTGTGAGACTGTATCTTTAGCAATAGCTACAAGGGGTGGGCATTTACTACCTTAGAGGCATGGTGCTTTTGGTTTTCAAGTAAGAAACTGGTCCCTTCTGGATGCCCCAGTGCCCTCTGTGTCTGGTTACCTCCCCACAGAGATCTGAAAGAAGCAGACATCTGAAACCCTGAGCTGGCAGCCAAGCTCTAAGCCAAGAGTCAACACCAAGATGACCCCCTCCCCCAGGCCCTCTGTGACATTGGTTGCCCTGTGACATTAACCCATGACCACAGGAGACTATTAAGGAAGCAGAATCACAGCCAGGCTCAGTGGCACAGGCCTGTCACCCAAGCTGTTATCTGGAAGCTGAGGAAGAGGAATCATGAGTTCACAGCCTGTGAGCTCCTATTTCAAAACAAAAGTTAAAAGAGGGCTGGGAAAGCTGGGCACAGTGGCGCATTCCTGTAATCCCAGCACTCAGGGAAGCAGAAGCAGGCATATCTCTGTGAGTTTGAGGCCAGCCTGGTCTACAAAACTAGTCCAGGACAGCCTACAGGCTACACAGAGAAACCCTGTCTCAAAAAATCAGACCAAAACAAAACAAGAGGTCTAGGAAGCAGCTCGGTGACAGGTTTGCCGGCCTTATGCGAGCACCTAGGTTCAGTCCTCAGTACAGGGGAAGGGAAAGAGAGCCCAGAGTCACACAAACAATAACACAGAAGCTGCCTTATAAATATCGCCAGGCTTGCGTGCAGCAGTTTTGCAGGGAGTAACCATTCTGAAAAACGTCCCCCCATAGATATAAGCCCCATGACAAATGCCCCCTCCCATCCCCGTGCCTTAAGGCTTTATTATCTAGAACAGATGCTGGTAGCTATTACATCTTTAACCCAGGCACCAACAATGCAAACTCAGAAGCGTTCCATCAAACGCAGATGAACGATGTGATGGCCCTAAGAACACGGGAGTCCTTGAAGCGTGTCCCTTCATCAGTTCTGCTAGCTCAACTGCCACAGTTCGCCCATCGGAACTCCACTCTCCAGCAAGCCCACTCCGCCCGGTGCTGTTCCCCCATTAGCAGCAGAAGCCACAAGCTAATTGGTTTCTGATCCACCAGTTCCTTGAATTTATCACTCAGGTCCCTCAAGAGGCTCCAGCCAGCCACGTTGTGGTCTTGTCTGGGCCCAGACGGAGACTTTGTCCCCCCTTTACTTGACAACCACGGTTAATTAGAAAATTACTTCTAAATTCATCTTTCAAAAACAAACTAAAGTCCAGGCTAATTGCTAACAGGCAGCTGAGTCCACAGCATCATGACCGATTGCTGGCAAGAAGCCAGAGGATATTCCTCAGAAGGAAGCAGGCCTGATAGAAAGTTCTAGCACAGATCAAAGGTGTGTGGGAGTAACGTTAGCAATGGAGGCCAGAGTCCTCTACCTTCATGTCTGCCCCACAGAGGTTCTGGAACAGCCAAGGTCATGGAGTCCCCCAGCCAACAGCTGGGAGGCCGCATTTAGGCGACTTCAAGCCGCCTCTTGGTTGCTGGGTGCTGCCTGGTGCCCTTCACTCTTGAGTGTCTTGGATGTGTCCAGCTCTTGGATGTGTGCCACCGATGAATGTCAGTCAGACGCCTTTAAGGCGGGGGGGGGTGAGGGGGAGATAACGACCAGGCCCTCTCCTCTTGAGTCTGAACCCTCAGGGAAGCTAGGAACTCAGAACGGAGGAACACACAGCACAGGTAGAGTAGAGGTGCCGGCTGGGAAGGCAAGGACACATGACACGGCGATCAGGTGTCCTTGGCCACGGGCTGAGGAAAGGTTTGTTCTAGGGACCTATGAGTGACATCTCTGAGAGAGGAAAAGGGCCAGAAGGTTGCAGTGGGAAAGAGGGGGACAAGACCCCCTAAGCTGCAGGCCAGGGCTGAGTGAGTTATACTTGGAGCGAGAGTAAAGTAACACAACAGGATGGGAGGAGTTGACATCCGGCCTCCTCCCGGGCCAGATTTTCAAATCCAACGCGCAGAGAGCGGCTTCCTTCGCCACCAGCCTTGGCTGTGTCAAGCAGTGAAAGCCCGCTGTCTTTGCACTCACGACACAGCCTAGGCTGGCAGCGAAGTTTCCCCCTCACAAAGAGTTTTAAAGATCTATTTTAATTTTTAAGTATGTGTATATGTCTGTGTCGGTATGTACATGTGTGAGCGCAGATACTTGCTGAGTCCCAAAGACGGTGTGGGGTCCCTGCTGCAGGAGTCACAGGTGGCTGTGAGTCATTCCCCATGGGCCCTAGAATCTTCTGGGAAAGCAGTACACACTCTTTCTTTTTTTTTTTATAAAAGTTTCCAAAGATTTATTATTATTTATACAGTATTCTGCCTGCATCTGCAGGCAAGAAGAGGACACCAGATCTCACTATAGATGGTTATGAGCCACCATGTGGTTGCTGCGAATCGAACTCAGGAACTTTGGGAGAACAGCCAGTGCTCTTAACCTCTGAGTCATCTCTCCAGCCCAAGTATACACTCTTCACCACTGAGCTATCTCTTCTATCCAAAGAAATTTCTAAAATGCTCCCCTGGCTTACATTCCTCCAGCGTTCTCCTGCCAAACCCAAGCCTTTTCCTAAGGTCCATGCTTACAGGAGCTAGACCTTGTGTCTTCTCCAACCTCCTACGGGCTCTGAGGTGGGAAGGAGGCAGGGGCATGCATTCAGCACTCTCAGGTGGCCAAGCTGACATGGGAGGGTAATTTACGGGGTCCTTAAAGTAGTTTTAGAGGTTGATTCATAAAAAGAGACAGGTGCTTATCCACGAAGTAACCCCCATGGTGTGTGTGTGTGTGTTTGTGGGTGGGTGTGTGTGTGTGTGCACTCACATACATACCAATGTCGGTCCTTGAGTACTGGAGAAAGATGGCCACAATCAGATGTCTTAGGGCTTATTAAAATTTTTCTTGTAGGAGGCTGGGGAGATGGCTCAGCCAATAAAACACTTGTCATACAAGCAGGAGAACCTGAGTTCAAACTCACAGCCACATTTAAAAAGCCAGGTATGGCGGCATCCTTGTAAGCTCAGCACAAGGTAGGTAGATAAGCAAATCCCTAGAGCTCTGTGCTTCTCCTAGCCTATACTACTTCACAGCAGTGTGAGTCTTATGTGGGGAGTGTCCCTGAGGAGGTCAGAGTTCTGATCTACCCCTAACAACACAACCTAGCGCTTGGAACTGAAATTGCCAGAGGCTGTCTTGCTGTTCCTGTCCCGAAATTTGTGCCCTGCTGGGAGTGGGCAGCTAGTGGGACAATGACCTGGATCCCCCAAGTCAGGACTGATCAAGGTGATAGAAATCACAAAGGCCAACAGGCCGTTCCAGAGTGCTGGCCTGGAGAGGGCTGGGTGGTGAGAACAGCACACACAGTGCTGGACCTGGACTTAGCTCTGTAGTCAGTCTAGGTAGAGGCCAGGTACCCAGCACACTATGTCCATCCCATATCCCCAGGGGGTAAACCAAGGCAGCAGACCCCAGCATCCCGCCGGCAGGCTCCAGAGCACTGCACACTGTTAATCATTAAAGTTGCCACAACACCCGCTCGACAAAAGCAACGACTTAATGAATGACTAAAGCACTTCCAAGTGTCACCACTCAGCTTCCTCCTGCTCTTCGGATTCTGGAACCTAGAACGGAAAAATGAGGGTCAGCGAACAAACATCCAGAGCACAGGTCGCCTGCAGCTGATCACACCGGATCAGCTCCACCGGTCTCTTGCTCCGTTGGCAAGAACATTTGACCTTCTTTTAAGTTGTCACCAGTTTTAAACTGGGGTGACTTGACTTGTGCACCCAGAAACACCTGAAGCACCCCTCTCCTGCTACAGTCTACTGGACCCAAAACTGAGTGTTACCATGAACAACACTCTGCCCCCCTTCATCCAAAGACAGTGACTTGCCTGGTCCCCCAGAGAAGCTACTTCAAGATCTTTATCTTAGATTTAGAAGTACATCATTTAGCCACAGCACAGGCTCCTTTGTGGCGTCACGTTTAACCAAGCAATGCAACTAAGGACTGAGGACACCCCACCGCCCCACCCCCATGCTGCAAGGGGAAGGGGATCAGACCAGAGGGGCCCAGGGGTTCTCTACGTGCATGAGTGGGGTTCTCTACATACACCCTGGCTCTAGCCTTGAAATGAACCTCAGACAATGTCCGCCCCTGCAGAAACTGGGCCCCCAGTGACTGCGTGGAGCAGAATGACTTTGGAGTAAGCGTCCTCGGGATTAAAATCAGCACGGTCTCCACCAGTGGCAGCCTGGTCTAGGGTTCTAGTACTGGCACCTCAGGCCCTCGGGTCCAGACGAGACAGGTGGAGGCCTCCCACCGGAGTCTGTGAAAGCAGCCAGTGTTCTCCTAAGACCTCAGCCAGGTCCTAGGAGGGTCAGAACCTCGAGTCCTTCACTGGGATCGAGGAAGAGAGTGAAGGTGGGCGGGGCAGTGTGACACAAGCTTTGCAGGACTGATCTGCATCCTGACTGCCAGAGATCCTGCACACAAGTGTGTGTATACATGCACACACCTCACACACTCCCCTGAGCCTGTGTCAGCCTTGTGTGTCCCACTTACAGGAGCCAATCAGAGCAGTGTGTTAGCTAACACACTGTACCTAGTGTCCTGTCTTCCCTTGCCCTGGCCTCTCTCCCCTTTTCTACACACACACACACACACACACACACACACACACACACACGCACAGACACACTGAGAGAGAGAGAAATAAGCTGATATGTCCCTCTTCCTCCTCTTCTGTTTCTTTTTGAGACAGGGCCTTGTGTGGCCCAGACTGGCCTGGAACTTGCCATGTGCCAGAGAATGACCTTGAACTTCAGATCCTCCTGTCTCCACCTCCTGCATGCTGGGATCACAGGTGTGTACTATCACATCTGGCTTGCACCCTACTAGTGATGGGAGCCAGGGGCTTGTGCAAGCTAAGCAAGTACTTAACTAAGCCACATCTGAAAGCCCACCTGGGCAGTGTCAAAATTGGGACAATCATATTGCCAAGAAAAGTGCAGAGGGGAGCTGAACTGAGCCACTCTTTCCTTGGGAGGTGTGGCCAGGCTCAGCTGTCTTCTGGACCTTTCTTTTCTTCCCGACTTCTTGGCAAGCTCTCACAAGAGGAAGCCAGACAAAAGGCTGTTTGCTGTCCTGAGAGAATCTATGTCCTGCAACCCTTTATCCTCCTGAATGTGTCCTTCACAAGAGGTGAATTCTCTCTCTCCCCTCCCCCTTCCCAGACTGGGGCTTAGTATTCTCCTCTGCAACTGACTTTGGAACTCGTGTCCATAAAAAGCCAAAGGTGCCTTCAGGAGCTAAGTGGTTAAGAACACTGGTTGCTCTTTCAGAGGACCTGGGTTCGATTCCCAGCATCCACTCACACAGCTTCTCATAACTATCTATAACTCCATTTTCATGGAATCCTGTGCCCTCTTCTGGACTCTGTGGGCAGACACACAATTAGTATACAGACATACATGCAGGCAAAACATCCACACACATGAAAAAAAAAGTGAAGGGCGTTTTCAGCAACAGAGGTTGGCTAAGAATGTTCTGGCAGCTTCTCCCTGGGAACCAGATTTCACACTGTTTGATTAGAGTATACAGTCTTATAACTTTTACAAGTCTGGCAGTTAACGTTTTAAGGTGCATATTACATTCAGCTAATATAATACACTCCATTAAGAGTACAGAGAAGCCAGACCACCACACAGTCCTCACAAACATGAAGCCTCCGAACCAGGAGAAGCCAGTGGAGTAGTTTCCTGGTAGAGCCCTTACCTACCAAGTGAAAAGTCCTAGACTCATCCCTAGTGCTGAGGGGGGGGGGGTTGGGAAAAGCTACTCAGAACCAGATTGCAGACAGCTGCATTCCTGAGCTAGGTTTACACCTGTGATCTCAGCATAAGGGAGGCTGGGGCAGAAGGATTAGGTGTTCAAGGCCATCCTGGATGACAGAGCAAGCTCTTGTCTCAAATGAACCAAAACAAAACCAGAAAAGGTGATTGTTCCTGTCTCTTCTTGGGCGTGCTTTCTTGGTAAACATCTGAAGACTATCTCCTGCACTTAGATACTCACCTGGCACAGGAGTGGCACACGTGTCACCCGGATGTTACTGCCAACAGAGTAGGAAAATTCCATCTTCTTGAGAAATGCCACTTGCTGTTCCTGAAGCACTGAGGCCGCCCACAACAGAATGGGGGGTTCTACTTTACTTCAGGGGCCTTTGAGAAGACAGGCAGTCAAAGATTTGCAGAAGATAAAAAGGGCCAGCCTTGATGCTCTGGAGACCAGACTCTTCCGTGTTGGAAGGAGAATCTGGAGCAGAGTCCTCCAGGGGACATCAGGCCTGAGGGCTTCGGGAGAAACAAGGCGCAGTGTGGAAGGGCTGACCATGTGGCAATCATGAAGCCCAAATGAAGAGAGGGTGGGCATCAGCTCTGAAGGCTACGAAGGGGCTCTGCCTGGAGCATGATGGAATGTGGAGGGGGTAGCATGGTGCTGGCCAGATCTGGGTGGGAGCTAAGAAGGTGGGGTTGGGGGCCCAGACTCTGGACGGATTGCTGAGGTAGGTCCATTTGCTGAATAGATGCTGTTGCAAGAAAAGGAGCATGTACAAAGATTTCCACTGAGGATAGGGGAAGCCCGGAATATGGCAGGATTCAGGGTGAGGAAGGGAGGAAGAACTCTGCTTTGGGCAGGCTGTGCTTGCACCTTAGAGGAACATGAGCAAGCTGGGGGTTTGGAGCCCCAACAGAAGCCACCCATGCGGTGTTCGGAAATCACCAAGAAAAACACTGAGATCCCCAAGGGAGAGGCTGTGGAGGCCAATGCAAGGAGCAAACAATGGGCCCTGCTTAGGGTTGGGGGTAAAGGGGGAGGTTGGCAAGGAAAGCAGGAAGCAGGTTGGGAGTCTGAGATAGCCCCAAGGAGAGAACTGGGGGCCTCGGGCATTCAGATGCAAGTTGCACAAGTATCTTTCTGCTCAAGCTGGAGAGCTCTGGGAACATACATGCACCTTGTGGACATCTAGAGAATTGGTGAGGAGGGTCGCATCCTTCCTCCGGACTCTGGGGGCAGTCCCCTCCTTTGCTTTTTGTAAAAAGTTTCTAGAGTCCTCTTTCCTTGCTTTCAGCCCATCCCCCACCTCCAAAGCTTGGTGCACATTCTGAAACTCTCTTTTTCCATTCCTTTGGTTCCATCTTCTGACCGTGATGTCCCACCCCCACCCCATCCCCCAATTCAAGATACTCTCACCTCAAAGTCCTTACAGCACACCTCATTCTTTCTTTGTACCAGTCAAAGGCAAATGGGGATTGCTTCAGCATCCCGGCATGATCCCCTTCAGCACCCCTATACTGAAACTTTCTATCAGGTGTGGGCTGGAAAACCCCTCTCAAGGCTGCTTATCAGCAGGGTCTATCAGGCTGAATTTAACAGAGCTTTTCTTCTCCAGCTGTCAACAGGATAACATGGAGACTTTACCAGTGAAGTTCTGGAAAGTTCTGGAAACCAGAGACACTTTTATGTAACAGTTCCTCCTGTGCACCGCCTCTTCAACTCACGAACTTTCTGGTTTTGAGAATCTGTTGCTTTGTCTGTCCCCAAAGTCCCCATGAGCGTCCAAGTGCAAGGCAGTGCTGAGTTGCCCATGAAGTCAGTACATTCCCTCCATGTCCATGTCAAAGTTCAAAGTATAATGGCAGGTATTAAAAACAATGCTTGCCCAACAGGCCACTGACACGTGCCAACGCAATCACTCCTGGGCAATTGGCTGAAATCAGAGTGACCTCAGGAACATTTTGGACAAAAGCTATTTGGTTTTGTTTTGTTTGGTTTGGTACAAATTATCTTCGACACTTAGAAGGATCAAATTTTCCATGGAAGTGTAGATTAAGTAATAATCTTCACACCCATTGCTAATTCAGCTTCAAAGCAACAAGAAATAGATACAGAAGTGACAAACCATGCAGGAGAAAATTGGGGAGTTTGATCTCCAGTCCCCATGTGACAAAATAACAGCCAATGTGCCAACTCTTTCTGTAGACACTAGCAGGTGATGAAAGCTGCACACACAGTCTGGGCAGTTCTGTAAGAGCCCCAGCCCACACAGCTGCCTCCTCGGGTGTTTAATTCTCTTTCCAGCTTTTACATAGCCTAAGTCCATCTTGGGAAATGGTACACACAGGTCCAAGGTGGAAGTGCTGGATGACAGAGCTCCCCTCATAAAAGCCTTCTGGGTACCCACTTTCCAACGATAAAGGCCCTTAAAGCATACCCCAGGGTCACTACTAATGCCAAACAAACAGCTGTTGGACGAAGTCAAAAGCACTGGAAGGTTTCACCACTATATGGTAATAAAAACATACCCACCATGACATCCTGTAAACTTGTAAGATATGCAGATTATATGCAAATCATATGCAGCCTTCATATGGGTTAGCAAGGTGGCAAGAAGGAATCATAAAAAGCTAGAGGACTATCTCTAGGGCTGGTCTTCTCCAGCAATAGCTGCCAGGGCCAGTCAGGTAAAGGTGCCAGAGATCCCTGCCCACCTAGAGCTTTCTACTCACCCCACACAGCATAGATAGGGACCATACACGCATACACATGGCTATCACATGCAAATATATTTTTGTATAACACATGCAAATACGAACTTGAATTTTCACCAGCAGGTATACATTTGCATATCATGTGCAGCTGTGTTTGCATATCATGCGTATATTTTTTCTTACCTTAATTACAATGTATATTAAAATGAGTGTGTTAAATTAAATATAATGTTTAGGGACATTAAACATACTTTTATATAATATTCTTAGCAGCAGAAACAAGTAAATATTACCTAGTGTTTAAGACAAAGATGCTGTGGGGTGTCTAAAGGGAGGCAGAGGCAGGAGGATTTCTGTGAGTCTGAGGCCAGCCTGGTCTACAGAGCAAGTTCCAGGACAGCTAGGGCTTTATGGGGGTGTGAGTACAAACTGGGGTCACACCTCACTGTGCTAAAGTTCCTGAGTTTTCAGGCCCACCAGCAGAAAACCAGCACAGCTTTTAGAGGTGCCCCCTTCCAAATACCGTCTCCAGGACTACAAGCAAAATCAGAACAGGGAGGGCTTGTCCCACCTCCATCTTTGGGGCCTCTCTTCAGCTCCTTCTTCCTTCTTCCCAGTTCAGTGTTGTGGATGTAAACATGTTTTTGTTTGGGTCCCAGGTGTGGGACTGATTCAGATAGTCCAAGCAGCAGACAGTTTGCCTCGTGCAGGCTTGAAGGGGAGCTCCTTGCAGGCTCAGAGGGGAGATCCTTGCCAGCTGCAAATAGTTTAAATCTGAGGACCCTGGAGAGAGAATAAACGCCAGAGCCCAGAGAGTGTGGCACAGGTAGAAAGAGCAAGGCTGCTCCTGCTTCCCCCTTGCTGCTCCTGGTTGCTGTTGTCAAACAAGAGGTTTTAGATCTCCTAAAACAAGGACTGGACTGGCTCCAAGGAACCCGACAACCCTAACCAGCAGGAAGCAACTAAGAAAGAAAATTGCGCCCCCTCTCCCACTAACCCTTTCTCTCTCCGACTTGGTGGTGGGGTGTTGGAAGGCATTGGGGTGGAGTAGGGAGAAAAAAAGATATAATAAATGTAAATGAAAGTTTTTTTTTTCCCCAAAAGTATGCTAACAGTTCAGCTTTCTCCTTTTATGAAATTCCCACTCTGCTCCTCTCGGTCTACCTCATTTCCCTTCCCACATCCCTCCTCTCACTGGCCTATGTCTCATTCATATATCTATATCTATCTATACCTATATCTGCACTTGAGCTTGAGTACACTGGCACAAACCAGTAATTTCAGCATCCAAGAAGTAGAGACAGGAGGCTCACCAGTTCAAGGTCATCCTCAGGTACATGACCATCTTGGGCTACATGAAACCTTATCTCAAAAGAGAGAGCAGGATGGAGAAATGGCTCATAGACTAAGAACACTTTTTGATATTGCAGAGGATCCAGGTTCAGTTTTCAGCACCCACATGGCACCTCACAAACATCCCTAATTCCAGTTCCAGGGATTCTGAAGACCCTCTCTGGTCTCCCCAGACACTAGACATACACAGGTGCACATATATACATGCAGACAAAATGCATACACAAAATAAAATGAATATTTTTTAAGCAATAAAAAAGCAAGGAGAAAAAACAAAGGTGAAGGAAAAAAAAAATAATTTTCTCTTCTCCTCATATAGGTTCCAGGGATCAAACTTCTATAAGAAGGCTTGGTAACAAGCCCTTTACCTGCTGGGCCATTTTGCTGCCCCCTGGAGCCATTTAGAAGAATGGAAAGCAAGCTAGGCCAGGCGGTAAACGCTTATAATCCTAGCACAGGGAACTGAGGCAGGAAGATAGAGAAATTCAGGGCTAGCCTAGGCTACACAGCAAGAACTCCGTGAAAAAACAAACAAATGCAACAGCCTCTGGCATATCTCAGTGGTGGAGCCCTTGTTTAGCATGAACCTGGGGTCCACGCCTCAAAAATGTAAGTTTTCTGAATGTGGAAGGACACCCCTATAATCCCAGAACCAGGGGGACTGAAGTAGGATTTAGCACCTTAAGCCAGCCTGGTCTACATGCGACTCTCTCAAAACAACAAGCAGACAAAGAGAAAATCCTGAGTGAACCACAGAAAGGGTTAGGCTGCCTCAGGTTCTTCCCACCACTTGGAGACCCTGACTCAAAATAAATAATTAATGAAAAACAATAATGAAAAAAATAGTTCAGCTGGGCCATAGTCGAGAGAGAGTTGCAGTGGAGTTTTTAATTATTTTTTTTAATTTCAACATCAATCTATAATGTATATCCTAAGAAAATCCTCTAGCTGCAAAATTACCCATGAAGACCCCGAACAAGTGCATACTGTTCAAGCAGAAAAAGTCATCTAAGTGATTCTTTTAAAAAGTTCTTACGGCACTCTTCACTAGGCTCTCCAAATATTTATCTTCCCAGCTCAAGTTCCAGCACTCGCATGCACACACACACACACACACACACACACACACACACACGAGAGACTCATAACACACACAAACACACCACACACACAGACACACTCCACCCACACAAATCTCAGATGTGAGGAGAAAGCCTAAGAATCTAACTCATGAATGGTATGAGAATTTCTGATAAAATTGTCTTGAGCACTATTAGAATTTAAAAAAAAAAAATCTTTGAGTGTATAACATATGCAAAAGAGACAAACAGCTCTGAGGAAGTGCTGGGGGAACAGGTTAAGAGAGAAAGCATCCGTGTAGACGTGGAAAAACTCCTTGGCTGCAGATACGAGGGAGGTCCACACCCAGGTGTGTTAGGGAGTGTGTTTGAATCAAGACTATGAAAACCGGGTAGGTCACTTTTTTTTTTTTAAAGCCTGTTCCTCAAACTGTGTGCTCTCCTTTGAGACTTACCCCAACATACAAATGTGTTTATTCACAACCAGCAAACTAGATTACAATTTTGAAATGTGCTAAATGTTAAGAGCCCTACCTTTACAGCGGTAAAGCAAAACACCTAGCTGTGGAAATGCAAGAAAAAAAAAAACTCCAACGATTGTGAGGGGTTCTGAGGGAAGGTCCTGTTGACCTTGGGGTTTGCACTGCCACACCATCACCCCCCAATTTCCATTCTCTTTTCCATCCACTTCACTTCACCACCTACCTGCCCACAAAGAATGCTTCTATTGGGAACATTATCAAGTGGAAAGACCTGAAAGGGACCTATGGTCCCACGGAGGTCCAGGCCTCCTGGCATGTGCCTCCAGCCTTCCATCTCTGAGCGTCTGCCCTGGCTCCACCTGTCCGATGGCACCCGGAGCTGCTTGAGTAAAGGCTGCAGGTGGGTTGAAGATGAACACAAGGTCGAAGACGACACATTTGAGGCCCGCTGATTTATTTTTTTAAGATATGTTTTACAACTTTCCAATATTCCAAAATTTCAATGGAATTTCCTTGTCTCCATCCATCTCCCTCTGGCCTCCCTAGTTCCTTCTGTCTCCCCTCACAGCGCCTGTATCACTCCTGTGCCCACGAGGTTTGTGGCCCTCCACCTTACATCGCAAGATTCCTTCGGAACCCCATTCTGCCACCCAGCACCCCCTACACACAGGCCTCCTCACCTTTTGCAGGACTGTGCTCTGAAGCACTGACCTTGTCGGTACTCCCATGGTCTCCAGGTCGGCTTCCCTCCACCTCCTCCTTTGTTACTTTAGTGTCCCCTCTAGACCTCTCCTTGACCTTCCTGCCCATCATCTACCACTATGCCTCCAGCGCCCCCTTCAGGACCACTCCTCCCTGTCCGTCATCCCCACTCCCCACCCCTCTCCTCAGCCCCCGACTCCAGAGACCCCTTTAGGACTCCATCTTTTCCTACCTGTCCATCATCCATCCCCAAGGACTCCAGCACACCTCACCCCAAGTCTCCCATCTTTTTTTTTTCCCCTCTGTCCATCATCCCTCAGAACTCCCCGCCCTCCTCAGGACTCCATCTTTTTCTCTCTGTCCCTCAACCCCACCCAGGACTCCAGCGCCCCCTGGGGGTCCAGGGCGGCCTTTCTCCCATCTCCTCCGCTTGGCTCCACCTCTTCCCGCCCGCGCCTGCACACGGCTCTCCTAGCGGAGGTGGCAGCCTCAGCTGCAGAACAAAGAGCCACTTAGCACGAGGTGGCAAGGTGGCGGCCACTCAGTCGACGGCCTAGGTCCTGCCCCCGTGGTGAGAACCTGAGGTGCCTTAGCCTCCTGGGGAGCACAAAGGGGCGTGGGCATAGCTGTGGGGTGAGGCTGGGTGGAGCGGAACGGGCGGGGCGCGAACGTGGAGGTGGGGAGGCGGGCGGGGAGCCGGGGGAGCCGTGTGCACATGGCCGCCAAGAGCCACGAGGCCAAAGGAGACATTGCCCTGTCCTGAAGACCTCGGGTGTCCTACGGGGTTAATGAGGGTGAGCCTGTGGGGAACCGTGCGCTGGTCCCCCATTTTGCTCAGCCCTGACCATGCCAGAGCAGATCACCCCCAAGCTGGGACTTAGAATGTTGGGTTATAACCTAAGTCCCGCTGGAGACTTTTGCAGCGGTTGGGGGTGAGATGGAGACATAGTCTCACTATGGAGCCCAAACTGGCCTGGAATGTTGCCCCCCTTTTTCTCACCTCGATCAAGGTCCGCAGGCGTCAGCCGTTCTGCACCCTGTAAAGATTGCACGCTCTCTTTCCGTCAGGGCACGTCACCATGGCTGCCGCTGAGGTCCCTAACCCTTCTGAGCACTTCACCCAAATCAAAGAGCAGAAGTTCAAGCCTGGAGACCTAGAGGAGGAAAAAGAGGAAGGTGGGATACAAGGGGTGGAAGCCCAGGAGGGTGCTGTCACGGTGGAGGCCGAAAGCAGCTGCCAGTTTCTGGATGCCGGGCCCCAGAAAGAGCATTCCGAGCTGCCTCTGTGGGTGCCGGCCGAGAGCGACAGGCGGATCCTGACCCTGCAGACCTTACGCCTGGTGTCCCAGGATGTACACCTGCAGGGGCTGGGGTGGCTGAGCGTGCCGCACTCTGAGGAGCTTCCAGTGATAATACCGCAGGCCGAAGGCACGCTGCAGTTGCCGTCCCTGCTGTGGCTGGACCAGGAGCCCCAGCTCAGCCTTCAGCACTGCGTAACCGTCAGCATCCCGGAGGAGCTCTACCCACCGGAGGAGCTGGAGCTGATGCGTTTTCACCTGCTGCGGGAGAATGTGCCGGTGGCCGAGGACGACCAAGAGTTAAAGCCAGACTTGGGTGAAAGCCCAGTCCTGATGAAGGTATGGTTCAGTCTTACACACCAAAGACTTGTGGGAGAGAGAAAAGTAAAGTTTTTCTTAGATTGAGGCTTTGTGCGATCTTAGGTATAGACAAAATATTTTGAAGTTGGAAAATAAAATACAGTAAAGTAATGAGCGACTCGCTATGGCTGGCTATCAATATAGATATATCTTATATATATAAGATAAAGCACAGATAAAGCACAGATAAAGCACACAAATGTGTGTGTGAAGAGTTTTAAAAGTTACAGGAAGCAATGTTATTAATATAAGGTACATTGTATTTTTTTTTTAATATTATGACCTTGATATGTAGCTCAGTTCATTTGGTGCTTGCCTGGCATGCATGAAGCCTGGGTTTAATCCCCAGTACCTTATAAACCTGGCTTGGTGGCTCACCACGGTGATTCTGGCATTCAGGAGGTGGAGACAGGAGGATTCGAAGTTCAGGTTCACCCTCGGGTACATAGTGAGTTTAAGGCTGGCTTGACTACCTGAGACCCTGCCCCCCCCCAAAAAAAAAACCCAAACAAACAAAATGACATAGATGGAGTCACCACAGAAACCCTGGCGCTAGATTAACCATGGCTTAATAGCAAGCGTTCAATGGCCATAAGCGGTCTTATGCGCTTGCTCTTCCTTCAGTGTTCTGCAGTTTGCCAGCATGAAGAATTTTATCAGATTGTAATTACCCATGTTGCCTCTAATTGCTCATTTTTACTTATCAGTTTGCGGATGAACAGGACCAACTGTTGCCAGAGGGAGGACCAGATAAGAAAGGAGAGGAGAGATTCCTCTTTGTGGAAATGAAACCAAAAGATGAAGGGAAAGACGAAATTGTCGTGACCATTTCCCACCTAAGCGTGGAAGAACAGCAAGATCAGCCAGAGACAAAGCAGACAAGTGTGCCAAAAGCCAATGCCACAAAGCCTCGAAGGAAGACCAAGGGTAGGCTGGTCAGCTCACATGATGCGCGGGGAAGCCCCTGCCCCTTTGTGGGAAGGTGGCAATTATTGAAGTTTGAAGTGTTGACTTTTAATTAAATTTGTATTTTTTATATTAATTACAGTTTATTTACTTTGTATCCCAGCTGTAGCCCCCTCCCTCATTTCCTCCCAATCCCACCCCCCATCTCCTCCCTGCCCCTCTCTAAGTCCACTGATAGGGGAGGTTCTCCTCCCCTTCCATCTGACCCTAGCTTATCAGGGCTCACCAGGACTAGCTGCAATGTCCTCCTCTGTGGCCTAGCTAGGCCGCTCCTCCCACAGGGGATGGGGAGGTCAAAGAGCCAGCCATTGAGTTCATGCCAGAGACAGTCCCTGTTCCCCTTACTAGGGAACCCACTTGGTTACTGAGCTGCCATGGGCTACGAAGTGTTGACTTTTAAACGTTTCTTTCAGAACATCAGGAGATGGAAGAAACTTTAAACTGGTGTTCTATATTGGAAATCAAATGGTTTTGTTTTTTGTTTTTTGTTTTTTTCATTTTGCACACAGACGTTTTAAAAGCTGTGTTTAAATGTTCCAAAAAGCATTGTGCACGTAAATTACAGGCTGGCCCTGGGCTCTGCTTTCTGGCTTGAAGCTCCTTGCGGGAGGGGGGGGTGTCCAGGTAATTAGAGAGCAGGGCATCGAGCACTGTGGAAGAGCAAGCACTAGAGAATGGGAGCAGGGGCCCTTCCAGCAGAAGGCTAGAGGCCAGGAAAGAGGACCAAGCCAAGTTGGGGGCCAGGAGAATGACGCCAGGCTAGAAGCTGGGGTGGAGGGTCAAGACAGCAGAAGGAGTGGCCTTCATGTGGACATCCATGGCTCTGTCAGAGGATCTCAGTGATGGCACGCAGGCAGGGGCCCCATTATAATACTGTAACAGACAGCAGCCCACAGCAAGAATTTGACTCTCAGAGTGATTTAATGGGCTGCTATTTCAAAGTAATTTCTCTCTTATTTAAATCAAGACATTTTATCCCATTATCTCAATTTCTAGTTGACTTTTTAAAAGTTCTGTCTGACTGGCATGTGGCTCAGCAGTTTCTCAGCATGGATGAGACTTTGAGTTCCTTCCCAAGTCCGGCAAGAATAAAAAACAAAAAACAAACTAAAAAAGCCACTAAAAAAGCCATTCCATGACAGCACAAAGTATCTTTCTCTCCTGTTGCCCATGGCCAGGGTAGGGAAGGCAGTACGGTGACTCAGTTTACAAAGGGACCAGCCACCCTGCCAACACTTCAGTTCCCTTGCATGTGGCCAGGGTCATTCCTGCAGGTTTCTGCCTCTGGAGGTGGAGGTTCGGCTCTTCGCCTTATGGTAACTTCCCATACAGTCATGAGACTAGAGCCCCAAATGTATCTTCTAGCTTATTTCCTAGTTTTTAATATATTTGTAATCCCACCTAACCATCACCACTCTAATTTCAAAACATTTTTATCACCCAATCTATCTCTGTCACTTTATTACCTTTCATCCCTGGCCTCCAGGCCCTGGGAGCCACCAATATACTTTTTTTTGGTCTGGACATATGGAATAGTATGTCCATAATAATACTTACAAACCATGTGCCCTCTGGGTCTTTACTCTTTCAGTTAGTTACTTTCAGGGTTCATCCATAATGCAGCATATTTAACATTTTCTTTTTAGCACCTAAAATTGATTTATGTTTAATTTATTTATATGTATGCATGTATTTATTGGGTACCACCTGTGTGCAGTGCTGACAGAGGCCAGAAGGGGGCACCATATACCCTGGACCTGGAGTCGCAGGTGTTTTTGAGTCCCATTCTTCTCCATTCTGCACAACAGGGAAGATGGATGAGGGACTTAGACAGCCCTGTTGTGGAAAACAGAAGCTGTGTATTTCCTAACAAGATGCTCTTCATCGAGAATGGGGTGTCCTGAGCTTCTGAGACATCTCATTGCCCTGAACAGCATGAAGCTAAAGAAGTCACATCGGCCTTTACTGGAGCTGCTGGAACCGCTCAAGGAAGATCTTTCCAGATGCGTCAGGGTGTGTCCTCTCCCTACAGGGCCCCCCCGAATCTTCCAGTGCGACGCCTGCCCTTTCACTTCTTCCAAATTCTCGAGTTTCACTCGTCACGTAAAAATCCACAGCAATGAGAGGCCTCACCTGTGCCACCTGTGTCTGAAGGCTTTCCGCACCGTCACCCTCCTCCGGAACCACGTCAACACCCACACAGGTGAGGCACCCGGGGCGGCCTTCCTTCTCAGCGAGGTGCAGGGGAAAGCCAGCGAGTTCTCTCTCCACCCGGGGCTTCGCCATCTGCCATCTTTGTTACTGATGGTCAACCTTAGTCTAAAGAGAAGGTGCCAGAAGCCAGGTGTGGGGCTCAGTAGTACGGCACTTGCCTAGCACATGAAGGATTTTGGGCTCTGTCCCCGGCACTGCACAAATGCAGGAAAATTGCAGAAGAAGCAACTCCAACATTTAAGTAATTTTCCTTTCAGTATGTGGTTTGAACAGTTTTTGTCGGTCTTCTCTTACCATCTGCTAACGTCTCCTTTCATGTGCACTGAGAACGAACCAAAGGGTCTCAAGCATACTAGGCAAGTGCTCCACCCACTGGGCTAGCCCCACCCTTTTTCTTTTTCTTTTGAGAGGTCTAAGTTGCCCAGGCTAGCCTGGAACTTATGATGCTTCTGTCGCAGCCCTCTGAGCAGAAAGGATGATGGGCCTGGACTAACAGACCCAGCTCATTGATCTGTCAATTTCCTGTTGCTGTTGATTCTGGTTTTTAATATCAATGTATTAATTAAACTTTATCAGAAGCATTTGGACCTTGCCCTCCAATGAGAAGGGGGTTTCATTGTGCATTCATTTATGCTTCGTTTTGCATCTTTTTTTTTTTTATGTTTTGTTTTTGTTTTGGAAACAGGGTGTTACTTGCAGCTTGGGCTGATCTCTGACCACTGATCCTCCTGCCGCAGCCTTCTGAGTTCTGGGGTTACAAGCCTGCCACACCATTCCCAGCTTCGTTTTGTCTCCCCACCACCACCAACTCCCACCCTCCAACGCCTTCTTGAATTTCAGCTAAAAGCACTGACTGTTACCCAGAACGCTGTCTTGTACATTGTGATATTTATAGTTCAAAGAACTTCTTAATTGCTGAAGCCTTCCAGACTGCCATTTCAAAGCCAGAAAGTCACTGGAAGTTTTTGCAGTTGGGTCTTGTTTGAAAAGTGTAAACCACGTGCTTTTTCAGGAACCAGGCCCTACAAGTGCTCAGACTGCGACATGGCATTTGTCACCAGCGGAGAACTGGCCCGGCACAGGCGTTACAAACACACCCATGAGAAGCCTTTCAAGTGCTCCGTGTGCAAGTACGCCAGCGTTGAGGTGAGGCCCCCCTCCCCCGCCCCACAGTCAGCCCTGAGCAACTGTGAGGTGTCGCCACCCTGAGGGACGCCATTTGACAGGAGTGCTGGGGACAGAACCTGGGTCTTCTGCAAGGGCTATGCATGCTCTTAACTGCTGAGCCATCTCTTTGCCCACACCCCCCCACAACAATATTTAAAAGTGTGTAGACTGTAGAGATTAGCTATGGTTAAGAAATAACGCTGGGGCTGGAGAGATGGTCAGCAGTTATGAGCACCGGCTGCTCTTGCGGAGGACCTAGCTTTGGCTCCCAGCACCCACATGGTAGCTTCCAACCGTCTGTAACTCCAGCTCCAAGGGATGCCCTCTTCAGCCTCTGGACACCAGTCGTGCACGTAGGGCACAGACATAAGTAAGCAAGACACTTATATGCACAACATAAAAATTTAAAAACTAAAGAGAGAGAGAGCCCTCAGACTGGCTAAAAAGCCCTTTCCAGGGTTTTACATCACAGTTGGGGCCACAAATCAGAATGTCTCCCCTATCAGAGAGCTTGGGAATTTGGCCTGAGACATTTGAGCTTTGCCCCGACCCCACCTGGACAGACAGAGCTCCTGGCTTGAAGATGTAACCCTGTCCACACGTGCTGGACCACCAGCTACTTCAGTGGGGTTTAGCTGCACGCTCTGCTCTCGTGGCCACTAGGTGGTGTGTGCGTGTGTGTGTGTGTGTGTGTGTGTGTGTGTGTGTGTGTGTGTGTGTGTTGTATGTGGCACTGAGGTTTGGACTCAGGGTCTCAAACTGCTCTGCCTCTGAGCTATGTCCTCAGCGATTTCTTTTGAGACAGAGCCTCACTAAGTTGCTCAGGCTGCCTTTGAACTCACCCTGCAAGCCCCAAAACAGGCCTTGCACTTGAAATGTTCCTACCTCAGCAAAAACAAAGGCCGTGTGTGGCATCTCCTTTTCAGGTCCATTTTCTAGCAGTCCATGTCCAAGGTTCTGCTTCGTGTGAGGAAGCTGGCTGCATCCCGGCGGTGAGCCTGGCATAGGAGGGTTAAACAGGGACTTCTGACAGGAACTAAGCTAAAGGGGACGGCGAAAGCTTAACCTCGGCAATGACGCAAGTGTGTTTCATAAACTGGGGTATTTCACAGGCAGGTCAGAATTCCATTCCAAGAACCTCTTTCTGCTGTGGCTATTTTTAAAAAGAGCTTTCCTGTCTAAGGCAAAGGTTGTGGCAGCAATGTGAGGGTGCAGAAGCTGTCCTGCATGGAAGCACCGAGGCTCTGAGACCCTGCCCAGTAGCAGAGAGTCCATGAAGCCCAGGGATGGCCCATGGGGCACTGACCTCTATGCTACCACCACTATTTGATGGTGCTTGATGGCTAGCATTGAGAAAGGGTGATGGGCTGTATGTACCCTTCCTGCCCTACCCTTTTATTCCTGAGCAAGAAAGTGGATTAGACATACCAGTTTCTTAGGCTTTTGCATCCTGTTGAGCCCCTTGGAGGCAAGTTGAAGGCCTCCCTGGGCTGCACTGTGGTGCCAGCCTGCACAAATAAAACGTAAAAAGAGGGCTGGAGTTGGAGCTCAGTGGTAGAGCATTTGTCTACCTCAGGAAAACACACAGAGACATCCTATGTTGCCACCTTTGATCTCCTACTACTTGCTTTGTTGAACCCTGAACCCTCCCACACTGCAGTGTTAAAAGTTCTTTTTCTTTGCTTTCCATGATTCCCATATTATTATTACCTCCTCACCTTCTTCCTTCTCCTCTTCTTCTTCCTCTTTTTGACACAGGGTTTCTCTGTGTAGCTCTAGCTTTTCTGGAATTCACGTTGTAGACCAGTCTGGCCTCAAATGCACATTGATCTGCCTGCCTTTCCTCCTGACTGCTGGGATTAAAGGCGGGCGCCACACCAGCCTGGCTTCAGTATTCTTTAAAAAGTAGTTGTTCATCTTGGGTCTTAGTTTTCACTTGAAGCCTTCCTCTGTTCCTAGAGAGTCTTCTGGCCTAGGTGTGCATTCTGCATTCTAGGGAAGTGGTCCATGTAGTCTTTCTGAGTTTGTAAGCAGGGCTGACGTTGATTCCAGGGCCCCTCCGGTCCTGATGGCCCTGATCCCCGGGAAACACGGAGAAGGGTTTGCAGTGAACTCGTGGTCTCAGAATGTCCCAGAGGACAGCCAAGCACACCGCCCCGGGGAATGGCAAGTCCCATGCTGTTTCCTTTTTAATGGCCTCCAAACCCTGATAGAGTTTCTTCTCTTCCACTTACAACTTCCCTCTTTGCTACTTTTGTGTGTTTGAGGTGGCATCTGGTCTAGTACTCACTCTGTAGCCTTGGCTGACTTGGGAACTCACTGTGCAGACCAGGCTGACCTCAAACCCACAGTTCCCCTTGCCTCTGCCTCCTGGGTAAGCAAGGCCAGCATTGAGGAGGGGAAGGCCACAGGATTGCTGCCCGCCCAAGGCCAGGCTGAACTACAGATGAGTCCCTGTCTCTAAAACAACAAAAACATTTGTAAAAAAAGCCAGTAGCACACAGAAACACAGTTCGTGGCCAGGGGGCCACCTCTGTCTTGAACATCCCTCTGGCCCCTGAGGACTCTGCAGTTCGGGTGCCTCGAGCTGGCCCTCCATGTAGCTATGAGTGGGGTTCCCACTTTGGAAAGCTTTTCCGGCTTGTGTGCTTACAAGCAACTTAGACTTTACTGCTGGAAGCGGGCAAGGCCTTAGAAATGAAGATAGAAACCCACTCAGCGCTGAGGAGAGCGCTCTGCTCCATTGTAATGTGAAATTTAGTGTAGACGTCCCTGACCACTGCTCATTAACCCCAAAAGACCTTGTACACACAGCCAGTGACAAAATTAATCAGCAGCAGACAGGGCAGTTCTGTTTTA
Organism: Meriones unguiculatus; assembly: GCF_030254825.1. Taxonomy (NCBI): domain Eukaryota; kingdom Metazoa; phylum Chordata; class Mammalia; order Rodentia; family Muridae; genus Meriones; species Meriones unguiculatus. Next base: position 106,674,034 of record NC_083352.1, read on the forward strand.
TGTGTTCCTGAGGTCTGGTTAACTTAAATTTTTTCCTTTTGTTTTTTGTTTTGAGACAGGGTCTCTGTAGCTCAGGTTAGCCTTGGGTTCACTATATGACCCAGGATATTCTCCAACTTGCAGCAATCCTCTTGCCTTAGCTTCTTCAAAGTTGGAATTGCAAGCATGTACTAACCATTCCTGTTTTTTCTCTGTCTCTGTCTCTGTCTCTGTCTCTCTCTCTCTCTCTCTCTCTCTCTCTCTCTCTCTCTCTCCCCTTTCTGTTTTTTTTGGGGGGGGGCAGTATGAGACAAGGCCTCCTGATATCGCCTTAATGGGTCTTGAACTACAACAATCCCCCTTCCTCTGCTTCCCGAGTGCTGGGTTGCAGGCATGAGCTGCCGTGCAAGCTTCACTGCTCTCTTGTGAAGTCGGTTAACTGAAGCCCTGACCACCCTCAGGTTCCCAGCTCAGTAACCCTCTCCCACACATCCTAGGCAAGCAAGCTGAAGCGCCACATTCGCTCCCATACGGGGGAGCGCCCCTTCCAGTGCTGCCAGTGTGAGTATGCCAGCAAGGACAGCTACAAGCTGAAGCGCCATATGCGGACCCACTCAGGTGAGAGCCAGGTGTACACACCCAGTGACAGCCAATCACCTGCTCAGTTGGTTGCCTAGGTAAAGACTGTGCATGCACAGGTCTCCTGCCATCCACAGTCTCATGCACCCACTGTGAGCTGCTGAGGGACCACCAGTGCCAGGGAGTGCACGTGCGGGCCCTGGGACCCTGCTGCCAGGCTTGCCTTCCTAGTCCTATGCCGCTGAGGCTGAGACCCACAGAGAGGAGAGGCCCCAGCACACAGGTCCCTTGGGAAGGCCTGGGGCTCACAGGGAAGCCACACTCCGGAGTCACTTGTTGTTCACGTCACAGGCGAGAAACCTTATGAGTGCTCCACCTGCCATGCCCGCTTCACCCAGAGCGGGACCATGAAGACCCATATGGCCCAGAAGCACGGCGAAAACGTGCCCAAATACAAGTGCCCCCATTGTGCCACCACCATCGGGAGGAAGAGCGACCTACGTGAGTGTCTGTTTTAACCGTGTCCCCTTGGCCTCCCAAGGCCTGCAGACCTGCAAAGCCCACCCAACTCCTGAAGCTCTGGCTGGGCCTGGGAAGCTTCTCTAGAGATCAGTTTTTACAGCGGTCCTGTACCGCCCTCTGGTGGCTGATCTGGGTAAAGTGCTGTTCAGAAGGTGGCCCGCCCAGTCCTGGGGTGGTCCACATACAGGTATGATGGAATCCATGGGTGTCATTTTATCTCGTGTTAGACTTGCCCTCAGACATGAGGATCCTGAGACTGAAGGATACAGAGAATGTTTCTGCTAGGGGAGGTGGTCATGATGGCCTGGATGCCAAAAGGCAAGCGCCTTAGAAGCTCAGCTCTGACCCTGTTCCGTCCTCAGCCTGCCCCGTGCCCACACTGCTGGAAGCTAAGAGTATAGAAGCGATCCTGAGACAGGGTTCGCCCTCAGGAACTCGCTTCAGTAAGAGGCAGGCTGGGACACAAAATCTGGCTTCTCCTGTGGTGATCCCTGGCGACGCAGGATACCTGGGAGCAGAGATTTGCGTGGGCGACCTGGCATGTGCTTGGGAGCCTTCAGTGAGGGGAGGGAAGCCGTAGGCATAGGAGGAGGGATCTGAGGAGGGCAGGAAGCTATGGAGGGCAGAACATATTTAGGGCAAGGAGCTATCAAGGCCAGAGAGCTGGCAAGAGAGCCAGTTCCCTTAGTCTCCATGGCCTCCCAACTCATTCTCCCCCCCTTCCCAAAATTATGATGTTACAAGAGACAGTAAATCAGCAAAATAAGTCCTCCCAGTTGCCTTGGAAAATTCCAGGGATTTTGGAAATGTTCCTACAGGGGTAGAGGTATTTGACCAACCTTGACTTTGGTCTGGAACATTTCGTCAGTGCTGCCTTTGTCCCTGGAGTGCCACAAAGCATTTCGCACCGAGGACCTGTTAGGACAAAAGGGCTGCTAGCCAGTTGCCAAGTACAGCCTGCTTGTCACGGGCCAGAGGTGACGGCTCTGCGGCCTCTGTAGGGGAGCTGTGGGGATACTTGCTTTTCCTCTCCCTGTTAAGAAGGAGGTGCTCTGCCAGCTCTGAAGTCAGGAGGTACAGGGTGCTCCTCCATGGTACTGCTGTCTTCTGTCCAGCCTCGCCTAGGCCTGAGGCTTACCCAGTGAAGAGCTTCCTAGACGGCATGCCCAGCATGCACCTCACTCCGGTCATGGGGACAAAGGGACCTGGAACCCAGGCAGGACAACAGTCACGGTTCTGTTACAGAAAACCCCTCAGCCCTGCCCCGAACCCCCTGCACTGGGCTAAGTTTCTCAAGGTCCATGGCCAACCTTCTCTAGCTTTGAAGCTCCTGATTAGCTCCCTCGCATCGTGTTGGGATGGGCGGAGGGGGGCATTTGTGCCTTGGGGGACACTCACCTGGACCTGGAGGCACTCTGTCATCCCTGAGGGGCCAAGCGAGTGTGGTGGAGGAGCCCTTAAGGGAGAGGCTGCAACACCCAGAACTTCCGCCCTGCCCAGAAAGTGCCCGGATGTTCACGGTGCCTCCTGTGGCCCTTCCAGGTGTCCATCTGCAAAACCTGCACAGCCACAGCCCCGAGGAGATCAAGTGCCGATACTGTCCCGCTGGCTTCCATGAGCGCTACGCCCTCATTCAGCACCAGAGGACCCATAAGAACGAGAAGAAGTTCAAGTGCAAGCAGTGTGATTACGCTTGCAAGCAGGTACTGTGTGTGATGCTGATGCGGTGCGAACACTTGTGACCACTCACGCAAGCTGCTAGGGCGTGTGAGCCAAGCGTGCGAGTATACAGGACAGCGGGAAACAGTCATTCTTAAGAAAGGGGCTATGGGGGCTGGAGAGATGGTTCGGCTGTTAAGAGCAGTTGTTGCTGCTCTTGCAAAGGACCTGAGTTTGATTCCCAGAAGCCATGTGGCGGTTCACAACTATCATAACTCAAGGTCCATAACTTAGTTCCAGGGGATCTGACCCCCTCTTCTGACCTCTCTGGTTACCAGGTCCACACATGTAAGGAAGCAAAACACTCAAGTATGTTAAAATACAGTAATAACTAAGCATCAATTTTAAAAAGAACGGAAAGAAAGAAGCTAAAGGCGGGGGAGCTGGCTTGGCAGTTAAGCGTGATTGCTGCTCTGTCATGAGGGCTGGAGTTTGAACCCCAGCACCCATGCTGAGCAGCAGACAGCCAGCTATAACTACAGCTGCAGGGGATCCAATGTCTCTTCAGAGCTCTGCGGGCTTATGCACATACAGACACACACATAAAGAGAAGGAAAAGAGACCTCCTCCCGCTAATAACCTTCAGAGAGTTGGGCTTGACCCAGCAGCCAGCTCAGGGTAACTGCAGTGGCCACAGGCTGTCGGCTGGAGCTGCCGAGGGGTCTGAGGTCCTCGCCACACAAGCCAGGCCACCATCAAAGTGATGCAAGCGTAGTCCGCTCCTTCCCTGTGTGGACGGCTGATGTCAGAGCAGTGCTGTGTCTTTGCCCCAACTGCGGCAGTGACGCCCTGAAAGACTCGCGCTGGCCATGGATGTGAATTGCCTGCCCAGAAGCCAGAACACAGGGCATGAAGGGGCCCTGAAGGGGCCGTGAGATAGCTCAGCAACTGAGTGCTGCCTTGGCCAGTGAGGTCTTCCAGCAAGCTCCACAAAGATGTCCTCTGTCTCCACACATGCACCGCCCCACACACCAAACACACCCCAAACACACCCACACCCACACACACACAATGATAAATGATCTTAAATGCCCTCAGTGAATCTGTCAAGGTTGTCACCTTGGGAAATCTTGAGCCAACAGTTTCTAATGTCCTGTGGGAGAGGTGGGAGAGATGGACGCTGTAAACAGTACCTCGCCTGCCTTCTGCAGCCTGGGCAGTGGGATATTTGGATTGGCGGCCAGTTTCCCACGGCCGTCACTTTCCTTTGACCAAGTACTTGGCAGACAGACTCTGCATGCAGTGATAAGCACTCAGGGACGGGGACATTCTCTCGACAAACGGGTGGCACAATGAGAAATTAAGGGAGTCACACTCCCACTGATAAAAACGTCACCTTTCGGAAGAAAATTGAGAGTTCAGATTTTTGAAACTTTGCCATCACTGCTGAACTTTACAGCTCTCGGGTCCTTGGAGACCTTTCCCATAGGATCTGGCCATCTCTAGCAAGCAGGCTTTCGTTTGCCTGCGGGAGGAACGGCCAGAGCTCAGCACTGGGCGTCCTCTTCGCTGCTTTCCACCCCATACTTTGAGACTGTCTGGCAGATCTGGGAGCTCCATGAGTAGGTTAGCCAGACAGACAGCCCCAGGAACCTGACTGCCTCCTCCTAGAGCTGAGGTTGCAGGCACATGCCACCACACCTAGCTCTTACAGGGGTGCTGGGGATCCAAGCTGGAGATTCTTTTTTTTTTATTCCCATTTTATTTGTTAATATGTTTTGTGTATATGGGTATCACATCTGCAATGCAGTCTGTCTGCTTACCAGAAGAGGGCATCAGATCCCATGGGACATGCGATCTTGGAGTGTTTGTGAACTGCCCTGTGGTTGCTGGGAATTGAACTCAGGATCTCTGGAAGAGCAGCCAGTGCTCTTGACCACTGAACTATCTCTCCAGGCCCCAAATTCTTACTCTAGCACAGGAAGCATTTTACCCACTGAGCCAACTCCCCAGTTTCCTCCCGTTCTTTTTTTTTAACAGTGTGTCAGCATTCCTGGGTTCTCCATATACTTAACAAACACCCCACAAATCAGAGAGAAAGAGAGTCAGGCTTCTCCTGGGTTCCCTGAAGAGGGTTTTCAGACTCCAAAGAAAAAGCAGGGGGCAATTAACTCTTAGTTTCAGCCCCAAACACCCCAGCCCACACTGTAACATTAGGATGCAGTGTTATTTTGAAATATGCTGATTTTCTTTGAACTTTTCAGAAATGTTTGTCAGTTCCTCACTTCGGGTTTCTCGCAGTAAACAGTGCTATGTCTCACGCCCATATGCAAAAGCACTTTGGAGTGTGTGGTGATCTCGCTGCGCCTTGTTGCCTCACCAGTGGACAGCAGAGACGGGATCTCACTGTCCTTCAGAGTGTAGGCTGAATCGGGGCTGGAGAGATGATCAGTGGCTATAGAGGACCAGAGTTTGATTCCCAGCACCTACATAAGGCAACTCACAATTGCCCATTACTCTAGCTCCAGGGGATCAGACACCTTCTTCCAACTTCCTCTGTTAGCCCCGCCCAGGTGTACGCGCGCGCGCGCGCACACACACACATAAATAAAAATAAAATAAACCTTCAAAGTGTGGACCGTAGAGGATTTTTGTTTTGCTTTTGGTCTCTTGTAACCTAGGCTGACTTAGAACTCCACACACAACCAAGGATGACCCTGACCCCCTGGCACGCAGCATGCTCTGGTTTTTAGGAGGGCCACACTACTCTTGAGGGAGGAAAGTCTGGTAACGGTGGACAGTTCTGAGGAACCCTTCTACCCTGTGCCAGCTGTGTCCCTGCTTTCCCTCAGGAGCGGAGCTTGACAGCGCACATGCGCACACACACGGGAGAGAAGCCCTTCGCCTGCCTTGTCTGCAACAAGCACTTCCGGCAGAAGCAGCTGCTCACTGTGCACCTGAGGAAGTACCATGATCCAAGCTTCATCCCCGACATGCACCTGTGCCTCAAGTGTGGCAAAGGCTTTTCCCGCTGGGTAAGTATCCCGCTGCCTCAACAACTACCACAGCCTCAAACAGCGACCACCTCCTCTGAGGAAGGTTCCCCCAGTCTTCGGAGTCAGAAAACTCAAGCACTTTATAAACACTATCCCGTACACACAGCTTCGGGGGATCGAACCGGGACCAGGTACATGCTCTCCACTGAGCCCCCTATTTATTTAATCTTATTATTTTGAGGCCAACTCTAGCTAAATTGTCTGCTCTGGCCTTGAACTTGTGCTCCTCCTGGATTAGACTCCTGAGAAGCTGGGAAGGCAGGTCTGGCCCACTAGGCCAGGCTCAGATCCTGTCGCTCGTGTTCTTTGGTGGGTATGAAATTGCCCCATGGTTACTCACTACTGTTATTTCTGTTTCTAACCTTTCTCATTTTGGTAAAACTGCTGGTCCAGGAGGCCCAGCTCTCGGGGGCTCTGAGGTAAATTGTCCACATACTATGTTGAAAACAGTTTGGGGAAACCTCTGACTCCTGACAGAACTTAGTTTTCTGTTTTCATTTTTTAGACAGGATAGCACTATATAGCCCTGGCTAGTCTGGAACTTGCTGTGTAGACCCGGCTGGCCTCAAACACCTAGAGATCCATCTGCCTCTGCCTCCTGAGTGCAGGGATTAAAGGTTTGTGGGCCACGGGCTGGGGCAGGACCTAGTTTTTAAAGTGTGCCAGTTGATAATTGTCCTGTGAACAGGCGTCTTCATGGAGCGATTTCCATTCTCAGGCGTTTCCAGGGTGTAAAATCAAGCAGCGTTCCACATTCGTTTTATATTCTGTCAGTTGGTGTATTCATCTTCCATTTTCACATAACAAATTACTTCAAAATGTCAGGCCTTAACAAACTTGTACCACATCATGGAGTACGTGAGTCTGGAATTGGGGATCAGCGTGGCAGGCTGGTTCTGGCTGTTAAAAATGAAAGCGCAGCTGGGTACTTGAATCCAATTTCCATTTTCGGTTAAGAGAAGGGTCTCCAGTGGGGCCTTGAGGGGGTCGAAGGAGTGGGTTTTGGATGGGAACTTTATTAGAAGAGATATCAACACCGTGGACAGACAGACAGCAGCACAGCGGGGCTCTGAGAAAAAGACGGGGCCCCCTTCTTACAGGTGTGAGAGGAAGGGGGAGTTGTCAGCAGGAGCCTGTGGCCAGGTTTCTCTAATGTGGACAGGAGCACATGGACCTGAGGTGTCCCCACCCACTGATGGCCTTTTGGTGTCAGGCTCTCTAGGGTATCTGTCCCAGTGGCAATAGGGAGCAGGGTGAGGGCGAGGATGAAGGCCTGTAGATGGGCACCTTAAGCAACTGCCTCCTCTGGGATCTGGCATTCTTCCCTGAGTCCCGGCACCAGGGGCCTGTCAGAGTCACGGGTTTCCCCTCCAGCAGGATGCTGGTGAGTGGCAGGGACGGCAGGCGAGTGCACTCTGGTTTATCCCAAGCTTCAATTTAAAACTATTCACAGATTTCGGCTTGCTAGCACACACATCTGGATCACCGGCCAGCAACATGACTCCCTTTCCAGTGGTGACCCAAATCTGACCCAGGTGGCATCTCCGATGCTCCCTCTATGTCCAGCTCAGGGATGTGTCACATGCCACTGTCTCTGTGTACAGAAGAGCCTATGTGTGCTGCATTTATCATCCTTGTCCTGCTGCTCTTCGAAGGCTGGCACGTCTGAATTCATGTGCATTAACTCAGCCTGTATACCAAGGGTTCTTAGCTCTAATCTTTATGCATGGCAGGCAGGTCAGTTGCTTCTCCCTACACTGCAGGGGTGGGGGGGAGCAGCTTATCTCCGATGCTCAGGGGGTCCTGACCCCAACACCTCCACAACTGAACACAAGCTTTATTTTGTACATAACTATGCAGACCCGGTCACCCGCACATTTTCTCTGTAAATAGAATAAATGCTCCCAGCTTCTCAGGCAGGTTCCCCACAGACATGGATAGACCACTTATGAATGAATATATTGGGGAAAAAAATAATCTCAGTGAGCCCACACACGCGCCAAGAGGAAAACATGAGCAAAGTTAAAGTTGGCAAGGAAGTTTCTTTTTGTAAAAAGGATGTGCCAGAACTCAAACTGGACTCATGGGCATGCTCAGCCAAAATGGCCTCGTCTTTTATTCCTGACATTCATGGTAAGTGCTTCTCACCCCATTGGTGGTAGATGTAGCCTGAGTGCCGTATTCAATGAGCCTCCAGCTGGAAGGAGCCAGCTGGTTGCTGCCCCGATTCTATGATGACAGTTAGGGTTACCTCTTCTACGGACCTATCTAAAAGACCCCAACAGTGCCTCAGTAGTTTCACTTGTATAACATCCAGGATGGAGTGGAAAGGAAGTCCTGACTGATGCCTGGAAAGAGACGAGGGAGAAGAGAGGGCAAAGGTCATTAGCATTATAAGTAGTGGGCCCAGGAGAAGTCAAACTAGAGGCTAATTATTAAATGTCTAAGATTGCTTCTCATCTTTGTTGGGTTCTTCATTTTTCTTTGGCCCAGAAGCTGGTCACAGGCTTTCAGGCTCTTTGATGGCTCTTGGAATGTCTAGAATCACTCACTGTGAGATCCCGCCTTTGGCTTCTTGCTAAGGAGAGAAGTGAAATCTCACCAGTAGTAAATTTGGGTTAAGACAATAGTGGGCCTGTCTCTCTCGGCTGTGGGGAGGTGCTGCCATGAGCCACGGTGTAAAGTAGGGTTTCGGGATGGCATTTTTCTTATCAAGGAAAAAAATCGTTAGTGAGAAATCGTTGCCTAAGCAGCACCATGGCTGGATCCGAGCCTGACGTCTAGGGAGTTGGCTAACAGGTCTGTCAGGGAGGCAGAGCAGTCATTTTAGCTTCAGTTAGGCTTTTCTTACAGGTGTTTAAGGTCTACATGGAGCTGGGAACACAACGGTGGCCAGAACTAATCTCTTCCTTTTCATTAAGGCCAAGTGAGGCTTTGTCCTTGGGTGTGCTTAGGGGTCACTTGGGTCTGAGGAGAAAAGAGCTTTTGGCTCCTCCAGCCCCCCTTGTTTACAGTCATCCATCCTGTGAGGATGAGTCAGAGGCCCCCAAGTCTCCCATTCCCATGGTCCGTATTTAGGTATCTGAGAAGGTGAAAAACAAAGAGGGAAGAAGTGGGAGGAGTAGGGCCTGTGACCGAATGCCTGTGGTGCGGAGATGGATACCCAGGAATTCCAGATGTTTTTATGGATGCTGCCATTTTGGTTCACGCCGTGAGGTGGGTTAACTAAGATGTCAGTGAAGTCACATGGTCGCCATGATCTTGATGTTGTCCAAGATGGTGGCCAAGTCTCATGGCTGTGTCTATCTTGATGAGGTCACCAGCCAAGACAGTGACAGAGAAACTGGTGTGCTCAGCCCATGATAGAGTTAGTCCATCCGTCACTGGGGCACGAGTCTCCGTGGGAGCCATTGCCTGTTTGCGTGTTGCTTTGCTTGTCAACTGGACACAAGCTAGAGTTATCTAGGAGGATGAGGTGCCATTAAGAAAACGCGTCCATCTGATTGCCTGTAGGCAAGTCTGGAGGCCATTTTCTTAATGACTGATGTCAAAGGGCTAAGCAGGCAGTGTTATGTGTAAGAAATCAGGCTGAGCAAGCCATGGGGAGCAAGCCAGCGAGCAGCACTCCTCCATGGCCTCTGTATCAGTTCCGGGCTCCAGGTTCCTGCCCTGTGTGAGTTCCTGCCCTGACTTCCCTCAGGGATGCTATGTCACCTGAGAGTTGTAACCCTTTCCTCCCCGAGTTGCTTCTGGTCATGGTGTTTATCCCATCAATAGAAACGCTGAAACGGGAACCAAGTAAGATCAGAATGGGTGTAAGAGGAGGAAGTACATGAAGCCCAGGCATTATAGGCCACTAAAGCAAAATAAAATAAAACACAAGCAATCTAGCAAAGGAAGTTATTCCACGCTCTCACAGCAAGAAACGGGGTTCCGTATGTTTTAGCACAGTTGTAACTGAATGCCAGGGGTGTTCTCTGGGCCTTGGTTTAATCTCCCTCCAGCTCCCAGACACAAGCTGGTACCTGGAACCCGTGATGAAGTGGAGAGAACAGGAAGTTTGCCCCAGAGCCCATAGTGGCCCTGTGATTTGGGGGAGCACACGGAGAATCTGGGAAAGAGACGTGACCTTGGCGTGGGCTGGATCAGATGGGCCTGTGAATACCAAACGGTGCCCTCTCCACCAGGCATCAGAGGGGAGAGCTGCCCCCTGTCTGGGGGATCTGCTTCCTCAGAGCCTTGTTTAACCTACTTGTTTCCTGTCCTGGATTCACGAGCGTTTATCTGTCAGTTTCAACCACACACAGAGAGTTCTTGAATCTCGGCCTCAGGTAATGGAGGTCTCTTGTATTCTGCTTCTGATTTCCTCTTCCATCTTCAGCTGATTCCCCCAGTGCTGCAGCCCTCTGTTAGGTGCTTTTTAGCCAAAGCCACCAAGGAGCTACATGGAGCTGGGGACCTGACTCCTCATTCACCCTTACAACCTCCAGGGTTACCCAACCACCCAGGAGTACATTGCCACTCTTTGCACTTCCTACCTGGGTTTTGTGAGCAAGAACTTCTTGGTCACCGGTGGGATTTGGGGGGGGGGGGGTCCTCCCTGTGCTGCTGAGAAACTTTCTTTCCTGAGATCATTATCAAAAGAGTGTTGTTTACCTGAAAGGCCAGGGGCCATCAGTGTGGGAGTGAGGTGCACCTCCCCCAGTGCAGGGGATCTAGGCCCTCTCCCGAGTAAGTCCCAAATGAGCCCCCAAATTGTTTTCCATGTGATGCAAAGGAACACATCAACGGGAAGTAGCCTGGCAAGACAGGTTTGCTTCATAAAGAGGGTACACCAGATCCCAAGCTGTGTCTGCAAGCACTCCCAGCCAGCACGGGCTTTTCCACCTATCTTGTTTACAGCTTCCTTCCCCCGCTGGGATTACAGGCATGAGCCACCACAGCCAGCCTTGCTCTCTGAGCTCCAGTGTGGTGCGAACATACGCTGCCTGTGTTCTGAACTCAGGTTTCCAGGGAGCAGCCAGGTGACAGGCCTCTGCAGGATGGCGGGCCTAGAAATCGGTGGTGCCTCTCGCTTAGCGTCAGCCCTCACTTCCCTGAGTAGGAGCATCACGGAAAGAGGGATTCACTCTTCTCTTTGCCAGCTCTTATTTTACTAATGAAAACATGCTAGCTTATTGCTAGATCTACCATTTGGGGCCCCTGGAGAGACACGCTCAGCACTGAAGAGCATGTTGTAACCTTGTAACCTAACTTCGGCTCCCAGCACCTATATCAGGTGGCTCACAGCCACCTGCTACTCCAGCTCCAGGGAATTTTATGCCCCCTCTGGCCTCCAGAGACACTTTTACCCATACATGTGTGTGTGTGCGCGCGCACACACACACACACACACACACACACAAGCATGCACTTTAAAGGTCATTTTGGTTTGGGTTTGTTTTTCAGTTTCAGCCCCAAATCTAAAAGGTGCACATTGCCGCCTGTCTTCCTGAAGCCCACTTTAAATATATATGTATATATATATATATGTAATCATTGACATATTTTGTGGCGTGTCAGTGGGTGGAGCTTGCCGCACGCAGCACACGTGCAAAGCTCAGAGCATGACCTCCATCTTGTGGGTCCCCAGGCTCCAACTCAGGCCAGCAGGCTTAGTGACAAGTGCCTCTCTACCTATTGAGTTGCCTCAGGGGTCCACCAAAGCTTGTCTTTGGGTCACACACTGCACACGAGGACAATGAAGTTCACTGGTGGCCCGTGTCATCTTCCACAGAGTAACCTGCAGAGACACAGGAAGAAGTGTGACCCGGAGCACGAGAAGTTGGCCACCTCCAAAACAGGAAGACCCGTGCAGCGGCCCCAGGCAGTGGAGAGAGGAGCAGGATGGGACAATGGTATGTCCTCTCTAGCCACTTTGGTTTAATCTGGTAGTGTTCCCCCTCCACCCTGCCCTGTTGTTAGCCCCAGCCCTCAGAGAATCAGTGAGGGTGGAAACAGGTCACTGGGAGACTTGACAGCCTTCCTCAGCTGGCTGTGTGGTAGCCACACCTCTGCGAGGTCACTCACACTCACCCCTCAAACTGAGGTCGCCAGGCTTGGGCTTAGCAGTAAATACCTGCTGAGCCATTTCCTGGGTGATGTCTGGTGACATTTTTGCTTGCCACGTCTGAAGAGAAGTATACCACAAGCGTCTCATGCATGAGCAGCTGCTGGTCTCCTACAGTAGTACCTGCTGTGTTTACACAAAGGAGTCCTTGTCCCCACTGCCACGACCGAGGAGTCCTGCCTAGAAGCCACAGACCGAAAGCCAGTGTTGGAGGGTCGGGTTGTTTCTGGCATGCCCGCTGTTGGGTTCCAACCACAGCGGTTGTTTTCAATGTATACTTTCTGATTCCCCAATCTGGATGTCTTGGATTTCTCTCACATTTTCTCTCTCTGTATCTTTCCCCCAAGATGCTGCTGCCCAGGAAAGCACCATCTCGAGGGAGGCGCAGTGCCCTGAGGAGCCAGCTCTGGGCCACCGAGACAAAAATGAAGCCGAGAACGAGAGCCTGGACAAAGGCCTGACCTGCGAGATGATCTTTAACATGATGGATAAGTGACTGGCTGCTCTGTGCTGTGCTGCGGCCTCTGGGGGAAGAAGTTAGTCAGAAATGAGTTCCCAGCCGTAGCCATCCCGAGTTCCCCGAGTTTGAGATAGTGTGTAGAAATGTTTGAAGGAAAAAAAAAAACCTGCAGCTTTTTCCTAAAGCCTAGAGTCAGAGCTTGGAATGAAGGGCACACCTGAGCCCCGTGGGCTCATTCTCTGGGCACTGGCAGGGTGGCCCACAATGAGCCAGGGACAGTTTTTAGGTAATACTTACTCCCACAGGAGCTCAGAACTATTAACGCCTTAGCGGTTAGAGCAAGGAGTCTTTTGAGTTGTGTCCACCCTTGACATTTCTGATATTACGATTTTAAACACTGAAATGAATTATATCCTTTATATATATATATATATATATATATATATATATATATACCGATTAATTTTTCCATGACATTTAAAGCGACCGTGATGCTTTTAATGAATTCTAAATTAAACCCAAGGATTTTAATGTTATGAAAAGTTGGAATAGTAGAAAACCGAGAATAGCTCATTTAACTAGAAAAAAAAATAATATAATAGATTTTACTTTGACATAGAGCAAGGCTCACTTTTAGTTTTTGCTCCTCCTACTTTTGTAGAGCTGTGGGTTGAACCCAGGGCCTGGCACAAGCTGGGCAAATGCTCCATCACCAAGCTACACCTCCAGCCCCGACACAACTTTCTTTCTTTTTTTTTTTTAATATTAAGTTGTCCAGGGTAGACTTGAACTCAGCCACACTTTGAACTGTCCATCCCCCTGTCCCAGTCTTCCAAGTAGCCGGAATGACTAGCCTTTGCCAACAGGCCAGGCTTGTGTTGTCTTTTAATCATATTCTTTGCCAGCTATGAAACTGCCCTGGTATTGTCCCTAGCATTATTGTTGTTCCTTAGCCAGGTGTGATGGTTCACACCTGTCTTGACCACAACACAGAAGGCAAAGACAGGAGGATGGGAATTCAAGGTCATCCTCAGCTACATATCAAACTCTGGGCCAGCCTGGGCTCCATGAGACTATCTCTCAAAAAAAAAACAAAAACAAAAAAAACACATATATTTATATGATTTCTTAGTATTTAAGTTTGTAATCCTTTTGTTTTCCTGAAGGTATTTTATTTACATTTTAAAAAAAGATTGGCTATGAGAAGAAACCTGAAAGTCTGATAATGAAATGTGTATTTGTGAAGAATTCGAGGGCTTGTTTTATTAATTCTCATTAGTTAGGGAGAATATCCTTAAACCCTTGTTCCGACCTCCAGTGTCTGGAGCATCTCTGTGCAGCTGAGGTTAGCCAGGGCCTGTCTACAGGAGCCAGGGTCCCTGTCTTCGCTCAGTGAACCTCTGCTGTGGACCCCTACACCGCCATGTCTCCAGTCACCCATAGGCCCCAAGCTAAAATTCTTAAAATGTCCATCTGTTTAAAACATCCCACGAGTGAGGCCGCTGAGGTGTGGACACAGGAGCAGCCCCCAGCAGAAGGGACACCGTGCTCTCTCCCTGCCAAGAATGAACTCCATTTATATGTGACATGTAACAGGATTTACACCGTGCTCTGTCATACGCTGTTATTGTGACTTGATTTTCATATTTTTGACTGTTGGGAAGAATTTTGTCATTATTCAATAAAATGAAATGATTTTTCTTAAAACGATCTCTGTTGTGGAAAGATGGCAGTCTTCTTTATTTTTGTTGTACTAGAGATTAACCCCGGGGCCTCAGGCATGCTGCACAAGGCTCTCTCGACCACTGAGCACACCACAACCGTCTTCATCCGTTCTCTTTTGAGAAAGTTGCCCAGACTGGCCTTGACCTCGCCCCCTTGAGTGTCTGGGGTTACATCTACACCAGAAAACCAGCTAATAATGGTCTTTAAAAGGTTGTGGGGAGCTGGCTCAGCAGTTGAGAGTCCACGCCACTCATGCAAAAAGCCTGAATTAGGTCCCCAGCATGCATGTTGGGCAGCTAACAACCACCTGTATCTCCGACCCCAGGGGACCTGACACCCTCTTCTGGCTTCTTCAGGCACTGAACTGCGTGCGCAGACTGCACATACAGACACACACAGAAATATGGTTTAACTTATTATGTTGTTATCATTATTGTTATTATTAGTTTTTCAAGATAGGTTACTATTGGCTGTGGCTGGCCAAGGAACTCTATAGACCAGGCTGGTCTCAGACTCAGAGATCCACCTGCCTCCACCTCCCGAGTGCTGGGACTAAAGGCTTGCACGACCGCGCCCAGCTAGTTTAAAAATGTTTTGGTTTTGTTTTTAATGTCTTGCTGGGCCAGTGAGATGGCTCAGTGAGTAAGGCACCTGGCACCAAGCCTGATGACCTGAGTGCAAGCCCCAGGACCGACATGGTGGAAGAGGATAATCAGCTTCTGTTAAGTTGCCCTCTGACTTATGGTGGTGTGCCATGTACGCACGCGCACACGCACGCACGCGCGCACACACACACACACACACACACACTCATACACACAAACACGCATACAATTACTTAGAAAACTTTAGTATCTTCTTGAGTGAGGAGAGCGGGGGTGGCTCAACAGTTAGGTGTTTGCTGTACAGGTGTGGGGACCTTGGCTGTCCAGTACCCAAGTGGAAAGTGAGGCGTGGCATCGCACATCTGTGATCCCAGGGCTGCGAAGCAGAGACAGCTGAACCCTTGGGTGCCAGCTTCCTTACAAGATCCTATCTTGAAAATATAAGGCACAGAGAAATTGAGCAAGCCACTCAGTGTCGACCAGTGACGTCCACACTCATGTACACGCAGAGGCACGGACGTACTCGGCGTCATGTCTGCGTCGTGAGGACCCGGAGGACCTCGTGCCCCACGCTCTGTGGGTGAAAACGTCTAGACATTGTCTTGTGAAGACGAGGAGCAGTTCCCCAGAACACTAAAGCCAAAGCTCCAAGTGGTTCCTCAGCCAGCCGCTGGGCCCCCTCCCAAATGAACTGAGACTGGGGTTCCCGAGAGAGATGTGAACCCCACCTTCAAGGGGTGCCCCAGCAGCCAAACCCCATCCGTGGGCAAAGAGCAAAACAGAATGTGGTCCGTGTGTGCAGTGGCTTACCAAGCAGGCCTAGAAGTAAGTGTGCTCCATCCTAGGGAGACACCCAGCTCTGCTGAGTGGTAGGATGGGAACTCCCCAGGGCAGTGAGCTTGCTAGAGAGGGACAGGAGGACAGTGGTCAGCAGGGGTGGGAGTGCAGAGAGATGGGGTTGAATGGGGACCTTTAAACTCCCATTAAACAGTTTTGCAGTGCAGAGACCTTCAGAATGCTCATGATGGCTGCACAACACCGTGTCACTCCTCACGTCTCTGGAGCGTAGTTTTAAAATAGCTTATGGTGGGACCAGCAAGACGGTTCAGCAGGTAAAGGTGCTTGCTGCCAAACCTGATGACTTGAGTTCGATCCCCAGGAGAGGACAAAAATTGTCCTCTGAGTGCCAGGTGTATTTCATGACACACATGAGTGTGTGTATGTGCATGCAAGTCACCATGTTATATCATGACATACATGTGTATGCACACACAAATAATTGTAATTTTAAAGAAGTACCCACAGTGGGAACTCTTCAGTGCACTTCACAGCACCCACGTCTGTTACAGCTGCCTGTGGTGGTGCAGGCTTGTAACCCCAGCCTTGTGGAGACAAGAGACCATCCTCCCCCACGTAGTGAGTTCGAAGCCAACTTGGACTACCTCAGACCTTGTCTCAAAAAATATTTAAAATAAAAAACAAGCCCAGCAGATCTCTAAAGACATGTCAAAAATCTCTTTATAAACAAACCTTTAAAGCAGGCAGCAGCAAAGTTCGGCTGGGGCGGTTTGTGTTGACTCTGTGCTGGGTGGAATCCCACCGCTGGAGGAGGTCACACAGACACACAGGTGCCTCCTGAAGAGCGGCGGATTCTGGCGCAGGGAGCCTAAGGTAGCGGCAGTGCCGCAGTGCCCGCCAGAGGGCAGGCGTCTCCTTCTTGAGCGTCCATACCGGCGATTCAAGGCTCTTCAATAACTGCACACAAAGTCTTGGCAGCTTGCTTTGTGCTGTGCCCAAAGAGTGGATGAAAGAGTGGCTGCTAAGTTAGGGGTGTTTGGAGAACCTGCTGGTGAAAGTGGTAGGTAGGGGGAACCTGCTTGGGGAGGGTTGCTTTGCTTCAGACAGTTTAGAGACCTAGAGATCCGGCCTGAAGTCGCTTCTGGCCCAGGTAATGCCTATTTTGCCAGGAGACAGTAACTAAATTGTCGGCAGCTCTCCCCTACAAAGACTTTTTGTTTTGTTGTTGTTGTTTGTTTGTTTTTGTTTTCAGGACATGGCTTTCTCTGTGCAGCTTTGGCTGTTCTGGAACTCACTCTGTAGACCAGGCTGGCCTCGAACTCAGAGATCCACCTGCCTCTTCCTCCTGAGTGCTGGGATTAAAGGCGTGCACCACCACCACCCAGCACCTAGCACAAAGACCTTTAAAAAAAAAAAAAAAAAAGAACCACTTTTAGAAAGTGGCCAGAATGGCTTTTTGATTGTCTCCAGGGTAAAACATTCAGCTCCCCTGGTGCCCTTGACAGTCCTCGGGGAAGGCACTGCCAGTGGTCCTGTGTCATCTCTGAAGGCCACTGTTACTGCTACTTAAGCATATTGAGAGCCAGTGCCTTGGAATGTGACCCTCACCTCGGCTGCCACTCTCTCTCCCCAGCCTTTCATGGCAGTGGGTTTGTAGCTGAGTGCCTGGTGTGAGATGCTTGGAGCAGCTGCCCCACCATTTCCAAGGTGTGGCTGTCGATACAAACCTGGTCACTGCCAATCTTCTTTGAAACCCTGCACAACCTAGTGTTTCAGAAGGGGTGCCTGCCTCCACTCTTGCCCAGTCAGAGGACAGAGCTGGAGGCCCATTGGGCTGGCCACAGCAGAAAGTACCACAAGAACTTCCTGTGGATGGGAACTGGCCAAGAGACACCATACAGACAGCTCTAGTGAAATAGCTCTTCAGGCTGGAGAGATGGTCCAACGGTTAAGAGCACTAACTTCTCTTCCAGAGGACCGGGTTCAATTCCCAGCACCCACATACATACCAGCTCACAACTGCCTGTAACTCCAGTTTCAAGGGATCTGATTCCCTCCTCCAACCCCCACAGGCAAAGGGCACACGCAGGGTGCATAGATATACAGGCAGGCTCATAAAACAAAAAGAAATCTAGAAAAATCTGTTAAAAATGGTTCTCCTGGGGCTAACTGAGCTTCCAGGGTGGTCTGCTGTGAATGCCATCTCTCGTTAAGGGCTGTAAGCGTGCAGAGCAATCCAAACGTAATTAAGACTTCTCAGACAATGACTATAATTATATTCTAGGGCCTGAACTGTGGAAGGCAGGGGCACAGGGTATGGGTAGCTGAGCGGTAGAGAGCACGCCTACTGAGCTTACCATGTGCTATGCCATCCCCAGCACCAGTGGCTACAATAACCTCGGAGGCAGTAAACAATGGGAGGAGCCTAGGCCGTCCCTGGGAACTCCTTGAACCTTGAACCTTGTACCTGGTGGAAAACCCCTTCTCTACCTGGGAGCTGTGTCATCAGGGAGCAAGAGCAGCAGGCCTGTCTGTGAATCTTGACACTGAGGAGGTTAAAGGTATCTAGTAGATGGAAAAGAAGCATTTAGTCAGGTAGAGAATTTGTCTATTCTCTCGTTAGAAGAGAGAGAATATTAGTCTTGGGTTATTTAAATCTTTTCTGTCTCAGGCTTTCTAATTTCAGATAAAATACACACTAGTCTTGACAAGTGACCACAAAATGTGGCATGGGGGCCGAACGTCACCATGTCCCACCATCCTCCCCACACTGCCCTGCAGCCTCACCCTCGCCTCACCCTCACCTCACGCCCCGTCAGGTCACCTCCCATGTCTCTACCCCTGCCCGGCTCTGGTGCCCGTGCATATGGGGTTAGCTTTGCTGTACCCAAGGCTTAACTGGCCCACAGGATGACAGTGTCTTCATTCTCTCCTGGCTGCTCAGGATCTCCAGGCTTCCCCACCTCCAACAGAACCCTGCCAGCTGCGGCTCACTCACTGGAGCCTGTTCATTCATCGCGCTGTCCAGATGAGGCTCTTGAGATTGCTAAATTTGGTCAGTGTACAGGGCTGTGCAGGGTGCCTCTGAGCTAAAAATACCAGCCAGGTCTGGGGTGGAAGCGGCACACAGCATGGTTTGGGGGGGTGGTGAGGGGATCTCTGGAATGCAGACAAAGTGTCCTGTTCTCTCCCACAGCTTGATCTGTCTACAGGGCATCCATACTGTGGAATGGCAGCCATGGCTGTCCAAAGAGGCAAGATGTGGGTCACAAAAGCTGCCTTCCCTATGGATCAGGTACTCAGCTTAGTCCCCAGATCTAGACTGCAGCTGGGGCTCACCAGCTCTGAGACTCACCTTCAATTCATTTCTTAAAAAAAAAAAAAAATTGGTAGCTTGTATCACAACCCAGGAGGCAAATGCTGAAGAAGATGAGGCAGGACAATCATAGGTTTGAGGACAGCCTGAGCTACATATTAGCAAGTTGGCAGAGTGCTTGCCTAGCATGGACAGAGCGCCAGTTTCATCCCTGTCGTCTCATAAGCCAAATATTGTGGCCAGCCCTGTAATCTCAGGAAGTGGAGTCAGGGGCATCGGAATTCACGGCCATCCTCCACTACATAGCAAGTTCAAAGCCAGCCTGGGCAACACAAAACCCTGTTGAAAGAAAGAGAGAGAGAGAGAGGGAGGGAGGGAGGGAAGGAAGGAAGGAAGAAGGAAGAAGGAAGGAAGGAAGGAAGGAGAAAGAATAAAAGAAAGAAAGAGAGAGAAAAAGATGTTTATTTTAAAAATAAAATGGCACAAGCAAGCACTGCTTGGAAAGCCAGTGTCATTTGTCTGCAGGGACAACAGCTGTGTAGAGGATGCCCTGAACAACAGGGCTAATAAATGTTGTTGCTAGTGACAGGCCTGAGCACCTCTCTAGGCCAGGGGCTTTTTGCAGTACTCTCCAGTGTCAACTCACTGACCTGTGTATCAGCTCGTGAGTGAGGCACAATAGTGTTCCTGCCTCCTGTGAGCTTGTCACCCTGACACTTGTCTGGGTGTTCGTGTGGGCGTGTGGGTGCACATGGAGGAGGCCAGAGGTCAACCTCAAGTGTGTCCTCCTGGCTGCCCACCTCTGGTTGGTTGGGTCTTTTTTTAAAGCTGTTCACAAACTGTGTCATTCATTATTCTTAAGATTTATTTATTTACGATTGTGTGTGTGTGTGTGTGCGCGCGCAAGTACATGTGCATGAATTTATGTGCACCTCGTGTGTACAAATTCCTTGGAAGCCAGAAGAGGTACCCAGAACCTCTGGGACTGGGGTTACAGGCAGCTGTAACAGATGTGGGTGCTGGGAACTGAACCTGGGTCCTCTAGCAAGAATGGCAAGTGCTCTTGATCTCTGCCTCTCAGGTGATGGATTACAAGCTTTTGTACTAAGCGTCAAGTTCGGGTCTTCATGCTTGCCAGACGGTCACGTTACTGGCTGAGCTATCTCTCCAGGCTCCTGTGAGTCTTGTGATGGCAGAGGTCCAGACTTAAGATGGGTCCACCCAGTCTGACCTGGTAAGCCCAGGGGAAGCTCCCACTCCGCTCCAAATGACTCAGTGAACTTGCTTCTTGTGTTTTCTCTGTCCATGCACTCTTTCCAGTCTTTGGATTGCACATTAATCTCATTGATACGCAAATTAGTTTTCATCTTTAGTAAGATTGGGGTTAGAAATGTGAGCAAATTGGTAGAGTGCTTGCCTCACATTCAAAACACACTGGGTTTAACCCCAACACCTCATAAAATCAGGTATGGTGATATACACCTGTAACCACAGCACTGGGCTGTGGAGGCAGGAGGATTACAAGTTCTAGGTCAGCATCAGCTAAATAATGAGTTTGAGGCCAGCCTGAGACATATAATTCCCTGCTCTCCCTGCCTCCCACGGAAGGAAGAGGAAGGGATAAGGCCTACATCCCTTCAAGGACATACCCGTTGTGTCCCATAGACACTTCTCCCCCCGCCCCGAGTGAGCCTTGCCTTTTACCTTATTTGAGACAGGGTCTCCCCAAGTAGCTCAGGCTGGCCTAGAACTTGCAATATAGACCAGGCTGGCCTCGAACTCACAGAGATCATCCTGCCTCTGCCTCCAAAGTGCTGGAACTAAAGGCATGAGCCATCATGTGTGGCCAAGGCCCCCCCCCCCATCTTTTGAAGGTTCTATCATCTGCTACTAACTTCATAGTCCTTTTGAGGGAGATCTAAGATCGTATCTAACACTCCCATCATGGTGCTCAATCCACACCCTTGGTCTATCCACACTATCTCACTGAGGAGGGCAGGGACAGGTGCCCTGCCCTCTGCTTGAAGCAAATGTTGGTATTAACAGAACACTTGAACCAGTGAATGAGAGAATAAGTGAATGGATGGAGGAAGCAGATTTGGGAAGTGAGTTCAGCCTGAGTCACCAGGGGCTGGGGGGACTTTCCATGGGCATTTTGGGAGGAGCAGGTGAGCCCATCTGGGCCATGTGTTCTTGAACCTCTGTTGTTACATGACAAGGCTCATGAGGCCTGAAGAGATGGCTCAGTCAGTATGATTGCCTTGCAAGCATGAGGCCCTGGGTTTGACCACTGCATCATGTAGAGTTGATCTTGCTGGTTGGTGCTTGTGATCCCAGCCCTGGGAGGCAGCGATGGCTGGATGGCCAACCAGTCTAGTGTACTCCTGGTTAGAGACTCAGTCTCAAAAATAAGGCGAACAGTAACTGAAGAATGACACCTTAGGTTGAGTTTATTGTAAAGAGTAAGTGGTAAACTCAGGGAATGGTGGTATACACTTTTAATCCCAGCACTTGGGAAGGCAGAGGCAGACCTGGTCTACATAGAGAGTTTTGGGTCAACCAGGAGTACATAGTCAGACCCTGTCTTTGTAAGGGGAAAGGGGCAGAAATTTATATGAATACCAAAGAATTGCCTTAAAATAAATACCTTTATAATTTATTATCAGCAAATGTTTATGTGTACACCTGTTTTATATATTTATAGAATTCCAATCATATAAAAATTTCTCAGGCAAAAAAAAAAAAAAAAAAAAAAAAAAAGCTGACCTGAGTGGGAAAAGATTAAGGAATCCCACTGTACCAAGAAAAAGCCACAGCCAGTGCCAGGTCACCTGAGAGCCATGTGGAGGGAGCATGATTGTCTGGCCTGACACAGTTCATGAGGCCTCACACATGACTGTTCTGGAAGGCAGTTCTGTCTCCATGGGATCTACAGTGAGCATCAGGCAGCCACTCTCCAGAGCTGCCCACTGTCAGTTACTTTCCTACTGCCATGACAGAACACCATAAAAGACAGCATTTCATTTGGGGGCCCATGTTCCAGAGGTTTGGAGTCCATGGCCGTCAGGCAGGAAACATGGCAGCAGGCAGGTAGGCAGGGTGCTGGAGCAGCAGCTGAGAGCTTACATTCTTATCTATAAGTAGGAAGCAGACAGACAGACAGAGGCAGGCAGACAGACTGGTGACTGAGAGTGATGTGGGCTTCTGAAACCTCACCGTCCACCCCAGTGACAGGCCTCCTCCAACAAAGGCCACACCTCCTAATCCTGAAACAGTTCTACTAACTGGGGACCAAATACTCAAACCTATGAGCCTATGGGGGAGGGGTGGACCAGGGAGGATTCTTATTCATATCAGTAAGTGAATCTGGGCAGAAACCGCAGGCAGTGAACAGGGTCAGAGGAGCTAAGTGAGGGGAGAAAGCAACCCAGCCTCTGAAGGCCTTCCAGTCCTGCAGTCCCCTACCCTGTTTCTTTTTCTCTCTTACTCTGCTCTCTCGGTGACCTGCCCTTCCTGGCCCCTGGAGGGAGCTCCCAGCCAGTGAAAGTTGCCTGATAAAAGGCTTCCGGTTATGTCAGCCCTCGGAGAGCCTGCTGTATCTACAAGCCACAATGCTCTGCAAGCATGGCTAGGTGTTAGAATTCCCCAGGGAAAGTTAAAGAAAAAAAAAATTGTGTGTTTGTGTGTGTGTGTGTGTGTATCTGTGTGTCTGTGTGCACACACAGAGGTCAGAAGACAACTTGTAGGGATGGGTTCTCTTTCTTTCCTTCAAGACAAAAATCACACTAAGTAGCTCTGGCTGTCCTGGAACTCACAGAGATCTGCCCGATTCTGCACTGGGATTAAAGGTGTGTGCCTCTAGGCCCGGCTTGGGCTCTCTTCTTCTACCATGTGTGTCCCAGGGATAGAACTCAGGCTGCCAGTCTTGGCACTAAGGGCCTTTACCTGCTGAAACATCTTGCCAGCCCATGTTTTTGCTTTTCTGAAACAGGCTCAAACTTCTTAGGTAGCCAAGGGTATTCTTGAACTCTTAATCTTCTTCTCTTCCTCTCCTGAGTGCTGGGATTACAGGTGAACACCACTCAGGGACCTTTGAAATATCCTAGGGTGGGACCTAACTCAGGTCCCAAGAGGAGAGGTAGGGGAGGAAGGAAGAGGGAGGGAGGGGGGGAGAGGGAAGAAGGAAGGGAGGGAGAGGGAGGGGCACACCACAGAGGAAGACAGGCAAGCCCAGACATTGCAACACCATCAATGAAACTCTTTGGTGACAGTGTGCACATCTGCTTCCTGCTGCAGGTGACTGAGGCCTGCGAGACCCTCCAGAAGCTTTCAGCACTCAGGCCAGGCTGTCCAGTAACAAGCAGGGTTTCCTCAGGTGCTGGGAGGGACACCCTGCTCTCTAGGCTCTCAGGGACCCGAGTGACACCCTCTGTGTTTCCCTGAGTGGCCTCATCCCTGTCTGCCCCTTGGAAGTTCTAGAACTTAGGATGAGGTTCCATTGATGGTACCGAGCGAAAAGCCACTCAGCCAGTGAATGCGCACAGGGATAGGTGGCTGTAGGAAAGATAGAGTTAGGAGGATGCAGCAGGGGGACAGCGTTTGCGAAGGTCCTGAGGCCTGCGTGAGAATGGGTGGGAGGCTCACAATACCGAAGCTCCCTGGGGTCAGGGGTGGGTAATGAATGACCTCACACATGGTGAGGCTTGGGAGGCTAAGTAACGTCAGGAGACGGCAGTCTGGAACAGGAGCCAAAGCCCAGGCTGTGGTGGCTTCAACTCATCCCTGCCTGAGTGTAGCCAGGCCTCTCCCCAGAGCCCAGACTTGCCACCAGCTGTGTAGACCATGATGGGGGATGTCAGAGCCATTGTCTGTCAAGAGGGGACTAGGAGCCTGGCTAGGCCACAAGGCTTTCCTTTGTTGCCCTTCAAGAAGGACAGACAGTTGGGCTCCCCGCTGTCCAGTTACTGCCTGGCCCAGAGCCTCCCACAGGGACAGGGTACTGTGGGTAGTGGGTTGTGTGGGTGTTGTTCCTTTCTGCCTCAAAATCTGAATGGTTGACTTCGGTGGGAACCTGGGTTGTCCCCCTCACCCCATCCTGGAGCTCCTCTGGTGATAAGAGAAGGCCTGAGAGAAGTGTGGTTACAGCCAGGCTCCACAGGCCAGTCCTTCCCACGGGACCTCACGGCCAGCCCTGGCCACTGTGAAAACCATTTACCTGCAGGGCAGTTCAGGTGCCCTTGAGGGACACAGTCCAAGCTCGTCCACTCCACATGCCGATGAAAGTCCAGGTCCCCAACTCCAAGTGTGGAACAGGGTCTGAGGGTGCTCGCTACAGCTCATGCTGGGCGTTGCCACCTGCAACTGCCCTGTAGTTGCCCAGCAGGTAGATGGAGCCAGAGGGAAGGAAAGATAAAGATGGAGAGAGGGATCCAAGAAAGGAGGGAGGGAGGGACAGGGAAAAGGTGGAGGGGCGGGAGGTTGTGTCGGCGCTACGTGGCTCTCACCGTTACAAAACAACATTTAAGAGGACCTGAAAAGTGAGTGTCTTAGACCTGGCCATGTGTGTCACTGGTAGAGAGTGCTTGCCCAGCATGTTTGTGGTCCCAGGTTCTAGCCACAGCACAGCATTAACATGTATGATGGGTATACTAGGAGGATGAGGAGTTCAAGATTATCCCTGGCTACACAGGGAGTCCTAGGCCAGCCTGGGACACATGAGACCTTGTTCTATTCTGTTTTAAGGTGAGCTGTTTGGATGGGAAGATGAGAGGAGGGGAGAGGGCAGGGTGTCCCCAGAAGGCATTTACCCAGACCTTCACAGTGTCTTCTAATGGAATCCTAAAAGCCACCTGGGAGGGAGGCTACGAGATCCCTGTCCACAGAGGGGTGCAGGAAGAGGACTGTGTCCCAGGATGCAACGGTGTCACCTTGCCCTCTTCCAGTCAGCAAAGCCAAGGAACATTACAGGTATGAGCGCCGTGTGCCGCTCAGGCCTATGCCTGAATAGACACTTGGGGGAGGGGGGCCTGGGCTACCCAGATCGGTGAGCCGCTGTTGTGGGGAAATGTACCCCCTCCCTTAAAAATGGAAAACGAGGCTGAGACCAAGGAAATACAAGGGTGGCCTGCTTCCCATTCAGTCTCAGGCTTCTTCCCATGGGTGAGATGTCTGGCCATCTGGAACCACCTGGATCCACATGTCCCTGCCAAGACATTCCCCTACCCCCACCCAAACCACTGACCCCTGGCAGAGGTCAAGTCACCCAGGGCCACAATTCAGATGCTTGGCCCTTGGGACCAAGCAGGTGACTGACTATTGAGCCATTGGCCTGATGATGGACCAAGACTGTACAGGGAGAGGGGGTTGCATGTACCCGGTTCCCTGCTATCCTAACAGAAATGTCTTGACTGTTGATGTGGAATCCTGTGTCAGCAGAAATGCCATGTTTGCTGGAAGCCCCTTCTGTAGCCGCTGTAGGCCTCGTTCTCCCCTCTGAGCTGGTTGCTCTGAGTCCTCTTTCACCTCCTTGGGGACAGCATGTCTCCCTGTGACTGCCTGAGATGCAGGACAGCCAGGAGCCGTCTATTCTTGTAAGACTCTTGACAGTAAAGCTTGAGGAGCCAGAACAGCTCTGGAATCCTTCAGGAGCCAGCCCAGATCCCCGGAAAGAGGGACTGAAGGCTTGGAAAAGCCCCAGGAATGTCCTTGCTGGCAGCTGGCTGGGAGCAGTCAGCGCAGTGTGGACAGCTATAAATAGCACATCCCATGCAGGTGATGGGCAGGGCAGGCAGTCTTTGGGAGGAAGCAACCCCTCCATTACCCCCACCCCCACCCCCACCAAGGGGTTGGTCCTGGAGCCCAGAGCCCATTTCCCTGACATTTGCCTGGCTGTCACTGGAGTCTTAGGAAAAACACATGCAAAGACAAGTCCTATAACTGGGATTAACCCTTGATGACATGGCCCTAAAGAGTCCTGATGGAGATGGCCCAGGAGAGAGAGCTGCTGTCCTTTCCCCTTTCAGATGCAAGCAATGTTCAGGGCCAGACCTCTAGGTTATAGAACACTGCTCTTTTGAGGGTAGGGCTGAGATAGGGTCTCTTTGTGTAGCCCCAGCTGCCCTAGAACTCATGCTGTAGACCAGGCTGGCCTTGAACTCAGACATCCACCTGCCTCTGCCTCCCAAGTGCTGGGAGGTGTCCACCACCAC
This sequence comes from Meriones unguiculatus, assembly GCF_030254825.1. Taxonomy (NCBI): domain Eukaryota; kingdom Metazoa; phylum Chordata; class Mammalia; order Rodentia; family Muridae; genus Meriones; species Meriones unguiculatus. The sequence goes on from NC_083352.1 coordinate 106,700,050, forward strand.
TGCACAGCTTAGAACGTAGATGTTATAGCTGCTGTCAGTGTCAGGCCAATGTTAACCACCGAGATGTCTGGCCATGGTGACAAGAACAACCTTAAGTGCTAGGGTCGTGTTTAAAGGAAGATTGTTCCAGAATATTCTTGTCGGTGTATTTGGCATAGCCTCGATCAAATGTTCAGTAGCAGAGTCTACATGAGAACCAATGAGCACAGAGAATAAAAAACAAAAACAAAAACGTGACTTCACGGTTTGCATGACCACAGAGCGTTCCATATGCTTTTACCCGTGGGCATCTGCAATCAACGCAGGGATTCAAAAGGAGGATCGCAGTTGCCCTCGAGTGGACGTCTTCTGGGGCCACTGTTCGTCTCTCTCTGTCTTTCAATCTGGGCCCTGGTTATGTTCCTTCTGTGGAAACTCGTGCAAGCCGGCACGTAAGTAGCACCCACCTTTCTATACCTCTGTTTCGTACTTCAGTTGACTAGGCACAAAGCCATAAGGCTCACTGGGTGAGGGTGCTTGCTGCCGAGCCTACCTCGGTTTAATCCTCAGGACACACATGGCAGAAGGAGAGAACAGACCTCCCCAAGTTGTTTGCTGACCTCCATACATGTGCTGAGGCGTGCACACACACTGTAGCATACATATGCCCACACACAGGCACTCAAACACACACCACACACATACACACAAGAAGGGGGAAAGGATGAAGGGAGGAGAAAGAAAATAAGTGTAACAAAAAAATAATTTTAAAGCAATAATGTGGAGGAAGTTTTGGTTTCTTTTATGTGTTTTTTGGTTTTTGGTCCCAAATATGGGATGTGGAAATGTCTTTAGCTCATCATCAGTTGAAAACAAACTCATGAGAGGGCTCACGATCTCAATCGGCTGAAAAGGGACGGTGAGAGGGCGCATGATGTTTTGCTGGAAGCTGTCTCGTGTAAGGGGCGTGGTTTTTTGGGTTTTTGTTGTTGTTGTTGTTGTTTTAAACAGCTTTGTGTGGACTCTGAGAAGGGGCAAATGGAAGCCCATGGACAGGGAGACAACACTTTTGAATCACTATGGTTTGCAACTGTCCACACCACTTCGCTGGTCTTCGATACTTCACTTCAAAGAGAACCGCTCCAGAGAACGCCTGGCACTCCGGCTGAGTCTTTCTGCTTGTTCCTAGTCTGCGGACTCATTCCTATTTTGCTGTTTCTGCTGAACCATGCCATTGCTGTTGATTCATGTTGTTGTTTGGTGTTTGCTGTTTGACTGGACTGCTGGTACCCAGACGATAAAGAGTGGACTCGCTCCAAGGAACTACGTCTAAAAAGGTCCACAACTCCCTTTTCCTAATAACCTTCTTTCTCCCCTACGTCTGGTCAATGGATTGGAAGGGAGGAAGAAGCATTTATGAACCCTAAATAAAGTAGGTTTCTGAAAGACTCTAAGCCTTCACAATTATGCTGGAGATAGAGGAATGTGTCCAAGAATCAGGTTATAGGTTATCAGTAACATAGTGGCCACTCAGCTAAACTTCAAATAGATAGATGGATGGATAGATAGATAGATAGATAGATAGATAGATAGATAGATAGATAGATTAATTGTTGGGCCAGGCTATGGTGCTTGCCTAGTATACACAAAGCCTTGGGTTTAATCTCCAGCCCTACATGAAACCAGGAGTGGTGGCACACACCTGTAACCGCAGCTCCCTAGATCAGGCTATCCTCCACTACACAGAAAGTTTAAGGCCATCCTGGGTTAAGGTAAGACCTTGTTTCAATGTGTGTGTGTTGGGGCAGGGGGAATATAACATCTGCTTTTCAGATAAACACTTGAACACTTAGTGGAAGCATGTCCAAAATATTTCTGGAGCTATCAAGTGTCCCCTGGGGAACAAAAGCAGCCACTGATGGCCACCTCTGGGTTGTGGAAAGGACTGTGTGAATTCCTCTGTGAACTCAAATACTGGCAGAACTAAATGCTCACTGATGAGTACCTCAGGGCTCCAAATGTGATGGATGGTGAGGGTTAGGGCATGGAAGCCTGTCTCAGACTTGGCTGCTCCTGAGACTGTGCAGGGGGCACTGCATGTATGATTTGTCCTGTGGGCCAAGGAGCAATGCCCTGTGGTCCTAGATTTGCACGCTGAGCTCCCCTGGCAGGTGTGTGTGTCCTCATCTGTCACCTTTCCTACTCCCCTGGGGGGTGGGGACAGCAGCATGTACCTTGGATTTGAAAGTCAAATACTGAGCTTACAGCCCGGGGCAGCTGTCTGTTCTGATAAACAGCTTTCTGTGGGAGCCAAGCTGAGGGACAGGGAGGGAATGGAGCAGCACTGACCGATATAGGCCATGCGCTGTCTTTAGCATCTGCTGTTTTGTGCTCAGAACTTTTGAAAATTTCATTTCAGTATTATTTATTTATTTATTTGCTGTGTTTTGGTTTAGTTTTTAGAGACAGGCAGTCCAAATTGAGCTTGAACTCACAACAATCCCACTGCCTCAGCCTCCCATGGCTGGGGGTTATGGCCTGCACACCACACCCTATTTTTTCTTTTTTTAAATTTATCGTTAGGTGGGAAGGACAGCTTTTCAGGAGTCAGTTTTCTCCTGCTCTGGCTTGTTAGGAGGATCAAACTGAGAACTCGGGTCTAAGCAATTTTACCCACCGAGCCGTCTTGCCAAGCTGCTGTTTGCTTTGTTTCTCTAATTCAAATAGTGTTTATCTTGAGCTATAGCAACTGAGGGGATGGCCTCACCTTCTGCCATCTCCTGATGGGCTCAAGAAAGGCTGTGCACCTGATATAACAGACCCTGGCTCAGAAAGACACTGTCCTACACCAAAGCCCCAGTTCCAGGCTAGGATGTCACTTTGCCTAGCATAGGTTAAACCCTAGGTTTGCTCTCCAGCACCACACGATCCAGCCATGGGAGCACAATGTATACCAAGCACCCAGGGGTAGGGCAGGAGGGGCCAACATTCAAGATAATTTTCAGTCACTTGCTACTTTCAGGCCAGCCTGAGGTACACAAGACCTGGTCTGGGTTGTGGGGGACGACCCAGTTGTGACACTAAGTGCTGGAAGGATGTGCTGAAGAGGCAGAATCAGCAGGCCGGCCTAGGTTATGCCTTTAGTACTCAGTCACAAGTGAGGCATCTGGGTACATCCCCACCCCTGCAAGGCTCAGGGAATGTCCAGGAAGAGGAGATGGAAAGATAAGAGCCAGATATCTGGAAGGATCAGGACGACACTTATCCACTGAACATGACAGGAACTCGTGAACTCGCAGCAGCTGTGAATGTCTGCCCAAGGCAGTCAACACCTCAGCCTGGATGGAGGAGGATCACACAAGCTCCTCCCTCAGCCGAGGAGCTATTGAGAGTTGATGGGTGCTAGGAAAGGAAGAGTCTGTTTTCTGAGGGATGTTGCCACTAGTAGGTTGACTGTGCTTCCATGGATGCCCCTGTACCCGTGGGCATATGGGCAACACTAACCGGATCCAGTGGATTATTTTTTACAAGGAAAGAGGAGGTGGGGGAGGAAGGAAGGAAGGAAGGAAGGAAGGAAGGAAGGAAGGAAGGAAGGAAGGAAGGAAGGGACATAAAGTTATGAAGGGTATGAAGGGTAAACTCAGAAGGAATTAGAGGAAGGAATGGAGAGTGGAAATGACCAAAATACATTGTATGCAAGTATAAAATTCTCAAAGCTTAAATTAAAAATATTAATAAAAAAGAAACCTTTGCTGGGCTGGGTGATGCATGCTTTTAATCCCAGCACACAGGAGGCAGAAGCACGAAGATCTCTGTGAGTACCAGGCCAGCCAGGGCTACCCTGTCTCAAAGACACACACACACACCACAGAGAGAGAGAGAGAGAGAGAGAGAGAGAGAGAGAGAGAGAGAGAGACCCTTCATTGGTGTGAGGAAACCCGAGTGTGTATTTGCACACCCATAAGTGAATGTAGTAAAATACAAGTTACAGTAATAATAATCATAGCAATAATAAAACCCAAAGGGCAAGCAAGAGTGCTGTGTAGAGCACTTGGTGCCAAGCATGACAACCAGACTTTGATTGCCCAAGACTCACACGGTAAAAGGTAAGAGGTTCTCTGTCTTCCACACACAGTAGCTTGTGTTTGTGCCCCTCTCCCCCTACATACACACCAGAGAGACAGGGCTTTGGGGAGTGGTAATAAAAATATTTGTTTAAAGCAGGCATGGTGGTGTACTTCTTTAATCCCAACACTCAAGAGATGGAGACAGACACAGGCAGGTCTCTGAGAGTTCAAAGCCAGTCTGGCCTATAGGACAACCTGTCTCGAAAAATAATTTTACGTTTTTAAAACCATCATTACTGCTTTTACTGGCTTGTGCACGTAAGCAATCCCTTCACGCTGGACCTCAGTTTCCATGCACAGTGGGTCTCAGTAACACTAACACAACCATCTGAGGGGTGCCATTGGAATTCAGGGAGCTAATGCACGTAGAAGCTTGCAAGCACTAACCATCTTCAGTTGGAGAGCAGAGCTCAGTTCCAATCAATGCCACAGAGGCCAAGAAGATTCCAGGCAGAGGTGACAAGGGCTAAGCAGGTCACTGAAGGTGAGTCTCAACCTGTGATACATGGAAAGTCCTTCTATGAAGGGTGCCTTAGAGTGCTGAGCTCAGGGCAAGACTGACAGAGGCAGCTGGGACCCAGACCATGCACTGAGGCAGGGGAAGAGCTCACAGCTGGAGCTCAGTGTATGCAAACTAGAATCTGAAGTCACTGTGACCCAGGTGGACACCTGCTGGGGACAGTGCCCCGTGTGTCATACCCAAGGTAGAGGAAAGAGATGTTCTGAATACAATCCAGCCACAACTGACACTGTGCAATATTTGGAGAACATGAGCTTCTGAGAGTCCAGGCCTGAGGGACAGCAGCCCAGGGTGGCCTTCCTACACAAAATGCAGAAGTGCCTAGAGCAAGGTCTGGCTGAGGGCACAGGGGTGGCAGGGTCAGTGGTGGGCAGCTGAGGAAAACTCAGCTTCTAATGCACAGGCTTCAGAAGCCAGAAGCCTGGGCCCCTTGTAGGATGGCCTTGTAAATGGATCTCTGGATGAGACAGCTTAGGATTTTTCCAGGAGGGATAGCACCACCCCCCAAAAGGGAGCCCCAGAAGGCCATTCCTAGTCAGTCTCTCAAGTTTGCATAGGCTTATCTGGAGAAACTTGCCCAGCCCAGTTCCAGGATCCCAAGGCTGGTGTCTCCACATTACCGGAACCACCTCATTGGCTCTTCCCAGTGCCCGGTGTAGCCAGCCTCGGCGTCATCCCTTTGCTGTGAGACGGTGAGACCCAGAGGAGTGAGACAGGTGGCGGCTTGCTCAAGATGAGCGGTCAGCACAGACGGGGAATTCATACCCAGCTCTGTCGCCTGCCAGGCAATTCCTAACCTGCCCCCTTCCCCCCCTCTCAGCTGAATCCTCCTGGAGCATTCTCTTCCCACACACTCCATGCTTCCTCCTGCCTTTGAGAGGGGATGGTGTCTCCAAGGAGGCTCAGGGCAGCTCATCCATCTGAACTCGGTGTCTTTCTACAGAGCCCTGTGGGAGGAAGGGGACGTCAAGGAAGTCATGCCACAGTGCACAGCTCAGGGCTGTGACCAGGATGGATTTCAGCAAGAAACTGGCTAAGTCAGAGTGCGGATGTCAGAAAAGCTTCCTCAAAAATCATGTAGCAATGTACCCCTCAAAGACAGGATCCTAAGAACAGCACTGGGGACATAAAAGCAGACATGTCGGCATACAAGTATGCTGGCTAGTTTTATGTCAAGTTGACACAAGCTAAAGTCAGCTGAGAGGAGGGAACCTCAGCTAAGAAAATGTCTCCATAAGATCAGGCTGTAGGCACGCCTGTAGGGCATTTCCTTGACTAGTGACTGATGGGGGAGGGCCTAAACCATGTAGGCGGAGTCATCCCTGGGTTGGTGGTCCTGGGTTCTATAAGAAAATAGGCCAAAGCTGGGCTCAGTGGTGCCCATCTGTAATACCAACACAGGCTGAGGCAAGTAGATCTCTATGAATTCAAGGCAAGCCTGGTCTATGAAGTGAGTCCAGGAGAGCCAAGGCTACACAGAGAAACTCCCTGTCTTGTAAAACCAGAAAGAAAGAAAGAAAGAAAGAAAGAAAGAAAGAAAGAAAGAAAGAAAGAAAGAAAGAAAGAAAGAAAGAAAAGAGAGAGAGAAAGAAAAGAGAGAGAAAGAAGAGAAGAGAAGAGAAGAGAAGAGAAGAGAAGAGAAGAGAAGAGAAGAGAAGAGAAGAGAAGAGAAGAGAAGAGAAGAGAAAATAGGCTGAGCAAGCCACTCCTCCATGGCTTTTGCATCATCTCCTGCCTTTAGGTTCCTACCCTGCTTGAGCTCCTGTCCTGACTTCCTTTGATGATGAACTGTAATGAGGAACCATAAGCTGAATAAACCCTTTCCTCCCCAACTTGCTTTTTGGTCATGGTGTTCCATCACAGCTATGGTAACTCTAAGACAGCCTAGAATCCCATCGCTTGAGAGGTGGAGGCAGGGGGACCAGGATTTCAAAGTCATCCTTGGGTACATAGTAAATCTGACGTCAGCCTGGGTCACAACAAAGCCTGTCTCAAAAAAAAAAAAAAAATGGCGGGGAGAAGGGAACAAAGGTGGGGAGACAGCTTAGCTGGTGAAGGCACTTGCCACCAGGTCTGAGGACCCAAATATCCTGGAATCCTAACTGTGGAAGGGGAGAACTGATTTGATTCTTACACACTGTTAACCTCGACGTGAGCCCTGTGGCATTCATACACACGTGTGTGCACATTTAATGTTTAAAGCCACATTACATGAGGCACACCCTCACCTCTCCCTGCTTATTTTCAAACCCTTCCCAAAAAAGCCCCCCCGCAAAAAAACACCAGACAGACATAGTGTGTAGAGCATATGCTCCCTGAACTGTGCTCCCCGAAATGGTCGAAATCATTACAAGTCTGGAGCAATGGAAAAGCCACTCAGGAGCCTGAGGAGGTGTGGTGGCAGTAAGCCATACAATCTCAGGGGAAACGCTGTGTTAGCTGATTCCTGAGAAACTTGCCCTGTCCAGCTCCAGGGTCCCAACGCTGATGTCTCCACACCACTGACACTGCCTCATTGGCTCTTCCCGGTGCCCAGTGCAGCCAGCCTCAGCATCATCCCCTTTGCTGTGAGTAGGGTGAGACCCAGAGTTGTGGGACAGGTATCGGCTGGCTGACAAAGGTGACTTAAGAGAGGAAGGGCTGGCTCTGGTTCATAGTTCGAGGCTCCAGTCTATCACGGAGGGAAGGCACAGCAGCAGGAGCATGAGGCGGCTGGTCACATGACAACCACAGTCAGGAAGCAGAGAGAAATGAATGCCCGTGCTTAGCTCTCTTTTTCTTCGGTTGGGAAATCCAGCCCACAGAATGGTGCTGCCTACATTCAGGGTGGGTCTTCCCACCTCAATTAAACAACTAGAAACTCCCTCCAAGCTGTTACTCAGAACTTTATCTTTTACCTGATTCTAGATCCTCTCAAGTCACCATCAACTTTAGCCGTCATAGACCTGCTTGGGACACAGAAATTCATGGAAATAACTCTCTCTTTCAAGCCTGGAACTCCATTTTTTTTTTTAATCTTTAAACTGTTATTACACTTTGGTGTGTGTGTGTGTGTGTGTGTGTGTGTGTGTGTGTGTGTGTGTGTGTTGTGTGGGTGAGCCTTAGCTGCCATGTGGAGGTCAGAGGATAACTTGTGGGAGTCAGAACTTGCTGTTCTCTCTTTCCACCATGTAGGTCCTAAGGACCAAACTCAGCTTGTTAAGCTATGGACAAGTCAATGAGCCTTCATGCTGGCCCTGGAACTCCACATCCAGTCATGAGCTCATGGCGGCTTCTTGGCTGGGACAAATGTACCTGGTCACATGGGACAATAACAGAGGATGACCACCAAACCCAGGGAGGGGCTCTCTGCAGTTTCCTCTGTTGGTGAAGAAACTTTCAAAGCTCAGGGGCAGAGGAACAAGCTGTCCCCACCCCCACCACATAAACACAAAAGAACATCTCCCAGAAATTGGAAGCCCTTCCAATCCATCGGCAAAAAAACACCCTCGAGGGATGTGTTTATTCTGCTGGGAGTCTTTTGAAAAATTTTCTCTGATGTTGGGAGACCATCTCTGGGGAAGTCCTGTATACAGATTCTCCAGAAAGCCCCATGACACTACTGGCATAAGCATCCTGCATTCCCAGATTCTATCCTATCACGACATCCCAGCAAATGGGAACTTACATTGATGAGGAAACCGAAAGAGGCATGATGACTTATGCCTGGGATCCGGGAAATAGAGAGGCTGAAGAAAGAGAATTGCCCTGAGCTTGAAGGGCCAGGCTGGGCTATCTATGGAGCAATCTTGATTCCAGAGCTAGACCCTATGGAATGGGGGCAGGGGTTAAGTCTGTGAAGGCCCTGAGGGCCTCCATCCCCCAGGATCTGAAACAGAGCTCAAAAGTCTTCTTTTCTCATGCTGAGTCAACAGTCCCCCCCCCCCCCAGTGCTCCCAAGCTCCGTCAGCTCATCAGCTGGACACCAGAGGAGAGATCAACATCAAGAGCACCCCCTGGGCAAGCACACAGTCTCAGGAGGCTTGCTGCAGAGGTTAGCAGACCCTCTTCCTAGACATCAGGTGCAGGCTGGGGATCTGCCAAAACAAGCCCTGGGTGACCCAGCAGCTGACCTTTGAGACCCAGCCCTCATGAGAGGTCTCTCAAAGGGCCAAAGCATCAGGTCCTGTAGGTGTCACCTGGGAGCCGCCAGTGAAAGCATGCCTCCCAGTCACTTGCATTAAAACACCTGGGCATCCTGAGAGTGGATGGCCGCATGGTCCTGCAACACCTGAGAGAGCCTAGACACTGACTCCAGAGGACAGGGATGGGCCAGGCAGACCAGCCATGGGCCCCTTTACCAAGGCTGCCGGGCCTCCAGCCTCATCCATGCATATCATAGGCCTCTTCCTCTTGTAGCCTGGAAGTGACCTTAGAAAGCCACTGTGCTAAGGCCTGGCCAATCCCAGTTCTAACCATAACAGGTCCCTTGGGGGCCCAGTTTCCCTATGACCTTGGAACTTATGCCTTCTTGAACATGAACACAAAGCAAGCATGAGGGAGCTTGTGGATGAGGGGCTTGAGGGATGAGGGGCTTGAGGGATAAGGGTGGAGTAGTCTTCACCATGGTGGGACTAGTGAGGATCCAGCTTTGCAGCCTCTGGCATTGGCACATTGCTACATGTACTTCCCACCTGGACTCTATCTGTACAATAGATCACTGCTATCACCAAGCTGCTGTGAAGAGGGCCCAGGACATGGACCACAGCATGCAGCTGTATTGGCTATCTTTCTCATCACTGTGACAAAACAAAGAGGAGAGGTTTGTTTAGGCTTCTGGTTTCAGGAAATTTAGTTCAGGGAGGCTGGACATCATGGAGACAGAAGCTTGTGGCAGAGGGGACTTTTCACCTCAAGGTAGACAGGAAGCTGGGGGGCGGGGTGGGAGGGCTGGTCCAGGGGCTCCTGGCAGACAGGAAATGGGGTGTCCACACCTCTAGTAACCTACTTCCTGTAGCCAGGTCCCACATAAGTTTCCAAAACTTCCCAAGACAGTGTTACATCCCATGAACAAGTGTTTTGCAAGCGACCATGCCAACGGGTGACATTTCAGATTTGAACCACAATGGTGGTGAGATGCAGTAATGAAAATTCCAAGGAGACTCACAGAGGGACCAAATAATGAGCTATCCCAGGAACACTGTTCCACAGAGACACCTACTGGGAGAGGCAGGGGCTTCTTGAAGGCCTGCAGGGTACCCTGTGCTCTTCCCTGCCAGGGTTTGGGAGCAAGCCCTGCACATTTTTCAAGACCTGATGCAAAACAAAACTTGAGGACTTTGTGCAAAAGAATTTACAGTATTAAGCAGGGCAGCCCCCAGAGGCTCTTCAGAGGCCTCAAACTCCCTGATCACAGGCCTGTTCCTTCTGAATGGGATCTAAAAGACCCCCGTAGATGTCTTCACCAGCAGCCTGGCCCTCAGCCTTCCCAGGGCTTCCCGGAGTCAAAGTACAACTCAATTTGGAGGTCAGAGTGGCTCACAGCAGTGTGGAAAGAGACAGAGGGAGTGGGGAGGGGCTCTGGAAACTGTCAAGTTGTCATCAGGCTGCTACTGGAGATAAAGCCACCATTAGCCAGCAGCCAGCAAGCTGCCAGGCCCTCGCCATGAAACTCCACAGCACTTCTCTGATGCTAGTGGCCTGGGAAGAGAGTGGCCTACAGTCAGGGGCATCCAGGTGGACTGCTGGTGAGGTGTCTGCAGTCTCTACTCACACGGCTTCAGGGTGAAGCCAAGAACTGGTGAGCGCTGGCGGGATAGTAGACAGCCGGAGGATCACCCTGGGATGGAGTCCCTCAGGTCAAGGCAAAGGGAGTCTGTCTCGGTAACTGGAGAGGGCAGGAGGTGGGGTAGCAAGGGGACAGGAAGCCAGAGCCCAACTTCTCACCTCACGCCTGAACTTCCTGAGGTGGCTTATTTGCATAATGCCCAGACAGGCAGACTGTTGGTCACCTGCATTCCACATCATGCAAAACCCTAACAGTCACTGTGACCAGCCAGGGGCCATCTCTACATTGCTCCACCTAAGTTCACCCCTAGGCTTGGTCTGTGACATATTACATCAGTGGCTACATATCTAAAGAAGAGGAGCCTGGAGGTCAGACAGGAACCTTCTCCCTGGGCTCAGATAGCCGGTAAATGGCAACAGGAGGCTCAGGTTACTCAGGTCCTTCTGGCAAGCAGAGCTATGTTTGTGACCTGGGCATTAGTGGTTGGTGGGGAGAAGGGGAACATACCCCAAGAGGTGCCTGGGTCACATGGACCCAGCAACAGGGTAAAACACAGTACCACTGCACTGATTCACTTTTCTACCTCTACAAACAGATTCAGTTTCTGAAAGAGGAAAGCAGGTTTGGCCCCCACTGCAGGCCAGCCTGTCAGGGCGGTGTGTGGCCTGAGCTCTTAATGCTCTTTGTTTCCATCTTATAAATAAATGAGTCTTAATGTTAATTTGGGTTTTGTTGTTTTTGTTGTTAGAGTGCTTTTTGAAACAAGGTCTCAAGTGGCCCAGGTTGGCTTCAAAATCAATATATAGCTGAGGATAAGTCACAGCTCAGCCTGTTTGGGTCGTACTGGGGGGTCAAACCCAGGGCTTCCTACATCCTAGGCAAGCAGTCTCCCTCCTGTGGTCTGGGAAGCCCTTGAAAAGTCTAACCGTCTTGAATTTGAGGCTGTACATTTTCATTTAACACTGGGACCATAGTTCATACATAACCCCTGTCCCTTTGCTCCCAGAGAGTGTAAGAGCCCAGAATTCTGCCCCAAGTGAGACAACCCAGGTGTCCTCATTTCCATCTAAGCATGTCTGTGTGCGTAGGTGTCTCAGCCTTTCCACAATTCTTGGGGTGTCTGTACTGGGTCAAACAATGCCCCCCCAATTCATGCTCACCCAGGTCGGAAGGAGATATGTGGAAACAGGATTTTTGTGGGTGCAATCAAGGTAACTCTAAAGCTGATGCTGGGGTAATGAGAGAGGAGTGGAATTGGGGAAGTAGGTTCTGAGACAGAGACATGAGGGAGAAACCTGGTGACCACTGCGCTAGAAGAGATGTTGGCCGCAAGCCACAGAATGCCCAGGGCACCAGCAAACAGCACGACTAGGAAGAGGCCGGGGCAGATTTCCTCTGCTGCCTAGGAGAGAGGCAGCCCTGTTCACACCCTGATGGTCCATCTTGATTTCTGTCGGTGCTTCATCAGGAATTCTGCCTCTACTCCTTCCCCTCATTTCCAGACCACCGCCTAGCTTTGCAGCTGGCTTTCCACCCAGACAGTGAGACAAAGGACGAGAGTAGTCACATCAAATCTGGATGCTGGCTCATCACAGATGAACCCAGAACCCATGAGGGCGATGCCCAGCACCGGTGACCACACAGCCACAGTGGCACTGAGGGGGTGGGGCGGTGGATGAGGATAGCAGTGAGGACAGGCTTCATCCAGTTCCTGACCTTGGCTGAGGGATACTAGTACCAGACCCTACTTCTGAGTCACACGAGATGGCCAGGGTTCTGCACAAAGGCTGACACCCTTGTGAGGACACAGGGCTTGTTATTTGCTGTAGCCGGTTGATCCACCCACATCACACAAAACGCCAAGGACTGCCCAGTGTACTGGCCTCTGGGCCGCACAGTCATCACCCCAGCCCACCCCCTTAGAGGGCAGGCCACAGCAGTACCCCAGGCTATAGCTACCCTGGCAGGATTGTAGACATTCTGAAGAGACACTGTGTCCCTCCCTGGGCTTTGCGACTTTTGAAACAATGCATCCCAAGAAACTGGGTCTGCCTCAGGAATCTCATGCCTGAGAAAAGAAAAGCTGAAAGCTGAAGGGGGGGGTAAGGGGGGTGGAGGGGGAGGGGGACGGAACGGACAGCCAGAGGGGAACTCATCTCCCAGGAAGAATTCCTGGGAGTTGTCAGACCACTTTGCAGGAGAGACTGAGGCCAGTCAATGACAGGTCAGGTCAGTGGTGGGTGGGACACACCTTGACCAGGGCAGCTAAGCTATGCAGACCTCTTGTCCTACATTTAAATCTAAACCTCATGTCAGGATCTTGAAGATGAACTTGATGGGGACCTCTGGATCTCTTTATTTGTTCCTCTTCCCAGTGTGCCCGTGTGAAATAACTGTCCTCTCTGTGCTTTTGCTGGTCACTACTTGGGGTGTTGAGGATGAGTGGGCTAGCCTGGCTTGTTGAGGCTGCCAGGGTCCAGAGTTTGACTATGTTAACTCCAGTAATAAATCCTGCACCTCTCTCCTGATTTCATCTTCTAATACCGTGTCCAACCCCTCCTGTCCATCCTAAGACCCTTACTTGAGGGACCCTTGTCCCTCTCCTCAGTGGAAATATACTCCAACCCTCACTCCCTCTGATTCAGCCCTGCTCCTGTGCAGTCAGTCCAGAATGTCGGAAGAACCTATGGCTTCCACACACATGTCAGCCGCTGCTACCAAACCAGCTGTAAGGTTTAAAAATAGTCCCCACACACTGCCAAAGATACCCTGGCTCAGAGAGAAGAATCCCACACCAAGGTGGGGCCAGCATCATCCCTGAGAGCAGCTGTTGTCACATGCTCAAAGTCCTCGGGCTGGGGCAAAGGGCTCCTCGCCTGTCTGGGGCTGAGTGGCAGCTGCTGAGAAATCAGATAGAGCCAGGAACCCAGGCAGACAAGGAGTCTCGTAACCCCTCCCTATTTCCCCTGTCTCCTATCCCCCTCCCATCCCCCCCCCAGGCATCCATCCCATCTCCCCTCACAGCTCTCTCTCCTCTGTCGCCTGTCATTAAAACGCTGCATGAGCACCTAAGAGCACAGCTCACAAACTGTGACCTTAGGCTAGTGATCCCACCTCTGTGTGTTCCTGAGGGTCTACAGGCTATAAAGGGCGCGTGAGTGGGGCAACCGGAAACTCAGGCCACAACACTTGTCCTTTTCTCTGTTAGGTTCTAAACTAGGGATTAACCAGGCCACACCCACCGGTTGGCAGCCTAGTTCTCTCTCTTCCCCTCACAGCCACTGGAAAGCCTGTCTGTGAACCTCTGACTCTCCAACAGACTCCCAGGTGCCTGGATTCCAAGGGAATGACAACCTCTATTCTCACTCCCCCAAGGAACCTCAGGGCACCCGAGCTATAGCGTTAGAGTCGGAGACACATCCCTCCACCCTTGTATAATGAATGCGCCTTAGCTAGCTCATTCCTCACAGCCCTTTTGCATCTTGTTTGTGGGGCTTTTCAAAAATGTTTAGACAGTCTTGTGTAGCCCAGGCTGGCCTTGTTGTGTAGCAGAGGATGACTTTGAACGTCTGAAGCTCTGGCCTTCATCTCCTGAGGTGAGGATTAGAGACATGTGCCTCCAAACCAGCTTTATGCGGGACTGGGGGTCTGACATGGAGCCTCGTGCATGCTAGGCAAGCACCTTACCAACTGAGCATATCCTCAGCCACTTCTTTTCCTCTTTAGAACGAATGGGAGGGAGGGAAAGAGGGACGGAAGGAGGAAAGCTCTGGCCCTTCCTCCCCCAAACCCACCGCTGTACTGATCTGCCCTCTGCTGCTGTCCCTCTCTCTGCATCCTCAGCAATGCCCCTCCCCCCAGTGTAAGGGCAGATGGTGGAGACACAGCCAGGAACTGTGTTGCCCCGCTCACAGCCTAGCTTACTAAAAAACCCTGGTGTGACATGACATAGCATCTGCCCCAACCTCAAACTCATCCCGTGGTGAGTGTTGATGCAAAGCCTCATGTCAGCACCCAGAACAGTGTGCTCAGGTGCCAGCAGGACACGGCAGGTGATTGACAAATTGAAAGAGCTGGTGGTAGTTGCTCCCATTTGACAGACTGGAAACTGAGGCTAGCTGGAGAGGAGCACAGTTCACTTGGCTCTAGAGGGAATCCAAGTTTGAGTGAAAAGTCCCACCCAAGGTCAGAGGCAATGCTTGAACTCAGTTTCCCAGGGAAATGACACCCATCTTCCTATCTCCTCACCAGCTGCAGCTGGTAGCCAAAGGCTATCATATGCTGTGTGGTCTAAAGGAGTTCACAGAGCCCCTCCAAGCCTTGGCTTCCACATACACACAGCAGAAACCAGACCTGTTTGCACTTGGGCACAGGTGCCTCAACTCACCCAGTGCCTCCACTTACCCACCCCCCATTCCTAGTTCCCAGCAGCTGCTGTGGCTCCAGGCATTCACTTAAAAATATCTGTCTGACTCATTAATTAAAAGGACAAGTTTATTTGAGAGCTCAGAAGTCCATTCAGAGGCCCTGGGGCACACAGTCTTGTGAATCACATTACCTCTCTCCACTTTAAAGAAGTATGCTAGGAAATAAACCCACACACACATACTTGATTTTTTTTTTTTTTTTTTTTTTTTTTTTTACGAAGGAGCCAAAACCATACAATGGAAAAAAAGACAACATCTTCAACAAATGGTGCTGGTCTAACTGGATGTCTCCATGTAGAAAAATGCAAACAGATCCATATTTATCACCCTGCACAAAACTAGAGTCCAAGTGGATCAAAGACCTCAACATAAAACCAGACGCACTAAACCTGTTAGAGGAAAAAGTGGGGAAGAGCCTTGAACTCATTGGCACAGGAGACAACTTTCTGAACAGAACACCATCAGCATAGGCCTTAAGATCAACAATCAAGAAATGGGACCTCATGAAACTAAAAAGCTTCTGTAAAGCAAAGGACACTGTTGACAGAACAAAACAACCTACAGATTAGAAAAGATCTTCACCAAACCTATATCTGACAGAGGGCTAATATCCAGAATATATAAAGAACTCAAGAAGTTAAACAGCAACAAATTAAGTAATCCAATTTAGAAATGGGGTATAGAGCTAAACAGAGAATTCTCAATAGAAGAATATCGAATGGCAGAGAAACATTTAAAGAGATGCTCAACATCCTTAGTCATCAGGGAAATGCAAATCAAAATGACCCTGAGATTTCACCTTACACCCATCAGAATAGCTAAGATCAAAAACTCAAGTGACAACACATGCTGGAGAGGATGTGGAGAAAGGGGAACCCTCCTCCATTGCTGGTGGTAATGTAAAATTGTACAACCACTTTGGAAATCAATCTGGGCTTTATCAGACAGTTAGGAATAGTGCTTCCTCAAGATCCAGCCATACCACTCCTAGGCATATATCCAAAATAGGCTCAAGTATACAACAAGGACATTTGTTCAACCATGTTCGTAGCAGCTTTATTTGTAATAGCCAGAATCTGGAAACAACCCTGATGTCCTTCAACTGAGGAATGGATACAGAAATTGTGATACATTTGCACAATGGAATACTACTCAGCTATTAAAAACAAGGATATCATGAAATCTGCAGGCAAATGGTAGGAACTAGACAAGATTATCCTGAGTGAGGTATCCCAGAGGCAGAAAGACACACATGGTATATACTCACAAGTTGATATTAGATATATAATATAGGGTAAACATACTAAAATCTGTACACCTAAAGAAGCTAAGCAAGAAGGAGGACCCTGGGTATGATAATCAATCCTCACTCAGAAAGGCAAATGGGATGGACATCGGAAGAGGGAAAAGACAGGGTACAGGACAGGAGCCTACCACAGAGGTACTCTGAAAGACTCTGCCCAGCAGGGTATCAAAGCAGATGCTGAGACTCATAGCCAAACTTTGGGCAGAGTGCAGGGAATCTTATGAAAGAAGAGAAAGATAGAAAGACCTGGAGAGGACAGGAACTCCACAAGGAGAGCAACAGAACAAAAAACAAACAAACAAAAACAAAAAACAAAACAAACAAACAAACAAACAAAAAAACGGGGCACAGTCTTTTCTAAGACTGATACTCCAACCAAGGACCATGCATGGAGATAACCTAGAACTCCTGCACAGATGGGGCCCATGGCAGCTCAGTGTCCACGTGGGTTCACTAATAATGGGAACAGGGACTGACATGAAATCAGTGGCTGGCTCTTTGATCACCTCCCCCTGACGGGGTGGGGGCAGCCTTACCAGGCCACAGAGGAAGGCTTTGAAAGACAATCCTGATGAGACCTGATAGGCTAGAGTAAGAGGGAAAGAGAGGAGGACCTCTCCTATCAGTGGGCTTGGGGAAGGGGTGAGGGAGGGAGAGTGAGATTGGGGGGGATAAGGGAGGGGACTACAGCTGGGATACAAAGTGAATAAACTGTAATTTATTTAAAAAAAAAAAAGTATGCTAGGGAGATGGCAGACTTGCTGGCTGGTCCAGAACTCCTGCAGAGCACAGGGCCGGCAGCCACAGATCCCTAAGCCCACACACAGATCTCTCTCCTGTTTAAAAAGCGAGGTGAATGGCTGCATCATAGTTTCCCTCCAGTGAAACCCAACCTCAGCGGGGGCATGGCAGGAGCCGAACCCCAGAGCTTGTCCCACTGGTGGGCATGCGTCCTGCTGTCCATCCTCTGCTTCTCCCTGCTTGTGCTCCCCATGCACTAGGACCCCGTACGTAGCCCAGCCACAGCCTGTCCTGTTGTCAGGGAGCAAGTGCCGAGCCCCCACCGGTACGCACACACTTCTGAGTACTATCCAGGAGGCTCCCAGGGAACATGCCTCAGTGCTGGGAGGGAGAGCTTCTGCCAATCACAGATATTTAGAAGGAGGAAAGCAGGGTCTCCTCTAGTGGAAGGAGCTCACTAACAAGCCCCTAAGGAAAAGCATCTAGTAGGGGAGGTGTAGCAGGCCTAGCAGGAGTGACGGGCTTCTAAAAAGAGCTACAAGACTATTGAGACAATGCACACCCAAGAAATTAAAGTTGTCCCCAGAGTCCATGCTGGGGAGGGGAAGGCCAAAGCCTGGCACAGCCGGAGCAGGAACTTGTCTTCCAGAAAGAGAGTCCACAGTCTGGCTTGTCAGATCACCTTGCAGGAGAGACCAAGCTGGTCCACGATGGGTCAGTGACAGGTAGGACACACCTTGAATGGATTGCTTAGCTGGGCATCTTCTGCCCTGTTTTTAAACCTAAACCCTATGCCAGGACCCTGAAGACGGATGTGGGGCTCACTGGACCTCTTCATTCCTCTGCCAAGGTGGCCACACTGAATACATCTTTCTCTGTGTTTCATTATGATCTGTAGAGAAATTTAAATTCAGAACATGGCTGTTCTGGTAAGAGATCACATCCAAAGATTCTAGTTCTGTGATCTGCCTGGAATACAAACACACCTTTAATGCAGGAGATAGAGGCAAGCAGATCTGAGTTCAAGGCCAGCCTGGGTTAGAGCAAGTTTCAGGTAAAGAAGAGCTTAGGTCCAGGTGTGGTGGTACATGCCTTTAATTCCAAACAGTGAAGGTAAAGTTAGTTTGTAGAAGGAAGCATCATGTTTCAAAGTGATGTCTAACTGAGTAGCAGAAAAGGTGACAAATCAGAGAAAGACTTGACAGAGTAGGGTACACCCAACTCTCATGAGAAAGAGAGAGGAAAGGGAAGCTACGGGGCAATGCAGGCAGGGAGGGGGGATTTTACCAGGATAGTAATGGAGAGACAGGTTGCAGAGAGAGAACTCAGGTGAAGGCAGAACAAGCCAGAGAATGAGAATAAGCCACAAGATTAGAAAGCTTGAGTTAGTCTGAGGTCAAACAGAGCAATTCAGAAGCTGAGAAAAGCCAGATTGTATTAAGTCATCTGAGAGAGGAGTTTGAGCTAGAACAGCTGAGTTGAACCAGCCAGCCCAGAGCTCAGTAAGAACAAGAGGCTGAAAACACTCTAGACCTAGGTTAGATGGGATGGAGGCCAGAACCTTCCAGGACTAGGCCTAGGTTAGCAGACAGAGGCAGTAAGCCTCCCAGACAACAATGGAACCAGGAGGATAAAAGTTCCTTTTACAATGATCTGTCTCTGTAATTGTCCTGTTAAAGGCAGGTGGCTGAGCCTGGCTTGCTAGAGCCACCTGCACCTGGGTTCTGCCTTAACAACTCCACAAAGACACAGTCCCTGTCCCTCCTGGCCTCCAGAACTCAGGTCTGCCCAAGCTGATGCATCAGGCCATGCCAGTGTTCCCAGTGCCAGATACCTCACCCACAATGCAGTGCCCACCACCTTGGCTGGAGTCAGAGGCTTCAAAAAGCCACTGGCCTTCCTGCCCTTGGACAAAGTGGCCAGGGACATTCTTGACAAGGGCTGGCCGGCCCAGCTGCTTCTAAGCCAAGCAGGCGCAGAGTCATTTTACAGACACTTACAGACCCTGCTTGCCATGTCAGAGGCCTGTAAAGTATATGTGACCCGCAGGCCTGATCATTCTAAAGTCCAGGACCAGGGCTTGAGGGTCTAAAGAGCTGGGGTAGGCAACACACACACACACACACACACACACACACACACACACACACAAATTCACATGGGCAGCAGGACAGCAGGACCATCTCCAGCCACACACTTCCTGCTTTAGGGGTTTCAAGAGAGATGTGACTGTGACGTGTCTCTCTAGCAACACTGTGACCATGAGAAAGTTGGGAGTGTGGTGAAGAGGTGGGGAAGGTGATCTGGAACAGGAGGAGAGTCCTTGTACCCAAGCTCTCAGGAAAAGGGGGTCCCTCCCTCTGCCAGCTCCTTTGTTTTACATCTACCCATTGTAAGGAAGGTAAAACTGAGGCTCCCGGATGCAGAGCTGCTTGCAGAAACTGAGATAGGTGGACAGGAAAGTCAATGCCCACAGGAACTCTTGATACACACCTGGCCCTATGGGACCCACCTGGCTTCACCTAGGTCCTGGGGGCGGGTCTTCCTCCACTGGCCCCGTCTTCAGGCTCTACTCCCTCCAAGCTGACTGACTGCAGGCATCTTGTCTTCTCCGGCTATGTCACAGTCCCCTCACTGCGGACACAGGTGGGACCGGAGACCTTGGTTTGCCCTTGAGCCTTAGCTACCTATCCAAGTCCTTTGGCAAACCTTTAACCCTAGTTCCTACAGACAACATACTAGAAAGGGGATGATGCTCATTCCTACCCCTGGACATGTGAGAGCAGGGGCTTGTCTGTCCAGCGGGGCCGGGGGCAGCAAATGCCTCAGCAATTTTCAAAGTCCCCTGTTGCAGCGAGGACCCCAGGGCCCTTGCACCTCCCTGCTCTCCGAGGCTTCCAACTGGAAGCTCCTCTAAAAAGGGATACAGAGCAGCGCTAGGGGACACTGCAGTGGGGGCTCTCTTGGAACCAGCAGTGAGCAACAGCCTGCTGGGTGAGCGCTGGCGACAGGGTGAGCAGCTGCAGAGCCCAGCCAGGCCCTGCTGCTGGAACCTTATTTGGTAAGAGCCTGCACTGGCCTTCACTGGGACTTCAGAAGGCCCTGGACTGGTCCCAGCACTACCACTGGGCAGCTACCTCCACCCACCTGGCCAGTGACTGGCAGATTTAAAGGTGTTAGCTCCAGGGTCAGTTGGTCCCTTGGAACTCCATCCCAGACCTGGATAGGGATTCCCTGGCCTTTGCCTATATAAGGCTGAGGAGAGGCACGGGTGCTGAGCAGACCCACAGCCCTGGAGGTACTGTCTTAAGTGGGTGCTTGGCACTGGGCACTGAGGCCTTGGATTCTTGTAAAGACCTGGCAGGGAAATTGTTTGACAGTTTTGACAGTGTGCTGGAGTCTCCTCTCCTGGGGAGCAGCCCCAGCAAGTGCAGCACCAGGCAGAGGGCAGGGACAACACAGCTTTGGCTACTAGGACCCTTCTGTGAGGGGAAGGGCAGATGCCCCTATCTGCATGGAAAGGGAGTCCCAAGGATGCAGGAGAACAGGTGTGGGGCTGTGACTGAGCTTCCGAACTCCGGGTCCAAGGACAAGCCGGCTACACCCATGGACTTACTTTGTCACCTTGTCTCAGAAAGAAAGATCAGGAGCTCAGGGCTCCCCCAGGCCCTGAAAAAAGGGAGGCTGGGAATCAGAAGGGTTTGCTTTTGGGAACTGAACCTGGGGCCTTGCACATAGTAGCCATGGACTCTGCTCTTGTTTTATTTATCATCTGACCAATTATGCAGGGCATCCTGGGCTTGGGTTGACCCCATCCTAAGCCTGGTTCAGCCACAGCAAACCAGCCCAGGTAGATACTGCTTTTAAGATCAGCAGGAAAGGCCTCCCCATGTAGGTAATTTTTAATCTGAGACTCCAAAATGAGAAGGAGCCAGTCCTAGGAGAGGAGGGTGTTCCAGATAGAAGACATAGCCCTGAGGCAGGGAAAGCCTGGGTCAGTCTGTGTGGCGGGAGCAGAGCTGGAGGAGCAGGGAACAGAGGCACAGGAGTCATGGGTCTGTCCAGGAGCAGTAGAAAGCTGGACTTGAAGCACGGGACCTAATAGTGTTATCAGACCATGCATTCTGTGTCTTCAGTCCTCTGGGTTCTGTGTGATTTTCCCCATCTCCTTCAGGGGCAAGGCGACCTTATCCCCACTTCACCATAGAGGAGCCTGACGCCCCAGAAGGGATGGGATGGGGTAGGGATACTTCTCTCTGCTTTTGCTGGTGTCAAGACCAGGCCAGGTACAAAAGCCACCAGTGGCAGTAGTGGCTGGGCCGCTAAATGTCAGGGATGAAGTCTTCTCCTGCCTATCGTCTTCCCCTTGACCCCCTCAGCCCCACGGCTCTCCTAGCCTGACAACCTGCTGGGATGTCTCTCAAGAAACCCTCCCTTCTGGGCAAACAAAATGCCCTGGCCAGCCCCTCTGGAGTTTAGGGGAAGAGAGGGGACAGCCAGGTGCCCCCTGCCTAGCCCCACCCCTACATACCTACCTGGCCTGGGAAAGAAAGGATGACCAAGTGGCTGCGCAGCATCTCTGGCTCCAGATGTGACTGCCCAACAGCGACAATGGACTGCTGTGCAGTGGGTGCAGGCCCAGGTCTTGGCCGCAGCAGATGCCTCTAGGCACAGAGTTAGAGTCCCCTAAGGCTGCTTCTGAGACCCAAGGCTCCATGGCTTGAAGCACTCTTCAAGAAGGCCAGCTCGTAAGAAACATAGAAAATAAGTAGCCAGGCTTACTGGACACTAAGCACCATGGCAGGAGCCATGGCAGCCTCCTGGAGTACCTGTGCATCTTGATGAGAAGGGATTGCTACCATGTGTACCCGGAACAAAGCCCAGAGGGCTGATACAGCTGCCCTGGGTCACACAGAATGGTTTGGGCCTCCGACTTTCGATACTGCCCAGCATGGGACATCACGGGCATAGAAATGCCGCAAGGGCTCCATCCACTAAGGGTCCCCAGAACTGGACCTCTCTGGACCCAATCCCTCCACCCTCCGGGCTCCTGCTGGGGACTGTGCTGTGTGGAGAACAGAGTGGACAAGCCCAGCCCGGAGCTACACTCTGAACGTCCTGTTGGAAAGGGAGAGAAACACAGCCCTGCAGACAGGCCTGGGGCCAAAGTGGAGCATCTGAGCCCCACCCACCAACACCAAAGTGGAGGGGCTCTATGGGGCAAGTTATGTGCAGGGGACTATAATGGGGGGGGGGAGAGGCGTGTTGAGAGGACCAAGGTCAGGGTTGCCTCTCCCTAGTCTCCTCGGCGGCCCTCCCTCCCCAAGTGTTCTGACTTACTTAGTTGAGATGTACAGCCAGGACACCTGCAGGAGGGGGCCAGGTCCTGACCCTCAGGTGTGGGGAGCAGGCAGGCATCCTCACCTTGGGCTAGAACACCTGGGATAGGAGGTCCTCACCCCAGGCAGCCCACTCCATGAGGAAAGACCCCCAGCAAGACAGGGGCAGGGATGGTGTGTGTGTGTGGGTGTCATCAGGGCTGATACTCTGGGGTAGGGGTGGGGGTGGGGTGCAGAAATAGGCATAAAGGAAGGGATAAGAACAAGCAGGAGACTGGGAGGAAAAGGATTCCCACCACTCAGAAAGGGCCACCCTGCCAGGGCCTGAGCTGGCTTTAGCCACAGTTCCCAAACCTGAACCTGGAAAGAACCTTTAGGGTCTTGGCCAAGTCCATCTACTCTCACCGTGGTTTTGTTTGACCTCAGTATGTGTGAGAGGAAATTCTCTGGGACCCTTGTGAGCTGGTGCCCTCCTAGCCTCCTGGCAGGAGGCAGGGAGTCCACTAGAGAGCGTGCCGTGTGCTAGAGCACCTCTGGATTCACAGCTGTCTTCAGCCCTCGAGCTCTGGCACCCCAATTTTCTCCCATGTAGACAGTCCCTACAGTCTGGGCACCAACAAAGGGAGAGACCCTGAGTTTGAGCATCACCCAGCTGTCTGTCCCCACTGCGAGGATGCTGACTGTTCTGTGGTGAACCCAGGGAGTTGCCTGGCTCAGTGATGGGGTCTGGCCATTCTGAACCTGTCACCAAAGACAGGTATCCAGGGACAGCAATGTCTGCTTTCAGGGGCCGCAGGCCAGGACATGCCTATGGAAGCAGGTTTGCATTTTCTGCCAAGCAGAGGAGAGAAACAGGCCCCCTTTGTTTGCAGGTGTCTCCTGGTGACAGCACCCTCCTGGAAACTGTCTGATCTCCCTAAGCACAGGACTCTGTCTGGTTCGAACCTGGCTCCACCATGTCATCTAGTCATTATCAGGAAGGGGCGCTGAGGAGGGACAGAACCATAGAATGGCTAAAAGGACTTAAACTCAGGGCTGGGAATGTGGCTCAGTTGGTGAAGTGTTGTGTAGCATTCAGGAAGCCCTGAGTTTAATCCTCAGTACCACCGGCA
The DNA here is from genome assembly GCF_030254825.1 of Meriones unguiculatus. Classification (NCBI taxonomy): domain Eukaryota; kingdom Metazoa; phylum Chordata; class Mammalia; order Rodentia; family Muridae; genus Meriones; species Meriones unguiculatus. The sequence continues at coordinate 106,723,368 of NC_083352.1, forward strand.
CCTCTGATCCCAGCACTGGGGAGGCAGAGGCAGGGACATCAGAAGTTCAAGGTCATCTTCAGTTACTTATCAAGTTCAAGGCCAGCCTGGGCTACATGAGACACTGTCTCAAAAAATTAAAAAGAAGCTGAGATCAAGTGGCACACGCCTGTAACCCCAGCCCTCAGGGAGGCAGAGGCAGAGACAGAGGCAGAGGCAGGCAGATCTCTGTGAGTTCCAGGCCATCCTGGTGTACAAAGCTGTCTAAGACAGGCAAGGTTACACAGAGAAACCCTGTCTCACGGGGGCCGGGGGGGGGGAAATACGCTAAAAAGAAGATAATAAGTACATAACTATGGGCCACTATTAACCAATCTTTAAACAGTGTGAGCGCCACAGAGACATTTGTAAGGGCTCTGAGTTTCTTCTTCTTCTCCTCCTCCTCCTCCTCCTCCTGCTTTGCTTGTCTTGCCCTGTGTGTGTGCACACGTGTTTGCAGGCACGCCTGTGTGGGTGTGGGTACACATGTGAATGACACAGAGGCTGCTGTTCGGCACCTTCCTCTATTTCTCTTTGAACCTGGAGCTAGACTGACCACTGAGCCTCACGGATCCATGAGATACCACACCTGGCTTTTCACATGGGATCTGGGGATTGGAACTCAGGTCCTCAAGCTTGGGCAGCAAGCACTGAGCTGTCTTCTCACCCCTGCCCATCCTGTTTTTATACAATAGCACTGAGAGCACTGGTGGTCCTGAGTTGTCTCCGTGGCTGGGACACTTGCCATAAGGCGGTCGGGGTGGACCAGGCAGAAGCTGGGAAGCTTCGTGGCTCATGTCTGACTCCCACAGGTGGAGACTCAAAATCTGGCTCATTTTGGCAAAATCTCTGACCTCATCACTTTCACTTCTGATGTGAAAAGTAAGGGAGGGGCTTTGTCTGCATTCTTTCCAGCTACAGGCTGTGGCCTCTTGGGAGTGACAGAATAACAGAATTCCTTGTTGGCCTCCACTGTTTCACATGTGACCTCTGGGGTCATATCTCTCAATGTCACAGGGCAGGCCCCCTGGGGAAAAATCTTTAATTTTTTTAAAGATGTATTTATTATGCATACAGTGTTCTGCACACGCCAGAAGGGGGTACCAGATCTCATTATAGATGGTTGTGAGCCACCATGTGGTTGCTGGAAACTGAACTCAAGACCTTTGGAAGAGCAGCCAGTGCTCTTAACCTCTGAGCCATTGCTCCACACCTCCCCTTTTTTAAAATATTTATTTATTTATTACATACACAGTATCCAAAACTTTAAACTTTTATTACATCTGTTTATTTATGCATTCATTCACTCATTTCTATGGGGAAGGCACACACACCCCACTCACTGTGTGCATCCGGTGGTCAGAGGACAGCTTCCACTTGGTCATTTGGTGGCCAGTGCCCTCTGAACCTATGGGAAGGCCACACCGTCCAGGCTACCCTGTGATGGAATGAGTTCTTCCTGGGCACTGATTGTGACAAACCGAAGCCACCAAGGCTGAGACAGAGTTGTATCCTGCCATTGGATCAGCAGATCCTGAGGCACAAGAGTGCCAGGTGCTGAGTCCAGAGACTGCCACCCCACCCTTCTCCTGGAAGTCTCCAGGCCAGAGATCAGAGCGACCCACTCCACCAGCTTACTTCCGTCACAACAACCCCTTTCTTCTACAGCCACGCGCCAGAAGCTTCGGAAGCAGGAGGTCCTTTCTCAGCGCGCATGCCACACCAACCCTGAGGTCTATCTCATGCCATAGCCAAACTCCACCTTGGCCTTGGCTTCCTGGACCTCAGAGGCATACATTAAAGATGGATCAAGGTCCTGTAGGTACACAGGGACCTTGGGAATGTGAATGGGGGCTGTGCTGGTGCAATCACTGTTTTAGTCTTGGAAGCAATCCTACCCACTTAGGTGGGTGAGCACCATTTTACATCCATCCTGTGTGCCTTGGGTCCCTCGAACCATGCACGCTCCTCCACCCCATCTCCCCAAACCAGCCCTCTCCTCCCCAGCTTTCCCAGTGCTGGAACTGTGCTGCTCCCTCCCCAAGTGTTTGTGTCCCTGGCCTCCAGCAGCTGAAGGCCGGTGCCTGTGACAGCAACGTCTCAACTTCATTGGTGTCAGGGACTGACCCCTTGGGAGCAGCTCTGGGCAAGCCCCTCCAGTCTGTGCTCCTCCTTCCCACAGTGACCCTTACCTGACCCTGCACAGTGATTGAGGCACAGCTGGTGCCTCTCTGAGGGGCAAAGTGGCTCTTTCTCCGTATTTGGAGCCACTCCCATCTGGGTGAGCCACAGAGGCTTCTAAAGCAGGCTGAACCCACCTGTCTCCAGCTTGTGGACCAATTGCCAGGCAGGTGCCCCCCCACACACCTGTCTCCCCTCTGCCTCACGCTCCTCCCACATACTCATGGGTCCCTGAGGCACTATGACCCCAAGTCTCTGCCCCTTCCCCCAACCTCAGCCCATTTCTATTAAACATTTATTTATTTACTTATTAGGTAGGTCAAGCCATGGTGTGAGTGTGGGGGTCAGAGGACAACTCATGGGAATCAGTTCTCTCCTTTGACCTTGTGGGTCCTGGGATCAAACCCATGACTTCAAGCTCGATGGCAAGTTCCTTTACCAGCAGAGCCATCTGGGAAAAAAATATATAGATATAGATATATATAGGTACATACATATTGATATATATTGATGTACATATATCTATCAAAAAGTCCAAGCTTTCCTATAGGGCAGGCCAGTCTGGCCTCAAACTTTCTATGTCACCAAACATGACCTTTGAGCTGCTGCTCTTCTTACCCCCACCTCCCCAGTCCTGTGCAATGCACCGCACTATGCCTGGCTGATGATGCATCACAGGGAATCGAACCAGAACCCAGGGCCTCATGCGAGCTAGACAAGCATTCACCAACTGAGCCACATCCCACTCCCAGGCTTTTTCTGAAATTACCATTTGTGGTTTTAATTTGCACTTCCCCCACAACAGTTCCCAGGCCTCACAAGGATGGGATCTCTGTCTCCCTTACTCTTCTACCCTGGGTCTACCATGACGTGGGGCTAGAAGACTGTCAGGAAGCAATGGTCCCTGGAGCACTCCCTCCTTTAGGCAAGGGCACGACCCTTCATGTGGCTGTGGAGATGGAGAAGCGCCGGCTTTGGTGCCTGGTGCAGCCTGTGGCACAGCTTTCAGGTGCCCCTCCCTGGCCTAGGCGTGAGAGGAAGCAGGTGGAAACTTCCTTCAGCTCAGGAAGCAGCCGCAGGCCGGGCCACACCCGGACTCTGAGCCTGGGAGGCTGTAGCTCTAAATATAGCCACAGGTTGTGCAAGGAAGCGGTGGCTTTGATTACCCCAGGGCGGTTCAGCTCTCACAGAGCACTCTCAGCCCCAGAAAAGAAAATGGGGAAATGAATTCCTCCAGTTGGGGCCTTCTTGTAAAGAGGAGGTTCACCGCAAGGCAGGGGTCTCTGGGTGCTGCCTGGGGACAGCTGGCACTGTGTTCCTCAACTAAAGGCAGGGTTCACTGAGTGAGCCCTGGCCCCTCTGCTCTGGACCAGCTTGGAGTGTCAAATCAGGTGCTGTCTGCTGGGGTGCTTGGTCTCTGAGACAGGATAGAGATTGGGATGTAGGAAAGGACAGGAGCCTCTCACTCTGAAGTCAGGTTGAATCCTCTTTTTTGAGACAGGGTTTCTCCAAGTAGCCTTGTCTGTCCTGGGTTCACTTTGTAGATAGGCTGGCCTCAAATTCACCTCTACCTCTTACCTCTACCTCTCAGAGTGCTGGGATTACAGGAGTGTGCCATCACACCCGGCTCAGAGTGAATCCTCTCGAGGACAAGAGTCCAGAATTCCAGCAGTCACTTGGTCATGGTGGGTGACTTAATCCAGCTTAATCCCAGCACTCAGGAGGCAGAAGCAGTGGATTTCTGAGTTCGAGGCCAGCCTGGTCTACTAGAGTGAGCTCCAGAACAGCCAGGGCTACACAGAGAAAACCCTGTCTTGAAAAAAAAAAAAAAAACAACAACAACAAAAAGAATTTCAGCAGTCAACATTATTGACTGTGAAGGAGGTTGCCAGCATTGAGGCTTTTGTGTCCAAAGTGGCCTCCCCCAAACAACAAACAAACAAACAAACAAACAAACAAGTGACCCAGCAGTGCTGGGAACAAGGTCAGGATTATTATTGTATAAACAGAGGCCTAAAGATGGGTTTCCATTTACCAGGAACCTCCCTTAATCCTCCCCAATGGTCAACTACATTGGGCAAGGGGCATCTAGTTCCAGGTCAATCAGAACAGCCTGTAGGATCTTGAAGACACCCATCCTGCTGACCATCATTTAAAATCTTCTTGTTTTTGCTTTTGCTTCATCATTTTGCTCTGTACCCAGAGATAGCCTTGGAAATCTAATACCCAATAAACCTTCCTGTATACCATTGAAGGGTCCAGTTCAGTGGTTTGCCGCTGCTTAACGAGGCAAAATCTCTTTTATATTTATTTATTTGTTTGTGATGATTTATTGTTGAGACAAGCAGTGCAGGCTAAGCTGGAACTCACTCTGTAGACCAGGCTAGCCTCAAATAAACAGATTTTTGTCTGCCTCTGATTCCCAAGCACTGGGATTAAAGATGTGTGCCACTACATCTGACCTTTTCTTTTTCCATTGTGTGTAGATGAGTGTGTCTATGTGTGGGTGTATATGTGCAGGAGTGTGCAGGTCCCTTGGAGTCCAGAAGAGGGCGTCAGATCCCCTAGAACTAGAGTTATAGGTGGTTGGTTGGGAGCTGCCCAATGTGAGTCCTAGGAACTGGACTTGGGTTGAGTATAGCCAACTCCTTTATAAGGAGTAATCTTAGATCATGCTGGAGATCTAAAGTGTTTACAATACACACATCCTCCCTTTCCCAGCAGTCCCTGTAACCAGGATCTCACCTCAGCAGTGGCAATCCCATGAACCAATGCTCAGACCCTACCTTGATCTCACTTATGCCACTCAAACACTCTTTGAGAGGGAGCTTCGAAAGCCTCCAAATCCTATAAATGGCTACTGTAAAGACACTTCATCAAAAAGCTGAGGAGATAGCTCAGTGGTTAATAGCAACTGGCTGCTCTTCCAGGGGGCCTGGGTTCTATTCCTGGGATCCAAATGGTGGCTCACACTATCCTTAACTTCAGTTCCAGGAATTCAATACCTTTTCTGCCCTTGATGGCCCCTCTACACACATGGTGCACATATACTCACTCAGGCTCTCTCTCTCTCTCTCATACACACACCTAAAAAAATTAAATACACATCATTGCATCTGTCTCTTGAGATGTATGCACCCAAGCTTTGGGGAAGTGTGCTGCTTTTCCTAAGTATACCTTGGCTCTCTTCTTATCCCCATGTGGATATCTATATTAAAATCTCTTAATAAGCTTCTTTCTTCTTCTTTTCTTTTTATTTATTTATTTATGTATTTGTTTGTTTATTTATTTATTTATTTAATTCAACACAGGGTTTCTCTGTGTAGCCCTCACTGTCCTGGAACTCACTAGTGGTGAGCAAGAAGCCCCAAAGAGTCTATGCAGCCACTTATTTATTCAGCTGTTTATGGCAGAAACAATGAGCCCTGAATGCATGAACGGTGCATGCCAGAATCACCACCACACTGGACAAGGTTGCACCCTCTATTCCTCATGGTCCAGGCCATGTGGACAGTCACACAAAGTCACATGTCCATGGAGCATGCAGCTATGTCCTGCAGAGCCAGCCAATGCAATAGCCTTGAGAAGGCTGTCTGCAACAGAAAATCATGAATCCTGTCCACTGAGTGACCTTGTTCGTGTCGCGATAACCTCTCTGATTCTTGATACTCTTCTCCAAGCAGAAAGAGGCTGCCCTGTGAGCCTAAGAAAGGATGTGAAGTCCCACCCAGCCTCATAGAGCTCCTGGGCAGGCACCAAGTTCATTTGCCTGGAAAGGAGTGTGCTCTCCCCAGCTGGTAGAAGGGCCGCTGGGTCAGGAGGATCCCAGGCAGGCTGGGGACCAGGCGTCCTTCCTGAGGGATTTGTGGGGATTGGGGGAGTGGCATGTTCAGTGGCTGGTTCCTGGGCTGTGTCCTCAGGTCACCTGGGGCGGTACCAAGCAGGCTGGCCTATACCCAAGAGCTTGTCCCAGTCTGGCCTGTGACGCCGATGGTGGGCAGTGGCCTCTTGTGGAAGGGAAGGCCCCCAGCCGGGTCTTCGGTGTTTTTAATCTGAGTAAATCTTGGGAAGGAAGGGGGCTTCCCCTACCAGCTTGCAGGGGCTTTCAGATAGCTGGGTTGAGCAGGGACCTTAGGTTTAGCAAGGAGACCATGAACAAGTAGGAAGCTCTGGCTGTCAGGGGCAGAGTCCTTTGAGAACTATCATCTCTCTGGGATTTCTCCCTGGGTCTCTGGGAAACCAGAGCCACATTGTGTCACACTGTCATTTCTGCCTGGGCCCCACTGAGTCTCCAGTCTTCCTGGCTCCCCTTGCCAAGCTTCAACCACAGAGGACTTCCCTCCCGCTCTTCCTCTCACTGCCTCTGCACCCCAGAACTTCCTCATTGCTGAGCCCTGGCCTGGAATGCTGTTCCCTTTGGAAGTCTGACTGTGCTCACCACAGCATGCTTGAGGCTGCTTTGGGCAAACCCTGGCCCCGGGGTTTGTATCCGTGACTCAGTGTTCTTTTGACCAAAAATGTCTAAAGGCCAGGCTCAGTAGAGCTGTGCAGGAAACACATCCTGACACCCGTGGTGACCCATCCTCCTCAGCGGGCACCTGCTGAGCAGTTAGCTAGTTAGTAGGGTAAGGGTGGTGGAAGTGTGGGTGTGGCCGCCAAGGAGGAAGTTAAAAGGGAGATTCTGGTCATCAGAAGGCAGGAGGCAGGGAAGAGCATGTCAGAGATGAGAGCAGTTGGTGCAAAAGTCCTGAGGCAGAGTCAAGGCTGCTGGTGTGGGAGGACTCAGCGCCCCACCACCGCATCGATGGGGCTAAAATTAAATCATGGTTCCAGGAATGACACACTGTCTCCGCACTAGGACCATGCATTGTTCACCAAGTTGCTTGCAAAATTTGAATGTATTGGATCATCTATGCATAGCAGCCTGGAGCTGCCGACACCTGTCTGTCAGCAGCCTAAGACCTGGACGAATTCTTCTACCCAGTGGGTACAGCCTGGGTGCCTTCAGGGTATGGGAGAGCAGCTTCGTGGAGGGAGCAGTGAGGTGGGTATGAGAGGGTCAGCAGCGGCTGACTGTGAAGGAGGAGCTGTTGTGATCTGTACTGAGCAAGGGGGTCAAGAGGCCTCAGAGGATCAGGGGCAGACGCCTCTCCCAGAAACCAGTTGACCCAGAGAAAACGCTCTATGCTCTAGCTTGATCTCTGTGGCTGTGATTAAAACACCAACCAAAAGCAACTTGGGGAGAATAGGGTCTATTTATTTATGTATTTATTATTGTTGTTTTTGTCTTTTGATACAGGATTTCTCTGTGTAACCCCTGGCTGTCCTTGAACTCACTTTGTAGACCAGGCTTGCCCTGAACTCAGAGATCCACCTACCTGTGCTTGCCCAGGTTAGGGCCTGCTGAGATTAAAGGCTTGGACAAGAATTAAAATATTCTGGCCTAGAGAGTGTGCTCAGTGGTTAAAAGCACTTGTTGTTCTTGCAGAGGACACAGGTTCAGTTCCCAGCACCCACATGGTGGCTCAAAACCATCTGTAAAACCAGGTCCAGGGGATCTGATGTCCTCTTCTGGCCTCTGCAGGCATTACACTCATATAATACACATACACTTTAAAACAAGTACATAAAATATAATAAATCTGAAAAAAATAAAAATGAAGAGATATGTGTGCCCTCCTTTCAGCCATCAGACTCAAGAGTTACAAAAGAGATTTTGATTATGTACATTAAGATAAGGAGCTGTTCTGCCCTTCCCAGGTGTCCCTGCCTGTTCTAGCACATGGCAGCAAGGAACATTCTCCAGCCTGAGCAGAGAGGGCAGCCGATGCTTGGAGACTTGTGGGTCTCGGGTCACTTTTTCTGGAAGGGTTACCTAGAAAACCAGGGGGAGGGTGGCTACCTTGGGACAGAGGCACGCTGCACCCACAGCTGACCAGGCCTGGGCCCTTGTCCTTAAGATAGAGGATGGGATCCAGCCTGGAGCCCTCTGGAACTGACATGGCCTCACTGATTTGTCCTTTCGGGACCCCAGGCTATGGCTCAAGTAGGGTCCCACTGTATTGGAGCTTTTCCTAACTGAACTGTGACTACAGGTCAGAGTTGCTTTAAGCCAAGTTGGTGATTTGCAATAGAAGGCCAATGCAAGGCATGGAGAGAGAGCTCAGAGATTACGATCTGTGATCTACACTGAGGACAGGAGTTCAGATCCCAGGACCCATGTGGTGGGGCTCACAACTACCTAAAATTCCAGCTCCAGAGGATCTGATGCCTTCTTCTGGTCACTGTGGACACCTGCAGGCACAGACAAATAATAAAAGTAAAACTTTAAATAAGAAAGGAAGTCAACAACTGGTTAGGCTTGGTGGCTTAGGCCTGTAAACCCAGCTGTCTGGGAGGCAGGAGGATTGCTGGATCAGTGGTTTACACCTTTAATCCCAGCAGTAGGGAGGCAGAGGCAGGTGGATGCCTGGTCTACAGAGCAGGACAGCCAGTGCTCTGTTGCAGGGAGAAACCCTGTCTCAAAACACAAACCAAAACAAAAACCAAAACCAACCAACCAAACAAAATACCACCTTGGACTAGATAGCAAAACCTTGTGTCAAAAAGAAAAATTTGCTCCATAGACCTATAGCAGAGCACTTGCTTATCAGGCAGAGGAGGCCCTGGGTACCATCTACAGTGCTGAAAAAGGAAAGGAAGCTGAGGGTGAGGGTCAGGTGGCCAAGTACTTATCTAGCTGGCTCAAAGCCCTGGTTTAGATTCCTCAGCATCATACAAACCCAGCACAGTGCCCTACACCTATAATCCAATCCCTAGGGAGGTGGAGACAGGAAGAGCAGAAGTTCAAGGTCACTGGTCATTCTCTGCTACAGTCTGAGGTTAGCCTGGTTTACTCTATCTATAATCAATAACAAAAATACTAAAAAAGGAAGACAAAGAACAAGAGAAAAGGGGAGGCAGGGGGAGAACCAGCCATGCTGGTTCACACCTGGAAGGAACCCTAGTGCCTGGAAAGCAAGGCAGGAAGATCACTAGAGGCCAGCCTGGGCTACATAGTGAGTTCCAGGATAGCCTGGGCTACAAAGTGAGCCTTTGTCTCAAAGAAAGAAAGAGAGAAAGAGAGACAGATAGAGAGACACAGAGAGGCAGAGAGAGAGAGAGAGAGAGGAAAAAGAGGAGGAGGAGGAGGAAAAGGAAGAGGAAGAAGAGCCAACAAAAAAAAGGGGGGGGGAGGGAGCAGGCAGGCAGGCTGGCAGAGTTTAGTGGGAAAAGCCAATGGCCTTCAGAGCTTCAGCCTCAGGAATGGCTAGATCCAGCCATTTCAGTTTTTCTCTACTTCCCCCATGGCCTCCTCCAGAGCTGGCTTTCTGGCTCAGTCTCCCTGTGGTCATGGTGCTTCAGGCAGTAAGCTTCCAGGAGAGTCTGTGGAAAGAGCAGCAGGCCCCCTTCCCACTCCCAAGCTGTGTCCCCAGGGCCCTTCTGGGCTAGGAGTCTGTGGACAAGCCCATCCTTGAGGCTGCTGGCCTCTGGTGTTCTGAGCCTGGCCTTGGTTGCACACAGTGATGGGGAGAGCTGCTGGTGATGGAGGTGGCCTAAGCTGTCCCTGGGAAAGCAGTGCTGGTGCACACCCTTAATCCCAGCACTTGGGAGGCAGAGGCCAGCGGATCTCGAGAGAGAGAGTTCCAGCACAGCCAGGACTATGAAGAGAAACCCTGTCTCAAAAAACAAAACACACACACACACACACACACACACACACACACAAACCTAAAAGATTCTGATGGGAAAAAATGCCCCATTTTGCATTTTGTCTCTGGAGACTGACAGAGGGTTCAGCAAGCTGAGCCTGGTCTATGTTCCAGAACCCCAAAGGATGGCTTAGAAGCTCCGTATGTGCCAACCATGGTCCAGCCTCCCATCCAGAGCTGCGTTCTGAGTGGACGACACCACGCAGGGAGGCTGCTGGCTCCCTCTGTGCTCTGTGGGGACAAAGTAAATAAACCTGATAAACTGGTATTTATGCCACAGCCTGGGGCAGCCACATGGCACTGGGCATATATGGTCAAAACTCAAGTCCCCAGACAGCCAGGCTGTCCCACAGGGGGCCCCCTCCACCTCCCAGGGGCCACCCCTGACCTCTCTCAGGACACTCCCAGAGCAGACTTGCACCCTAGCTCTGTGGGACACAGCCGAGCTGCTCCACCCGTCCCCAGGCTGAACCCAAAGGCAGGTCTTATAAAATATCGACTTTCAGGGGTGAATTAGGGAGCAGATGCTGCTGCTTCAGGGGACTTCCATGGCTGTAGAATTGTTTGAGTTAAATTCTGTTTGTTTGTGACAGTTCTTTCTTAGCCCAGGCTAGCCCTGAACTCAAAATGTAACCAAGGATGATCTTGAGTTTCTGATGCTCCTGCCTCCTGGGTGCTGGGACTGCAGAAGTACACCACTGTGCCTGGTTTGTACAGGGCTGGGAATTGAACCCAGCTTTGCAGTCTATGCCAGTGTTGTATTCACTGAGCTGCACCCCAAGCTTGTTAATTAAGTTCTTTAGGACTCATACACCACAGAGGAAGTGAAGTTAGCACTGGAGGCTGGCTTGCCTTAGAGGGCTGAAAACACCCTACCTCCTCTGGGCTCAAGGTTCAGAATGAGTAGAGAGAGCAACTAATGGGACCAAACCCAGGGCTCAGACCCAGAAGCTTGCTCAGCAGAGGAGAGGTGGCACAGGTTTGAAGAGGTGGCAGAAACCACTGGGGAAGGGCACTGAGGGCAGAGCAAAGTGTGCTTGCAAAGGCCCATGGCTGAAAGGCCCTGGCAGGGTGCACATCGCTCCCGACTGCTCTCTGCACGGACGTTAGTTTGAACCAAGTGTGTTCCAGACATGGCACTAGGTACTGGAATGACAAAACCCTGTTCCTCTGTATTGAGGTCAGAGTCCAACTGAGTTGGCTTCCTCAGACTCCTAGGACTCCCAGTGAAGAAGTGCTGGCTGAGGCCCTTCCCAGCGGGCCACCCTGAGCCAGGGTCCCTCTGCAGGTAATCTCTGTGGTGGCCTCAGCTAACGATACTTGTGCATTGGAGATGCTGAGGTGCTCCTGTCCCCAGCACGGTGCTCCCAGGCACCTAGTAGGCTGTGCCTGCTTCCCAGACAAAGCTGGCTGTGGATGTGACATGCTACTTGCCTGCCGTGTCCAGGCCCTAAGTTCCCACCCCCGATTTCTGCAGCTCAGGGCTGGAAAGTGCCACCCCATCGTTTTTGTTGTTCCCGGTCCTCCACTAAGCCATCCGCTTATCAGTTCCCTCTTCATAAATGGTTTTTGTCTTTCATTCTAATGTTGAGTGTACTGGCGTTTTGCCTGCATGTGGGTCTCTGTGAGGATGTCAGATCTTCTGCCACTGGAGTCACAAACAGTTATCAGTTCCCATGTAGGTACTGGGAATTGAACCTGGGTCCTCTGGAAGAGCAGCCAGTGCTCTTACTGCTGTCATCTCCCCGGCTCCAGTTTCCCCTTAAAATAAGCCCAAAGATGCCCTGTTCACTTCCAGTTGTCCTCCCCATCCACCACAGCAGACAAATGCCTATTCCTTCAATGTCAACCCCACCCCCATCCCAGAACCTTTGCCTGTGCAGTGTGCGGCTCCTTCTGCCATACGCTCTTCACCTGCTCTTCCGCAGCTCTTCTTCATGGAGGCCTCCCTGGCTGAGATCCAGTGGTGAGCAGCAAGCTCACCATCAGACCGCTCTCTCCATCCTTCCTGGTGCTCACCTTCTCTGCTCAGGAGAGCACAATGCACTTCTGGGTGGAAATGGCATGTCTGCTAGGGACCTGGAGCACACTGGCACAGTGCTTTCTCAGAGGTGATGTCCTCTGCGATTCGCTTCCGAGGGCTAATGTGAAGGCCCCACCGAAGGACCTGAAGCTGCCCCCGGGGTGTTCTGGGGTCAATGGTTAAGAGTGTCCACTGATGCGCTGAGCCGGCCTCCGGCCTTACATTGATGAGGTCAGCTCGGCGGTAAGAGACAGGGTATGACAGCCTTCTCTGACTGCAGGAGGGGATCAGCCAAGCTGGGGAGGGGGCCGCAGGGGGTGTTTCTGTAAATGCTGCTAGGGAGGCAGAGTCCTGAGGCTCATGCTAAAAGCTCAAGGGAGGAAAGAACTAACTAAACAGAAAATCACTGTCTAGAAGGGACCCCTCTGGGCGGCACCAAGCCGGATCCGTGTGCACGTGTGTTCAATGCTGTAGACAGAATCCAGGGCTTTGCCCATTCGTACTCTAATCCTGAGGTGTACCCCTAGCCCTCCAAGCTGGGGCTCTAAGAGACTTTATGACTTCATTCTAGAAGGCTCTTTTCTGCCCCTCAGTTATATTTCAGTTGCTATATAAGGAACTCCCCCAAACTTTATGGCTTAGCGTTGCACGCTCCTTTGACTCAGCATAGGGCCTGGCCCCAAGTGCAAACCTTGCATCCTGTGTGGTAGGCAGCTGAGGCTGGATGATGTCAAGTTCCAGGCCATAAACTGGGGTATAAAGTGAAGCCCTGTCTCAAAATCCCAAGGAAGAAACAGCCAATGCCTTCCCTCTGTGCACACCCAGACATGTGTGCACAATATGCCATTACTTCTCTATCAGAGTATTTTATCTGCATTGCAACTGACATGCATTCACTTATTTATTTACTTACATTTCCTTGACAGGGTCTCATCCTGGCTTTTTTCTCTTTGGTTTTTCAGGACAGGGTTTCTCTGTGTAGCCCTGGCTGTCCTGGACTCCCTTTGTAGACCACACTGGCCTCACAGAACTCACAGAGATCCACCTGCCTCTGACTCCTGAGTGATGGGATTAAAGGTGTGTGCCACCACCACCCACCTCAGGGTCTCATTCTGAAACAGTGGCTGGCTCCAAACTCAAGGCAATCCTCCTGCCTCAGTCTCCTGAGTACGGAGAGTACAGGCTTAAGACACAATAGCCAGATTTTTCCAGCACTATTTAGAACTATAATTTAGAAGAATATCTCTATTCTTAAAATTCCTCTAAAAATTCCCCCATGGCCAGGTAGGGGCCAGCAGGCGGCACCCAGGGCTTTTCTGAGCCTTGCGTCATGCAGGAGCTAGGGAGTGGAGTGGTAGGGGTTCCCCATCACCGCTCTCAGTCCCTGTGAGCACCCAGGGATAGAATAACAGGCTGATAAGCAAAGCCTGGCTCTTATCAGCAGCCCCAGGAGGTACTGGGAGGGCAAGTGCCACCCCTCCCCCACTGCCTGTGGTGACACCCAGTTCAGGGAGCTCTGGGCAGCTGTATCTAGACACCCCAACCTGTTGCCTGGGGTCCTGGCTCAGTGTTTACATGTCTGAGGAAAAACACCAACGTGACTCAGCAGGCAGAGAGGGGCAAGAGTGGGGACAACACCCAGCTGGCTGTGTGGGGTGAGGTGGGCAAGATGGGGCGGAGGCCTGAACCTGGTCCTGAGGTCTTACACGGCTAGATTTAAGGTGCTTGGGTTAAATCGGGTCCAGCCACTCTCCAGCACTCTGGCAGCATCTGGACATAACTGGATATTCTCTGCCTTGGCTGCCTCTCTGGCACCTCCCGTGGGGTGCCAGGGTCTCAGGCAGATGTCAGATGGGGAGCCCACAAATTCTCAGACTCCAAGGACAGCCTGAGTTCTGGAGACATGAGGCTGAAGCTAGTAATGTGGCTGTGGATGGCTGGAAATGTGGATCCTTTCTCTGGGGAGCAGAGGCCTGAGCTCAAAGGGGTTCACAGGAATTGGGTGTAATTCTCCCATCTGCCCATTGCTTAGTCTTTCCTGGGGCTCTGAGAGCTCACATCACCTACCTCACACCAGACTTGGCAAGTTACATTATCCAGCCCCGTTCATTCCAGTAATGATCCAAGGAGGGGGTGGGGTGGGGGGGTGGGGAGAAGGTCTTGGTAATTAGCCAGTTTTTAGGAGGTGTAACTATGGCTGGATCAATCCAAGGAGCAGGATGGCTGCTGGAGCTCCGGTCATCACATCCATGTTCTAGAGTGGAGAGCCAGAGATACCATGAACAGCAGCCTCTCCCACTGCATACCAACTGCAGGAAGTCCTTGAGGGTAGGCCTGTAGATCTGACTGAGAAATGGAGACATGAGAGGGGACTGGTCAAAGCAGCCCACCTTGCACTCATGGGCGCCAGCTGGCCAGTGGGCCACAACACAGACAGGCAGGTAGGAGGCGAAGCCTGGATCAATTTATTCCCTCTGTCCTCAACCCAGTTCCCCTCGACAGAGGGCTGTCTATCACATTGCCTGGGCCAGGTCTCAAGGAGGAACTGAGGCAGCTGGGAACAGAATCAAGGCATCTACTGTCCCAACCCTGCCTGGAGAGACAAGGCAGAGCTATCCTTGAGCAACATTCTCTAGCGCAAGGGGGAAGCAGTTGGCTCTTGTTTAACACAAACATCTGAGGTCCAACTTCAGGACCAAAGCTGGGCCAAAGAGCCTTCCAGAGATTACCAAGACCCTGTTTGGCTCCCAGCTTTCCCTGCCTGTCCGTCAGCACACTCCCTCCCCCACAGAAACTCAGGGTTATCTGTTCCCAGCCTGCTTCCTCCAGAGAAGCCCCCTTCCTCCAGGAGTTCCAGAAGGCCCACTGAGCCAATCGCTGGGGTAGGACACTGGGTGGCAGGAGAGGGCCCTCTTGACCCAACCCAGTCACTGGGCCCAAAAAGGCTGAAGCTGCTGCTAAGGGGTGCAGGGTCAGCATAGCCTGTGTAGAGAGAAAACAGGCCCTGAAAGGAGCTAAGAACATGTACAGCCCAGGGCACAGGGGCCAGAGTAGGAAGTCATTTCATCACCACTGTATGGCTCCCTTCCTCAGGGCCCTTGACTGCACTGGAGTGCAGGACACCAAGAAGGAAGCTGTGAGCAAAACACCTAGGGCCATAGGCTCCAAATCAACTCTCGGGACCCTCTGAGCCTGCATGTCCCTGCCCTAGACAGCCTTCAGCCATGGGAGGCCACTCCTGTGAGTCCTCTTAGCTTGATATACGGGCCAGAGGCAGTCCAGTGCACGGATGCCTTGGCCATATCGAGAGGCTTGAAGGCTGAACAGAGCAAACGGCATCTGCCAGCCACCCAGGCCTGAAAGTCTCACAGTGGTGGGCACTCAGGGACAGGAATTCCATTGAACAGGGCCAGGCCCCCAGGGAAGGGGAGAGGTGCAGACTGCAGCTGGAAGTGTGGCAACTGGACCTTAGTTAAGCTGTGGGCTCTGGGCTCTGGGCAAGCACTGGGAATGACATTTGGCCAAAGTTTTCCTGTAGGATGGCAGTGGGGCTCAGCCCGACTGCTCTGCTTCCCGCCTGCACGTAGCTACAAGAAAAAGCTCCAGCAGGGAGTGGCACCTGACTGCCCCTGCACAGAGAAGGTCCAGTCCAGGGCACTGGATCCTCCCCTCCTCCAGCTCTCTAGACCTGCCCCCCCCAAAAAAAATGGAGCTGTACCCCTGCCCCAAGCTAAGGTCCTTACCTACCACACGGCACAGATGGCACATATGAGCCCTGCTTATGTTATCCAGTATGCCTGGGTTTGGGGCATGCCTGCACACACATGTATGTGTGCCACCTTGTAGATGATACCTGTGTAAATATGCATTGGAGCTGAGTCAGATACTGTATGTGGAGTTTTTGTTTGTATCGTTCACTATCAATGTCCACAGGAAGGACGCAAATGCAAGCATCCATCTGAACTTGTTACCTGCAGGGCGAGCACACTAATTTGTGTGTAGTCTGTAAGCATTGCTTGCACGGGGGTATGCCTGGCCCCAGGGCTGGATGGAACCTGTGCCTCTTCTGGGTCACACTGGGCACCAGGTCTGTGCTTTCCTACAGCAGACCTTCCACCATGCTGCACAGAGACGAGGGAGACTCTGCAGTCTCCATCCCTATCTGGGGACAATCCACGGTGACTGTGCTGTTAACAGCAGGCATCATCGCCCTTACTGATGACTGTGTGTGGCTGTGCCGCCAGCACTCAGCCTACTGCTCAAAACGGTGCCTCTCAATTCTCCCAGGTCTGCCCTGTCTAGAGCCCTCAATTGTAGAACCTAGAAGGGCATTTTTTTCCAGACCAAGAGGCCTTCCTGAGGTCCTGTGTTTGTGGCTGCCACCAGCTGATAGAGACAGGAAGTATACTGGCTTTAAGTGGCCTTCCTGATAACCCTGGCAGTGCCCGCCACCCCTCTCTGGCCCCACACTCTTATCAGCAGCAGCAAATGTCAGCTGTGGGTTGAGAGCCCCACACTGACCTAACTCTTCAGTGTTTGCAAACTGACACTTGGAGGTAGAGGTCCAGGATGAAAGTAAACCCAGTACTGAAAGTTCAGTGGGGCTTGAGCCACAGAAGTGGGAAGACGCATCTCAAATCAAGTGGAAAACAGAACAAGTCTCCGAAGGACACAAGGGACTGTGCAAGAAAGCAGTCCCAGGTCCACTTCTAAAGGCCTGAGCATCAAGTCAACAGTAGACCCTGCCTAGTCCTAGCAGCTGCAGATACCTACCTTGTGGTGGCTGGAGCCCTCTGGGTCGTACTGGGGCAGGCCCTGCTTGTCACTGAAGCGTGTGACCAGCAGAGGCTGAAGCAGAGTGAGGGTTTGATGGCCAGCTGTCAGAAACCCAGGACACAGGACTACCATGGCCATTGAGAGAAAAACTTGAGACCAACTTTTTCTTTAAAGAAAACAAGTTTTATTTTTATAATCAGAACATTCTAATAAAAATATTATTATAACATTACTCCCTCTGTCCTCCAGGCCCTGACTAACAGGCATGCTGTGGAGTGTCTACACACTGGCTCCCTGAGGTAGGTGTGGAGGGACCCACTGCCCAGCCTGCGGGCAGCCCATGCTGCCAGAGATGCCCACTTCAACCCTCCCAGATGTGGGCTGGAACGTCTCCCTGTGCAGCTAGGTCATGCTCCCAAACTGGCACACAGGTGACAATGGGAGGCTGGGTGGGCACAGGGCCTGCCTTAGGGGACAGGCCAGGAAGAAGGCCTCAATGGCACAGCAACAGACACCTGAGAATTCGCCCTGACGGGCACCTCTGCAGGTGAGGAGGACAGCATCAGACAGGAGCTCAGAGCCCTGCAGGCTCTGCCGTCTGATGATGGCCACCCTGTGGGGGAGGGGGAGCTCCAGGGAGCCCATCAGTGACACTGTCACAGAGAAATACTGTCATTGTTTCCACAAGGAACTATCGACCAAAGCCAGTCTCTAAGTAAAAAATAGGTTTGGGATTCTTAGTGATGACAGTCTTGCCTTCAGAGCAGAATATTCCCAATAGGACATGGCACAGTGCTTCGACTGAAGGGCAGCTGGGCAGGGTTCCGGGAGGCCGGCTCCACCCAGAGGACAGTTCCCAAAGAGGAGGGAGGACGTCTGCACACGTCCCAGAGTAAGGCACCTGGCATGGAGTGGCTGTAGAGGTTCCAAAGAGTGTGCCCTTCCTTCTCAAGCCCCTTCAAGCACAGCAGGGCTGCACAAGATTGCTTGCTGGTACCTTCAGGGCAGATGGGCCCAGGGGCCTGAGGGGACCCAAGTGCTGGTGGCTCCCGAGGCTGGCAGGCTGGTGGCTGTGGCCCTGGGCAGGACGCGCCTCACTGCATCCTGTCGGGCTGTAGCTGAGGCGCCTGGTACTGCACGAAGGTGGTGCCTGCAGGTGCAGCGGCAGACAAGGCTGGGGGCATGGCAGCAGGGTAGCCATAGCCCAGGAAGCTGGTGGCTGTGGCAGGCGAGGCGGCGTACGGGTACTGGTCGTAGGTGGCTGGAGGGTACTGGGCGTAGGCTGGGCTGGCTGGTGTATATTCAAGGTAGGGCGAGGACAGTGACGGGACAGGGGTGGCAGGGATCACCACGCTGGGCTGCACAATGGCTGGTGGGTAGATGTAGTGGGGAGTCAGCCTGTGGGCCAAGCAGAGTGTCAGGAGCTGTAGGCAGAGTGGGGAGGCCAGGGGAGCAGAGAGCAAAGTGCAGATCTGTGCCCTGTCTTAGTCTGTGTACCCATCTACAACATAGATGCAGTAACACGTCAGGTGTACTCCAACCCCACAGGCCACTGAATGCCAGTTCTCACAGTACCCTCCTCAGACTAGAGCCCCACTCCCCACACATCTCCTGCAGGATGGAACCCACTGTACAATGTATAAACACATGGCCTTTGTTTAAACTGAGAACTCAAGACTGAGGACAGAGCTGAATGAAGGCCTGTGAAAACATTTGGGGAATAGTGCAGCTCTCATGCCAGGTACCTCCAAATCCTGGTGACACCTGCTCCCTAGCCACCCACTGCAGAATGGAGGGCTCAGGATTGCTAGTGTGCTTATACTCTGCTGGGAAACAAGATGCTCAAGAGGCCTTATCTGATGCCCTACCAACATGCCCATTTTAAAGTCAGGAAAGCTGAGTGCTCCGTGCCAGGTAACTGTACAGGTCCTGCAGCTTATAGCTGGAGGGCACCTAAGCTCCTACCCCATGCCCCAGCCACTATGGAAATGCACTTGGTGTCACTTACTGCCCTTGACTGTAGTCTCCCCCAGAAAGTATAGCATACCACAAGAAGAAACAGGCTAGGCAGCAGAAAAATGAAGTAGAGGGCACTGGAGCTGCTGCTGGGTCTGCTTGGACAGCCAGCCTCATATTGGGCAGGATTGGGTGAAGGGCTGTCTCTCTGTAGCAGACACCTGCAGATGGTACTTATGAACAGCTGAGGCTGTGGTTATAGCAAGATGCCACCAAGGGTGTCAGCATACAGCTCTCTCATGGTATGTCCAAGTGCCTCTGGACCATGGGGAGCCTCACTTCCTATCTTTAAGATAGGCCTGGAGTCTGTCATAACTCGAGAGCTTTGCTCTAAGAAAATGCTTAACTTCTCCCCAGAGCGGTCTTTCTGTTCCCCCAGGCCTCTCATCTGCAGCAGGATGTGCACGTCTCTATGGAGGTCACTCCCAGAGAAACATGGCTAGGTTGAGTCCCAGCAACTTGTGTGTGATCATGAATAATCAAGAACACCCAGGGGACCAGTGGAGTGGCATCCAACACCCCTCTAGGGTGAAGGTGCCCCCACCACAGGCCAGGCCATCACACACAGTAAAAACTTTGAGGGAGAAAACCGTGAAGGATGAGGTAGGTGCACAGACTGCAGGCCGAGTACACCTAACGACAACGGGGCTTCCCACGGCCACCCCAGAGAGGTATGGTGCAGAGAATGCCCAGCGGAGACAGTGGGAAGAGGCAGCACTGGTGAGGTCCCAAGGCCTTCCCAAGGCCAAGGAGCACATGTGCATGATTAAAAACAAGAGCCACAGTCACCAGTGACAGCAGCATCCGAGTACCCACCAGTCACAAATGGAAAAGTGACACGTGGCCTCAGTGTGTGGAGAATTGGCTGGCCACAGAGTGGGTGGCAGAGAATCGAACATCACACAGATCCACTGGAGTGGTGTGCATGTGCAGGAAGAGACTTCCTGGATTACTCTCTGCATTGTGTATATTGAAGTAGGGTCTCTCACTTGAGCCCAGAGCTCACAGATTCTATGGTCTGGCTCTGGGAACCCTTGTCTTCTACATGCTGGTATTACAGGTGAGCTGCATACCCACCCGACTCTTGCTAGGTTCTGGCAATGTGAACTGTGGTCCTCACACTTGTACACCACTCGCCTTATCTACCAAGCCATCTCCCCAGCCCCACAGCAGCATCTGAGAGCACATTTACTAAAGCGACACAGGCAAGGCTAGGGCGGAGCTAGGAGAACCACTGGGGTGCACGCAAGGAGGCATACCCGACACAGGTGTGAGCCCGCACACTGTCTGGGAATCTCTGCACCCATCACCCTCACAGCTGCCCTCTCCATTTTCAGAGTGCTGGGAAAGCTAACCAGACATTGCTAGGCCACCGCACACAGTGAGCAGCAGCCTGTATGCTGCACAGGCAACTGGCTGCAGTTGTAGGGCCAAACAGCCTATGCAGGAGTCCCAGGCAGGTGTCTACCCTGCTCTGCCGGCTGTCCTACTTCCTTGATTGGAATAGCACTGAAGTGGATTCAAACAATACCCCTGAGCTGCATGATACCTTCTCACATTCCTGCTAGCACTTAGCCATGAGCAGAACACTGGGCTGAACTCTGCAGGATGAGGTAGAGACAGAAACCACAGCTCAGGGGTACTGCTAGAAAGTGGGGCTTGAGGGCAGGGTCTAGGCCACAGCAGGGAGGAAGGCCAGGCAGGAGTAAGCATGATAGGACTGGGAGGAGCAGCTCCCATCACCACCCAGGTGGCCTACCAGACCCCCAAGCCCTTGTGCTAAGACCAAAACCTGCACAGCAGCAGACCCCACACCACCCAAGACTCCCGAGGCATCCCCCTGCCTCAGCCTGGGGTCCAGGGCCACTCCCTGCACTGCTCCAAAGGCCTGACCCTCCTGAAATCAGAGCTCTGGTAGAGGGTGCTGTGATGCCTGGCATGGAGACTACAGGAGGGTCCTAACTGGGACTGAGGCCTTCCCAGAGATGCATAGCCTATCTTGGTGCCCCTAACTGGTGTGTGTTGAGAGTCCCTCTACCTGTGAGAGGGAGGAGACCCCCTATAATGGGTGTGAGCGGGGAATTTTCCTATCTGTGTGGCCCCCACCTACCCTAAGACTCAGAAGCACTCATCAGTTTGGGCTTTTGGAGTGCTACACTCTGAACTTCCCTAAATATGGGTGGGAGCAAGGGGAGGGTACCCTTACCCTCTAGAGGTGGCGCTTGCTAACAGAGGCTAACACCTAGGCTCCTTGCAAAGCCAACTCACAGGACAAGGACCGTGCTTACATCAGGGGCTGGTTCCTGCTTTGCCTACCCGGAGGATCTGCCCAATCCTGTATGGCCTGAATGCTCCAGAACACCCACATCTCTGCCCATTCAGCTGTACTTTCCTTGAGGTCTCAGCCAGTTAGCACTGTGCTGTGTGGCACCACACCTGTCTTAGACATAGGGGAGGTAAAGAGGCTCAGAGGCCTGCCAAGTCGCCCACCTACGCCATGTTCCATCGGAACTGCGCTCTAAACCATCACTGCAGGATGCTACTGTTACCTCAGGGATAGAGACCAGGAGCAAAGCTAGCATCGAAACACCTGGGGCAGTTCCTGGAACACAGAATTACCCAGCTTCAAGTGCCACGTGCACTACGGTGCCAGCGAAGCTCACTACAGTGGGACACTACTACTTAGGGGCAGCACAAGGACTGCACACTGCTGCCACCACAGGTACCCAGGCCAACACAACACAGAACATTCTTGCACAGTCACATTCTGTATTTTAAAACCCTCCTGGTTCTAGCTCCGAGCCCTGTTCAAGGGCCGCCCTGATCCCAGGCTGCACTCTGCTACAGGCCCCAGCCCTACTTCCCTGCTGGAAGTGCCTGGAAGTGCCATGTGTGTTCAGAGCCTTCCCCAGTGCTGCTTGTTCAGACTCCAAGAGGTAAGAATGCTGCTGGATCTCCACCCTTGCGGGAACCCCATACCTTTGGCGTATTAGGGACTTGGGAGAGGCCAAGTAGACAGACACTTTTCACACCCAGGTCTTGGGGGCTAAAAGCTAAAAGTCAGGAGACCCACTCTTCAGTGGCTCCCACGGCCAGCTTAGAGTGCTCTGCCACCAACTTTCTCAAGCTCTGCCCACCCAGGCCTCAATTGAGAGCAGAGATGCCATCATCTCCTCACACCAAGGATTCCCTTTACTTACTCTCTTTAGGGAACCTTTTGCCTTTCCTCAAGACAGGGTGGCCCAGGACAATTAATCTCACCCTTGAGTAGCAGCAGAAGAAAAGAGTTCCTAGGCCAGAGACCACTAAAGTCTAAAGCCTAGAGCTCTGGAGACCCTCCTCCTGCTGGGGAGAACCATGTGATACTGGGGCAAGGATGACTATTCAGCTTCCCTATGGGGAGCTGCTGGTTGGCCAGGCTGCTTTGATTTCTGAGGAAAGACATGTTTTCACCCTGGCCTTCACTGGAGTCAGTGATAAACTGCCAAGTCTATCTCCTTCTGTTTGTGACAGCAGGTGGGATATCTTGTCAAGTTCACACCTTTTGTTTGTGTGAGAGTCACAGACAGGTGGTCAAGGTAAAGAAGTTTTGAGTTCTCTGTGAATTCTTTCATTGCACTGAGCTGCTTTTGCTCTAACTTAAAAAAGGATTACTGGAATAAAGTGAGGTGACTAGTTTCTACAAGAGCCTTCAAGGAAAGATCCCATGTGCAGTGTGTTGGTTTATTAATTTTTCTTTCAATCCTCACTCCCAGACAAGAACTGCTCGACTCCGGCAGCGGGCTCCAGCACTTCCCACTGGTATTTGGTTCTGGGTAGCACTGAGTTACCAAGCCACCAGAGGCTGAAGGTATACCCAGAGTGGGCTGCTCTGGGTGCTGGATGACAGGACTGACAGCTGAGTCTGAAGGGTGGAGCCATGAGAACCTGACCACTAAGAGTGGAAGAGATGGCCTCTCCTTACACCAAGTCCAGAGTCAGGGTAACAAACAGCCGAGTCCTCTGACTCAGCCTAGAGGAGCACAAGGGTCCAGATCCCACAGCCTGTTTGCACTTTCCCTGGTCTCAGTTTCCCAAGTAGTACACAAGATGCCACAGGCACATCCCCTGGGCTCCTGGTTGACCCCAGAAAAGGGGTGGGAACTCTGCAGTGACATACGAGATATCTGTCTCCCTGCCTTGAGCACAGCTACCATGGCTACTAACCAGAGCAGAGGGTGGGCAGTGTGAATAAAGGCCTTGAATAGCCCAACTCTCAGAAAAAACAGTGCCTGCAGCTCAGGAGGGCTCATTTCCCGAAAATGAAGCAACCACTGAAAATAAAAGCGAAAAAGGCAAATGAGCCCATTTCACTTTTTTTCTCTCTCTGTCCCTAGGGCCTTATGCCATGGTGCTGGAGGCAACCTGGCAGTTTACCAGCAGACCCAGCCTTGGGGTAGGGTGGTGGCTTGTGTGTGGCAGCCTGGCAGGCCTCCTGGGAATCCTCTGTGATGGGGACACCAGGTTCTCTGGGGTTCACAGACAGCTGGCTGAGCGTTGGGGCAGGTGAATGCAGACAGGAGACACACTATTGTGGGAGCCAACTGGAACAGCAGGTCCATCTGAACTCTCCAAATTCCACCTGCTAGCTACTTTCAAAGTTGTACACTATGACGGCCTCTGACTCCAAGGCCAAGGACTTCTACTTTCCACTCTGGCAGCTTACCCCTTCTCCCCATGCTAGGGGTCCAGGTGATTCCACTGCCTCAGGCTGGATGGCTGCTGTCCCAAGGGAAGACCTGGCTCAACCCTGCACTAGAGGGATGCCTTCAAAACAAACCCAAATCCTGGCCCTCCGGAAGCAGGGGGATTGCTGGGTAGGTAGCCCAGGGGTAGAGAGCTTGTTTACCACGCATATGGCTGGGTTCAAGAACCAGCTCCAGAAAGCAAGAGAGGCAGAGGCAAGAGAATCAGGAGGTCAAGGTCTGCTGGGCTATATAAGACCTGATGGTGCATACCTTTGAGCTCAGCACTTAAGAGGCCAAAGGAGGCTCACTGCAGGTTTGAGACCAACCTGGGCTGCATAACAAGACCTTGTATCAAAGCAAACAAACAAACAAACATGACCCATTTTCTCCTCAGTGGGGTGGTTTGGCTGTGTCTCTGTCACTGGAGACTCACACACTAGGCTCTGGGCTCCGCTCTTATATCAACCTATAGTCCCTTCCCTTCACAGCTCTTGCAATGTCCCGCATGGACCTGTCTCATTGTTGCAAGCCTCCTAGCAGGAGGCACTGTGATCACACCAGCAGTTAGGGTCTCTGGCCTGACACAAAGGGAGGTCAGAATCACTGCAGGTTCCCAACAGACACTGAGACTGGAGGAGGGCTGGGCAAAGGAGCAAAGCCATCGTTCTGAGGGATGCCTAACTCCTGGGCCAAGATCAAGGGGCCAGTGGGCCACCTGGTGGACCCTCAGCCTGAGGCTTCAGAAGAGGTCTCTCAGGCACCTGGCAATAACTGAACTCTGAGAGGAGCCTAAGAGCACTTGAGGCTGGCTTGTCACATCAGGGACAAACAACAGGTGCAGCAGCATAGGCTGCACGCCCTCTGGGAGGGTCAGACAAGACACAGCCCACGCCTGCCTCCAGACAGGCTGCCAAACAGGAAGTGATGATGGGGAAAGCAAGCAGGGCACCCCCAAGACACCCCACAGGTGGTGGGGTGAACACGCTTGCACCTGCTGCTCTGGGCCTGGCTTCATGCTTGCACTTCTAAATCCTCCCTGCCGCTCCCCTAGACAGACCTCCTGAGCCAGAGAATGACAGACACCTGCCCCTACTGCATCCTCACCCTGGCCTCAACTTTCACTGTGCTCAGTGGAACTAGGACAAACCCCTCTGAAGGTACAGGAACAATATCCCTTCCCCCAGTCTCCTCTCACTAGGTGCACTGTCTGTGCAGGAAGTGTCTTGACATAGTGTGGGACCCTATGGCACTCATTTACACCAGTACCAGTATGTGGCTCAACTAGCCAGTCGGACTTGACACAACATTGCTCATTCCGGAGCACCCCAGCAGCACACTGTTTAACTGTAGGTAGCCTTGTGTACTGGGTCCTGGGTTGGGGACATGCCTCACTCAGAGCATCTGAGTCAACAGTATGACATGCACGAGCTTACCACCCTTCCCCCGCTCTTGGCGGAGACGGTCTCCTCCCTATCACGTCATGCATAGGCCTAGAGACATGTATCAGGACAGACATCTCTATGTGTGTACCGGGTCCATCCCACAGAAAACCGAAGTCTGTACAATGATGATTGTGGGAAAGCCCTAGGTAGGGAGAAGGTTCCTGGATCCTGTTTGTCTTGGGGACAGAACATTCATCCAAGAACTGTTATAAGGGCAGGGAGATGCTAGGAAAGGTGGGATGGGCCTGAGTAGCCCGCCAGAGGGCAGGACACTCACCTTTGTGGCTCCAAGCTTAGGCCAGCAAAGCTTGCTGCTGGGCTTACTGAAGTACCATCCAGCAAAAAGCCTACAGGTTCCATGGCCTTGGGATCAACAGGTCCCATACATGACAATCAATCAGTCCTTACATGGCCCTGTTGCCATGGCTACTGAACAGAAGTGCAACCTGACACCTAGCACCTTGGGACCCTGGCCTGACCTCAGCCCTTAGGGCCTGGCTCCAGGTTGGGGAGAAAATGTGATCTGAGTGAGCAGGCATCTTGCAAGGTTCCCCTAAGAACAGAGAGGGCAGCCTCCTAGAGCAACAGGCCCTTCAAATATAGCCCAGGAAGCTCCAAGGGCTGCCAGCCCTGGGCACAGTCAGTAATTCAGGTAGGAAGGGAGGGCTGAACAGTTGGAGATTACCCCACCCTGGTAATGTGTTGATCTGACTTGTCAGGACCCCCTAGGGTGAAGGGTGTCTGTAGGAATTCAGCCTAAGGCTCATGGGGGGAGCTGAGGTATTCCCTCTCTTCCCACTTGAATTACTGACTGTGCCCAGGGCTGGCAGAGACCCCTATGCTAGAAGGCCCTGGGTCACTTATCCCCACCAGGGATTACTACACAGGCCAGGAGGCTGGCAAAAGCTATTGCAGTAGCTGAGACGTCTTCACCAAATACTGAGTCTTGGGTCCATATACAGTTACATGATGGACAAGCACAGGCTGTGCAGCCAGCAAGGCCTATTCAACAAGCAGGCATGGAGCAAGCAAATGAGGACCCACACAAACAACAAAACCTGACAGTCCGTCAAGAATCTTTCTGAGCTGAGGGATATTCGAACTAGAAAGGGAGGCCCCAAGTAGTTTGGCCTACAGGTGGGCTGTGTGGTCTTCAGAGTGTTAAGGGCCTAGGGGACAAAAAAAAAAAAAAAAAAAAAAGTACAGCTAGGTGCCCGCAGGCTCTGAGCTGCCACGTTCCAGCTCCCACCAGGCCCTCAGCCAGGGCAACCGCTGAGTCAGGCCCAGCTAGGCTGGCCAGATTGTTTGCAAAAACAAAGGGGGCTTGCTGACAGGCCAATTCTACCTCCCAGCTGGGTGCTCACAGCAACTGACCCAGGCAGCAAGGCCTGGCCACGCCACCACCACCCAGGCTGCCCAGAATTTGGCAAGTGCAGGGTGGGATGTGCCTCAGAGGAACCCAAGGACTACTGGCAATGTAGACCCACCATTGCCCCGTGTCCACCTGTCCATTTGGGTCTACACTCTTCAGCAACCAACAAACGCTGTGAGGCCACTTTGTAGACTCAGTGTTAGATGACCTGACCATTAATCTAGTTACCAGTCACTGTGACCTGATGTCAAAAGTGCCCCTGAGTACCAGGATTCCTGGAACCCACCCACCCCCAAAGACCCTGAGTTCAAACCTCAACCCCTGGGTAAGTCACTAGCCACCTGAGGACAGAAAGCCTTTTCCAGGAGACCAGATCATCTTAAAGAGTGGTGTCCCCATTTTCCAGACGAGAAAAGGCAACTAAAAGGAGCATAGTCAGAGTAACAGACAGGATGTGAACCTAGATCTCAGGACCACAGAGGCCAAGCACTAGTGGCTCCAAGGCAGTTGCTATGTGTCAGAGCCAGTGGGGAGGCATGTCCCAGTGTAAGCAGTAGATAGAGACTCTGTGTGTACATCTCAACTCAGCCCACTAAAAGCCTGAAACCCAGCTGAGGAGCACAGCAAGCTACTGGAGAGCAGGCACTCTCCTCACACAGCTCGCAGGGGAGAATCCAAGAAAGATGGCGATACCAAAGGCTGAGTAGTCCCCAAACTTCTTCCAGACAGCCTACAGCACATAGGAAACAGATACCAGGCCAAAAAAGTGATCTGGTACCCCCTGCCACAGTAGCACCCCAAGTACCCCAGGAGAACAGTCACACTATGACAGGAAACAGGCTAGGGCACAGACCACAACCCCCCATATATAATATATACTCCTGCTCAGCTCGTACCAACCCCAAGCACAGCTGTGGAGAATCCCAGCACCTCCCTACAGGACAAGCACGCTTAGAGGACATAAGCAGCACCCTCTCCAGTCATCTGACCCACTGTGCTGGCCAAGCTCAGCTCCAGCCCCAACAGACACCCTACTCTACCCCACCCACCAATTTCAAACACAATAGCTGACAGCCAGGATTTGGCAAGCTTGCCACAGCAAAAGGTGGGGTCAGTGTCAGAGTGCCCACTCACAGCTAGTCTGCACTGGAGAAACAGACCAAGCAGCAGTGTCCAACTTTTGTGTTTCCTTGTGTGCGAGTCCTTTCCTAAGCAGCACGCAGGCCTATCCCTCTTCTCGGTACGGAAGGAGGTGAGACAGAGCAAGTGATTACACAAAAAGCCAACCAGTGACAGCCGCCTACTATGCCATCACAAACATCAAACCTGGGCTGATGCAGACGCACAGTAGCTATCTTCATGGCACTTGCCCACATTGGAGCACACCCCAGGAAGGGCCCAGGGAGAACTGCCCACCCTAGGTGTGTACCTATCACCCCCACTTGGTCAGAACAGCTGTCCCCACAGATGGCCATGTGACACCTGACACGAGAAGGTGTCACATTAGTGGGGACAAGGTATGCAGCAGCCTGAAGGTGTGTACTCTCCTTTGGATTAGAGAAATGCAGTTGGTCTTATCTCTTCCTCCACACCCCCCAAACTCAATACAGTTTCTCAAACAGCCATTTCCCCAGCCTTTCAGATCTGAGTCTGAGAACCCCCACAGCTGTCTCACCTCAAGGCCCTCCCACCTGCACCAGCTATATCCACTCACCCATAGGTGCGCTGGATCAAGGTGGGGTGTAGCTGCTGCACACCAACAGCAAAGCCTAAAACAAGAGGACAGTTAGGGACAGCATACTGCACGGGCAAGGTCCCGAGGCCACACACAGACAGGCAGAGTAACACATGCCACACTGTCTTAGTCACAAGGGATAGTTAGCTTCCTCTCCCACCCCAGCCACCCTCCCCGCCTCTGCTAGTGAACTCTCAACACCCAGTCAAATCAGAGAAGCCCACAGGTAGCAGCGGCTTCTCTGGGTCCCCCCTAATCGCCAGCCTCGTTGGCAACTAACTTCTTCCCTCCCTTGGAGGACAGACATTTGAGATTTGGTATTGATGGGACCATACACTGCTGAGGAAGAGGATCAAGCTCCCAAGCTGGGGGTGGCTGCTCTAGGCTGGCTCTGCAGGCACATGATTGCTGGCTGCCACTCTGGGACAAAGGGGGAGCGGGGGCAGTGTTTTCCATCAGACAGATACCAAAGCTGAATATAGAAACCAGAAGGGCTGGAAAGAAAACTCAAGTTCTCACCAGTCTGCAGGCTCCTAGGCTTGGCACCCAGGTAGGCCAGGTTCACATTGGCCTTGCGGCCATCGATAATAGGGTTAGGGTCTTTGCAAGCCCTATCAGCTGCTGCCCGATCTGCCATGGTCACCTGCAGGAACACAGAGGGTCAGGGGCTTCGGTGGCTGGCTGAGGGAAGCAGGACACAGAAGAAAGGAAGAGGGCTCTGCCTTGGCATCAGGCCATCCCTGGGTCTTTTCTCTCCGGAGGTTATCGGGTATTCAGGACCCCTGGGGCACTGTATTCTCTGCCTCGCCTACTACAGCTCTTTCCCCTAAGTTCAAGTGCTGAGAAATCCAGCCTTCAAGGACAGCAACAATCCCCTGGGAGGTGTAGTAAAGTGAACCCCAAGGGGAGGCCCCCAGGCTGTTCTTGGCCAGCAGTAAATACCGTTAACTTTCTCAGAGGAGAAGTTTGGAGACACTAGAGTGGAAGGAAGTGGGAAACCGTCTTCAAGTCGCTGGTGCTAAAGGTTACGCTTATTTGGGGAGACTAGAAAGTGTGGGGGAAGGGCCGACAGCCCCGGGAAGCCCCGGAGTCCCGGCTGCGCGCGGCGGGTCTGGGAGGTGGTGGGGGAGGGGCGGCGGCAGGTGCGCGCGCCGCGGGCACTCACGAAGCCGTAGCCGCGGGACTTGCCGGTCTGGCGGTCGGTGATGACCACGGCCTCCTCGATGTCTCCGAAGCCCTCGAAGTACTTTCTGAGCGATGCGTCGGTTGTGTGGTAGGGCAGGCCGCCCACGAAGATCTTGGTGAACGTGGTGTCCTTCTGCGAGCCGTGCATGGCGCTGGGGACGGCGGGCGGCCGCGGGAACACGCTCGGGGCGCACGAGGGCTGCAGCAGCATCAGGGCCGCCGCTACCGAGCCGGCCGGCGCATGCGGGGGTGTCGAAGGCCGAATCCGAGTACCCCTACGCCGTCCCACACCGCTCCTCACTCCGCCGCCAAGCGCCTACTCCGCGCCCCGCGAGCTGCCGGCCGCCTTTGTAGCGTGGCCCCGAGGCCACGCCCCCATTCGGACACGCCCCCAGAAAGCGGAGGTTGCCGGGAAATGTAGTTCTAAGCACGACCCCTGTGTCAGGACGCCTGCGAGTTCGCCTGTATTAGCTGGTTTCCCGGGGGCGCACGGTCCCGTACATTCCATGCGCTGCTTGAGTCAGCTACTTGGATCAGTGGTTTACGCCGGAGCGACTTGTTAAAAGGTCCGAAGCTGTGGCTCATGCGCGAAACCTTGTGTTTGATCTCAGCATCACATGAACCTGGCTGGTAGCACACACCTGTAAACCCAGCACTCAGGAAGGGCAGGGAAAAGGATCAGGAACTCGAGGCCATCAGCTGGGCTAAATGAGATCCTATCTCAGAAAAAAGTAAAGGCAAAGTGGATTTGCCATGTGTAGAGAAGAGAAATAATTCCAGTCGTAAGTACTTTTGGGGTCCTGGGCACTCTATGCTGGGGCTTCAGCAAAAGCATACCCCCGGACCCTATGGTTTCTGTGGAAACGAGGGCTAATCGATAGTGAATACGTATTCTACTGTCTTGAATGGAGCTAAGAGCCATGAGATCATGGGAGAGGATAGACACGTCTGGGTTCCCTTGTCACTGGCATGGGAACGCCTGTGGGGCTATTTTTAGGAAAACAAGCAGAAAGAACAGCATGCCACGTAGAAAGAGGTTCAAGACTGGGGCAGGATGACAGTCTGCAGAACTCTTCTGGCCCAGTGCAAATGCGAACGTGGGGCCCCTTGTGAAAGAGGCATGCATTTCGACACCTGTGGTCCTAATACTGAGGAGTTGAGGGAATTATGGGTTCACCTCCCGCTACATAAAGTCAGAAGCCGGTCTGTATGACATGGAACCACGTCTAAAAAAGAAAATGGGAATTTCAGTACAGAAGTAGGCAGGATGCCTTAGCTGCTGGGCCAGGAAGCAGCCCTGATCCATCATCCCCTAAATCCCCATCTCTGGCTATCACACTGGGACCTGAGGACCTGCAGCTTTCAGTGGGGTTAAAAACAGGCCTGGTGCACTGGTCAAGGGGGACAGTGAGGCAGGCAGCCTCCGTGCAGGCTCAGCTCCACTCAATCTGCTCCTTGCCAGTGAAGCACGCTTCTGCCTAGGCTCCTTGGCACAGAGCAGAACCTCACGCCTGAAAGCCTGCTGGGGGTATCCCCTGCACGGCCTCATGTTCTCACCTTTGCCTTCTTTGCTTCACCTTTGCTCTGCTGTAGGGCTCGTTTTTCAGACACTACCCAGCTTGGCCTCCTCCTGGTTTAAGGGTGTCCTGTTGTTGAATGAGCTCCCTGACAACTGGGCTCTAGCAGGTTTTGCTCAAGCTGTAGGGCTTGGAAAAAGAGGCACCTCCAGGAAATGTCTGTTGAGTGAATCCGTGGTGGAACGTAAAGAGGAGGCCTCCAGACCAAAGACCCCTTTAGAAGTGCCTTTTGAAAACTATTTAAAGTGTGTTCTTGACTTATTCCTAGATGGCCATGACTGAAATCTTGGGTGTCTTCTCGGGGCCTCAGTTTCCTAGGTGTCACGCTGTGGCTGGTGGGAAGAACTGTTGGCTTCAGGGCTGGTCGCCTACAAGTCCCAGCGCCGCCCCTGCCTCGGCCCAGCCCCGCCCCTCCGCTTCCCAAGGGCCCCGCCCCAAGGAGCTGGCTAGGCGGACGCTGCAGGCACGTGCTGCCGGCCGGGCGGGAGGAGGGGGGAGGGGAATCGCAGAACCTGCGAGAGCGCAGCGCGGGCGTGAGCCCGGGGGCCTGGCTGAGTCTCCGAGTCTGATTCTATGGTTGTCGGGGGGGACGGTTCCTGCTCGTAGCTCCCCCTGCCTCTTTGGGTTTCTGTATCACCCACTTTTGCACCTGTTCAGGGTCTCCACCTCCCACGTGTCACCACCCGCGGCCCGTCGATTCGCCTCGCTCTGAACACACTTGCTCTAACGGCCGCGACTCTGGGCCAGGGATGCCATGAATGGGAAGCAGACATCCGCCAAGCCTCCATTCCCGAAGTGTGCAGCTGCCGCAAGTGTATGGGTCTACCTAGAAAGCATGTCTACTAGACACAGTTGCCCAGGTGGGCACTTAGTGGGGGACAAAGAGGGCAGGAAAGAGTAAGTGCCGGCAGGGGCCCCTCCTGGGGAGTAGGGATTGGTGGATGCAAAGGCTCAGAAGTGACAGCTGCAGCTACTGGCGACTAATGAATCCTCCCCTGCCTGTCACCTCTCACACAGGGTCTCACTATGCAGCCCAGGCCAACCTCTTTCTTTCGATCCTCCTGCCTGAGCCTCCCACGTGCTGGCATTACAAGCATTGTGCCTCCATTCTTGGTTCAGGGGTATGTTTTGAGTGCTGGCAATTGCCTCACGCACTATTAATGATGACGTTCATTTGGGCTGTGTGGTGCCTGCTAAGGCCCTCACTGGGGATTTCCCTAGATTAGGTGACTTAACCCAGAAGCAGCCCTACACCATTACCCATGAGCCTGGTTTTCAGGTGAAGGGACTGAAGCTTGCTCACAGAGGCTCCTGAGCCAATCCAACTCCAGAACCTCATCTCCATTCTCCCAGGCTCATTCAGAAGCTGTCCTGGTCCCCTGGTGGGATGCAAAGGTGGAATCCCAGAGAGGTAGGCACATGGTCCAGGACAATACAGCCAGATTGGGCAGAGTCAGGATTAGAACTCAAGGGTGGGGGTGTTAACACCCTTATTCTCTGGGCTGGAGTGGGGTGCTGTTGGCCATCACCCAGCTGGTCTGACCACCAGCTGATTACAATTTGTCTAAACCTGTGTCTGTGATGGGCCAATAGCACCTGGCAAAGAAGAGACTCAAGCTCAGAACTGATCCGGCTTCAGGCTTGGGCTGCCCCATTACCCAGATGGCAAGGCCAGCTGTCAGAAGCCTTGATGGTGTGGGCATGGACAGGCTGCCCAGCTGGCCCTAAGAAGGGCAAGGGGCGGAGCTCGGACTGGCCAGTCCCTGTCACCCTCCTGCCACCGGGGGATAATTATAACTCTCACATGGTCAGCAGCTCTGGAAGCAAAGCTCTTGGCACAAGCCTGAAACCACCAGCAGCTCTTGCCACCCCCTGATGCTGTCATTGCTGGCCTCCATGCTGTGGAGGATCCCTGTTTCAGAGGGGGAAATCCTGTCCTGGGAGGCAGCAAAGGTTAGATAAATGCCAGAGACCCAGCTAGGGGACCAAGTAACCACAGTCAATACCACACGGAATTGGGAGGCAGCATCATGGAGCAAGCCAAGGGTCAGCAAGGTGATTCAGGGAGTCAAAGGTGCTTTGAACTGAATGCCTAGAGACCCCAGTTCAATCCCCAGAACACTGGTAAAGGTCAAAGGAGAGAACTGACTCCATAGTCCTTTGGCCTATACTCTCTCTCCCTCACATACACACACACACACACACACACACACACACAAAAAGCCACTGCCAACTAGTGTCCCCTCTCAGATGATCCTGGAGCCTGTGACCATTTGCAGAGACTGGAATTCTCTCTGTAGACCAGGCTGGCCTCGAACTCACACAGATCTACCTGCTTCTGCCTCCTGAGTACTGGAATTAAAGGTGTGTGTGCCACCACTGCCTGGGCTTACAACATAGCAAGTTCAAGACTAGCCTGGACTATGTGAGAGCCTGTCTGTTATACTAATATCAATCTCACATTATAGTTCATGTTAATTTAATATCCCTATTTCACATTAACATGAATATTAATTTCATTACACGGGTGTGATATAGTTGTGTATGTACTTTCACACTGGTGCATTATAATGGGGCTAACTGGTGGAGGCATGGTGGGGCAATCAGCAAGTCCAGCTTTTGGGGACAGCTGCACAGTGGCATTCAGCCTCTTGCTTCTTGTGGCCTTCAAGGCACAGGTGCAGCTGAGAATCCTGGGTCTCTTGAGTTCTGGCTGGGGAAGGCAAGGCCCTTCTCCCACTTGGTCCATGGGTCTGAGCATACATAAGAAGTTCCTGTATATGTCTCCTGTGGCCGCTGTTACCAACTGGCACACACCCAGGATCTTAAACCATTACCTCTCACCATCACGGAGGCCAAGAGTCTCTGTGAGAAGGGCTGTGGCACCTCCAGACAAAGCCTGTGTTCTCTGACCAGTGAGTGCCATCTGCATGCCTCACAGGCTCCAGACCATCATTCTCTTCTGGGTTTCATGGCTTCTCATGGGCTCTGCTGCTTCTGATCTGCTTCCCTCTCACTTAAAGAGTCCTGGACCCTAGTGGGCCTCTAGGTTACCCAGGTTCCTCCTGGCCCCTTTAGTTGTGGATACTCTCCTGTGTGTTGGGGGTGGGGGGGTGAAGAACAGCTGTTGTATCTCATCAATACTGTTGAGGGTTTTTCACTCTTTGGATCTTCAGTGTGCTAAGGCACGGGGGCTGAAAATTAATGGACTCAGAAGGCTAGTTGAGAGGATCTAGTTGGCTAAACCTGCCCCTGACACATCTAGACTCACCTGGAAAGGAAGTCTCAGTGGGGACTTAGATTAAGTTGGTGGGTGGGTGCATCTGTGGGGAACTATGTGAGAAGACCTGCCTAGTGAGGTGGCTTCATTCCCTAGGTAGTGGGTCATGCACATACCCATTGGCTTCTGATTATGGATGTGATATGACTTAACTCCTTCAAGCTCCTGCTGCTGACTTCCTCAGGTCCCTGCTATGATGGGACTGTAACACGGAACTCTGAGCTGAAATAACTCTTTCCTCCCCTAGGTTGCTTTTGCCAGGGTATTTCATCACAGCAACAGGAAATGAAACTAAGGTACTTGGTCTCTTAGTCCCATGAGTTGAATAATGTCCCTCTTGCCGGTTCCTCTGGCCAGGCAGGGTCACGGGGTCCCAACAGCAGCCACCCCATCTGCCTCTCTCCAAAGTTCCTGGCTGTCCAGGGGGGCCTAGCCCAACCCCTTACACCACCAAGGGAAGGCTCTCCACCAGGAATAAGCTCCGTCTCTCTCCATGGCCAACACCTGCAGATGGGCATGTATTTACCTCCAAACAGGTCACTGCATACTTTAAACACATTTGCATGTCAAACACATCTTCTTGATTGTATGAGAAACCCAGGGCAGACACACTGTCATGATGATCTTGTGGCGAAGTGTTTGCTGGGGGTGAAAACCAGGGCTCATGTGGCATGTTAGCCCATCCCCAGCCCTCTCTGACTTGTACTTTGAAACAGGGTCTCAACTGAGTTGCCTAGTGGATTCCAAGAGCATCCTAGGCCCTTAGGCAGGACCAGTCACCTGGGATCCACTGTCTCCCGTTTCTATGGGT
Source organism: Meriones unguiculatus (assembly GCF_030254825.1). Taxonomy (NCBI): domain Eukaryota; kingdom Metazoa; phylum Chordata; class Mammalia; order Rodentia; family Muridae; genus Meriones; species Meriones unguiculatus. Next base: position 106,758,262 of record NC_083352.1, read on the forward strand.
TAAATGAGAGAGCTGTGGAAGAAAGTCCCAGTTCTGGGAAAGGTAACCGATCTTTTGGGGCATCACACCTTCCTCACATGACTTTTCAGGGGCTGACAAAAATCCTGAATACTCTTGGAACCCAGCATTGATGAGATGGCTACTTCCTGAGGGTGGAGAAAGGGATGAAGGGACAGGCCATCTTCAAAATATTTTATTAGAAAACACAACACAGGGCTTATCAACAGTTCCCAACCAACACTGTCAAATACACACTGCTGGACAACACAATGCCCTCAAGATTCTCACTTCAGTTCGAATCTCAGTTCCCTTACAGGAAAACTGCAGCAGGGAGTGGAATGGAGAGAAGGCAAGTGGCCAGGATGCTGAGCTGACCGCTGAACATAAGTCCCTCCAAGGGTGGAGACCCACATCCAGGACTGTGGACCACCCATAGCTGGGGCCCAAGTTTGGACAGAGATGAGGTGGAGTGGAGATGAAGTTCCAACAGTCCCCAGCTTCAGGTCACTATTTCTTATTCCTTGGCTTTAGCTCTTCAGCTGCATTACGCAGGAAAATGTAATTTTTCTTTTGGGGATTATAAAATTCATGTCCCTGAAGAAGAAAAAAACACACACAAAACAAAACCAAAGACCAATGATGTTAGTACTAAAGGCAACAGCTATACTCGTCCTGCTCTGAGAACTTAAAGCCACCCGAGAAGGCAAAGTAAGGATGGAGAGAAGTTAACGGTCATGTTATGCATGACTTCTACCTTCAGAGCACGGGGCCTGGCTCTCAATGGTGTTCTGCTAGGGTGGGCTTTTCTATAGTCTTCCAGGCACTAGTCTGGACTGTGACTTCAATGCCAAGACAACTGCTTAGAGTCTCAGGCTGTGAAGAGGGAATACAGCACCATGGCCAAACAGGTGAGGTGAGTTGTAGGAAGCCGCAGAGCTGCAGCACATACTTGCACTTTTCTTCTCACCGCAGCAGGCATATTAAGTTCAAGAGTGTTTTAGTAGTCAAGGATGAAATATCACAATATGGGAAGTTAGCTTTTCTGAATGTTCAGACTGTACACTCATATATGCAACCATGGTTGCACACTGGAGCCATGTTCTCTATCTCTGAGCAGAGGATCCCTGAGCCTGTTTTTGACTTGTTCACACAACACCCACTGTGATCCTGCATGCTTCCACAAATTTCAACTCCAATTTTTATTTATTTTTTTAATTTTTGGTTTTTTGAGACAGGGTGTCACTATGTAGACCACCCTGGTCTCAAACTCAACAGAATTCACCTGCCTCTGCTTTCCCAGTGTGCTCTGCTCTTACTTCAATCTCTCAGCAGCACTCGGAGAATAAGCTTTCTCTTCCACTTTATTGTGCTCTGTGGCTCCCATTAGAATGCAGGTTTTTTCTTGTTTTCAAAACATTCCTTTTCTTTGGTGGTGCTGGGGACTGAAGCAAGGGCCTTAGCACCATGCTAACCAAGTACTAGCTACACACACAGCCTGCTTCAAGTTTGAGGAAGGTCTCGCCAAGCCGTTTAGGTTCTGTGATCCTTCCGCCCCAGTCTCAGCCTCCCGAGTGCTCAGACTATAATGTGAGCAGCCATTCTAAGCAAAGTGTGGGGCTTTTTTGTTTTAAAATCTGTTTATGTATGTGCCTGTATCTGAGTACACATATGCGTGCCATGCCCAAGGTGGTAAGAAGAGGGCATCAGATCCCTTAGAACTGGAGCTACAGACAAGTTTTAGTTGCCATGAGGGAGCTACTCTGCCTAAGGCTGGAAACACACTAAAGAGAAATGAATAGGGGAGCCAGGAGGCAGCAGCTGTGCATGAAGACTGCTGCCTCAGCCATACAACAATCTTGAAGAACCCCAAGGCTGTCCTAATTGGCAGAAATTGCCTCCCAAGGCCGTTTAAACAGCTATGGGAACTAAAGCTTCAATGAAACAGAAAGGAGGCTTAAAGACTAGACAGGGACAGTGTGGAGACTGAGTGTATCTCAGTACTGCAGCTACAGTAAGTGTGTCTGTGCACATGAGGTGATACCTAGAGGGCTCTGAGCAGGCTCTCCAAGACTGGCATGTATGTACTCTCTTATGTATGTCAATGGCACCAAGAAAACGGTGTACAGAAATGGAGTAGGAACTTGTGTGGGGTAGGAAGGAAGCAGCAAAAGCTGAGACAGATGGAAAAGCCACCATGAGTTTGGGAAGCCCATGAGAAGCACGGGTGGGTGGGGAAAATCCACTGTATAGAGAAGGGAAGAGAAATGAAAACATAAGGAAAGAATTGGAGGCATTTCTTCCAACAGACACTCCACAAGGAGTTCTGAATTATGGTCCCGAGCTCACATTCCACTGCCTGCAATGCCTCAAGATTCAGCCAGAACCCTGCCAGCTCCTAACTCTCCCTGCCCAAACCAACTGATGCCACTGGGGTAACACCTTAAACGCTTGGCCCTCTCCTCTTCTCCCAGCATGCTTATTTTGTATCCAAGAACAAGGAGCTCATCCTGGCTCTCCCTGACATGGCAATCCCTTGTGCAAGGCTCTGACTCAAGATGACACTAAACCCCACACCAACTCAGGCTACTACTAGTCCTCTATAGAGAGGTGGCAATAGCCTGGCTAAGAGCACACATATCCTGAGAGGGAGGAACAGAGCTGGCTGGAGTCCTCACCTTGGACCAGTCGTAGCTGGACGCATAGGCAAAGATGTTTCCGTTGTGGTTGAAGCAGCAGGCTGCTATAGGTTGATCTAACTGCTCCGAGGTCTTTAGTTTTGTCCGGGCATCTTTGTCCCAGAAGCTGAACCTACCGTCAGACCCTACAGTAGCAAGGGTGCCATGCACAGGATGGAAGGCAATTCCGTTCACCTGCAAAGGTAAATATGCACAATGAGAAGCAGAAGCAGTTTTCTGCCAATGTAGCTCTCTGCTAAAATCAGGAAACCAAACGCACAAGTACATTTCACTCCCTAGCCATGCTGCATGAGGCAACTGACAGCTCTGAACTCCCGCCTCACGTTTGCACCCACTGGCCACACCAAGCAGCAACCTCAGGAAGAAGCTGAGGACTTCTTTTAGCAGAGCATCTTGACCATCACTATGAGACAAGTTGCAAGCTCACATCCATGCACATCATGAACCAAGTCAGTCAACAGGTCTGTAAAGAACACTGAAGTCTACAAGCACAAACACAGGCTCTCCTATGCCTCCTGGTCCCAGTACACTTGGAGAGCCAGCTCCAAGTCTGGTTCCAGGGGGGTTTCTTGTCAAGATGGAGTGCTGTTGGAACGTACTGCATAGATATCTTGAGGAGCCGAAGTGTTGGTGCCGTTGGATCGGTGGCACTTGAAAGTGAAGTTATCTTTGGCTCTGAAAAGAAAAGGGCATCTCAGCTTCCTTTCAGAACCAGCTGGAAAGAGCGTCCCAGGCAGTGAGTGTCACTTACGGATTTGGAGGGTTGATGTAGTGAATAGCAACTCTCCCCTCAATACTCCCCAGGGCAAAACCAGTTGGCTTGTTCTGTTTGTCTTTAAAAATAGCCACACATCGATGCTACGGTTAAAATAAAAGGGGAGGGATCAGTATCACCACATAAAGATTAGTTAACACACCTTATTTTTAGGTTTTAGAAAAATTGAAACCATGACTCAAATATGAGTTTTTTTTGTCTCCTCAGCAAATGCTACCAACATTCCTACAGCTCCAGGACCCCAGAAGCCGTCTGTGCACAAACACAGCTGTCCCTATTTAGTACAGTTCTCAAGCCCAGGGCCCCAGCCTTGCTCGGCTACACACAGTAAGATCTCACTTTGATCAGTAAGTACCCTTCAGGTTAGACAGCTCTCTTACAGAGAACTCTGGACAAGCTACACAAGCCAGTATTTTGGCTATCATGGACATGGAGATCCAGCTAGGCTCTGTCCTAGTATATCAGCACCAAGTTCATCCATGGTACAGTGACAAGTGTACTTCATTTTAGGGCTAACAGCCACTCACTTGGCTATTATGAGCCTACTATTTATTAAAATGAGCATCTCTTCAACATCCTGATTGCATTCTTTTTCGGAGCTGCTAACCTGACAATAGTTCTACTGGACTGTGTCCGAGAACCTCAGGCACTTTAGGCCACTTCCGTGGTACAGAAGGAGCTTTCACCACACTCTTGCCAACACTTGCAAACTTTCTTATTTTAATTTTTATTTGTATTTCCTGTGTGTGCATACACGAGTGGTATATATGTGCAGGCATGTGAGCAAATGCACAGGTGTCAACTGTCCTGTTACCTCCTGTGTATTTTCTTAAGGCAGTTGCCCAAGGATACTCTCATCTCTAGTTCCCACAGCACCGGGGTCACAGGCACACATGGTCAGGCTCATCTCGTCATGAGTGCTGGAATCTGAATTCAGGCCCTTTTGTCACTGTGCAGCAAGTGTTCACACCACTACTCCTTAAAGCCCTGTGTTGTCTAAAAACGTGTCAAGTGCTGGGGACTCTCTCGGGATAGCCAGAAACTGATGCACTCACACCTGCTGGCCAGGTCATTCATTACCTTTGGACAGGTTTCTAATTGGGTCATTAGTTTTTCTTTCTACCCTTTAAAAAAGGTAACAAGTAAGCACCTACAGGTTCCTCACTAGTCTCTGTTCCCTGTAGATTTTTCATTGCTGGTTGCTTCTTCCTGTAAACCCTCTCTTCCTTTGTTTTGACAGGAACTCATCCTATTTGCTAAGATGTAGGCTAGACTAAGGAGACCTAGAACAGGGAAACAGAAAGGCTTCACAGTTCTATGACTAGGATAGACCTGACATGGAGGACAAAACCAGTCCACCAAGATGAGCTGGGAGCACTCAACAGTACTAGAACACTCAGGGGGCTGTTTGGGGGACAAAGAAGTCTAGCTCAGCCATGAGGGTAAAGTGCTTATGTAAAACTGTTGCCTCCTTAAATTCACCTCTTCTGAACATACCAGCAAGCTTCTCAAATCAGGTACTGTGCACCTGTACCCCACACATGTGCACCATCTTGAATGCGGCAGGTGTTCAATGTATGCTTCTCAATGGTCTATGACCCACCTGGTGTTTCAGTGGAGACTCTATCCTCCTGAACTCAGAGGGCTGATTCTCTAACTGATAGACAATCAGGCCTCTCTCTGCAGTGGCCACCACTGCCATTGGGTATATCTAGAGAATAGACAAAAGATACACACTTAACAAGGCTTTTACACCGAAGTGTTCAATCAACATTTTAGTCAAAAAAATTCTAATACATAAAAAAGTTTAATAATTCACTGGTGTTGCTGGGTAGTATTAGTGCTTGCCTTTAATCCTAGTACTCAGGAGGCAGAGGCAGGCAAATCTGAGTTTGAGGCCAGCCTGGTCTACAGAGCAAGTTCCAGGACAGCCTGGGTACACAGGAAATCCTGTCTAGAAAAACAAACAAAAACCAAGTAATTCAGTGGTATCAATGTGTTTGTGAAAACCCAGAGAAACCACACCTGTAAGCAGAATACCATACACATTTAGGGCATTTTATTCTGAGTGGTTCTTTTTTTTTTTTTTTTTTTTCTTCTCCTACACAGCCTAGATTGGTCTCTGGAGCCCTGGTATTTCAGTGTTTCTCTCCTGTCTTTGAGTACCAGATATTTCTTTCTTTTCTTTGTTGAGACAGGGTCTTGCTAGGCTGGAATTAGCACTGTAAACCAGGCTAGCCTAGAATTCACAGAGACTGTCATGCCTCTGCCCTTCAATCTGGAGTTACAGGCATGGGAAACCGTGCTCTTCCAGGTATGTTTCCACATACACACGTGAGCATCAGCACCCACCATGCACTGTCCTGAGGATGGATTTTTCTGTGGGATTACCAGGGCAGTTGCTACAAAGCCTTAAGACCTAACTAAAGGCATAGGGAAAGCACTTCAGTCTCCATTTAACCCAGGCAGCTCCAGAGATCAGAACCACACACAAGATCTCTTCTGTCTGCACTCGTCTACCATCACACATGCTATCTCCCCACAAGGGAGGACAGGTGACACATGCTCAAACAAGTGAACAAAAGTCCGGTGCTTTCAACTCCTGCCCCAAAGAAAACAAAAGCAGAATGCTCAAAACTCAGCACGTAGCACTTTTGGGACAAATGGAGCACCAAATGTAATATAGGGGCTGAATCTGTTAACACTGAAAGATTTAGATCACCTACAAATCGGGATGCAAAGAAGAGCTGTCCTTATTCAGCTTTTGAAAAGCAAGTGAGATTCCTTACCACATCTGCACAGTAACAGCGCTCAGGGAGTTGTAAGACCATCATAGGATTTGATGAGCGGGTATCCCAAAACTGAAAGCAAAAAGGAGCAGCACTAAGAAACTGATGAGGGCCCATCTTCAAGGGTGCATAACCCCTCAGCCACACAGCATACCTTCAGAGTCTTATCCCAGCTCCCAGTCATCACACAGCTGTAGTTTGGGGCTTTTATCCAATGTATGGTCTTAACAGGAGCATCATGCTTTCAACAAGACGAAAAAGACACTTGAATAACTAGTGCAATAACTAATTCTGGAAATTTACAGGAATTAACTTAATCAATAACAAAATCAAAGGGCATTTTAGTACCTTCCCTTGACCCCCAAGGGCTTGCACCCATGCTCCTTTCTAACCCAAGCCTACTCTTCCCTCACAGGAAACCATCTGGGGAATGCTACTAGTGCTGCTGATTTGTTTCCTAGGATGCATCACTTAGGAGGCTGGGGAGATGCTTTCAGTATAGGTGCTGCTGAGGAAAGCCTGTCAGGAGCCTTCCTCATACTTCAACCAGAGTGGCCTCTTGGCAGTACCTTCACCACTACTCTTATAGTCTTTATGCGGAAAACCAGCCTGCCGTCTCTCAGGTGACGTGGTGGTTTAAATGAAAATGGCCTCATAGGCTCACAGGCAGTGGCACTATTGGGAAGTGTGGCCTCGGTGGAGGTGGTGTGTTACTGGCGGGAACTCAGCCAACACTTGCTGAATGACAATCGAACACATGTAACTGACAGAGGCAAACCACACACAGATGCCAAAATGCCAAATGTGTCAAGGACCACCTACTTGTCTTTTTACAGAGTTTACCATCGCTACTCTCATCACCACCTATATGTAACTGGAAGACATATGGCAAAGTTTTCTGCGAAATACTAGCACAAGCAAGAGTGCTTACAAAACATGCTATGTACATGCTGAAGAGTTTTGCAGTACCATTCAATCAAACTGGTTAGTCTGTCTCATCAGCCCACCCACAAAGGCCTCTCACCTGTGCTATCTGAATGGCCTGGTTGCTGTTCAGGTCCCACATCTTGGCTGTCTTATCACATGATGCCGTGAACACTTTGCTCCCATCCTAAAATAAAACAGACAGTCTGTTGGCTAAGCGAAAGTAAGTCTCCATGACACCCAAAGACGGGTCAAGTGCCTGCTCTGCACTGTGTTTGCCTATTAGTTAGGAGCCAGCACACCGCAAGCTGTCTCATAAGCAATACACACTTACACAGCTGGAAGCTGACACTCAGAGCTCACAGAGACAGGATCCTGTGGGACAGTGGTGGTGCACGCTTTTAATCCTACACTTGGGGAGGCAGAAGCAGGCAGATCTCTTGAGTTCGAGGCCAGCCTTGTCTATAGAGCAAGTTCCAGGACAACTAGGGCTACCCAAAGAAACCCTGTGTCAAAAACCAAAAGGAAAAAAAAAGAAAGAAAGAAAAAACAGGGCTTTGAAAGTTACAGAATGAAATCAAATGTCAACTGGTGAAATGGCTAGTGAGTAAAGGTCACACTGCCAAGCCTAACTGACCAATTACATAACCCTCATGGTGGGGGCAGAGAACAGAGGAAGACACCAACACCACCACACAAATAATACACCACACCCCAAAATACATTACAAAAACAAACATAAAACAAAATTGACTTAGCTCATGCACATCAAGAGACAACAGATTAATTTTTCAGTACTGCCTCACCACACCTGCCTGAAACATTCTAATAAAAGGATTTCTTTTACCTCAGAGGCTCTCAGCAGCGGTGGCACAGCAGCTGGGACCCTAACCCTCTAAAACCATAAGGTCAACCAACACTTAATTTTTATGAGTAGCTTTGGTCATGGTTTCGCCACAGCAATTAGAAATAGGAAAGTAACGAATACAGACCCTGTCTTAAAAAAAAAAAAAAAGCAATAAAAAGGAAACAAGACATACATCACTCCAGCAGACATCGAGCACTGGTCCGGTGTGCATCTGCTGGGCTTTTGGAATGGTCTGCCCGCTGTCCTGCACCTCCCAGCAGCGAACCTGTAAGGACAAGACAGATTAATGAGAACAGGGCGGTTCCTGGTCTCTGATGTGCACACTTCTTCCATCAATCCGATTTTCTAACTTCAAAAGCAAATCTAGTGAAATGTACAAGCAAGCAGTGGCTTTTCTACTGCTGAGCCACAGAAACACAAAAACTACACCACTCACACCTAGCCAAGTTGCTCGCTCAGCAATCACTCAAACCTGAAGAGGAAATTTGCCTTTCTACTATCACGCTTCCTGTATCATTTTCCTGTTAAAGTTATGCATTTTTCAGATTTTGTAACTATGACAGTAAAAAAAAAAATATTCACCAAATTCTACCAGAGAGAACTATTTCTCTGTACATTCAGGATTCCTTCAATGCACATACATCTTAAAAACAATCAGGAAAACTGTCGGAAACACATGGGCAGCCTCTAAGCCTTTCACCTTTGTAGTGGCAGCTTTCCTCCAACTGCATTCTCACCCTGTCTACCTTTGAATGTACTCTAACTTGGTTTATTTTTGAGACAGGGTTTCACATAGCCCAGAGTGGCTTTGAACTCACTATGAACCTGAGGATGACCTTGAACTTGTGATCCTCCTGCTTCATCTTCTAGGACTGGGATAACATGTGTGCACCACCAAACCTGGTTTTCATCTAACACTAAAGCAGCAAGTCAGATGAGTAAAAAGAAAAGTTTGTTCAATCTTCCTATCTTCCCTCCCCAACACTCCGTGTCCTCAGTGTTGCAGGCCAGTTTAGAATCTTTTCCTAAACACTTCTGGAGACAGGGCCTGTCTGTGTAGCCCAATCTGGTCCTGTACAGCAAAGTCAGGCAATAGCTATGTATGGCCTTAAGCTTGGGCTTTCTGTGGTATTGGGAATGGAACCCAGGGCCTCACTCATTCCAGGTGAGTGCTCTGCCTCTAGAGCCGCAGCCCTGGACCTGGGAACATCAAAATTAGCTGTGCAGATCTGTGTCCCGGTTTCACACACATCCACGTGAAGCCATTGTCTTGAAACACAGACATGAGCACAGTCCTTAACTCTGGGGATGCAAAGGGCAGCATCAGGTGTCTCCCCCAAGTTCTATATGTAGAATAGAACTCAGGGCTTAAAAGGAAAGACTTCTGAAGAGTTGCTGCGACTGGCCTGCCTACCAGTAGTACCGGAAGGCTCCACCCTGTCTCCCTCATACTATGACTCATCAAAGCTGCTTATTTTTGCTAACTTGATAGGAGTAAAATGAGTTTAGCACACACATTTCTTTCTGATCATGAATGTAGAATGGTCTAGGGACACCAGGCTGAGTGCAGTCTCCTGACATCCATGCCCATCACACTTCCCTCTGTGCACTCAACTGAGCTTGATGTAGAAAGTGGCTAATTAAGTTATTAAGAATCTTCTCTGTTATTTAAAGTCTGCCATCTGAAGGATATTTTCTGGATGCAAGAAAGGTTAACAAGCAGTATAAACAGTGCAGCTGAGTTTGGGAACATGGAACCTTTGGGAAGTGCCTGGCTGGCTGCTGCCATTCAGAAGGACAGTGTCTATACTGTGTCTTAGGAAGGGACACACATAAGCTTTAGCCCCGTTTCACTCAGAATGGCGTTTAAAGGGCAAGCTAGCCTTGCCTACAGCCTGAGAAGCACTTACATCATTAGCCCACGATCCTGCAATAAGGAAGTTTCCTGGTAAGGTTGGTGGGCTGAAAGACAGACAACCGATGCTATCATCAGGAGAAGACGTTACTTCGATATCCTGGGGAGGCAAGGACAGGGTAAAAATGTACATATCATCATATATACATATCACCTTGATAAGGAGCTTGTCTCTCCTTACCTTGAGGGCTAAGCTTTCTTTACTTTGATCAAAACAAAGGAGTAATATACAGGACAGGGAAAATACTAGAGCTGCTGCTTAGAAATGTGCTGAATGAAATGCACCAAGGCATCATGGACATGCAGTGGCCACCACTGGCTCCAAGTGTGTGGCCAAGCTGCCCCATCCCCACCCAGTCTTCACTCTGATGTTCAAACACAGAACAGTGCACATTCTCAAGGACAGCTCTGAAATCCACACTATGTTATCCAAAAGTGACCTCAAGGTGGCTCAGGTTTAGGTCAATGTCTGCTGTAGCTCCCAGCTCTTCCTGGGAAGCTTTGACTCTCCCAGATGGCTGGGGTAGTTGTGGTAGCTAGAAGTGAGGACAGGACACTAGTTCTGCAGAGGATGAGCTTTGTGCTTCACCCCAGGTGACTGCTAAGCCAGCCAGAGACCCTCCCCACCTTGCTTCCCTTTTACCCCACAGAAAGCTCCTAGACTCTCTGCCTCTCCAGCTGTCAGTACTACAGGACACCTGACCTAAGTCTTTTTGCATGCCCTGTGAGGGTCTGGGTGATACCTTCATTGGGTTGTGATTATCTGTGGTTGTGCTTCCAAACATGCTAGTCCCACCAGTCCCAAAACCAGACGTTGATCCAAACAGACTCATGTTGGCTGTAAAACACAAGGTGGGAAACATTAAGAACAGGCCCTGTAGGTTATACAAAGTACATTGCAGAGAGGCTAGCACTGTGATGCTAAGCCAGGCCTTGCTCTTCTGAAGAGATTTAAGTAAGCAACAAACAGAATGCCTTATAAAAGGGTTTTTTTTTTTTTTTTTTTTTTTTTTTTCTCTGTCAGCATAGTATAATTCCAACACTCAAGCAGAGGAAGATGGATCTCTGGGTATGAGGCCAGCCTGGCCTGCACAGTGAGTTCCAGGCCAGACAGGGCTACACAGAACCTGGGTCCTCCCCTGTTTTTAGAGCAGAGTTTAGCCTCTGGAAGCTATGAAGGGAGAGATTCCCACATTCCATATCCAGTTTCCTCTACTCTACTGAAAGGATGTCCTTGTTTTAAAGATATGAAAGGAGACTCCCACACTCCACATCCAGTTTGCTCTACTCTATTGAAAGAATGTCCTTGCTGGCACTAAGGCACCCACACTGACATGTTACAGTACCTCAGTCAGCAGCCAGAAAAGAGGTATCACTCTCCAGAGACAGAACTGTACACTAGGCACCCAGCAGCAGGCAGGAGGGTCTCCCGTGCCAAGGGTCCCTTCCTGGGAGCTCCCTTTCCTCTTCTGTTCTCTATTTTATGTCAATGTCTTCATGAAGCTAACTAGAAAGAAGAACCAGTCCTAGGAGAAGTCCAACAATTTCTCCTGAAGGCTTTAAAAAAGGCAATCCATACTGGGTGGTGGTGGCACACAACTTTGATCCCAGCACTTGGGAGGCAGAGGCAGGTAGAGCTCTGACAGGTTGAGTCCAGCCTGGTCTACAGAGTGAGTTTCAGGACATCCAGCCAGGGCTACACAGTAAAACCCTGACTTGAAAAAAATGAACCAACGCATGAACGAACAAAAGAAAGAAAAGCATTTTGGCTACTGAGCACTGAAAGGTCAAGTGTGTGAGTGCAGACTTGGAGCCGTCAAGCATCCTCACCACTGGGATTCTTCTTGACACGGCAGTCTAGCAGGCCCATGTGGTCACCTGCCATGCCTCACCTTCCTGCTGTGCAGAGAACTGTGCACATTCTCCAGAGCTGCTATGAGATCCACACTAGATCATACAGAAGCGGTCAACAGGATGGTTCAGGTAGTAAAGACACTTCACATACAAGCCTGGAAAACTTGAGTTTGATCCTCAGAATCAAGGTAAAGTTAGGAAAGAACTGACATCTCAAAGTTGTCCTCTGATCACATATGGACTGTGACATGCATATCCACACACATAACAATGACAAAATGCAGAGAAAGTTTAGGGTTAGTCAGGTGAGATGGCACTTATAATCTCTGCACTTGGGAGGTAGTGTTAGGAGGATCAGATCATCCCCGCCTGTACAGAAGTCTGAGGACAGCCTACAAGAGAACCTGTTTCAAGGAAGAAAAAAGAAAAAATTTGCATGGGCTAGCACATGCTGAATGCAATAAACAACTGCACCGTTTTCAAGGAAACCATCTGTGCAGTATAATTCAAGACTCACTATACTTTTGTCACACCTCAAAGTGTTACTTAATAAGCAAGTCAGCCACCTCTCCAAAGGAAGGCTAACAGCAGAGCAATCCACTTGCTGAGGGTCGCTTCCTTAACATAGGAAGGGGAAACCCAAGGAAAGTTTGGGAACGCATTAGAGTCCCCCTGACTTCAAAATAGACATATCGGGTCAGAGCCGGGGTCAGGAGTACATTCACATCTCAGAAAAGGACCCGTGAGACAAGAAGTCAGGTGTTGATAACTTCGGGACCGGCCTGCACACGTGGAGATGCACTGACTTGCAGCTCTCCTGCCAGCACGAGCCAGCAAAGTTAGGGCAGGGCTTCTGCACAGCTGCGGGTCTTCGGAACGTGAACTATCCTTGATTTCCCCACCTTTAAGTCGGAAACGCTAATCCCTCCTTCCTGGAGTTAAAGAAACTAAATGACCCTCAGTCACAGGGCTTGAAACCGTAAACTCTACTGTAGAGTTTACTTTACGATCTGTCTTGTTGTCTCAAGTCCTTGCGTGGGTATGTTCACGTGAGTGCTGCGTCCACGGAGGCCAGAAGAGGGTGGGCGGCGGCTGGGAGCTGCCGGACTCTGGAAGAACGGCGGAGTCAATCTCTCCAGCCCAAACACCTCTGAGGGCTGTTTTGTTGGGCTTTTTGAAATGAGGACCCATGAAGCCCAGGCTGTCTGGGGACCCACTGTTAGCTCGGGCTGGTCTCGAACTCCTGAACCTCCACCTCCCAGGCGCGCACCCACGCCCGCCGGGTCGGCCGCGCCCCTCCCGTCGGAGCACGCCACGGACACACGCGTCAGCCGCCGCGTCTCCCTCGCCCTCTCCCCACCTCCGTGGCCTGGGCGGCGCGCACACGCGCACGCGAGAAGGGCCGGCCGAGGGCTCCGCATACGGACCGGCCTCAAGAGAGGGGCGCAGCCTCCCAGGCTGTTTTCCCCACGCGGACCAAGACGCGCGCGGGCCGGCGGGGACAGGGACGCGGCGCGCGGCCGGCTGGGGGTTGCGCATGCGGCGGGGACCGAAGCCACGAACCTGCTCTGGTAGGGGGTGGAGGGGGAGCGGCCAGGAGACCCCACAGCTCGGAGACGCCTCAAGCCGGTGGAAACTGCCCCGTTACCACAGAAGCACGGCGCACGCGCCACAAACTACTTCCGGGACTTCCCGGAAATCGTCGGGGTATGACGTTTTTCCGGTCGGAAGGGAGCGCACATGCGCAACAGCCCTACTGAGGTCACAGGGAAATCGTGGTGCCAGCAGTTTGTGGGTTAGTGGGAAGTTAGTAGACAGTTGCCAGGCAACTAGTTGAGAAAGGGTGTTGTTCTCATTTGTGTATTATCATATTGTTTAAACGCCTAAAGACGAGATGGTTCAACGGTAAAGAGCAGCGGGCTCTTGGAGAGGGCCTAGGTTCGATTCCCGGCACCCACAGAACGGCTCACAGTTCCAAGAGAACCAACTCCAGTTGCAAGAGAACTGACGCCCTCCTCTGGTCTCTGTGGGCACTGCACGCACTTGGTGCACAGACATGCATGTGGCAAAATATAAATAGGCATAAAATAAAAATGAATTCATCAACTTATATCCAACGCCATCCTCCTAAGAGGCTGCCGACCTGCTTGCACAGCCCAAAGAGAATGAGAAGGAGAATAATGCCTACTTCCTGGGGTGTTTGATTTAGATTTATTCTCATGCATAGATCTTTGCCTGCATGTGTGTTTATGTACCACATGTGTGCAGAGAGGCCAGTTCCCCAGGAACTGGAATTACAGACAGTTGAGGCACCGTTGGGGTGTTGGAAAACGAACCAAAGCCCTCTTCAAGAGTAACAAGTAGTCTTAACTACTGAGCCCCATAATAATACTGGTCTGTATTAAGCTGGCCAGAACCACCAGCTCTAAGGTACATTCCATATAGAACATTAAAGGTGTCAAGACAAAATGACAACACAGTTATCTAGACTCCAGAATGAGGGTTTCAGCGAACCAATCAGGGAAAGGTAGTTTTAGAAGCAGAGGAAAGCAGAATGCCAATAGGGAAGAAAATAGTGTGATTGAGTGTTACAAATTACTTTTCTTGTTGGACAAATTACTTTTCTTGCCATTAGTTCCTGCACTCAGTAGTAGAGGCAGAGGCAGGAAGATCTCTGTGAGTTCCAGGCCAGTCAGAGCTATATAGTAAGGCTCTGTCTCCAAAACAAACATTTTTTTTTTTTATTAAAGAAAGTTTAAGGCAGGAACAGGGTCACAGAACAATAGAGTAAAAACTAGCATGCCTATTTTTAGGAACTTCAGAATAACATAGTCAAAACTGGCCTGACTAGGAGCTTTGGTGATTATCTGTTCACTCCCCCACCCCAACCCTGAAAAGTCCAATTACAAGTTTCAGTTTGGTTACATGGAATTTGGTTTAGTCTAGTCTGTTCCTGTTGGGGTCCAGTGTGGAAGTCCAAAGTAGTGGGCTCCTCTCATTTGTATATCATAGAGGACTGTGATACTGTGACTTTCCCAGGACCACTGCAGACACAGTATGTGTGAGGCAGTGCTGATCAGAGTCCTCTGTCTCTCTAGCCTTTGTGATTTCTGTCTGAAGAATTCATTAACTAGCAAGCACAGTATATTCTCTATGAGGGCAGCTAACAGTGGCCAAACTGGCCTTTCACTAACTTCTACAACCATCAAACAACAGCACACCTTTCTTTAGGGCCATGGTCCTTGCAGGGCAGTCTTATGGGGTGTGCTGGATAGTTTTACATCTTGGCGCAAGCTAACGTCATCTGTGTGGAGGGAGCCTCAATTAAAAAAATGTTTCAAGCCAGGCATGGTGAAACACGCCTTTATTCCCAGCACTCAGAGAGGCAGAGACAAGAGGATCTCTGTGAGTTTGAGGCCAGCCTGGTCTACAAGGTGAGTCTAGGACAGACAAGGCAACACAGAGAAACCCTGTCTCAGAAAGAAAAAAAAAGAAAGAAAGAAAAGAAAAGAAAGAAAATGCTTCCATAAGTGCCAGCTGTAGACCAGCCCATTATAGGAGGGGCCATCCCTGGGCTGGTAGTCCTGGGTTCTGTAAGAAAGCAGGCTGAGTAAGCTATGAGGAGCAAGCCAGCAAGCAGCACCCTTCCATGGCCTCTGCGAAAGCTCCTGCATCCAGGTTCCTGCCTGACCTCCTTTGATGATGAACTGTGGAGAGGAAGCACAAACTGAATAAAGCCTTTCCTCCCCAATTTGCTCTGCTTCTGGTGTTTCATCACAGCAACAGTAACGCTGGCCAAGACACGGGGCTTCGCAGCCTCTTGAGCCAGCTTCAAATAGTTATAAACAATCTCTCAGTCAACTTGGGGGATCACGTTGGGGAAAGAGATCATCTTCTTCCCTAACCTTAACATTCCTTAGCATCTGGCCCCCTCCAGCCCTTTGTTTTGCGGGCTGCTGACTATGAAGCGTGGGTCTGGCCCCAGTGTTCCTGAAGCCTGCTAGTCACCGAGACGCTCCTTAGCACTTCGAGGCTCTAGTAGGTGTCCTGGATCCTCTTGCTTCGTGACCTTCTCAGAGAGCTTTGGATTCATGCAATTTTGTACAATGTAGATCCAACAGATTTAGAGCAGGCCTAAGGACCCACATTTCTACTACCTTGACATCTAAGGTGCTTGGACCCAAGACCCTACAGAGGAGTCCAATCAGGCTGTTACAACCACTGGGAACTTAAAGAAAAAACAAAACAAAAACCCTCTCATGCCTAGACTGCACTCACAAGACACTGTACAGTCTTGAGGAACTCGGGAAATGATTCTCTTAAATCTCCTCTAAGGTACAGCCAAGATTCCTGCTGTTCAGGGGAGTGTAATAGCCTGGTTGCTGCTGCTGCACGTCCCGTCAGCCCACCATCAGAAGAGGCATGCCAAACACAGAGGCTCACCTCCTGCGACAATTTCTACCTTGTGTTGTGCAGACACACACTTTAAGTGAATAATCCCACCTCATCCTTGCAATGGTCCTTTAGGGTCTTCGTTATTGCTGTCACAGCTTCATTATCTCATCACGGCTGTGAGATGGAAACCGGATTATAGTTTAAACATTCCTCACCACAGAGGCAGTGGGTTAGGGTAACCTCAAAGCCCGGATGACTCAAGAGGCCAGGCTGTATTGCCTCTTCCCCACACCTAAACACCACAGAGAACACAATCATCTACGTACTCTGTATGGGTAAAAAGTCACATAAAAATCGAAACACTTAAAGTTTGGCTGTGACTATCACCCACCTTGGTGAAGTCTCAGAGAAAACTTAGGATGCGTTCCTATTTATAGTCCTCTTTTGGGGGGCTGGATGTGCTTATGATTTTTGTTTCAGCTAATTTTTCAGCTTTAATTTTGACATTTTTATTGGAAAGTTCCCATAGGCTGCTTTAAGGTTTGAAAGCAGTTTGGTAGCCAAGCGTGGACTCTTGGCAGTGGGGGCGCCCAGAGAAGATTAGCTCATGAGGCCTCAGAAGTATGTACCAGAGGACGTGGCTCCCCTGTCTTCTTTTTGTGAGTTCCACACTTCCCCATCTAGTCCTTTGAGAAGAAATAATTTTAAGGAAATTCCCATTCAAGAGTGGAAGGTTTTGAGTGCCCAGCAAGCTTTGGCCAGCAGAGGGCAGCCCTGTCTTGTCTTAGGGAGCTGTGAATGCCGGGTGTGCCTCTCCAGACAGTCCACTTGGTGACACAAGGCAGGGTTACCCCACACTACCTTCTGGAGACACCCCAGTGTCAGTGTTGATGTACACATGTGCCACAGTTCTCAGAGCACCTGTTCTTCTAGCAGCACCTGACAGATGCCTGTCTCATGCTGACAGCCAGGAGGCCTAAACGAAGATGTGAGGGACAGCCAAGAGGACTTGCCCTATTTTTTGTAAAATCTGCACTGCTTGTCCCCCCTTACCCTCATGAAATCATGACTTCTGAAATCATTTAGCATCACCAATCATGACAGTTCAATTTCCCAGAAAATGGGATGTTGCATGAAGCTTATTTTTTTTTTTTTTTTTTTTTTTAATGAGGGTCATTATGAGCCCTTAAGGAAAAACAAAGAGTCTCTGAACATCTTTTGTGGTACTCATTCCTCCTCACCCTAACTATAAACAGATTCTAGTCCTCTGTTCTCCCGCATGGGTCCAGGGTACCTTGAGGGCATGTCTGTTGCCAGCTGCCATTTGAAAGAGCTGTTGTGCAGTAATCCTTTCAGAAAGCAAGTCTTGTGAGTTAAAGTCCTAGATGGTTCCCAAAACGTTCACACCAGTTTCTCATCTGCATCCAATAAAGGTGGGCAGCAAAGCCAATTTTAGTGTGGCTGATCTTCCATTTTCATTTTCCAAATAATGGGAAATTATTTTAAGAAAATTTCCAGTCACAAACTCTAGATAATTTAATTAGATGAACTGAACAAATCTGTAAGCCATTTTAAAGTTTATTGTCAAATTTTCATGACTACTGTAAACTTGTGTTTTTCTCCCATTTTTGACACTATAGCCTAACTCAGATGTTCTTTGGGTTAAATATATTTCCAACTTGATATTTTCTTTTGTACCTTGTCAAAATTCAATGACATTATTTCATGTTGGTACTGTGTATAAATTTAAAGAAAAAAATTTAATTTACAAAAAGTTTAAACTTTTTTATGTCTCACAAGGAAGTCAAATAAACAGCATATAAAAATGTTCTAAAAAAAAAACCCAAAAAAAACCAAAAAAAAACCCAAACCTGGTGGTGGTGCATGTTTTTAATCCCAGTACTTGAGGAGGCAGAGGCAGGTGGATGTCTGTGAGTTCAAGGCCAGCCTGGTCTACAAAGTGAGTCTAGGAAAGCCAAGGCAACCCAGAGAAACATTGTCTAAAAAAGTAAGTTCTCAAAGCAAAATTTTCAGTGTCCCATGCATGCAGGCGCCATCCTAACACATCAGGGGCCTTGATTTAGCACATGGCTGAGAGCTTCCCTTGGCAGTGTACATGCAGGCCACATGGGAAGCACATTCTATGTCCCCTGTGCAACAGTCTCCAGAGCCTCAGGGTGAGGTCTAGGCTCCAGTGCTTATTGGTTTGTGGACATGGGAAAGTTAGTTATTAAACCTCCCTGTACCTCCATTCCCTCATCCACAAAGTGGGGTGCTGAGGAAGGTACTTAACTTACAGGATGAGATGTGTTAGCATTTGTGAAGCCCCTAGAAAAATACCTACCACGTGATACGTATTGGGTCTCTTCTTTGATTGTCATGTTGCCTTATTTAATTTTTACTACATGCTCTTGGGCAGGACCAGTGTCATGGCTATGTGACCTGTGTGCAGTCACATAGGAGCCAGCTCGGTTGAATTCTCTGCTGCTGGTGTCTTGGAATCCTTAACTCTGAACAAGGGCTGCCTTCTCTTTTTCTCTGTGGCCCCTGCATATTCTGTCATTTGTCCACCAAAGTAGGTGGCATTATTGTCTCCTCTGCTATCATGGCTTTGGGCAAGCAACACCGTCAAAGCTCTCCCCTGTAAACTACAGAGTCTTTATGGGGAGGATGAGAAGAGATCATGTGTCCACAGTGGCCGCACACACAGGCTTGCAGAATTGGTCCTATGATACCAGCTGCTGCTGAGCCTTAAAGACTAAGCAACATTCCCATCCTTGCTGACAGTTGAAGCTTCTGCCCCCTTAGGGATGCACCAAGACCATAAAGGTTACCTCCAATAAAATCACGGTAGAGCTAGAGGAGGCGAGAGCACAGCCTGCTGTAGGAGAGGGCCTCATGCAGTAAATCTGAGCACTCAGAGAACAAAGAGGAATCCAGATGCCTACTGTGGTTCTGGCACAGTGTTTGGGTAAAGAAGCACACTGGAAATGCATAGAACAAGACATGGAACACATACCAACTCAAATACTTGTTCATAATAAACTTTACTAGTTTCACAGGTACATTAACAGGGCAAAGGCTCTATGCCATGAGGCAAAAGAAAGTACTAGAAAACACCTTGCAATTCCTTTGCAACCTCTCAAGTTTCGATTCCTGAGTTTGTTGCTAGTGAAATGTCTACACTAGCTGTGTTGCAGGAAGTAAATACTTTGATAGACTTTTATGATGTGCAACAGTTTTTCTAATAAAAATTTAAAATTTAACAAACTATTTTCTAATCACTCTAGAACATAGATTAAGAATCTGTCTTTACAGAAGATCAAACCTTCTAAAGAGCACTATGAAGTTTGCTTTGACAAAATATATTAATGTAAAATTATTTTTTACCATTGCAGAATTAAGACTAGGTACTTCTTTACCCAGTGTTTGCAGTTCAAACAAGCTGTTGGAATTCTCTTGGTGGTACATGTACTCAGCTGTGATTTTATATCCATCCTCCAAACCTCAGCTTGTTGGGTAGGTACACTCTGGAAAGATAGTCTGAGGACAGGCAGGCCAAGGCTTGGATCTCTGCCTTCATCTTAGAGTCTGCCATCATTTCCATCTGCCACAAGGAACCACAGTGTTACCAGCATGTCTCAGGAACTGCAGGCTAGGCATCTTCAGACCCACTAGAGCACCTAGAGTGGCTACTGGTCAAGATGGTAAGGTGTGGGCCTCATGACTACAGTGCTTTTGTTCTGTGACTTTTATGAGTTTTTTTTTTCTGTTCTTTCTTTCTTTCCGATAAAGTCAGCGACTTTATTGTGTGGCTTTTTATTTTATTTTAATTAATTTATTTAATATATATGAGTGCCCTATCTGCATGTACACCTGCATGCCAGAAGAGAGCATCAGATCACATTATAGATGGTTGTGAGCCAGCATATGGTTGATGGGAATTGGACTCAGGACCTCTGAAAGAGCACGCAGTGCTCTTAACCTCTGAACCATCTCTTCAGCCCTTTGTTTCTTTTCTTACCCATAAACTGTTACAACATTACTCCATCACTGATAAAGTGACATAACTGTGAAGGAGGAAAGACAGACATCTTATCTGCTGATCTCCTTCTTTAGAGCTATTCATGTAATGTAATTTCAACAAACTATTATTGTCAAACTACACTGGTACCAGTTTGTTGGTTACATAGAATTTCAAGAAAATGAGTCAGATTCAGAAGGGCAAATAGTGCACATTTCCTTTCATGTACAGAGTCTAGAGTTAAATATATGCATGTAGGACTTCAATACAGAAGAAGTGATATGTTGGGGAGGCTTTAACAGGGGAACAAAAGCAGGTGATGGAAGAGGGAAAGGTAAAGGCTGTAAGTGTCTTCTTACACATGGACTCTAGGCTTAACATGTAGGTATGTGTGAAAGCAGAAGGGGGACCATGTTGGGAGAAAAATAGGACCTGTCTTCAGGGATGACCTGCAGAGGTGTGGGGGGGGGAAGATGAGCTGAGTACCATGATGTATATGCATGAAATGTCATAATAAAACCAATAATCTTGTACACTAACTGAGAATATTAAGTAAAATTCAGTAACAGTGATAAAAAAATAAAACAAAGGTTCAAGGATGTGCTAAAAGTATCATGTGAACGGCTACCACTACAGTGAAAAGAGAAAAAGGACACGACATTTGCATTTTATAAAACACACCACCTACCTCTTTTCTCCAGAAGGGCTGGTGGGTAATGTAAGGCCTCCTCAGGACACTATCCAGTTTCACCTGGTCACACTTTGTCAGTGGGAGCAAACTCTTCTTAGGTATATTTAACCTAGAAAAATGGATTGGAGTGATCAGTGAAAAAAGGATGTTCCTGTAACACATCTGCTTTACCTGCATTTATGATGTTATATCAACAAACTAAGGAAAACAATCAATCCACTGCTCCCTCTTAAGCCCAGCATCTGGGGGCTTTGTGATGTAAACCAGGGAGTTTTCCAAGTTCAACCTAGAGTTTGTGTGTCAGAGAAACAGATTCATTCCTTTCTCCCTCTCTCACCTTTGTGAGATGACAACAGATAGGCAGACACCAGCTATTGAACAAAAGCACTGACGTCAGATACACTGAGCCAAGCCTGTCGGCTTGGATGAGCCAGACTTTTCTGTTCCTGTAGGCCTGAGCTCTGGCAGGAGTGGCTAGTGGCTGACACTCAGAAGTCAGGAAGTGGCAGCCCACTGAGCACTAGAATCTCGGCATGGAGGACACATGTCTATTTTCTTCTTATGCAGGAAGCCCACTTACCTGTTTTGGAGTCTGAAAACAGTAGAGCAATCAGGATTTACAGCATAATCTGCTTTTGAAGCTCTGAGCCTGAGGTTTCCAGGTAGGCTCTAATTTCAGCCTTCCTCAGTTTCCCCACAATTAGGAGCCCTTGCCAGTGGCAGTTCCTGTCTGGCTGATGGAAGGGAGCCTAATGCTGCTCCTTGCGGCCTCTTTCCTTTGATCACGTATCTAACTGGAGTGGTTCTAAGGGCATTGGAGGTTTATAAGCTGCCGCTGGACTTCCTCCAAGACCTCTGCCTTAAAAGTCACTGTGTCCCATGTCCCAAATCTGTGTTTGAAATGGCCTTCATGCAAATTGGTCACTCCAAGGGATGGTGACCATGATAAGTACACTGCACTGGTTGGAACTCTGTTTCTTCCTTTGATGGAAACATTCAGCACTCCAAGAGGAATGTTTCCTTCATGCTCTGTAGCTTTATGGTCTCCATGTTCAGGAAATAAGCACCTACAAAGACAGCCCACTCCCTCAAGAAATACCACATATACTCAGGGTCCTCTCACTGGGAAAGAAGAACAGCAAGAGGGTGCTTAAGGACTGGTGGGATGGGATGGCTCGGTGATTAAGAGTGTATGCTATTTCGCAAAGGACTCAAGTTTGACTATAGCATCTGTGTTGAGTAGCTCATAACTGCCTGTAACTCTAACTTTGGGGGTTCCAAGGCTTTAGGCCTCTATGAGTACCTGCATTCACATACACACCCCCAGTACCTGCACATAATTAAATACATATTTTTAAAGTATTTGGAAAGCAGTGTATGTCCATGGTGAGGGCCAGGTGGCCCACTCTCCAGTGAGAATAAATCAATGAACCTCTTGAAGGCAGAGGAAGCCTCAAAACTGCACACACACTTTGACCTGCCAAGTTTCTGGGAATCCTCAGAGACTACATGAAGATTCAGGTAAAGGTTTAATTTCCAGAGGACCAATAGTCTTGGCAGAGCAGCTGTGAGGGATAGCCTAAACAAATGCTAACCCGGGAAGAGCTGAAATTCAGAAGTAAGAGCTGTTTCCATGAGGAAATGTACTTACTGGTTAAAAAATAATAATAATTATAATTGATCACACTGTGTTGTACACAAAAACCAGGGGACAAAGAAACAGTTGAAGACCTGGTGGCAGAAAATCACCAGCCACCAGGACTGTCGTTCCTCGGATGACCCTCAACTCTAAGTGGCGGAAGTTCCCAAACTCTGACACTAAGACGTGATCACTGTACGCGAAGTTGGAATGCTCGAGATCAGGACTGTGATTTAATTCCATTCCAAGCCTCACACTTGATATCTGTGTTTGTGAGACAGGGTCTCACTCTGGAGCTCAGGCTGGCCCCCAACTCAGTCCCCTGAGCACAGGATTACAAGTATGTTATCATGCCTCTTTATACATTAGTCTTAAAAAAAAAAAAAGAGTGTACAAGGTTTTTACCATAGTTGTAAAAATAATTGTTAACTGGCTGAAAGTCAAATTAACTAAATTCATTAAGTTTTGTTTTGTTTTTTGAGACAGGGCCTTTTTTAGTAGCTCTGGCTGTTCTCGAATTCACTATGCAGACAAGGCTGGCCTTGAACTCATAGAGACTTGCCTGCCTTTGTCTCCCAAGTGCTGGGATTAAAGGCATGTACCACCATGCCTGGCCTTCATTAACTGTTTAAATAACAGAAACCCCAAGAAATTGAATTCATAACTGTAGACAGCCAGTGCTTTTTCTAGCGACATCAGGCATATCATACACACTGCAATGAATCATCTTACCTTTTAATATCAGAAGGAAGGAGACCAAGCCATCTGATTGTTGGGACAGTGAGATTGTGGGCTTCGAAAGACATGGACTGAAATAGAGCAGAGCTGTGTCAGGTGAGCTGACGAGGGCACTGGCTTTCTGTTCTGGCATAGGATGGGGTGCTCTGGACCATTTCTTTCTTAATTTCTCTGGCCTGCACTCACTTCCTCCCTCCCTGCTCTGCCACACCTCTGCTATGAAGTTGGCTGGGCTACAGGCTCATTTGAAGATGCAGGCTCAGCAGATTTGCAGGGAACCAGGATTTGTAGCTCTACATGTTTTCAAGAGGTGGTGAATTTGGTCACTGTGGGCTCCAGTGTGGGCTTGATGATATCTTCCCTTTTCTCACTGTAGCGTCCACAGTGGAGAAGTCAAAACTAGAACCTGCCCATGACATTTATGGTCCATCTGATGCTCTTTGGGAGCAGAATTGGCAGATGGTTATTCGTCTTGCACATAACTTGTCCCTCTGTTACCTGTTGGTAAGCTGTTTGATGCTGTGAGCTGGGCTCACACCACTGAAGCTCAGGTTGGCTCTTGAAGAGATCACCATTTCCCCTAGGATATCTGGAGAGCCTTGGCTTACTAGGAGGTAAACCACCCCAATGAATGTAAGTATGTTTGGTGTGCAGAAGGGCAGATGTGCTTTCTATACTCACCATGGATCCGTACTTATAGATGCACATTATCTCGATGCCTGTTGAGAGCGAGCTTTAAGATTAGACTCAGATCACAGCTATGGAATCTGCACTCTCAAAATGCTAAAAACATCTAAAATTTTTATTTCTGTGGACCTTACCAATGAAAAAATATGTGCTCAATTTCATACGGTAAACATTGCCTCAAATGATTACAGCCTTTAACCCAACTGTATTACTAGTCCCTTAAATTTATTTACTTACTGATTACCACACTGGAGATTGAACCTAGGATTGAACCTAGATTGAACTTGCATGCTAGGCAAGTATGCTACCATCGAACTATCCCCTTGGCCCGTACAATATAGTACGCAAATGTTCTAAGAGCAGCAATACAATCACAAGCATGACTTAGTCACCACTGTTGTCCCAAGTAACCCAGGAGAGATTACCATGTGGATCAGCATCTACCAGTGTGAAAATAGGAATATGAAATGTGTCCCATAGCTTCTTCACCAAGAGCCTTGTGTTCAGATCTGGAACACCCTTTCCCTGAAAGCAGACAGAATCGGGCATTGTGATCTCAGAAGAGGAACTGGGTACATTCTGTCCATATTTCATCAATACTGACAAGTAAGACCCCAGCTTGACTTCCAGGTGGGGTGTCTAGTGATGAGAGTGAGGAAAATGTGCAGTGTGCAACAGGGAGAAGGGGCCACATGCTCCCACTTTTGCTTTGGGTATGCCTGTTTAAGGACCCCATCCCAAGGAAACATTTCATTAGGAACAGAAATAATAAAGGCCCTACATACCTAAAGGTGCTCACTGTAGTGTTATTTAAAATGGCAAAGGGAGGGCCAGTGAGATGGCTCAGCAGGTAAAGCCTGATGACCTGAGTTCAAACACTGGAACCCAAATGATTCAAGGAAAGATCAACCAGATACTTGGCAATTGTCCACATTCTCTATTGCTTCTTGGCTCTTTCACCTAAGCAGATATCACTAGGATTTCTTTTTGTCACCCCAAGTGTCCATGCCAAAACCACACTTGGAACTTCTCCCATAAAGACTGAGTGCTTGTGTCTGTCCTGTGGCATGACAGCAAGGTGCCAAAGATCAGAGCCATGTAGACTCTCTCCTCACAAGCTGCAGTCACCCAGTCCTTCTGAAATGTCCTCCATTCAGTCCTCCCCCTCAGTCACCCTCTTGCATCCTCATACTGAGATAAGCCTGAACCTCCCAAGAAGCTGCCTGACTCTTCGTGGCTGCCATCTGACCCACAGGTGGCCACATAGCCCGGAGCGTGCAAAGCCTTCTGTGAGACTATCTTTTTGCTCCGAGTCAGGATGCTAGGGGACCGGCCAGGCCTTGCAAGGCTCCAGTAGCTGCCTGATACCTCCTCGTAGACTGTCCTTGCTCTGCTGAGGCTGCACTTCTGGTCAACCTAACAAACTAGAGCACTGTAAACAGCTCTCTTCTCCAAGGAGCAGGTTTTCTACAGCTATGTAAAGGCAGGCTGGGAAGAGATCTAACTGCCCACAATGGACTAATACTTCTGTCCCTCCTAAACTCATGTCAGACCCCTACCCTTCAATGTGATGACTCAGGAGATACGGGGGTGGGCTAGAGAACAGAAGGGTGGGATCCCCTGAATGGGTGGAAGCTCTTATGTAAGGGACCCCAGAAAGGCTTTCTCCCTGTCTGTGTCTCTTACATTGTCTAGCCATGTGAACACTCAATGAGAGGACAGCTTCTTAGAGACCAGGAAGTGGGCCCTTAGCAGACAGAATCTGCTAACACATTGACTATGGCCCCAGGCTGGAGAACCTTGAGAAGCAGACATGCTGTTTCAGTCATGCTGCCTGCTGCATGTCTGGGCTAGCTCTGTCACTGGCTGAGACACTGCCTTTTGCTGAGCCACCCTGTCTTTCTGCTGGAGTCTTCACTATTCTTGCACATGTATGTTTGGAAAGAGCAAGCTCCTTTAGACTGAACCAATGAATCACCTGGGATACAGGCGTGAGTGAAGGAGAGCAGGCAGAGATCCTGTCAGCTCCCCACAGCCCTGGAGAAAGCCACCGCAGCAGGAACCATGTGAGGGAGACACAGGAGCATGAAAACAGAGCCTGTTTTGGAAAACTGCCGGTGTTTAAGAATAAAGACTGTAGTCTGAACCTGAGTTGGGTTTGAGGACATTGAAATAAGTGCCTTGGACACCTCTGTTCTGTGATGCTAGGTGATGCATTGTGTTGGACAGGGACATGATGTTGGACCCTTTTTCCAGGCACCACGGTGGTGATATCCTACCGTGACCATGATGCACGGGGACATCCTGCTGCAGAAGTTGTCATCCAGGAGTCGTTGAAATGTTGCATCCTTCTCTACTATTAGCAGAAACTTCGCATCTGTGATCAGATCTGTGGCGCTAAGGCTGGGAAACCATCGGCACCGCACCCGAGCTTAGACCCCACTACATCACAACACTGCACACCCCGGCTCAAGGGCCACAGCAGGGAAAAGGTTTTCTTTTTGCCCTCTGGGATCTATATTCACCCAGGTGTGCAGACACCTGCCCTTATTCTACAGTGAGCTCTTGGGAGCGCTGGCAAGGGGTCTTCAGCTGTTTGTCTCCGTAGCCTAAATTGTTACCCAGCAGGAAGGCAGAGCTCACTGAAGAAACATGCCGGTTTAAACAGTTTTACCACTAAAGGATACTCTGCATTCCTTCGATGTTAGATGGCACAGCAGTAGCCTAGGTTAAAAAAAAAAAAAAAAAAAAAACAGTTTGTAAGTCAAAAAACAAAAAAGGTAGGAGTAGCTATACTTAAAATTCATGCCAACTGGCAGAGTACAGGGAATCATAAGAAAGAAGGGGAGTTAGTCTGATGGGGAAAGGATAGGAGCTCCACAAGGACCAAATATATCTGGGCACAGGGTCTTTTCTGAGACTGACATTCAACCAAGGACCATGTATGGATATAACCTAGAACCTCCACTCAGATGTAGCCTGTGGTAGCTCAGTAACCAATTGGTTTCCCAAAGTGAGGGGAACAGGGACTATTTCTAACAGGAACTCAATGACTGGCTCTTTGGTCTCCCCACCCCCGAAGGGAGGAGCAGTCCTGTTAGGCCACAGAGGAGGGCTTTGCAGCCAGTCCTGAAGATACCTGATAAAACAGGATCAGATGAATGGGGAGGAGGTCCCCCCTATCAGTGGACTTGGAAAGGGGCACGGTGGAGATGAGGGAGGGAGGGAGGGACTGGGAGGGAATGAGGGATCTGGACACGGCTGGGATACAGAGTTAATAAAATGTAACTGATAAAAAAAAAAAAAATTCATGCCAACAATCCCATGCTTTCGGTCTTCTTTGGTGGGTAGTCTAGAGACTGTTACTCGGGGAGAACCAGACCAGCCCTCATAAGAGCAGGCACTTGGTTCTGGCGTCTCAGTCTGGGATGGTTGCGGAAGCTTTGCATTTCTCCCTGGGCACCATCTTTCTCCATGTATCTCGAGTTGTCTGGTTTAAGCAGACAAGCCAGAGGAGAGGGTCATGATTCAGGCCTCGGCAGCATTGCTCTACCCTGTCCTGTTGGAGCGACCGAGATCCACACTGCTGCTTTAGTACAATGTATCGGCAAGGGCTCAGGGAGGAAATGTGCTCACTTCAGAATCACACAGATTCTGTAAATAGCCACGCCAAAAAGGCCGTGCCACAGGCTACTTGAAAATAGTGGCATATTTCAAAAGAGAAAGTGGGTCTATTTATTTCAATATGACAATCAGCATAAGAAAACTCTGTGCTTAATGCAGAACTCCCATAAAGCACACACCTGTTCATTGATCGGTTTTATTTTAATGTCTCTGGGGCAAGCAAGATGGCTCAGTGGTACTTGCCTGATGACCCGAGTTGAATCCCAGGAACCATAGTGGAAGGAGAGAACAATTTTTGAAAGGGGTCCTCTGACCTCCGCACTTGTGCTGTGGCACACATGCATCCATGAGCACACACATGCACATATCATGTTTATATTCACATGTTAATAATTTTTTTACCTTAGCTAGAAATTACACAATAAAATGAGGATGAGAGCCAGTTCAACATGGAAGGGTTGAGCAGCACTGAGCAGCTGAGATGAAAGAATGCTCACCGTGGTAGTGCAGGTGCACTGCACTGGGGTACCATCTTCCTCCGTGTATCTCAAGTTGCCAGCCATCAGTCCCTTGGATGTAGATAGCTGGAAAAAAAAAAAACATCTGAAACCATCCCCACTAATATATTTGTTGCAAGAAGCTTCTCCTCATGCTTACCCGTTACAATGTTTGTATTTATTTAGTTATCTATTTTTATTTATTGTTTTTTTTTTTCAGACAGAATTTCTCTAGGTAGCCTTGGCTGTCCTGGACTCACTTTGTAAACCAGGCTGGCCTTGAACTCACAGAGATGCACCTGCCTCTGCCCCATGAGTGCTGAAATTACAGGTGTTGCACCACCCACCACTCCTGGTTTCAAGATATTTGTATTTTAGCTTAGATGAGAATCTAGGTAGAAATGAAGGAGAAAACATTTATGTATTTAGAAAATAAAAATATTTAATAAGGCCCCAGTGTTGGTCTATTCGACTAAAGGAGCATACTGGAAACAGATTAAGGTTGTGGTGAGAAAATGTAGTATTAAGTGACATGTAAAAAGAGCAGAGACACTTCTTCCCCCAGACAAGATTTCACTGTGCGGCTCTGGCTGGCCTGCCTGCCTCTGCAAGACTCTGTCTGGGACAAAGGGTAGCTACCATTTTGTTTTGTGGCAGTGCTTTGTACTCAGAGTCCTCACCACATGCAGGCTCCTCCTGGGCACTTTCAGCATACAGGAAATGTCATCTATAATGTTGTCCACGGTAGCCTGGTTCCCAAAGAGCTGGCTGTCAGTGTAGTATATGTCTCTAGGAAAATGCAAGGTCGACATTGTGAAGAAGCCATATGTAGAGCACTATGTGGAGAGCTTTTACTGCAAGACACACAGCCTGCAAGGAGAGCTACTTACTCCCTGGGGTCCAGGCTTCGTGGCTTTTTACAGCATATTTGAAAAGTTAGTGGGGGCTGGCTGGATGGCTCAGTGGTTAAGAGCATTGGCTGCTTTCCCAGAGAACCTGGGTTCAATCCCCAGCTCCTGCATGGTGGCTCACAAGGGAACTAACACCATTTTCTGGCTTCTGCAGACACCAGGAATGCATGTGGTACACAGACAGACATGCAGGAAAAACACCCATACACAGTAAATTTAAAACTAGAAAAGTTAATTTCACTAAATCTCACGCTGCATTTTTTTGAAGATGAATTTGCCAGAACAATATATTTACCTCTTGGTTGCATAAGTGTTGCTCTGTATTAATTTATAAATCATGGACAATATTTTCAGAATTAGAGCTGGAAAATAAGACATAAAAAACAATTTACTCCTCTCTGTGTCTTTACTAACTTGAAAGGTACTGTTACCAAAAAATTTTTTTAACTGTCTCCATTGTGTTTAATGCTTTACAAATTATCTTTCTAAAAGAAAAGGGTTAGGTGAAGATTAATTGTCCAATGAATCAGGTAAAATCAAGCGCTTTCTGGGTAGCAGACCAGACTCATGTCCTCCTGAGCATGGGCCTAGAACGTCAGGCTTACTTTGAGTGGCAGCATGCCCACATGTTACTAACAATGACAGGCTCTAGAAATTTATTTTCAGGTCAGGTTGCTCAAAGCCGTTCAATTAGGAACAGCTAAATTTTAGAAATAACTCATTTATTCTTGATTACTCAATCCCATGAAAGATTAATCAAATATTTTTTATTTTATTTTATTTATTTATTTTGGTTTTTCAAGAGAGGATTTCTCTGTGGAACAAGCCCTGGCTGTCCTAGACTCACTTTGTAGACCAGGCTGGCCTTGAACTCACAGAGATCTGCCCACCTCTGCCTCCTGAGTGCTACGATTAAAGGCATGCGCCACCATGCCGGGCTACTTACCAAATTTTTTAACTGATTTTAGTGAATCACTTTTAACTTTTTTTGTGGTACACTGAGGGATCATCTGAAGGCCAACAGAATCTTCAAACCTGTAGTTTTATTCAAATCAAAGGAACAAAATGAGAAGGGCTTAATTCCTGCGTGTCGGAACACATACTCGGTGTGACCTGCATATCATGTGTATGTGTGCAGGGGCCAGAGGCCGACCCTGACGATTGCTCTGCAGGCACCACCCATCTTGTTTTATGAGACAATCTCTGTCTCCTTGTCCTGAAGCTCACCAGTTGCCACAGACTGCGTGGTCGCTGAGCCCCAGAAGCCACCTGTCTCCACCTCCCCAGCCCTGGGATTACAGGCATATGCCAGAGTTTGCTTTTATAGGGGCGCTCGGTAGCCTAACAAAGCTGCTCCCGCTTGTACAGACAGCAAGCACTTCAACCACCTGGCCATCTCCCACATCTCCTCCCTGTGTAGGCGTTGGAGCTCAGGAACACCCTCGGGTTTAAGTGGTTGCAGGTAGTTACTAGACTAGCTAAAGTTTAAGCACACTAAACATCTTTCAGTACGGAGTGTGTGTGTGTAGTTGTTTGTTGGGGAGACAGTGTGTTAAGTACTTACACATACTTTACCATTATGTATTTTACTCATTTTGCCGTTATTCATCCTCAGTTCATAATTTGGCTAAATTTAATAATGTTTTAGAAATATTTTATTTCAATTTACCCACAGTGACATCATGTGAACTGCTGACATCAATTTACTAAACTGAACCTCCCAGGCTCTCCTAAAGGTGGCAGAAGGCACCAGGCAAACATTCCCACGGCAGCTGCTTTGAAGCTACGTAAAATCCATCTTTCAATAAACATTGTCCAAGTGTATGGTTAATGCTAATTATACTGATCTTAAAAGAATATTTACCAAGGGTCTCCCTACCCCATTCCTCTATTTCTGTAACTTTTACAAAGCCTGAGAGGCATTTGTCATTTGGTAGAGAAGGCTATAGAGGCTAGAGAAGACAAACCTAGGCTGGAGAATTTGGATAAAACTCCCGGACCAAGCAGTGGTAGGCAGGGAGTCCAGAGTTCAGGATGCTCACACTGTCACGTGTCAGCACTGGCTGCAGCTGCCTGAGTAACGACTTGCTTTTGCAGAGCAGAAGACAAGCTCACCCCAGGTGGCTTCCCCAGTGTGGCTGTTTCCATCAAGGGCAAACAGACTTTGAACAGTGCAGTTCTAGTCACCAGCCTGCTTGTCCTTGCCTTATCTTTCACACTGACTTCTAGTTTATACAGCCCTCCTGTGGGGCATGGATTTTGTAAACTTGCTAATGTTTATGGAGGTAAGCAAAGAAGATAAAAAGAATGTAAAAAAAAAAAAAAAGAATAACATGCGACTGTAACACTAATTCAAACAAACTGAAATAACAACATAGGTACTTCATCTTAAAATAAAACTGCAGGGGCCAGGCATGGTGGCACACGCCTTTAATTCCAGAACTAGGGAAGCGGAGGCAAGCGGATTTTTGTGAATTTAAGGCCAACCTGGTCTATATTGTGAGTTCTAGGCAAGCTGGGTATTATAGTGAGCCCTCTCTCAAATAAAGCTTCAGGGGCTGGAGAGCTGGCTGGGCAATTAACAAGTGCTTGCCGTTCTTACAGAGGACTGAAGTTCAGTTCCTAGCACCTACACCACGTGGCTTCCCAAATGCCTGTAATTCCAGCTCCAGGGGATCTGACACCCTTTCTCTTTCCAGTGGCACCCACATGCCCATGCACTTTCAGGTACACACACGCATGCACGCACGTTCGCACGCACACACAAAACCTTTTTAAAATGTAGAAATAAAATTACAAAATGCCCACATTATATTTTCCCAGCTTGATCTGTTGTCTATGGTGAAGGCAGGCACTTCATTTCTTGCCAAGCTTTTGATTATGTCTTGGATAATATTTTCTATAGCTGTAAGGACCTTAGAACTGAAACAATAAACACACCATGATTCAATTTAATAGCATGTAATATTCCCAGATCAAAACAAAGACAACTCCCACCACCACCACCACCACCACCACCACCACCACCTACAATAACAGGGTTTCTCTGCGTAGCCCTGGCCATCCTAGAACTCACTCTGTAGACCAGGCTGGTCTTGAGCTCAGAGATCTGCCTGTCCCTGCCTCCTGAGTGCTAGGATTAAATTGCATGTGCCACCACCACCAGGCACAACTTCTTTATTTCATTAGACTTTTGTTGTTTTTGTTTCCTCTTGTTTTTGGAGGCAAGGTCTCACAAGGTAGCCGAGGCTAGCCTGGAACTCACCATAAAGTTCAGGATGGCCTCAAACCCACAATCCTGCTTTTGTCTCTGTGTTGGCACTACAACTCCCTTCTGTTTGTGTTTTTTAAGCCTTGGAAACACATGTCAGTAACCATCTCTCCTACTACATTCTGACCTCAGCATGCTCTCAAACAACGGCCCACAGTAAGTACTTACAAAGACATTAAATTTACCTGGAAAATTGTCTTTCAAATCAACCCTTTTCCATTAATGACAAGGTAATATAACTTACAAATGCATTTTTTATTTGCTCACATTAACTTACTTCGATGTCGCTGAACTTGAATACAGACTTGGCTTAAAATATTACTGTTAAATGTTTTAACTGAGGATGATGTAAGACTAGCTTTGAACTTCCTTCTCAAGAATGCACTGTATAAGCCTTAACATACATACACACACACACACACACACACACAGGCACACATCTTCTTGTAACATATTGCCCTAACTGATCTCATGCCTTAAAAATTAAACATTTTTAAATTTTAGTGATTAAAAAGGAAAAAATTTAATCCCTACCAGGAAATAGTTTTGTACTAAATGGTTGACTTGGCCACTTAAAATCATGCCACATTACCACAAAATATCAAGACTAAACCCAGTTTTCTGTCAGCTGGCTGTTAATATCACAAACCATCAGCTTCAAAAAAAATGTCATTTTAAGTGACATTAGCATACTGTCTAGGGAGGGAAACCAAGTTAAACGTGGGAGATCGGCAAAATGCTGAGTTTTAACATCCACACAATTTTCGATGTTTCCACTGGGGGAAAAATAGATTTTTAAACATTTAGTATTTTCTAATACAGTAAAGACTAATGACTAAATTTTTTTTTTCAATGCTTGAACAGTTTGGGAAAAATACTAAAAACATATAATCACATTAAACCACTTTTTGGTTGTCCTCACAGAATTCTTGCCATCTCCTTTCTCTCTTCTAAATTCTCCCACAAACTAAATCCTTTTGTAAAATTTGTTTGCCCAGCTGGGTACAGTGGTGGCACATTCCCAGCACTTGGGGAGGCAGAGGCAGGTGGATTTCCACGAGTTTGAGGCCAGCCTGGTCGACAAAGTGAGTTGAGGACAGCTAAGGCTGAACACAGAAAAACCCTGTCTCGAAAAAAAAAAAAAAATGCCTTCGGGGTTTTGGGTAGCTGGTGTGGGTTTAAAATAAAAGTAATGTGTTTAAGATGCAAATTAGTAATAAATGAGAAAGACAAGGAAGGAAAGCTGTGCATCACAGAAATGCTTGTTCTAGAATCATTGGTGGTAGGAGAGTGTCTGTAGTTGACTTTAAATAAGCCACTTAAAAATATGTTCATCTGCTCCTTACAGAAGAGTGTCTTATAAATCACTTAAAATGCGTTAATGTCCTTGTTATTTCTGAGAAACCAGCAGTAGTTCAGAGTGCAAACCCTTTTCACTTTCTCTCTTCTCATCCCTCACCCCAAATCCCCAAACATATATTATATATATAATATATATAATATATATATATTAATTTTTAACACTGGGTTTCTCTGTCTAACAGTCCTGGTGTCCTGGAACAACTTTAAAAACCAGGCTGACCTCAAAACTCACAGAGATCTCTGCCTCCTGAGTGCTGGGATTCAAGGCATGTGCCACCATGACCGG
Source organism: Meriones unguiculatus (assembly GCF_030254825.1). Classification (NCBI taxonomy): domain Eukaryota; kingdom Metazoa; phylum Chordata; class Mammalia; order Rodentia; family Muridae; genus Meriones; species Meriones unguiculatus. The sequence continues at coordinate 106,792,208 of NC_083352.1, forward strand.
TTTTCATAAAAACTTTTTTTTTTTTTTGCCGAGTTCGGGACCAGCCTGGTCTATAAACCGAGTCCTGGGCAGCCTAGGCTACACAGAGAAACCCTGTATCGAAAACCAAAAGCAACAAAATTTTTAAAGATGAAACAAGGCTAAATCACGTCTCAAACTCCCTGACTACACAGGATGCTGAGAAACTGAGGAACTAGGCTAGAGGGATGTGCCTGGAACATTCTAGAAAACACCTGGTGGGTTCGGGAAGTGGTCACCAGGGTTTTTGAGTTCAGAACTCAGATTAAAGGCAGGGAGTCCTAGGGAGGGCCGATTTCGGGCCTCAGCGGTGGCCTCCAACATGCTCCTCACGGCCACCTCGGCGCCATGAGGAACCGTCCGGGGCTTCCCATGGCCCTGAGGAGCTGCTGTACCTAGAGGCCCCTTGGGTGGCCTCGGCAGGGGTCTCCCCTGCGCCACTCTTCACCATGGCCAACAGGGAAGCCCTGTGACGATCCAGGGCGTCGAAGAACGAGGTCTCAGGCCCCATAGGCGCAAACGCCATGATGGCCGACACCCGCAAGCCGTTCTCAAGCCTCCTGGCTCGGAGACCCTTCCGGTGTTCTGGCCATGCGCATGCGCGCTGCGCCACGGCCCTCTGGGCAGAGTGCGCAGGCGCAGGGCCTCTGAGGAGCCCGGCGCTGTCCAGGGACATCGTGGAGCTCTCAGATGCAGATCTAGCCAGTGCGGAGGACCAGTGGGGTCGAGGTTACCCTGGCCTGATAACTCGGTGGAAATAATATTTGCAAACCCCTTTTGTGAGGTCATTTGGGGGAAATAATGTTTACAACTTTTTGCTAGGACGGTCATGGTGAGTGGAAGCACTCATCTGGTTTCATGGAAGCTTTGCTTCCCACTACCGTACCACGTTCTTCCACCTGCCTCCGCCTCCTGAGTGCTGGGATTAAAGGCTTTTCTAATAATGTTTGGGACTTGCTTTTGTTTAGGAAGTTGTTGGGGCTGGAGAAAAAGCTCAGGGCTAAGAGCCTTAATGCACTTGCGGAGAGCCTAGCTTCAGTTGTTAGAACCCACATTGGGCGACTCAAAACTGCCTGTAACTCCGGTGCCATGGGACCTCATGCCCCAAGCCTTTGTGGGTTCCTGCACGCATGCGGTACACACACACACACACACACACACACACACACACACAAATATTTTTAAAAAAGAAATTAATTTTTTAATATAAAAAAGGGTTCATTTGAAAATGGGATTTCTTTTCCCTAAGCTTTAAGTGAATATCACTTCTTCTCGCAGACTTCTCTATTCTCTCTGAGGCTTCTAGAGCAGAAGGCAGGATTTCCTAAGTCCTGGGAAGGACCCTTGACTCTCAGGACCTTGACAAAGACTAGAGACTGGGCTGAAATGAAACACTGGAGCAAGGTGGCTTGAATTAAGGTGCATGAATGGAATGCTGGGATTGATCCCAGAAGAGCCACCTGACCATAGGCCCCACTGGATACTTTTTTTTTTTTTTAATACAAACTAGTTTCTGAGTGGAAATAACAGTTTGTTTTTGTCTACACTGACAGTTGCCTCTCTCTCTCTCTCTCTCTCTCTCTCTCTCTCTCTCTCTCTCTCTCTGTGTGTGTGTGTGTGTGTGTGTCTGTGTCTGTGTGCAAGACCTGTGTCTTCATTATCACAGTGCTTCCTGTTCCTCTCCTAGGCTAAGCATCCTGGTTACTGGGGGATGCGGAAGCCAGGGCGCTGTCCTCAGGAAGCTCACAGTCCACGGAGAGGCAGGGACTGGGCATACACATGTGAACCCTCAGTTAAGTTGACCAGGAGATGGGTACACTTAAAATGAGTCAACAACCCTAACAGGAAAACTCATTGTTTTCTGGATGGAGAGACTGGGGCTCAGAAAGGCTGAGTGGTGCAAGCAGAGAGGGGCTGCCAGTTTTTGAAACCAGGAGGGAGACTTTGAAGCCAGGTTTCATGTCAAATCTTTAGGAACTGAATTGCGTTCATGGGTCTGGCTCAGGGTGGATCATCATTTTTATAGGGTTCTTCCTGGCAGAATTAGCCCTTTGGCCTGGGTGGTGTTTTTGTTGTTTTGTTTTAGTTTTCCTTCCAGAGGAGAGCCCCACAGGCAGGCAAGTTTCCATCTATTGCCCCCAGAGAGGAGCCAGCTAGCAGCAGAAGGGCCTTGAAGAAAGAGGGCAAGGCAGCATCATGGAAATACCTCTCTTGCTCGGTTCCCTTTTTTGTCCATTGGAGACAGATCTGTATCACAGCTGGCTGCAGACTCCACAGGGAGCTGACAGCCAGCAGATGAACACCTAAACCCGCTGTTCCTGTGGGAGAGACTCAAGGTTCAGGTGCCTGGCAGGGGCTGCCACCTAGATGACAGAGGTGAGGGGGAGGGAGTGCTCCGCCAGCAGCTGCGCTCTGCTCTGCCTCTGCCCTGCAGGCATCCTGCCTGGCCCTGAGAGGGGTGGCCAAGCAGCACTTCGAGCCTGCTGCAGCTGCTTACAGCACCTGCACTTCAAAGGCAGCTTCCCAGCAAAACACATTCTGCTCCAAGCAAGCTGTGGCCAGCCTCTCTGGCAAAGGCTAGCTGTCTCTGCTTTTCATGGGCTGAGTCCTTTTCATCCCCGGTTCTCTGAGCATTTCCCCAGACTCCAGACTCCATTAGGAAGACGTCTTAGTTTCTCTCGCTCTGCTGCCACAATAAAATACCTCCACAAGAGCAGTTTAAGGGAGAAAGGGCTTATTTTACCTGGCAGTCCAAGATACAGTCAGTCACGGAGAGGAAGTTAAGGCAGCAGGAGCTTTAAGAAGCTGGTCCCATGGTACCCACAATCAGGAAGCAGGGACGAATGTGTGTGGGAGGGGGGACTCAGCTTGATTAACTTGTTTTATTCTACAGTCTAGGATCCCCCTGGCCAGAGAATAGTCCTACCCAATTAAAATGGACCTTCCCTCGTCAACTAACTTAATCAAAATTATTGTCCACTGGAGTTGGAGATGTGTGCTCTTCCGAGGAGTGGGTTTGATTCCCAGCATCCATGTGGCAGTTGACAACTATCTGTAACTTTAGTTCCAGGGGATTCAGTGCCCTCTTCTGGCCCCTGTGGGCACCAGGTACCCAACTAGTACACAGACATACATATAGTCACATCACTCATGTAGGCACTGGTTTTTCCAAACACTACTTCATTTGGGGCCTTCCTTAAAGCCCATACCTCCCTTCCAACTGGGTAGGTTCCATCCGATTATTTTTGGGGCAATACCAATCCCAGTGATTAGGCTATCCTGAAGTCCAGGTAACACAGCAAGCCGTCCTCAGTCTGCCTCCTCCAGGCCACTGTACCTTCCTTCTCCCACTGGGCTATCATATTTATACCGCTCAAAATCCTCAGAATTCAACTAACTCCAACTGGCAAAGACCATGCCCTGCATGAGGCAATTATCAGCTGTGCCCAAACTAAAATCTCACATGTAGGATTATAACAAAAACATGTTTACATAACATAACCAAGTTTTAAAAAACACCAAAACTTCCTTTATACACTCATGCATATGTAATAAAAAATAACTAAATAACTTTAAATAACTAAGTAGGCTTTGAAGATAATTTGCCACAGGTGTGGCCAGAGGTGTGCCTCCCAGATGATCCTAGATCTTGTCAAATTGATACAGGGGTACTTTTTACAACCTCATTCTAAACCGCAGGCTGTGAGCAGAGTATTGGGAATATATAGGAACCCCAAATTCCAGGCACTCAAACTGACTGTCACTTTCATAAAATCCAGGATCATGATGGCATCTGAAGGTCACTTTTGACCCAAAAGGACAGATTTATTGATCAAATTGATGGGAGTGGACATAGGAAAAAATGTAAACAGAGTCCACATCAGGCTCATTTAATGCTGTCCTGGAATGCTCAGTCTTGGCCCTGGCTTGACCCATATTGCCCATTCTTGGGGGCAACTTCTCTTGTGAGTCCCCCTTCTTCTTCCGCCCTCCCTGGCTCTCCCTGCCTCTCAGACCCGCAGCTCCTGATGCATTGGCTCTGCTGTGTGGCAACACATGGAACCTTCTGCATATGACTGATGTTCCTTCCCTTTCCTGGGAGCAAACTGTCAGGTCATAGGACCTCCAAGATCTTTCCACTCCAGTGTGCTCTAGGGAGACATCTAAGAAAATACTAACCGGAATTTCACACAGAGACTCCCAAGGCCTCATGGATGTTCAAGGACACCAAAAGAGGTGGAAATGGATGTCACACAAGGCACATGAGCCAGTGTTACCAACATGAGGACATGCCCAAGGTAAGTAACTGGCGTCTGATTGCTTAACAGTAAATAGTTTTAGATTTTGCTTTCGGGGCTTGGCTTTATTTTATCTTGAAGCAGAGTCTTACTGTGTGGTCCAGGCTAATCTGAAACTTGCTTTGAAGACCAGGGTAGCTCAAACTGAAAAATCAAGTGCCAGCCTCCCAGGTTGTGGGATTACAGGTGTGTGTTACCGCAGCAAGTAGAGATTGTGTTCCAGACGGAAGCTGGCAGATCAGTTCTACAAGTCTTTGGCAAGACAACTTACTAAGGACATCCTAGCTGGCATGGGAGAACATGTTGGGAAGCCTTCTGTCTAGATGGCAAGAGGGCATTCACCACCCACTAGTTACCAAGAGGGTAATGAGACACCATCACAGAGACATGGACAGATGAAAAGAGGAAATTTGCCCCTGGTGATCTTGAAGATGAGAGCAAAAGGGCCATCCAAAACACAGTGTGGGGATAACTATTTTGATAAAGATAACCGCACCGAGGGCTGTTAAGATGGCTCAGTAGGTGAAGGAGTTTGCTGCCAAATCTGACCACCTGAGTTTGATCCCTGGCATCCACTTGGCAGAAGGAGAGAACTGACTCCCGGAAGTTGCCCTGTGAGTTGCACACGTGCATGGTGGTATGTCTGTACCCATGCACACACACAAAAATAATATAAAATTTAAATTATATTTTATATTATGTACAGATTCTAGCACCCTTCCCCTCCTCCCCTTTGGTTTTTTGAGGCTCTGTTACAGAGCCCTGGCTGTCCTAGACTCAATTTGTAGACCAGGCTGGCCTCAAACTCACAGGGATCCTCTTGTCTCTCCCTCCCAAGTGTTGTGGTTAAAGGTGTGTGCCAACATGCCAGGTGTAATCCTAGTGCTCATAAGGCAGAGACAAGATGACCAGGAGTTCCAGGTCAGCCTGGGATAAATAAGACTTTGTCTAAAAAGTCAAAACAAACAAAACTTACATTCCTATTACGGATCAGACTCAAAACCTAATGCTAGCTGTACTAAAGAACTATGTAAAGCAAACTACAAGAAAAAAAATTCAACCAAACCAACGAACAAAACCACAAACATCAAGAGGAAAACAATGGGGCTACGACCTGTGGGTTCTTTTTCTTTTCTTTTTCCTAAGTTGGAGTCCACCCTGCCTGGCAAACACTGATTTTGATTTTTACTTTTTAAAGGACATGATTAAGTTCATTGAGCATCATGCCTTTTTAAACTTCATTTTTAAATGTTTATTATTTATTTACATGTATGTATAAGTGCCTGTGTATGTTGTCCAATTAGGGGTGTTGGTTTCCTGAATCCGGAGTTCCGGGCAATTGTGAGCTACCTGGTGTGGGTTCTGGGGATCAAACTCATGTCCTCTATAAGAACAATATGTGCTCTTAACCACTGAGCCATTTCTCCAGCTCCAATGGGTGATTTCTTAAGTGGTCCTTCTCCCTCCCTTCTCCTCCTTCTGTTAATGACTTTTTGTTTTTAATTTTTGTTTGAGACAGTATGTAGCCTTGGCTGGCTGGAACTCAATAAACCAGATTGCCCTCAACTCCCATGCCTGAGGAGTGCTGGGGTTAAAGAGGTGAGCCACCATGCTTGACCTCTTAGAATGTTTTCATTAGCATATGTTACATGTGTTCAATTATGACATTTTCATACACATGCATAATGTATTTAGAGCATAGCCATACTCCATGCCCACCAACAAACTACTCCCAACTTCCTCCCTTCCTTCCTTCTCCCAGCTAGACTCCATTCTACTTTTACGTCTTATCTTCGTGTGACTCACTGAGTTTCATAAGAATTGTTTAAAAGAGGATGACTGCCTTACCTACCACAGGCTGCACCGCAAAAGAAAACATCTTTCTCCCCTCTATGCAATCAAGCATTAGCTGCGCATAATCCTCAAGGATGGCTGGGGTTCCATGAGCCCTGACCAGGTGCCACCCACCATGGGGGAAGTCTTTCCTCCTCAGACCTTTCCGGAAGTGTCCTCATAGACACACCCAGAGATTGGTTTCCTAGGTGATTGTTGATTCTGTCAAGCTGACAATCAAGATTCCACGTGACCAAGGGCAGGTATATATCTCATAAGACTCAAGGAGGCACGGAAGGCCTAGAGAGGCATCTGTGCAACCCAACTGCAGGGACAACATCTCTCCATGACCAAGAGGATCGCTAGGCTACATGATGGTGCAGGAAAAGCCTGCGGACTGCACAGTCTAGCCTTAGCTGGACAGTCCACACCAAGGTCCCTTCCAGGAGAAGATGGCATGCGCGCATCCTTCAGTGTACCTGTTCCTGGCTGACCTATGAGCACCCTGCTGCTACCTGCATCCTGACGGAAGCAATGAGGAGAATCCTGTGTTGTGGGTTTGTTACGAGACTTCAAGGTCATAGTGTTTGCAGTCTTCTGTGGGTCCATGTGCCTATGGACATTGATGGATGCTAGCCAGGGACACAGATGCTCTACAGCATGGTGACTGCTGCTCCCAAATTGTGCTCACCTGGAGTCCCTCCCAAGACACTTTGTCAACCTTGTCAACCTTGAAAGGGTGTCTGAGATCAGTCTATCATTACCTTCATTTCATCCACTGGGAATCTGAGGCTTAGAGAATTTAAGGAGCATTTACAAGAGTCTGTAGCAGAAAAGGAGGGGAGCCAAGATTCCAACCTATCTTTAGAACTTCATCTCCAGAACTTTAATGCTTTTCTGTCATCCTCTAGGGATACACACACAGACACAGACACACACACAGAGACACAGAGACACAGACACACACACAGACACACACACACACACACGTAGGAGCCCCACCGGCAACTTTTACCTGGGAACAAGATTTTCTGTTGAAACTGCAGACCCCAGCCCAGGGTGGAGTGGCTTTTGGGCATTTACAGGTCCTTGATGTTGTGTTCAGAGCAGTGATGCTGCCAGGGAGGCAGGAAGAGCCACGCCCTGGCTCAGTGGCCTCACTAATAGAATTAGGATGTTCCTTCTGGTTGGGAAGGATTGCTTTTGAAGCAGGCCAAAAAAGCCACGTACCCAGCTGCTGGAGGCAAGAGAGAGTCAGGCTTAGCTTTGGTGACTGAGGTGTCTTGGGTTTCGGAACTTGGTAAATGGAGAGGGGTATGTGAGAGGCATGTAAGATCATTGTCATGGGAAGAGTTTACATCAACTCCTTGAACTTCTTATGTTGCTGACCTGTCCTTTCTGCTTTGGAGCCATGCTCAGTGGCAGCTGGCTCATAAAACCTCAGTTCTGAGATGGGCCCCCATCCTCTTTTAGGAGTCTTTTCATCTGATCAGCCATTGAAGGGGTGGGACCCAACTCTGAGGAGGACCCTGGTAGTCTTCTCTGGCCTCATCACATCACCTGCTTAGATATACCTCTAGCTCTGTTTGCTTTTTGGTTTCTCCTCCAGCTCTTACCAAATGTCCTTGGCTAGCTTCAACTTGGCCGACGCACAGTGGACTCCCTCTGGAGCAAAGAGCTAGATGCTAATGAAGTCACCACCAGGCTCCCTGGAGGCTTCTGGAGGCAGCAGTCAAGACTGGCAGTATGGTCCAGCTGCCTGCAGTCACAACCTCCGGAGGGCTCCTGAGTCTTGTGACTCAGGGTGAGAGATGACTCCACCCAGATTCATTTTCTTCCTCTTCTTATCTATGAATCTGCAACTCTACACCCTCCTGAATCATGTGCAATCAGTGTGCATGGTGCCTGTTGAGTTGAGCCTCCTGCTCGGTGTCCAGACAAGGGTCCCATCGGCACCTGCATCCTGATCCATGGAAAGTCCATCCCAGGCTACAGGTTCTCACACTCTGGTCACAGGCAAGTGGTGCCACGTCTTAGGCCATGCTGATCTTTTTGACTCTGGCTCAATGTTATACAAAATCCAAATGTGGTCCCTCCCCAGGCTGCTATGAGAGGCATGTTGCCATTGTCTGCTGGGTCCCTGTCCATAGCCTGGGCTGCCTTGAAAGGAGTCTCCTCCCAAGCTGGGGTCCCTAAAGCAGCCATCTCTTTCCAGTGCTGGTTCCAAATTCTTACCTTCACTGCAGTATAGCAGCAACAAAGTATGACAAGGTCACAAATGTATTATGTTTGAGGCTTTCTTCATTGCCTCTCCAACTCAAGAAAAGAATATATGCATACCCTAGAATGCATACCCTTTCAGCTCTTGACCTATATCTCTCCCTTCCCTTTGATTGCTCTGTCTATCATCCGTCTGTCTATTTATCTACCCACCTACCTGTCATCTATTGATTATCTATTTCTATCATCTATCTACCATCAATCTATCATCTATTTGTCATTTGTCTATCCCCAGTCAACCTGCCTATCTAGCACCTGCCTATCATTTATCTTTTGTTGATCATCTATTTCTGTCACCTCTCTGCCTATCTATGTGTATCAGTCATCTATTGATCATAATTTCTATGTATCATCTATCTATTTATCTCTCATTTATTGATGGTCTACTTCTAATATCTATCATCTATGTAACATCTACTATAATCTATCTAATATCTGTCTTCTATCATCTGTATCACCAGTTCACAATTTTCTATTTCATCTACTCTATCTACCTACCTACCTATCATCTATCTCTCACCTATCTACCTACCTATCATCTATCACCTGTCTACCTAGCTAGCCATGTATCTATGGTTAGGATCTTGCCATGCAGCTCAGGCTAGCTTAAATTTTGTAATCTTCCTTCCTTGGCTTCCTGAGTGTGACCACGAAGCCCATCTTGGTTCATGTTAGTTTTCTTCCACCCACATGTGGCATGGCTTGTATCAGGCATGGGTCTCAGCCACTGCAGTGGGAGCATTGGGAAGACAGAGCTGTGATTCTTTTGTGCTGCTTCATGGCCATCATCTAGAAGCAAGAGCGCCCCGTGTGCTGTGGGAGCGCAGACAGTGGTTGGTAGAAACGGTACAGTCTGTCTACTGAATGTTAATAGCTGGGCATGGTGTGATGGTTGTGTGCTATGGAGGACACCAACAATGGTCAAGTGATAGTGGCTTAAGGCAGCTGGGGCAGACATCTTGCTTTGTCTTCTTCTTTCTTTGTGACGGTTGAACCTGGCAGGAGTGGGTCTAGGAAGAGCCCCGCATCCCCACTGCCAGAGCCAGTCATTGCCGCCCCCCCTCCCACTCAAATTCCCCAGGCTCCTCTGTGTCAGTTCCCATGACTGTAAAATAAGACAAGCGAAAGCATCCAGCTATTGGGGATGTGGCTCAGACTCAGAGAGCGAATGCAGCAGAGCAATGAAGCACCCCATGGGGACACGGCTCCACAGCAGGCTGCAGTCTAACCATGCAGGAGTTACCAGGACCCCCCACAGGCAGATTAGGAGCCTCCAGGAGCTTACCAAGCACTCGGGGCCAGGGACATCCAGGATTTGAGCTGTACCTTCTCTCCTGGCACCTGCTCTCCCAGATTGTAGTTTAATGTGAGAGAGGAGTGCACCTCATGGGCAGCTAAGCTGTGAAGCACAAATGCCAGCTGCTGGTGATGCTGAACTGACTCCATGTCATAGCTGGGCATCCCAAGCAGGTGGGCTGGATTGGCACCTCAGTGTCTTGTGCTATGGAAAATTTTATACAAATAGTAGGATGTTTAGAGAGAGCCTATTAATAGGAAAGTTCTAGCAACTCGGATCCCAGTGCAGTATCAAGCCAGTGATGGGCTGGGTGCACATGCTCTTTTCATTCATAACTGAGTGCAGTGTGGGCCTTAGTAATGGCCTTTAGTCCCAAGTGTCTTAGATTCCAGGTCATGGCCTCATCTAGGGGATTCCTGTAACTAAACAGTGTGAGAAATTTGGTGCCAGTTAAAGATTTTGAATGCACAACAACAACAACAAAAACATGAATTAGGAGATGTGGTTGGTTAACTTTCATGTGTGTTTTTTTTTTTTATTTAAAAGTTTAAAAATGATTTTAGATTTATTTGTTTTATGTGTGTGAGTGTTTTGCCTGTGTGTGTGCATGTGCATGTGGTTGTCTTGTGTTCTTAGAGGTCAGAAGGTGGCATCAGATCCACTGGAACTGGGGTTACAGATGGCTGTGAGCCGCCATGTGGGTCCTGGAAATCAAACTGGGGTCCTCTGCATCACCAACAGGTACCCTTAACTGCTGAGCCATCTCTCCAGCGCCTCTTTGCAATTTTTTAAAACAATAAAGTTAAAAAAAAGTTGAAATTGCTCTTTAAGTTGCCAACTTGAGTTTAATTTCTTATAAAGACTTATTCATTTATGTATTTTGTACATGAGTGCTCTGTCTTTATGCATATCAGAAGATGAAATCAGATCCCATTACAGATAGTTGGGAGCCACCGTATGGTTTCTGGGAATTGAACTCAAGTCCTCTGAAGGAGTTTAATTTTAAAAAGAAACAAGACATGAGTTTGACTTGGGATTCCCATGGAATTTCCAACAATTTCTGAGTGGCCTGGAAAAGCCTCTGTTACTTTATACTACATGTGTATTTATTTTTATTAGAAATAAAAATTCTGGCCAGCTTTGAGAAATCTTGAAGATGCTCTGTATCCTTCACTGTTAAATATTCAGCTCAGGTAAAAATTTAATTCCTCAGGTAAAAATAAATAATGTCATCAATATGCAAATTGCTTTTGTCTTTAATGAATAGCAAAATTGTATAGAATTGTATAGCAATTTTGTATAGCAAAATTGTATAGAATTTGTTAAAAATATGAAGTAATTTTTTAAAAATTATATTTGTTATTTTTAATTATGTGTGTGTTCAAGAAGGCCAGAGGCATTGGATCCTTAGAGCTTGGTTGACAGGAGGTTGTTAACCACCTGACAGAGATGCTAGGGACTGAACACAGGTCCTGAGCCATCTCTGAAGTCCCCAAGTGAATTTATTTATCACAAACATTTGATTAGTGTACATATTTTATATACCTGAGGCGATGTAAAAAAAAAATTGTGGGTAAAAACGGGGTGGTGAGTGGAAAGTTTAAGAAGCCTTAAAAACCCATGCTGGGTGGTGGTTGCACATGCCTTTAATCCCAGCACTCGAGAGGCAGAGGCAGGCAGATCTCTGTGAGTTTGAGGGCAGCCTTGTCTACAAAGAGAGTCCAGGCCAGCCAGTGCTACACAGAGAAACCCTGTTTCAAAAAACTAAAAAAATAAGTAAATAAAATAAAATAAAAGCCTTGCCCCAGTCAAGTTCTTGCATAGGAGTAGGCATCATTTCTCTTTCAAGACTTTCTTGTCCCCAGTGCTGGGACTTGAACCTGGGACCTCCTGCATGCTAGGCAATCATCCTATCATCCTAGTGCCTTGTTTTGTTTAAAAGCAAGGAGTCCAGGGATCCAGAAGCCAACCAATACAGTCTCACATGCTACTTAGTCCCAAAGCCAAAATGGACTGTACCTTGTAGGCCAGGCTGTTTGCGACAGCTCATCCCACTCCCCACAGAGGCGCCCCCGTCTCTTCACAGCAAGCTGAAAACTTCTGGACACAGGGGAATCATTACTGGGCCTGCCTTTTAACCTCCCAGATAGTGCTGTTACAGTCCCAGAGGTGGGCCGAGCAGGCACTGGGGTGGGCCTCCTGGAGGAGCCACGCCATCATGTAAGAGATTGCAGGCAATTTCCCAGAGGGGATGGCCTGGGCTGGTGACACCGTTAGTCCTCCAAGTCACCATGAGAGTGTGGGCAGTGGACATGGGCTAAGTCTCGGAGCGAGAAGGCTCTGTTTAATACAAGGACTAAGTTTTCACGGGCAGGGTATGTGTGTGCAATAGTTAGTAGGGATCAAAATCCCTGTGTGATGAAAAGGACACATAGCTGCGATGCCAGTGCTTAGGGTCTCCATGGGCTGGGAGGCCTGACTCCAAATTCCACACTCTAAGCCTGAGCTAGCTAGTCCAGGATTCTCCCTTTCAGAAAACCAGGAGATAATATTCAACACAGAGAAAGAAAAGATGAACACAGAGAAGGATCCAGGGGCAAGAGCTGGATATATGTCAGGAAGTGGGCTGAGGTGGCCTCCACAGTTTGCTAAGGCCTTCCCTGGGACCCTGGGCTATCAGGAAGGATGCTTGGACAACTGTATTTCAATACCAATACCAAGAGTAGAGCGCGGGGGGGAGCATGGGCGAGCCGAGTCATATAGCATCATACAGGCGTGTTCCTCCGTGACAGGACGGTGATCTTCAGCAGCTTCGCTGTGTAAGAGGCTGTGCCAGGTGTGTTCAGTACCTCATTTGATACCCACACAAGGAAGTCACCTGAGGATGCGTTTCTCAGAATGTGCCTCTCACTAAGTCTGACAGTGACTATCATATGTTTTGCCTTTGGTTCCCAGGAAGTTATAAATGGCAGACAACCCAGGGAAACAGCTCAACAGGAAAAGCAAATATCGGTGCATGTAACCTAAGTCCCAGGTGTCAGCTGCAGGTAGGCCTGTCTCCGTTCAACCAGCCTTTCCTATCTCAGGGGCCACTCCACAAGAAAGATGGCCATTGGACATGCTTATGCCCAGCACTCAGCAACTCCACTGGGAAGAAGAGTCTCCAGAAGATGAGAAACCCCAGGACAGTGTGTTATGCTGACTCCCTAATCCAACTCTCCACTCCCCACCCCCACCTCAGGACAGTGCAGGTGTCTGTGTCTGATTCAATCACTTTGGCAGCGCAGAGGCTCAGAGGGTGAGACCTACTGCCTCCAACTGGGCCTCCCCTTCCCGCTTCCACCACTACCCAATGGAGCTCTCAAATCACAAATCTGCCAATAATGAATTCATTACTGAGCTCAGAGTCCTCCTGCCCCGAACGCTTCCCAACAAATAGCTCGTCAGCTGGCAACTGTGCTATGTTAGTCAATATAGACCCTGGATTTGGTAGGATCTTGACTGTGCTAGAAAAAAGCTTCTGGGCACGCTTCTAAAGGATTGTCTAGATTAGCTAAGTGAGGGGGTAAGACCCATCCTGAATGCACATGTCATCATTCCGTCATTCCGTCACCGGGGCCCTGCACTGCATAAAAAGGAGACAGTGAACTAAGTACCAGCGTTCATCTCTCTCTGCTTCCTGACTGTGGTTGCCAAATGACTAGCTGCTTCATGCTCCTGTTGCCATGGTTTCTCTACCACAATAGGCTGCATGCTCAAACTGCGAGCCAAACCAAACTCTTCCTCCAGTTGCTTTTCTCAAGTATTTGTTTATAGCAACAAGAAAAATAACATATCTACATAGCTTTATGCTGCCCAGCCCTGTCCTCTATTTCTCCCAGCCACAGAGAGACACCTTGACCCTAGCATTCTGGCTGGCTTGGGGTCAACTTGACAGGCTAGACTCATCGCGGAGGAAGAAGCTTCAGATGTGAAAACGCCTCCATGAGATCCAGTTATAAGGCACTTTCTCAGTTAGTGATCAACGGAGGAGCATCCAGCCCATGGTGGGTGGTGCCATCCCTGTGTTAGTAGTCTTGGGTCCTATAATAAAGCAGGCTGAGCAAGCTTTGAGGAGCAAGACAATAAACACTCCCACGTGGCCTCTGCATCAGCTCCTGCCTCCAGGATCCTGCTCTGTTTTAGTTCCTGCCCTGACTTCCTTCAATAATGAACAGCAATCTGGAAATGTAAGCCAAATAAACGCTTTTCTCCCTGCCTTACTTTGGGTTTTATTGTTGCGAGGAAACACGATGACTAAAGAGCAAGTTGGGGAGGAATGGTTTTATTCATCTATACTTCCAGATCATAGTCCATTATTGGAAGAAGTCAGGACAGGAACTGAAACAGAGCTAGAACCTGGAGGCAGGAGCTGAAGCATAGGCCATGGAGGGGTGCTGCTTACTGGCTTGGACTAGCTGGATATTATGGAGGCATTTCCTCAACTGAGGCTCCTTTCTCTCTGATGACTCTAACTTGTGTCAAGTTAACACACAAAATCAGCCAGTATGCTCCCAAACTTGCTTTTTGGTCATAGTGTTTTATCATAGCAATAGAAATTCTAAACAAGACACCTGGTCTCTGAGTCTTCTAGGCACATTTCCTGTTTCCCCTCCAACACTGTGCAGTAGAAGTTCTGGTTTCTTTAAAAGCTCAGTTATGCTTTGTAAATGTGTTTTTGTTTTAATCCCAAGTGTGGGATATGGGAATGCTTTTAGTTGATAGTAGCGGATTACAGTCTTGAGAGAGGGCATGTGAACTTTGTCAGCTGGAAAGTGCCTCATGTGGTGGGGGCGTGGTTTCTGCCAGCTGGGAAACATCATTGTGCAGACTCTGGGAGGGTATAAAAAGGATCCCAGAGAGAAACAGAGAGATAAAGAGACGGAGACAGAAAGAGACAAAGAGAGGACGCTTCAAGATGTTCCTAGAGAGAAATGCTCTGGAGAACGCTTTGAGGATGCTACTCCTGATTCTTTCGCCTGCTGCTGGTTGCTATTTGCTGTTTGGCTGGACTGCTGGAATCGTCCCAAGGAACTAAGTCCAAAGAGGTCTACATTCCCTGGCCCTATCAACCTTCTTTTTCTTCTGCCTAGGGTCAGGGGTTTGAAGGGAGATAGAGGCATTTAGGAACCCCAAATAAAGTAGGTTTAAAAAAGTAAGGCCTGCAACCCTGCTTTTCATGCTTTGGCTCCTAATGAACATTTATGGAGAGCATGGGGCTTGGTGCTAGGGACAGCAAGGACAGGTCTGCTCTGAAGGTTCCTGTCTCACTTGGTGGGCAGGTTACACAGAGCAACATGGCAGAGTTGCATCACTGCAATCCAAAGTGTGGTCCCTCCAGAGAGTTCCTCTAGGAAGTCAGGAAAGACTTTGAGAAGGAAGTGACATCAGAGCTGGTGTGTCTGATGAGAAGTCACCTGGAGATGGAGATAGGACTCCAGGCAAAACCTGCCAGTCAAAAGCAGGATTGTGGTCTCCATTTCCTACGCTCCTTAGCGTTTGAGCTAGTGAACAGATAGTTGTTGGCATGTGCTGGGGAGTGACCACACGTTGAGATTGGCTCCACAAGCAACCCCAGAATTTTTTTTTTTTGATCATGAGAAGTTTCCAAGATATAAGGAGATGTGTGCTGCAAACACCCCTATCCAATCCCATTACCGAGGCGTGCTATGACATTTTACTGCATTTACTTTATTTGATTGCTCCTGTGTAATCTGTCCCTCCCTCGTCACCTGTCACTCACTTTATTTTCAAGAGCTCCTTCAGCTTCTTTTCTTTCTTTCTTTCTTTCTTTCTTTTTTGTTTTGTTTGCTTGTTTGTTTTGTGAGACAGGGCTTCTCTGTGTAGCCTTGGCTGTCCTGGACTGGTTTTGTAAACCAGGCTGGCCTCGAATTCACAGCACTCTGC
The DNA here is from genome assembly GCF_030254825.1 of Meriones unguiculatus. NCBI lineage: Eukaryota > Metazoa > Chordata > Mammalia > Rodentia > Muridae > Meriones > Meriones unguiculatus. The sequence continues at coordinate 106,807,880 of NC_083352.1, forward strand.
CTGCTTCTGCCTTCTTAGAGTGCTGGGATTATAAGCATGCACCACCATGCCCGGCTTCCCTCAGTTTCCAAAGTTTTCGAAAGTTTCAGATGACCCTGAAACCCAGCCAACTGGGGCTTTGCAGTCTTGGATGGAGGTAGATTATTCCAGTGTTAATAGTATATATATATATATATATATATATATATATATATTAAGTATTTTGTCGTCATCTCTAAGGACCCTTTTTCTTACCTCAGCAAAAGAACATACTTCCTAGGTTTCTACCTCAGAAGTGTAGGGTAGATTCCCAGCATTGAAAGCACGTGTGCAGGGCTAGGTAGATAGCTCAGTTGGCAAAGCGCTTGCCTTTCAAACACGAGGTCCCATTCCCAGGACTCAAGCAGAAATAAGCATGGTGGTGTACATTTGTTATCCCACGAAAGAAGGGACACGGTGAACCCCAGGGGCTCACTGCTCAGTGAGGCTAGCCTAGTCAGTGGCCTCCAGGCTAAAGAGGGATCGGATCTCAAAGGCAAGGTACGTGGCCCAAGGAACTGTTCTCAGGCTTCCCCATACATGAATGCACACTTACTCATACATGAACACTCACACATGCATACACATGTTCTCTCTCTCTCTCTCTCTCTCACACACACACACACACACACACAAAGTATATGTACAAGGCAGGATTAATGGTGCATCCTGGTAATTGCAGCACCTGGAGCACTGAGGCAGGACAGAGAATTAAGGGGAAGCCTGGGCTACATAGTGAGTTCCAGGCCAGCCTCAGCTACACCGTGAGATGTGGCCTCAAGGGGGCGGGCATATGTACAAAGTTCTCATTCTCATCCATCTGTTCATCCACCCACTCACTCTGAAAATATGGATCCAAATCTGAACTCCAGGATAGGTGTTGCCTGGAGGTCTCAAAGCCTCTTGAGACCTAGACAGTGGAGCAGGACGTGGTGTGTAGAAGCCACCCAGTAAAAATGTGTTGTGTGTGGTACAATAGAATGAATCTCTGCGTTAGTTCCCTTTCTGTTGCTGTGATAAAACATCATTATCAAAAGCAACTTTAAGAAGGGAGAGATATTTTGGTTTATGGTTTGGGAGGGTTATAGTCCATTAGTGGGAGGGAAGACAGGCCATGACAGCAGAAACACATGGAGCAAAGAGAGAGGTAGGGGAGAGGGAGGAGAGACAGAAACAGAGAGAGGGAGAGACAGAGACAGAAACAGAGAGAGATGGAGAGAGACAGAGATCAAGCAGGAAGTGAGGTGAAGCTATGGAAGCTTCAGGAGATTTCATTTTGAAATCACCACAGCCTGTGATCGGCTTCCTCGGCAAAGACATTCTTGTGTAGTGGTCACTTTATAGATTGCTTGGTTTTGTGATTATTTGAATCAAATGTGTAAATTCTACCATCTCTGACATGTGTGATTTGGATTAAATTGTTTAAATCTCTTTAATAGGTTTTCTCTACAGAAGAAATAAGCCAATTCAAGACAAATTAGAAACATTAAAGGCAGGTTTTTGGGGAACAGCTCTTTGGCAGGTTCACTGGTCCCAAGAAACTGGGCCAGGGAAATCGCTAACAAGCAGGGAGGAGGGTGATGGCAGAGAAAGGCAGAGAGATGGGGGAGAGAAGAAGAGAGAAAGAGAGAGAGAAAGAACTCACAAAATGTCTGTATTATATAGGGAAGAGTCTCTGCGGGAGGAGAAGCCATCCTCTGGGCTGGAAGGTTCAGGACAGAGGGCCGGGTAGGCCAGCTGCATCCCATAACAGGTAGGGACTGAGGGATGCTGGGAGAACCTGGAGGCCAGGTCCACTTTGATAGGTTAAATAGACATAACAGCCACTTGTCCCGAGTCTGAAAGCCAGCACTCTTTAAGTTCTTTATTTTATTTTATTTTTACACAGATAGTAACTAAGCTGAGGCAGGTTTCATTCATACTAGTGCCCCAGAAAATTTGGGCTCCTGTGCCCCAAGTTTTAGGAAATCTCTCTTCATTTATTTAGGTCAGCGGATTTTTTTTTTTAATTTTAATTTTTTTCGTCACAATTTATTCATTATATATCCCGATTGAAGCCCCCTCCCTCAACTCCCCCAGTCCCACCCTCCCTCCCAGAATTTTTTTTTTTTAATTAGTCAGTATGATGTGTATCCCTGGAGCTCTGTTATGGTTGTTAGGGGTGCTGGGGACAGAACCCAGAGCATGATTAGACAAGGGCTCTACCACTCAGCCATACTCCAGACCCAGGCATAGTTTTCCTTTTTTCCTCCCTCCTTCCCTCCCTCCCTCCATCCCTCCATTCATCTCTCTCTCTCCTCTTTTCTTTTGACACAAGATCTAAATATGGAGCCTGGCCTGGAAGTTCCGATTTTCCTGCCTTCACCTGTAGACTCTGAGATTGCAGCACCACACGGGCTGCTGGGCTGTTAGCTGCAGGAAGGGAGCAACGACGCATCCCAGGTTATGCCATCTCTCAGTGTGTGAATGAGCAAAGCAGCTCAGTTACCTCATAGACCCTGAAGCCTGGGGAGGAGACTCTGGGGGGGGGAAACTGGGCAGCTCTGGAGGACTGGGCCACCTTGGCCTCCCATCCTTCTTGTCTTTCACCTTCGATGCAGCCTCGTTTGAGTCTCTGGCCCCGGAAGTCTGTGGTCTCTGGTGGCTAAGGAGGGCTGACACAGCAGCCAAGGCCCCCCTTGCTTACTGCCTATACCTCTGACTCAGAAGGCATGCCCCAACCCCGCCCTCAGGTCACCCCCAGAAAGCCACATTAGATGCTCTGAGATTCCTTCTGGAAACTATGCAACAGCTCCTTCCAGGTCACTGCAGTGGAATGTGACCTCTGAGCCCCACAGTCAGAATCCCACAGTTCATCCCTACCCCCCCCTCAGAGCACAGTGCTGGCTTCTTTCCCACAGGCCAGTTCTGCTTATATTATTTCTAGATCGTGATGGTCATATAAATACTAAGACATAAATAAATAAATGTTGAAACATGAATGGAAGAAGTAAGCTCCTTTCTCAAAAACACGAGCAATTTCGGAATGTTCCTTAGCATTCCCTTGTCTTCCCTGATGGTGTGTGTGTGTGTGTGTGTGTGTGTGCACATGTGCACACATGTCCTCTGGAGGCCAGAGTCATTCTTAGGTGCTATTCCTCAGATACCAAACACAGAGACTCTCACTAGGACCTAAGCTCACCAATTCGACCAGGCAGGCTGGCCAGTGGAGCCCAGGGATCTTTTCTATACCTTCCCAGTGCTACATTACAGGCAGGCACCTCCGGGCCAAGATTTGTTTTTATTTGAGTTCTGGGGTTTGAACTCATGTCATCTCACCCGTGTAACAAGCATTTTACCAGCTGAGCCATCTCCCCAGCCCTCTCCTCCCCCAGAGACTCTTCCCTATATAATACAGACAATAGCTTTTAAAGAAGAACAAAACAGAACACACACACTGTTTAGTCACCTCCCTTCTGTGGGAAACTCCCAACTTCCCGGACATCATTGCAACCACCAGACATCACGCTAAAGATCTTCCTTGGTACCAGCTGCAGAAAGTCTGTGGTGAGGCCCCTCTCAGTAGTTGCACGCCAGACAAGCCCTGCAAGGACACCTGGTCCAACTTCCAAATGTGCTCCCTTCAGCAGAGCCTGCCTTCCTGGGTCAGTATGGCAGGCACAGTTAGCCAGAGCTCCTTAAATGCTCTAAGGCAACAAGATCCGGCCATTAAGAAAGGGCCATCATCACCCCACTTTAAGAGAGATTCACTCGAACACAGAAATTAGCATCTTAAGCTTATGCAGGGATTTGGACATAACAAAGTAATATGTGCTCGTCATGGGATTTCACTGTGTTTTCTACGATGACTTGATAAGATTATTTTTTTGGCTCCTGGTTTACTTGACCTGTTTTTATGACTGTTTGATCATCACCTGCTTCTGATTATTCTGGAGGTCCTGTATAATTTTATCCCACTGAATGACTCTATTCTAACATGTAAGTATTTTTAAAAGCATGATAATTTTAATTAAACACAAAACATGAAAAGTTCTAAAAATGACCCACAGCAAAGAGACAACTATCATTAATAGGAATCTCCTTGGAAACTGAGAATGTCTTAGATATGAATGATATTTGAATCAATATTTTTCTCACAAAAGTAGACTATCTTACATTTTTGTATTATACTGATTACTTAGAATGTGCTACGATTCCACGTGTTCTCAAAATGTAACTGTTGTATTATTTTTCCACTTCAACAGTGTTGATATTGAATCTTTGGAAGACCTATGGTACAGCTTTCATGAATGTCTAAATTAATTCATGACCTGATTGGTTAATTAGTTATAGGTTATTGTTAGAGTTTCCTGGTTATTAAAGCAAATCCTGACTGGCACATTTGTTGTTCTACCACGTGATACATTCTACTACTGAGCAATTCGGGAAAACAAGCCCTCACCATACTCATGTTTTGTGATTTAAACTTTCTTCCCTTATTTATTATAGGATATAATGTTCACGTATAAATTAGGTTATCTCATATAGTAAAAATAAAAATTTCAGAAATATTTATAGAATATACTGAGAAACATGTGTTACTATGATTACAAAAATTCTGAGATTAACCTATTCAGGAATAATGATGTATGTAAAAATATATATATTTATATTTAAAAATAAAAAGATTATGCAGACCTTGGGGAGTGTGGCTCCTGCCTAACTTCCAAACTGAATGTGATCTGTGTGCAAGTAATTTTAAGAAGTTCCTGGCCAGGTTGGGAGAGATGGCTCAGTGGTGATGTGCTCTTCCAAAGGGGATCTAGCATCCTCACACGGGCAGGCAAAACACCAATGCACACAGAAAATTAATAAAATAAAATTTTGTTAAGAAGCTCCTGACCAGCCAGGGATTTCCTGAGCCACACTGGTGGCCCCTCCCCCAGCCATTCCTGGTGTCACCAAGGATTTGCTGTCATCATGGTGGTAGTGGTGATGCTCGTGAGGTTTGTGAAGACAGTTGGGTGATGGGGTCATCGTATCTCCTGAGATAAAAGGCTCCCATGGAAGGCAAAGCTCTCCTGCCTCATGGCAGGGAGGCTGGACAAGAATCCTACTGGGTCCCTGAGTGGAGGAGTCTATCAGGGCCTCCGTGTCCAAGCCTCGCATACGGTCTGGCTGTGCCCATTTGCCTCTGTTTGTGGCCTGCAATCTCCACTTTCAGAAACAGCACCCGTCTGTCACCTCCCCTCTGCAACAGCTGTTTTGCCAGGCTAACAGGATCAGCTCAACAGTCCTGTCTCACAGCTCCTCACTCAGAGCCTGCAGGTCTTGTGGGGTCCACCCCAGGACTTAGCAGGATGGAGACAGACACATTACTCACAGGCAGGTGGGGGTAACCAGCTGATACTGTAGGGACAGAGCTCCCCCAAAAAGCCGATTGGGATCTGTAAGACCTCATGCCAAGGAGGAGATCCGATGGAGACAGCACATCACTGGAGTCCACCGGGGGGTGGACAGAAATTCGTGTTGGTTTTTGCTTCCTCTGACCACATGGAGGATGACTTCGCCTGGCACAGGGGTTGAAGAAGCTGTCACTGCTGTTTGGAGCCAAGGGACTGAGCCAGCAGAGACAGTTGTCCCTCTCACGTCCCATATATGGGAACATCATATGGGACAGCGTTGAAACCCACCTGGATCTGAGAAGCTGTAAATACTATCAAAGTCTTTCCATGCTATTTCTTTACACACACACACACACACACACACACATTCACACGTATGTATGTATGTATGTATGTGTGTGTGTGAATCTATCTATCTATCTATCTATCTATCTACAATAGAATTTCACCTTTTTAATGTGAGGAAGAGATTTGGTTTTGATTTTTGAGAAAAGGTCTCACTATGTAGCTTAGATTAGCCTTAATCTCAAGGAGTTCCTCTTGCCTCAGCCTCCCAAGCACTGGGATTGCAAGCATGTGACAGCACAGCCAGCTTAAGGGAAGCACTTCACAGATGCTTCCCAGCACAGCCAGAACGGCAGGTGTCACTGCTTGGAGCTTCTCAGCCCTTGGGAAGTAAAATGTAGAGTTCTTGATCATGCCTAAGCCTCCCTAGCAGCTGGGACAGGCCTGGTTCCCCCCAGCCTGTGTGTGTGTGTGCATGACCACGTGTGGGACTAGAGGTTGACATCCAGTGTTGTCAACTTCTCTGTCTTATTCTTTTATTTTTTGAGACAGGTTCTCTCACTGAAGCTGGCATAGGAGAACTCAGCTATCCTCACTGGTTTCTGCTCAGTGAACTCCAGGAATCTGCTTGCACCCACCTTCCCAGTACTCACACTATAGGTGTGAGCCACCGATGGTACGGGGCCTTTTCTTTTCTTAAGCCTTTGTGTCATAGGTACTGGGAATAGGACTCATGTCCTCATGCTTCCTCGGTCAGCACTTCGCCAACTGAGCTTAGTTCCTCGTACCCTTAATTTCTGTTTTCCTGTTTTTAAACACAGATGACATTTGAACACCCTACTACTCCGTTAATTCCCTTGGCAGCCCCACCATCAGCTGGGATTTTCCAGCCAGGAGGACAGAGTTTAAAGAGAGTTAAGAGTCTCCCTGAAGTTTACATGGCGGGCCAGTGGTGTGTGTCCAACAGGAACCCTAATCTGTCTGAATCTTGGCCTTCAGTGTTTACACATGTGTCTTGCCAGCTGGGAGAGGCAGGAAACCCACAGAAGGTTCTCAGGGAATCAAGACCAAAATCCTCCTGCCCTTTATCTTGCTGATCATCCCCTCAGAGAATCGGGACAGGGATTTTTTGTCTGGCCTTTTAGCTGCTTGCTCTTGGCATGTCAGTCCTTGAGGCCAGAGTGGATGTGCGGGTGGGGTTCGGAGGCAGGGCCCTCTGAGTTCTGTGCTGCTGTGAGGCAGTCTGTGCTTTAGCTTCTCTGGCATCACCTTCTTCCCGGGCAGGTTCTTGACCTTCTTGACACTTCAGTACAGTGCCTCGTGTTTTTATTGCGTTCCAATTATTTTTCATTGCTACTCCATAACTGCAATTTTGCTACTGTTGTAAATAGCCATGTTTTCTGACGGTCTTGAGGGCCTCTCACCTAGAAGGCTCCCCCCGAAGGAAACTGGCCACAACGTCTAACCCGTATCTTCATGTCTCTGTTTTATGTGAAGAGAGAGCTTAGATTTATCTTTTCTACGATAGATGTGGCTGTGAGGAAGAGGAGGAAAGGGATAGGGAGGAAGTAGAGGGAAGAGGAGAAGAGAAGGAAGAAAAGGAAGGGTGCTGAGAGCACTTGGTGTTCTTACAGAGTGCTGGGGTTTGTTTCCCAGCACCCACATGGAAGCTTAGAACTGTCTGTAACACCAGTTCCAGGGGGTCTGGCACCCTCTTTTGGCCTCTGTGGGCACTGCACATACATACAGGCAGACAAACACTCATACACATAAAACTGAATAATTTTTTTTTTAAAGAGGGAGGGAAATAGATAAATAAATAAAGTCTGCATACAACCCTCAAACCTTTGAAACTCTGGCCATTCAGAGCTGTGTCACTCTAGCTAGGCATGGTGATACACACCTTTGATCCCAGGGCTAGGGAGGCAGAGGCAGGAGGATCTCTGTGAGTTCAAGGCCAGCTTGCTCTACAGAGTGGGTTACAGGGCAGCCAGGGCTAAACAGAGAAACCCTGTCTCAAAAAACAAATAGAAAGAAAGAACAAAAGAAAGAAAGAGAGAGAGAAAGAGAAAGAGAGAGAGAGAAAGAGAGAGAGAAAGAAAGAAAGAAAGAAAGAAAGAAAGAAAGAAAGAAAGAAAGGAAGGAAGGAAGGAAGGAAGGAAGGAAGGAAGGAAGGAAGAGAAAGTGAGCCATGTCATTCAATGTCAACTATGAGGAGAACATACTATGAGAACTATGAGGTGACCCTGAACAAAAGCCCTTACCAGGAAGAGGGAAAATATGAAAAATATGAGAAATATTTGGCGGAAGCTTCATTTGCCTAAGAGCCACTTGAGTGGCTTAAACAGTCATGCCATGCGTGGCCATGGGAGGCAGGCAGGGCGCATCAATTCAGGTTTCCAGGAGACTGTACCCCATATGGCCACTGGAAAGGAATCCCATTCTTGTTTAATTAAAAATGAAGGGAAGAAAGGAGAAGGAAGACAAAGGGAGGCAGGCAGAAGGTTGGAAGGAAGCAGAGAGGGAGGAACTGGAAAGGAGGAGTGGAGGAAGAAAAGCCACCACTGAGGGCCAGCCTTAGGCTGCCTGGGGACATCTCTTCTCACTGCTGAAGACATTGCTGACCTGCTGGGTTGGGAAGTGTCCCTCCCTTCCTGAACCTTGGGACAGTGTCCTTTACCAGTCCTCTGTGCCCCAGAATGATGGGGACAACTCTATCTAAAGACTCCAAGTGATTTCAGGAGAGCTCAGAGCAGGAGCTGTCTGAGATGTGGCTGGCCTTAGCCTCTCACTTATGCAGCCTTCTGACTCATCTTGGGCACTTGACTTATTCATCTGCAAGACAAGAGAGTCACACTTGTGTCCAACTCCTGTGTAGACTGTGCCCTACACAGCCACACCTACAGTCAGAGGATAGAATGCCAGCAATGCCGTAGGTTCCCCTGGACAGGTCAGGATAAACTGCTCGTGTGCACATCCCACACATGGCTGCTGAGCTCTGGTACCTGGCTGAGCTGGCCCACATCAGGGCCGCCAATGAATCCTAGCTTAAGACACAAAGGGCCAGTTCCTGGATCAGGCAGCAGAGGCTATGTAGCTCAAGCTTTTGTTTCAGGGTATGCGACTAGGAGCATCCGGGATTTCATTATGGAAGGTGTTTCACAGCCTGGGCCCTTGACTGTTAGTGAAGAAGTCAGTCCTCAATTATTAAACCGGTATTTGCACTTGTTCGTCTGTTTCCTCTCTGCTTGAGCCCACAAGGTGCAGTAGCCTCCAGATAAAAAGCAGGGGTTCTCTGAACTCTGGCTTCCTTGGTGTCTTTGGAATGTTGAGCTTAGCCACTGCACCCGGCACCATTAGAAGAGTCACTACTGAGCTCCGGGAAACCCGTGTCTCCTCCTGGAAGACATCCTTCACGGAACGGCACACACACAGATGCTAGTGCTTGTGCCGTATGCCTGTGCCTGTGAGAGCGCTCCTGACACTTTGAAGGCACCAATTACGGGAATTGTGGGTCAGTCCCTCCTGCCTGACATCCTCCCCCTTTCCCATCTTAGACAGCAAACAAAAGAGCCAGCCTCCCTTGCGGCCAGACCACCAAGGCGGAGCAAAGGCCCCAGCCCTCCCCAGCGCCTTGGCTCTGCTGGACTGGGCACTTCCAGGGTGGTTCAATGGCTGCCTTGTTGAGACTTCCACAGGGCTGGCCTGGAAGGAACCATTAAAAAACAGTTTAGTCAGAACAAAAGCTCGTCTGTTCTTATTGTCTCCCTGGCTGCAGTTTGGTCTCTGTAGCTGAAAGTGGATCCGACAGGGCCCCAGTTGTGGGTCGCCCATCTCTGACTTCAATGTCTGATCCCAAGCAGAAAATTTATAGCCTAAACTGAACCAGGTAGAGACCTTGGTAGGGTGCTAATGGTCTCAGAATCCCCTGGAGCTCCTTGGAAGGTGGGGTGCTTGCTGCTCTCACGCTGGCTCCCCAGGGTCTTTTGGAGCACACAGGCCCTGGTGTGTATGCAGCCCCCGTGACTCTAGTCTAGCTGTTCAGAACCCAGGTTGGATATACAGCCTGGAGAACTCTTCTCTGGCTGTCTCCCCAACCCATATCCTAAAAGTGCCCAACAAGGAAGCATTTTAGAACCCCAAAATGGGGCTGTACTGTCTTGTGTTGTGGAGGAAGGGGGCCTCTGTTTTATGGTTTAATTTTTTGTTCTATTTTATGTATATTAATGTCTTGCCTATGTACGAGCACATGTAACACATGTGCAGTGTCCTTAGAGACCAGAAGAGGGTGCTGGATCCCCTGGAACTGGAGTTAAGGATGGTTGTGAGCTAGCGTGTGAGTGCTGGGACTAGAGCCCAGGGCCTCTGCTAGAGCAGTAAGTGATCTTAACTATTGAACTGTCATTCCAGCCCCTAGTTTTTCATTTTATTTATTTTTCAGTATTAGCGATAATGTTTGGGGATGGCTTGGGTCTGGGTTCACTTTGATGACCTTGGGATTTCTTGTTTATATTGCTTGAGTGTTTGTCCCCAGAGATGCTTGTCATGGTCACAGAAGAGGACCTCTGACAGCTCAGAGCTGCTTCCATGTTGCTTAATGGGAATAAGGAGGGTTGTCAAAAACCACTCTGCGCTGTCTGTGATGAACAGAGTGCCCATATAGGCTGAGGAGGCCTTTAGTGTACAACCCTGAAAACTGCAGAGAGCCCAAAAGAAGCAGCTGTCCCCACCACTTCTGGGTGGTGTGCATTCAGCCCCCAGAGAGAAAGGAAGGTCAGTGTGACTCCTAGAAGCAGAACCCCACAGGGAGGGAGTCAGGGTTAGGGTAGACCCCACAGACCTGGAGGAGGGGTAGTTGACTCCCAGTGGTGAGACCCCACAGGGAAATTTGTCCCCAGTGCTACTTCTAGTTTGTATTTTGAGACAGTCTTATTGAATTGTCTAGGCTAGCCTAGAACTCACTCAGCAGCCCAGGGTAGCCCTA